>NC_090662.1:64992821-65633892 GCF_013368605.1 Nyctibius grandis
TTTTTTTTTTTTTTTTCCCTCAAAAGGGTGAGATGAGCACATCCTTGGGGACAGACACTACCTACCCCTCTGCATGTCACTGCGCAGCAAAGCCACAGGCAGCAAGCTCCGCTTCTGCTTGCACACGGTAATAAGAGGTGCTACATTCTTCTCCACTGCCAGATGTGGCCTTTGTTGCCAGCAACATTAATTATGTTTCCAGACATAGAAAACCACTAAAAGACTTGTTAATAAATTAGTAGGGATGTTCATACTGTAATTTAATAAAATGATAACTACTGCATTTTCTCACTGTACGGAGTATGCCTTGCGTCCCCGCACCAACGTCTATCCACTAAGCTACCTTAAAATAAATTTCATTTATTATGCCTTCATACAAATCCCATTACTTGCTCAACAAACAGTTTTGTTTTCCTGTCTGGGCATCCCTCCAAAGACAGGCTGCTGTGTATGCTTTTGTAATTACTGATACACTGTATAAGAAACTATGGCATGTTTCTGACAGCCTAATTAAAGGCAAAGAACAGTCTTCCCAAGACCTTGATTCAATTGTTATTCTCCCCTTGGCTTCCTCTGTGATCTCCACCAAGCCATGCAATCTCTCTACGCTTCATTTCCCCACCTGGAAAACAGGGATGGGAACCTCTCATCCGCCTCATCTACTTATGAGATGAGATCTTTGTACAATGGGCCACAGTTTCAACTGACTCCCAAGTGATCCTGTAATGTACGTGTGGTTTAACAAAGGCGTAGGGCAAACTCAAGCCTTCAGGTCAGCATGGGTCTCCCTGCAGGTGCCTCCAGCAGTACAGTAAAGTACAAAGTACTTTGCAAATCCACTGCTGTCACACAGGGAGCAGCAGACAACGAACATGGTGATGGGAAGACAGACCACAAGAAAATAACCGATTCACCAATTCCCCTGTTGTCCCACAGGTCTGCATGTCCTCTCCCCTAAGCTCACATCCAAATGAAAGCTTGCCATCAGCAACAATGCTTCTGCCTCACCACTCCCCCATGCAGGGCTCTCCTGGACTCCCACGCCATGCCCTTTCAAGTTGCAACACTGGGATGGCTGCAGGGCTTATGGTCACTCGTTTCCTCCCTCCTGGAGGAGAAAGCTTGTACTCGTTTGTCTTCTACTCCCTCGTCTCCTCCCTGCCTTGGGGAACAGCCTCTGTTATTTTTCCCATTCCAGTTTATTTCATCATGGAGTGGCAAAGCTATCCACAGTTACTCACACTGATCATAATTTTCTTCTTATTCCAGGACATGATCTAATCTCTCCTCTTCATTTATTGTATTTAAATCTGGGCTTGTTGGGAGAAAGAAGATGGGTAAAGAAGCAAGTTTGTTTTTTTTTCTCATGGCTTTGCATGCATGCATTTCAGCCTTTTCCATAGTTCTCAATTAACAACTCTGGTACTAAAACCACAGCCTGCCTTATCACCAGAGCCCCATTTTGGTCCCACCGAAGTCCCTAAGAGGGCTCCCACCAGCTGTCAGGCTGGGGGCTGCTACCTCTTCCCTGACCAGGGCGGTGCCAGCAGAGAGGGAACAGCCATAGACCTCAGCTCTGGAGGCTCCTAAACAAGTGTTTAAATGCATAAATGGAGACCTAAAAGCAACCTTTTCTTCAAGCACGTGTTTAGACTAAATCATAAATTTCCTACAGCACCCTCTGAGTAACATTGTCATCTGGTTTTCTTACATAGTAGCATCGAAGGGCAATAACTGTTATCCTCACCAGGAGATCCGGGGGAAAAAAAAAAAGAGGGAAGACTTGAAAAGTTCATTACAGAAATTCCCATGGTTTTTGCAATATCTTTGTGCACATTAAAAGGAAACAGCTGTCATTTTAAACCAGAAGTCATGTATTTGGATTAAGTATTTTCTGCAAATATAAAGTTTGTAGGATTAGTTCAAGTTCAAATGTCAAAGTAGCCTCCAACACCACTTGTCTCAGTTGACTGTGGAATTTTATCTCCAATCCATTACAATAATGCTGAGTTTTTCTTGACTAAGCAAAATATCTACCCGATTTGCACCTTTTATGCACTATTGTAAGTGCATAACATTAACAATAATAATTATTATGATTGGGTAGACAGATAATGTTAAGACTTCAATTACAGGGCTGGAAGAAAGTAACTTATCTTCCCAGAAGCAGCAGCAGACGATAGGCAAATATTAACATAAAAGCAGAGGTCAAATTCTATATCAACTGTCATGTGTAGAAGCATTTACTACTTTTATGTCTATTTCTGTCAGCTAAGTATATGACCTTTTGTTCTTAATAATTTTACCATCCAATTGGAATAAGTTGGCAATGTTTATCTCATATAATTTTCTTTATTTTACAGGAATTGATCATGCTGAAGAAGGGTTAAAGCACACAGGCCAGGCTGGGAGGTCTTAATTTCTCTATGCTCTCTTCAGGCAGAGAAGAGATGAAGAAATTGAAGCAGGATAAAGCAAAAGAGAACACTGACATTGTACAGGCAAAATGCTGATTGGAGACATATATTATTCTAAGCTTTATTAAGAGATAGACTAAGTCAAGCCCCATAAAGTGGGGATCTGACTTTAAAGTACTTTTTTTTTCTGAAATATATTAGGACACGAAAAGGAGAAAGAAAAAGAAAAACAGGATTTCTTTTCCCACCACCATACTGACATTTTTCTCATTTTAATACGAATTCGGCAAACACAACCACAGAGTATGTTATCTGGACAGCACAAAGCCCAGACAAGTTTGAGCCTACATGGGAGCACGTTTGGAAGAGTTTTTGCAGCTCCTAATAAGCCAAAGGGGGAAGCACACTCGGTAATGGCGTTTCCAAGCAGGGCATCCATAATCCTGACAAATGGGGAATCGTGAGTCCCCTGGAGCAACCCAGAGACGGTGGCTGTTACAGGTAAAGCATGCCAGCCATAATGAGCTGCTACATTCAACTCGGCCTAATAAGCTAGGTTATTTTTCCTCAAGCTGCCTTTTTTCCCCCTACACTTCAAGCCCGAATAATACCAACTTACTCTGCCTATGTCCAACCAGGAGCAGTCTCACTGTCTTCAGCTACAGCCCGAGTGAAGAGCCTTCAGCTCCAGCGTCCCTTCCACGCAACCTGCCCGCTCCAAAACTATGCCTGGTGTAATAGCTAAAAACATTGCCATCCTTCATATAAACCCAGCCTGAAAATATATTTCTGGATCCTTTCCTAGAAAGCAGGTTTTTTTTTTCTTTCCCCAACCTAAAACACCAGGAAAATATGGCAGGTTGTAAAGGATGCCAAAGGGGAGCATGGAAGGAGTCCCTGGGCCTCCCCAGCCTGGCAGCCATATCTCTCCTCTTTGTTCTCCAAACTGTTTGGAAGCATTAACAGGGTGAACACAACACAAAAAACAGTTAACAAAAAATTAACTTCATAGTCAAAGGTTTCCACCTCGTTAAACTTCCAGGTTGCCATGTATTGATGACAGATAATCACAGAATCAACCAGGTTGGAAGAGACCTCAGCGATCATCGAGTCCAACCATTGCCCTGACACCACCCTGTCAACTAGACCATGGCACTAAGTGCCATGTCCAGTCTTTTCTTAAACACATCCAGAGATGGTGACTCCACCACCTCCCTGGGCAGCCCATTCCAATGTCTAATAACCCTTTCTGAAAAGAAATTCTTCCTAATGTCCAACCTGAATCTCCCCTGGTGAAGCCTGAGGCTGTGTCCTCTTGTCCTATCGCTAGTTGCCCAGGAGAAGAGGCCGACTCCCACTTCACTACAACCTCCCTTCAGGTAGTTGTAGACTGCAACATTAAACTCTGCAGATGTTACCAACATATACTACAGGTACAGCAGCACACTCTGTATTTATTCTCCCAGTTCTGGAAGAATTGGTGCCTTTAATACTTATTACCTCTGGACAAATATATATTAGTCTAGTTGCTACAGAAGCAGAAAACACAAGGGGTCTGATTCTGCTCTCCCATAAATGCTTCCACGGACTTTAAGGAGCCTATAAAGCCCATGCAAAGGCAGGACTAGCTCTGTTTTTCTTGGAATAAAAACTCAGTGTTTTAAAGAGAAACAATGTGTACGTACAAAAGGAAGCATTATATCCCTCCAGGCACTGTCTGCTTTTGCTGTAAAAATCTACACGTTACCTTCGGAGCTTTTATTAATAGTAATTTTATTCAGCCTGCATATTTTTCTTAGCAAGAGGTTTATGCAAAGCTGGTGATTTGAAAGGAGGACTCTGATGAACAGTACATTTTATATGAAGGTTTGTCACCAAACGTTATTGCTGTTTCCTTCAGAACCCTGTGTAGGTTACAAATATATTTTGTTTCAGCTGTTATGCTGATAAATGAATTTTCCCTTTACACAAAGAACTGCTTAGGAGACAGCGAACCGCTATGTGCAGCTTCTGCCACACTCACATCTTCTGTGCTGAAACTGCTGCAATAGTTGACTCTCGCTGGGGAACACCACAGACTCGAGGCAGAAGGTACCAGCTGAGCCACGTGGCAAACCAGCGAGGACGTTTTAGTACAGAAAAGATTTTGACCTCAGCAGCCTCATCCGTCTGTCTCTTTGTATACAAAACCCTATTGACCCAACAGCATCAAGCTCTCCAATGCACTGAAAGATGGAGAGAGGAAAAGAAAGAGCAAAGCAGGAGCAAACAAGGAAGGGAGAGAGAAAAGATCCTGTGATGCTGTAATTTCCAGGGTGGAAACTGAAACTTTTTTCTGTTACGAAAGCTGAGCAGGAAAAAAGTGAAAAACCTGAAACACAATAGCTATACAGAAGCGTGCTGATAAGAAAATGACTGGCATTTATGGGGAAGATTACTGACATTTTCACCAGGCCTATTTTGTCAGTCTTGAAAAGGCCTAGTGTGTATCAGGCGTTTAATGAATCATGCAACACATCACCTTGCCAAATGAGTGCAATCAAGATCAGGCAAATGGGGATAGATTTCAATGAAGGTGACATCAGAAACACCTTACTTGATGAAGGCATGCATAGGTTCATGTTAGAGCAGCATTTAAACAATCCCGCTAAAGGGCACTGGGCAAAGGCTGATGAAGAAAATCAAACGTGCAGGAGAAGTGAGAGTCCTCTAAAGCTGAAGCTGGAAATTAAACCTTTGTACAGACACCCAAAACTGTCACCTCTCTAAGCAATAGCTAAACTGACCCTCCTTTGCAAACTACAATTTTCAGTGTTTAATATTGTGACCACTTCAAATCCTGCCAACTGTAAGTCTGCTCTGTGCTACAGAAAACTTACCCACCTTGTTGGAAGGATTTCTAATGGTTAGCATTTTCTCTTTCTTAGCTACGAATCTTATCTTAAAACGTAGGCGTTGCCCAATAAGCCTAGAAAGCTTAATAGATAAGGCATAACTTCATCAGGAAGGCTGCTGGGATATGGATCGAATCAGGAGACCGGAGGCAAATCCAGAATGAAGGTTTCCATGAATTTAAGGATACTCAGTTGGCCTAATTTGTTAATTCTCTCTTAAGTAATACTTAATTTATTTCAATCTCTTAGTCCAAAACTTTTCTGCTGTATTTGTTACAAACACCCTTTGCTTTATTTATAACACTACATTAATAACAAACACCCAAAGCTGTTGAAACACACCTGTAGAAATACACAAATTATTGCCCAGTGCAAAATGTGTTTTCAACCAAACCAGACGTCTTTTTTTTTTCAATACACAGCTGAAACCATTTTGGTTGTATGTGAGAAAATCAAAGCAGTCAGGAAAATGAGGGTTGCCATTTCACTCCAAAGGGCAGAGAGCAATATGTGGGATGATCCATGGTACTGTCTCTCTCCCACTCACTCACTGCTTAGCTATCAGGCAACACGGTTGTAGTCTGCTCAGTCTCTGTGGTCAGTATCATTTCATACAAATAATTAACATCCATTCTAGTGGAAAGAAGATCTAAGGTGTCTCAACTCCAAAAATTAGTGTCCTAAGTCACAGACCTGATGCTACGTCCTTCATATTGAGAGACATTAGCTACATCCACCAAGCTATCAGGTAAGAGAAACCCACCAGCAATTCTCTTTCTGCCAGTGTTGTGAATCTAAACCTGAAAAAACAGAAGGAAAAGTCATTGGGTTTTACTTCTAAAGCACAGACATGGCAAACGGCACCCTTCACTTGCTCCTATCTGCACCAGCCAGAACCTCTAGCAACTCCAGTAGCAGAAAGCATCACACAGGTCTATATCTTAGCCATTTCAGGCAAGGTGAGAAGGCAGCTAATGATGCCTGCAGCAGATTAGCAAGCACTCATGTAATTCCTTCTGCCGGCTGGACTGGGGAGAAGCAGGGGACAACAACACGTGGAGACCGTACGAACCTCAAACAGCATCCTAGAAAACAAAGTGAGTATCTCTTGTAACAAATCATCTCTGATGGCCTCTGCTGGGCCACGCAGCCCAAGGAGGATTCAAATTGGTGTAGTTTAGACATTGAGTGGTAGAGAGAGAGAGAGAATGTACATAAAAGATTTAACTCAAAATTTCCTCTTTTGGTTTTGCAGTAATTTAAAACTTGAGAGTTAATAACTTTTTCTGCTATTCCCCTCTTGGAATCTTCAGTTTGTAAAATACATAAAAATATATTCCCTTGGATTTGATTACTAAATGAGCCCATAAAATAATAAGAAAAAAGTCTAAATTATACTCTGGCTCATGAGTTTGACTTTAAGGTTAGATGGCTGCTTTTAGTGCACTGGAGTAATGACCTTAAAAAATAAAAGCTGAGTGCTCTGACATTGCACCAGGATTAAAAGTGCCCACAGCAAGGTGAGAGGATGCTAATTCATTGATGTTCACACAGTACTAGAGATCCTCTGACTGAAGGCTGTACAGAAGTAGAGAGAATTATTAACTACAGAGACACTAACTGTGAATTTATGAATAATGAAGAAAGCAAAGGAAGAACAATCACATAGTTCGGTTTCCCTAATCACTGCCTCTTCAGTATTCACCCACACAGTCAGATTGGCAGACGGCAACTGCAGCTAATATCTTATGTTAAAAGGACAGAGATTTAGTAATACAGCATTCCCCATACAAGCCTCAATTTGGCAATTGATTCAAGTTCACTCTTGAAGCTTGGCGGTTGCCTAAGAATGCTGCTGAATGAAGGTCTCAGCATCCAGCAGCACATGAAGCCAGGGGAACACAGAAGGCAGCAGAGCCCAGAAATTATGGTGAGAGGTGAAATAAAAATCCTTAAAACACTAACTGAGAGCCTCACTCAATACAGCATTAAGAGCTTCACAGGTGAACAGCACCCTGGTGATGAGCCCAGACCTTTGATGTGTTGAAGAATACATTAAAATGTGCTCTGTGTTGCTAGAATGTAGAGTCATAGAATCATTTTGGTTGAAAAGGACCTTTAAGATCATCAAGTCCAACCATTAACCTAACACTACCAAGTCCACCACTAAACCATGTCCCTAAGCACCACATCTACATGTCTTTTAAATACCTCCAGGGATGGTGACTCAACCACTTCCCTGGGCAGCCTGTTCCAATGTTTGACAACCCATTCAGTGAAGAAATTTTTCCTGATATCCAATCTAAACCTCCCCTGGCACAACTTGAGGCCATTTCCTCTCATCCTATCGCTTGTTACTTGGGAGAAGAGACTGACACCTGATAAAACATCCTTTCAGGTAGTTGTAGAGAGCGATAAGGTATCCCCTGAGCCTCCTTTTCTCCAGGCTAAACAACCCCAGTTCCCTCAGCTGCTCCTCATACGACTCTTGCTCTAGTCCCTTCACCAGCTTTGTTGCCCTTCTTTGGACTCTCTCCAGCACCTCAATGTCTGTCTTGTACTGAGGGGCCCAAAACTGAACACAGTATTCAAGGTGCGGCCTCACCAGTGCCGAGTACAAGGGGACTATCACTCCGCTAGTCCTGCTGGCCACAGTATTCCTGGTACAAGCCAGGATGCTGTTGGCCTTCTTGGCCACCTGGGCACACTGCTGGCTCATGTTCAGCCGGCCATCGATCAATATCCCCAGGTTCTTTTCCACCAGGCAGCTTTCCAGCCACTCTTCCCCAAGCCTGTAGCATTGCATGTTGTTGTTGTGCCCCAAGTGCAGGACCCAATACTTGGCCTCATTGACCCTCATGCTGTTGGTCTCAGCCCATTTATCCAGCCTATCTAGATCCCTCTGCGAAGCCTTCCTACCCTCAAGCAGATCAACACTTCTGCCCAACTTGGTGTCATCTGCAAACTTACTGAGCATGCAGTCGATCCCCTCGTCCAGATTAAAGAGAACTGTCCCCAATACTGAGCCCTGGGGAACACCACTTGTGACTAGAAGGTAGCAGGGGTTTCTCTGCTGGTTTTCACTTGAGCCTTCCTTATATCACAATAATTATTTTGTGCACGCACCTAATCGGCTTGCGGCATGTCACCAAGGCTCCTAACCTGTTAACATGAGCCCAAATTCTTTAAAGAGCAGCAATTGCCAGGTGTCTCACAAGCAGTCAACCCATCAAAGGGTCAAAAGAGAGAGTTTGGAAGCAGACAGCAGAAACAACACCTGGCAAATCCAATTCCATCTCTATAATGTGAAGGAACAAGACTGAAAATTACTACATTGCAATACCAGAGGTTCCTTGACATTTGGTGGTAAGACGTAACTATAAAGCTTATTTATGACTGCAGTGGCCATAATGGACTTCTTTCTTTAGGTTTTATTAATCCCTTTCTAGTTTCACGTTAATAGGCAGGAATCTCATCTCTGTTCGATTTTAAACTGATTTAGGATATATGACTTACTGCACACTGCTGAAATTTAGGGGTATAGTTTAGAAGTCATTACTTACAGTAGCAGCTGCCAATGATAAAACAACTATTGTACTCTTGTGACAAAGGCTGAAAGTATAACGTAATTTTTAGGACTTCAATTTTGGGTTTGCTAGGATGTATGCAATACCAGGGAAAAATAACTGAGCAAGAGAAATGGTATTCTGCCAGCGTTTTTCAAGGCTTTTATCAAAAGATAGAGAATTATCTGTGAAGGACATGTTTTCCACAGGAGCTTAGATATTAATTTATATGGTTATCTACAGAGATCATTATTTATCAGATCACAGTGTCTCAACTGACAGAAGCATTATGTATTCCAAGTTCAGGGAAATCCTGCATTGTTCCAGGATTAGCCTTACATTGGTAGTAAATGTTGAATTTTTTAATGGTGATCACTCTATATCCACCCAAATCACGAAACCACCTTGAGGCATTTACAGAGACTAAAAATGAGAATTTCCCTCCTTCGAAACATGCCTTAGCTCTGAAAAGCATTAATGCAAAAATAATACAACACTACTCCACAAACCTGCTCATTTATACACAATTCTAAGCGATTAAAAATAAAGCCCAAGCCCTGCTGCCCAACTTTCTGCAGGATCTTACTGCTTTCAACCCTCCAGAATCAGTCCTGATTAAAAAAAGCCACGCTTACTTGCTATTTCTCCTTTTCCACCATCAAACAATCCTGTTGAGAGTATTTCAGACTCAGACAATTACCGCCACACCAAAGGCAAGGTCTTCAGCAAAGTTACTGCATTCATCCTCTGAGACGCCGGCAACGGAGGCAAAAAGAGGCCAAACTGGAAACTACGGTGTGTGCACCAGCCTCCCTGTGGATGTTATTTGGCCTGCTGGACATTTGTTTCTGATTACATAGTGAGGGGAGGAAGAAAAAGAAAAGGAGACAAAGAGTTGTCCAATTTTCAGAGCCCAGACTGAGCTTCAAAAGGAGAAACTCAAGAAGCCCTTCCTGGCAACAGCTGAAAGCACACAACCTGCATATTTAACATTTTTATACAGCAACTATTTTATGCCAGAGCTGTGCTTTCAAATTCCCCATGGTGCTGCCTGCCTGGGGTGCTATTTATAGCAATCCTAAAAAACACACCTCCACCTCCGTCCTGGGACCACAGCTTCAGAAATGAGCACGCGAGGGAAGAACACGCTCCTCTCGCCACCTCCACAGCATGACACTCCCATCCAAACACCAATTAACTCAACAGCCCTCTTACCTTATGAGAGCCAAGAGGAGGGCAGGCTTGGCTACACGAATACAGTGAGTAACATCAGCACCACCAAAAGATGGAGCTGAATGAAGACATATGCTGGCCTTCCCATTTAAGGTGTACAGGTGCTAAAGCAGTCTTTGAGGACAAAGCGCTTCCACTCAAGCCTTAAGGTAAAAATCTAATCTCTAGTGTAAATCCCTGCAGCTCTCTATATAAGATCTGAAGAAGTACAGATGATATACAGATGACGTATAAATATGATGTACAAGGGACCCTGTGCTAGCAATACTCTGGTAAAACACTCGGTGCCAAGTGGCTGCTGAGTGAGGGAAAGGACACAGAAAGTAGATCAAGACCCAGCCAGATGATTCAGTCTAGCTACAGGATCGATAAACTCAGTAGCAACAAACTACATTAGCATTTCTTCACCAAGCCTGACCCTTCAAGACCCACAGAGCCGGGGAGAAAACACTAGCACAAAGAGCCATCGCAGTGGGCTGCTAGAAGCTTCTGGTAAGTCCCAGGCTGCCTACAGCCAGAGTATTGGGAGCCACCGAGTAACAAAAGCAAAACCAGGAGACGTTATGTTGTAAAACACAATTAGAAGAATTTAAACATTGTTCGATGGAATGATGCACTGTTCCATGTAATTGCTTGTTTGATAAATAGCAGGCAGCTACAGCTCACATTTTTAGCCTTGAATTATTGCCAAACTGAGTTATTTTGTGAGGTAGAACTGAATCAGCAGTTCACTTACAAAAATGAAGCCCTGGAGAATGTGAAACAGTGAAATATTTCTACTCATTAAAGAAGCTATTGGTGCTAGATAATCAGCATACAGACACAGCCCAGAAAGGTGGAATATTTATGTGCCCCAATCACTTTTCCTGAGATTCATCTGGTATGCAAATTGCCTACAGCTTGATAGCATCCCTTAAATTTATTTCCCCCAAAGATTTACAGCCATGTGGCCACAGGGCCACAGTGCCCATACAACATCCCAGTAGCTGACTGGGGCTCTCTGGGTCACCCCCATGAACCTTACTCTAAAATCAAGCAGTAAAGACAAAGGCTATTTCTGCACCAGATATGGTGTTAAAATTTAGGAGGCATTTAGTGGTGCATAGAAACAAACGTCGTGGTTGCCGTCCCACTCACCACAGACACACGTCCTGACCCTCAAGGCACAGCATTACCTGGCAGTCACAGAAAATGCTGCAACGAACTGCTGGCTAGATACGGTTCTTTTTGCCCAAGTGACTGTCCCTGGAGAAGAGCAGCAGAAGCTGTAACGTATCTGATTTCTGGTTAAATCCACATCTGACAGCTCGGCATCCTTCAGAAAATAAAAAATTCATGTCCATACATATGCGTAAATTACTTTTGGAACATACATAATTAAATAACTTGGGACACTTTACATAGATAATAGTAGCAAGGGTAATTTGTTTCACAAAGAAAAAAATTGTATATATTTCCTCAGTGAATTCATTTCCCACTGGATAATATTAGCCTGAGCTGGAATATGCGCAAATTTTAGTTCCAAGACAATTACATGTTTTGGAGCTGATATTTCACAACTCATCAAAATCAGAGACTGAAGCTTTTGATGCTTTAAAAGGCAATGTCTCATCTTTCCAAAGAGAATTACAATGTCCTTTTCCAGCTTTCAGACATACTGAACCATCAAACTTTATTTTCAATTTTGTTACAGTTGAGAAAGAACTGTCAAGTAGTTTGTAAGAGTTTCTAAAATTTTGTTTTAATTTCTTCCCTCTCTCCTTGGAGCCTCTGTGGTTACTGGAGAGTAGTTTTACATGTGAAACAGTATTGATGTAAGTCAAGAATGATGCAAAGTTGAGAGTAATCCTAAATCCATGCTGACAAGCCTTTATATCATACAAACGAAGTGTGTACCTCTTACTCTATCTGTTAACTGCTCAGCATCTTGGGAGGGATTCATCTTCACGTGTATGCCCAACCATACCATTATTTTGGGATATATAATTCAGAATTTGGGAGTTCAGAAGAGAAAGTGACGGGAAAAAAAAAAAAGAGATTAAAAGGAAAAAGTGTAAGCTGGCAGGGGTACATTATCCTGGGGAAAAATTTATGAGCATAAGTAAAATCAAACATATTTATTCTTGTAACTCTCTTACACTGTCAGATCATCAGGAACCCAGTTTCATCCAACCCTCAAGCAGCTACATGTCAGAAGAAGGAGTCCTGCTGAGCGGCGACTTGAGACCAGAGCGGGACCTGCAGGGTCACGGCCAATTCCCTGGCACTCTCCTGCCTCCATCCCAGTTGGTCCCAGTTTGGTTGTGCTTCAAAGGTTACAGCTGAACAGGATCACAGCAGTAGATGCATATACCAAAACGGGACACACCGGATTGGAATAACGCATTTAGTATTGTGGAAATTCCTTTCTAGATGCTATTTTTAATACTCAGTATTAAACATGCTTATGGATATTTCATTTCCAGCACAGTTATTACTATTCAATTGCCATTAATGTAAATGGTGGGTGCTGGTTAATGCCAAGCCACGTGATGAAATTATTTCCTTTCCCATCTGGGTTTCTTTAGTCTTAAATAAAAAAAAAAAAGACACTGGTGAGATTACAGCTGAAACGTTCATCCTGATCCCATCACCACCACCACACATTTTGGAAGAAACCTTTGTTTACAGGATAAAGCACATCACAGGCATTATCCCCTCTAATCTACCTAATGCATAGTGGATAATACGACAGTTAAAAATATTAATGAAAAACGACTAATGGTAACTAAATGATTCACTTAACTTGGCTCTCTCTGTAATGTATTCTTCATATGACAGGCATTTATTAGCGCTCACTGATGACTCCACAGACACCCCGCTATGCACAGAGTGCCTGTCTACACATTAAAACTTAATGCACAAAGCAAGAATTATTGATGTTAGCTCTGTTCTAAAAGGGCATATCAGCAGGATTTTTTTTTTCATTTTCTGCCATGACTTTACTTCCCTTAGATACTGAATAACCATGGATTTTTAATTTTATCAGAAGCTAGTGCTTCAAAACACCTATTAATTTCCCCACAATATTATTTTCCCCACACCTGTTGTCTTTTTGTGTGATTATTTTTTACAGACATTAAAAGAAGTACATGTGTGATGTTTCAAGATTAAAAAAGCAGCTTGGAAATCCTGGCGCTTGCACATTGTGTGCTACCTGTATGCCTGGGGAAGTAGCGAGTCTTAATGGACCTCGTGTTTTCTTCAGGATTTCAGCACTCGTAAGAACAGACAAATGCTGATAATTACTGGAGTCAAATACTGCATGAAGATGAATACTGCCTTGAATATGCACATACAATTGCCTCCACTCTATTGAAAGTATATACGCCATGAATGAGCTGGAGCCAAGTGCTTCGCTTCTGCACAAGCCCAATGAAGCATCTCACACGCCAGCATGCAGTAGCTCTGCTGATCACGGGCCTTTTCCACCCGGGAAGCTGCTGATTGCTCTAAACCCCAGGCCCAGCTTTTGACATTTGCTGGGTGCCCACCAAGCCTGATGTTAACGTGTGATTTAACTGCCTTCTAGAGTCCCCACGTGAGATTTTCAAAGTGTCTACATCCTAGACACGTGAGAATTTCAGAAAATCCATGGTGTCTCAGTCTTTTGGGAAAACCACCACCAAGCTACTATCTCTAATTACACTTCTTAAAACCACTACATTTTTCTCCTCTTCCTGAGCTAAACAGGCCTCAGGCATTATACACAGCTTTTTAACGGTGCTTGGCCACCACTGAAGGAGATGCTCTGGTCCATTTGGTCTGTTCAGCTCCCTTTGGTGCAGCACACTAGCAGTTCCTATCAGCTCACCCAGCATCGGGACGGAGCACTGAGGACCCTGCGTTTTGCTGCTGGGGAAGCTGGGTGGTCACCGTTTCTCTTCATACCTTAGAGAGCTGGACCAATCCCACATGGAAAGACGTGGCTGGAATCTGCCCAAAAGCAAACCTCACTCTGATACATGTCTAGATATTGCTGCTGCCTTGCGAGGACCTGCAAGAAGGAACCTGGCCATGGCTGTTTCAGGCCAACCCTCCGCTGCCCTGAATCTGGTGTAACCCTGACGCCAGTGGAAAGTGAGCAAAGAGTGGGTGCAGAATGACACTGTTTGGATTTGGCAGACTAAGACACCTGGTCTGCATCCCTTTGCCAACTCAAGGACCTCCACAAGGCTCTACAACAAATGCAAAAAAAAAGCCTCCAAGCTGAGCAGTTGAAGTGCTCCCTCCACTTTTTTCCCTCTGAATAGAGAGAGAAAAGGAAGCAGTTTCAAAAGTGCTTGAGAGTGCCTGTCCCTGTGACTTAACCACCAGAAACCTGAATGAATCACTCACTTTTCTAATTGCCAAAGCCAGGCTGGAAACTGACTTCAACCTAAGACACACAAGCTTTTACCCTATGCCTAAATATAATTTCCACTACCAGCCCGTGCTACACTGCTTTAATGTAAATGGCAACTTAGACCAGACATAGTAAGGGTCTATAAACTTTTAGCCATGTTTAAACAAAAGAGAGGTCAACAGGATATTCACCATAATGCATTTTTAGGTTTCATGAAGTTATAGCATAAGAAACTAATCAAACCTGGCCTTTATGATCAGGAAAGAATGGCTCTCCATGCCTTTTTTTTTTTAAACAAAAAAAAGTTGAAGATGGAAGGAAATGGAATGATTTGTTAAATGGATATATTTGATAAGGGAACATCAATGCATTTTTCAATAATAAAAGTGAAGAATGCTGTTCCAGCTAGACACTTCTTTTCATTTTTATTACACAGACAGTGCTTGATTACAGATTAGGGAAATGAACTGAAAGAACAGATGTACTATTTTTTTGATAGGTAGTCAGAAGGGTATTTTACAGAGTCTGGGAAGAGTTGGAAGGCAGATGATTCAAAGGATAATTGAAGAATAATATTTAAATAGGTTACATTTATGCCCTCAGGCATTAAACATAGGAGACTGTTTTTAATTCTCAACATGGGAGTTCGCACTGCTGCAAAGCAAATGAATACAATGAATAATTTTGTTTTAGAGACATGCAGTAACTGCTGGTTAGCAAGTAGAGAATTTTCCACAATACAGGGAAACGGCAACATTTTATCTGAAGTTATTTAGTATAAGTCAGATGCTATTCGAGTTTAATATTGATCATCATTCATTATACGCTATAGTACCATATTTGCAGTAGTTTCAGAACAGAGATCAAAAACATCTCAGGGTAACACAAGTGGTAGCAAGAACGTGCAGAGACTGCCCCAGGTGCAGGACTCCAGCTCTCTAGTGTCGGGACTGCGATGCAGAGGTCCAGTGCAGCCTGCTGGGATGCAGATCACAGCTGGTTCATGCCTCTGGGGTCTGAGAGTGCTGGTGAAAGTTGTCAGGCAGGTGGCAATGCTCCCCACTCCACAGTGGACCAGATCTACCTCATGCTTGAGAGCAGCACCTGCATCTCTGTCCCCTGTTTGAGATGTCCCAGCTGCATGCAACCCAGCTGCACTCTTGGTGCAAGGTGGGACTCCCTGGTCATGGCACAGGGACACTCAGGGCATGTAAGATTTTACTGCTTAGCATTGTACGTTACTTTATCCAAGCTATGCCTTTAGTGTCAACTTTAGTATCAGATTTCAGAAAAAAAAGGTACCTTTCTCAGGGTTTCAGCCCTCACTAAGGTGTGCTCTGAACTACTTAACAGCAGGGCAGTCTCTCGAAAACCCCTTAGTTCTCAGCCTCTGACACTCCCATATCTTGCTTAACAACAGAGCACACATTAACCCTTTCCAATAAAAACCATATCTTAGCAAATTTTAGTGGAGTACACACTACATCCACATCAATGACACATTAGCATATCATGATTAATGTTGTGAAATTCATGCCAACTGAATTCCTAATGATTAGCCACTTAATTCTGAGCTGAAACAATTACTCTTCCCACTGAGAATTACTTGTTTCAGATCAAAGCTCAGCAGCTGGAGTATGGAAAGCCAACCATACCCAGTCATGCAAATACATCTTGTGGAATCAAAATTCAGGCTTACTAATGCATATTTTATATGCATAATAAAGCACTGGGCATACAAAACCATCCCTTTTCAAGACTATACAAAATCTGTTGGCAGGACTGAGCACATCCCTAATTCACAGATTTCAGTGGCAGCTGGGGTACGCACACATGCATGTTCATATTTGTGCATGAGAGAGCACTTTGCCCTTGGTCTATAAAGGCCTCCACACAAGCATTGGCTCTCCCTGGTGTCATTCAGACAAATATTTCAGACTCAATATATATTGGTGGATGCGGCAGTGACAATTTTATGTCAGAAAATCAAACGTACATCTTGATTTAGATTCATTATAGTTAGGACCAAAGACTTGGCTTGCCTTCAAGTAAGTGAGGAATTTAAGAGAGACATCTCATGGCAGCTGTGTAGTTTTGGTAGGTGTACAATTTAACTTGTAACCAGTAATCATACGTGTCGTTTTCTACAATCAAAACACTACGCAGACAACAATTATACCACCAATATGCCCCTGAGAAATAGATAAACAGGCACAACTCATTTTACAAGTGTGGAATCAGAGACATAATGATCTGATGACAAAAAATACTAACAGCAAAACCAGTATTTAAACGTAGGGTGTGCTCATTGTGCAAACTAGCTCAGACAACAGCATTGGCTGAACATAGTTGCAGCACAGCAGGATGCAAGAACTGTGCCTTGCCAGGCCACTACTGCTGTGACTTTGATGTGATGATGATCACTGTATTATCATTATGGTGATTCAATGAAAGCATTCATGTTCCCACACTTAGAGACACAGACTACAGTATGCACGGCTGAGTATCACTGAACTGACGTTAGTTCTCCAGGATCGGTTTCTCAGTGTAGTGTTTATAACACAATCAGTGCTGCTTACAATGTGAATGGAGCATTTCCTTAAGCCTGTGCAACTAAGGGACTGACCCCAAGGCAAAGTAAGCAACTTTGGGGGAGTCTTTCTGCTGACTTCAGTAGCCGCTGGATGACACTCCTCTTGTGCGTGACACAAGGGGCTGCTCCAACATCTGCAAGAGCCAGCAAAAAGATCTCCATTGACTTTCAAAACACATCGGACCATTTCATCACCTACGCAGTGACCCACCAAGCGGAACGGTATTTAAATTTCCTATCCCATGTGGACTTGTAGCTTTGCAGCAAAATGTACTCTGGTACTTCACTGCATGAGGGATCTGAGGCCAATGTGTGTGACAGTGAGGACGCACAAGGGAGCACATTACTTCAAGAGACCCTTGCAGGGTCCAGGAGATGTTACTTAGTGGAAAGTCAGAAGCCGCTTCTCAGAATTAACTTTGCAGAATAAACCAACAGTAGTTGTTAATTGCAATAAATTTGTAACTCTAATTTTTGAAATGAGTGGTTTACTCACAGTGCCTGCAGGCTGAGGTCTCCTCTTTAGTTTTATCTTTGCTTGGCCTCTGCAACTACCTTCCATGCCCTGTTTCTCCAACGCAGAACCCATGTGAAGAAACAACAGTCCCATATAAGTATTTTTTCTAAAGGTATATACACTGGCCAAGCCCAGCTGCATCCAGACTGCTTTCCTATCCCCTGTTCTTATCCCTCAGGCCTACCCAATTTTTCAACATACTTCTTAGCAGAGCAAAAGGAATCACAACAGCAACCATTTTCTGGGGCTCGGTGAGTGACCCAAGTTAGTGACCACTGGTAGTTCGGTGACAGATCCATTGGAAACACACGTCAACACCCACATAAGCTGTGCAAAGCTGATCTGCACAAAGCAAGAATCATTTCAATGTACAGCTTGTAAAGCTTCCAAAGACAGGAGCAGGTTTGGCAGGGTAGGAAGGAAGCTTATTTAGGTTGTTTTCGGACACAGATAACTGACTGAATACATGGATTTTTATCATGTTGGTACTTACACAAGACTGACTTGTCAGTGACAAGACAGATCTTGAACCTGCACAACTGCAGGACAGCCTTTAATAACAGATGGCAGTACTTTGCCAATGGTCAGATAGAGAGATTCGGTGTCTTAGCAGAGGATATCTTCTGTCTTACTTCTTTAGCCACCGATTTAATTACACTGATAATGTCAAGAGAAGCAGAAATCAATTATTCATTAAATCAGCCTAAGAAATCATTCTTTTATCCCATGTATTTTGTTTCAAGATCATTTACACTTGGGTAAAAAAGGCATTTTTCTTCCTTCAGTGTCAATATTTTATACAGTAACTCACTTAACAGCCTAAGTGAAAATTGAAGTGGGTTTGTCAAAGAGGACCAGGACACAAAACTCTGTGCAAGGCATGAAGGTGATGCTTGAAAACTACACCAATCTGTCTGCTACGTATCAGTAGCTGTGTAATTCAGGGACTGTAAGCAGGATGCACGGAGCGATCTGTTACATCCCTTTTGAAAACAGACCCCTTTTTGGTGCATTTACATCTGTGTCCCATGACTTCTTTACAGGTTGTTGGAGGCGAAACCACAGATCTTGCGCTGCCTGTTTTCTAGCTCCCTCCATTTTAATAAACGCAAGGCCTGGCCTGCCATTACTTTCTTGACACAAAAGATTTTTTCTACATTCCCATTAAAAGCAATACTGCTTTTTATAAACCCAAAAGAAGACAATTGAGCTCTCTTTATCAGCAGACAGACAAAAATCTTTTCTTTTGCCTGGTTTCCTTTTGCACCAGTCAACTAAAAATAAATAAATAAATGAGAGTGTAATTTTCAGAGGGACAAGTCTCTCCTCTCCACCTGCTTTACCATCAACTGTCCACCCTCGTTCTCTCACTGACTCCCCCACTTTCTGATAAAGCCATGACCATAAACCTGAACAGTAACTCATGTAAAAATATTCTCATTTTTGTAAGATAAAAGCTAGGAATGGGAGAGGGAGACTGAGCAGAGCTGAAGACATCAGGTTAAGAAGAAGACTTCAGTGCTGGAGGAAATGGTGAGGAGAAATGTTAAGAACAGAGCCTACAAGGCTCTTTGGGAGCGGGACATGACTCAGCTGTGTGCATCGCGCTCCACCATCATACCATCAATGCAAAGCTTTCTATAGTGTAAAATTTACTCCCAAACATACACAACCACATATTTGTATATGCATATTGCATTAGTTTTTAGCATTACCCCAGAGCCCCTGACTCCTTGCCAGAGACCAAGCCCTACCCGGGCTAGAAACTGTGCAGAAACAGAGGCAAAAGCATCTCTGCAGATTCACATCCGTGCATCAGGTAGGGAGCAGAACAGAGCACCTACATCCTTCAGATGGAGACTCAGATTAGCAGCAAACCATGCGCAAATGGGAGTGTGCGTAGAGGGGGTGAGGGAAGCCTACAGATAGAGGACTTACCCACTTAGTGACAGCATGCCCATGCCTGGAAAGTGCAGTGTGGAAGATTTGTTTCCAGGCTGTAAATATGACATTTAAATGTAAGCAAGTCCATACGCAGGCTTTTGTAGGTCCAAAGCTATGGAAAAAAAGAAGGGAAAAGCCTCTGCTGTGCCTACACAAACTGCTCAGAATAGTCATTCTTGGCTATTACTTGAGAGAGTGATGTCACTGGTACAATAATCTCTTACAGAAAGAAAGCAGCAATTGTGGAAGTACCTAATATTGCATTTCACCTTCACCACAGGAACCTTCATTCAATTTACATTAAGTAAGACATTATGCTTTGGAGAAGTACCGACAATTTCAGCTTCTCCTTACCAGTTCAATGAAACATTTCTTTTCTCCTTCATCTGGGCTTATGAATATTTAATGTATCAAAATGAACTGAAAGCTACCACTGTGCTTCTGCTCTCCAGCTCTCCATCCATCTATTGACATCAAGGCTTAGTTCCCAAAATATGACATTAACTATATTGCTATGTAAATACAAGTCCTTCAACTACCATTTCATAAGTAAAATGTATGCAAGGCAAAAACCAAGCCCAACTTGAAGAGATGAAACTGTCCGCTCCCAGCTAGAGATGTCTTTGTTGCTTCGGCTCCTGATGTCAATTCCCCACGCCAGCTTGTACGTACATCTTCTCTCCTCTAACTGAATTAATATTCACTTCCTCTTACTAATCCTCAGATGCTTGTCTGAAATGATCTAAGACACTGCCCACGTTTACAGGGAGAAAAGATTTATATTAGGGCATCAATTTGATAGCTACAGAGGTTTGCTAATTTGCTGTGCAGCAAGGCAATCTGACTGCAGGAATATTATGATTTTTTTACTGTTCCTCTAAAGCTTGGATGTAATGTTTTTCTTTTAGCCCTGTGCCAGAACCACACTCAGAATACTGTTCAGATGTGATTGATTGAAGATCGAAAAGAAAGGAACACTCCTTCCTGGATTTTCCAGGCACCAGAAATACATATAAACTTCAGTGCACTGTAAGTTTGCCAACTCTCTTTGGTTTGGCTATAGTTATCACATCACTACCAGAAAAAAAAAAAAAAAAAAAGAGAAAACTTTTCAGCATCAGACTTACACTCTTCAGCATTTTCTAGTGCAATAGAATGTGTGGAATGGTGGAAAGGGAGATAAAACAACAGTTGCAATTATAGCTCCCTTCTGATCCCCTGGATCAGATCTTTTAACTAGAAGATGGGCCTCTTTAGTGCTTAGGCGTTTTGCCATCAATTTTCAAGAGATCAGGTTTCACTTTTGTCCCAAGGTTATGAATGTATAGAAACATCTACACTGACAGCATGCTGGAAAACCTAGAACACAAAGCCACTCTCCTCCTCCAATGCAACCACACAATAATCTCACTGTGAAGGAAATAAAATTTTGTTTTCATTCTGCCCCCCATATTTTGCCGTTGCCCCACGAATACAAGGATGGTTCAGAGGACTCCATCCATGCAAGGATATGTAACTGCTACAGGTTGGTTGAGCAACAAAGATCTACTTGAGCTGCCCCAGTATGATGCTAGTATGCTATTTTAATAGAGGAAAAAAAGACATATACAATATAAACACTGGTTTTGCTGTGTTCAAGTGCTGTATAGGTATTGCCTTGTGAAGATACTTTTTCTCCTTTTCTTTCCACACCTCTTCCATACGAGTAAGAAGCAAGGTCTGAAAACTAGTGAATAAAAGCAGTTTACGTGTGGCTGGCCCAGGTAATGATTACTGAAACAACCAGTCTTACAGTCTGATGATTAAACAAGCAAACACCAGAACAACTCCAACAACCTGCAGTTCGGGTGTTTCCCATCCTTGGGGCATGCATCCTCTGCTTGCAGGGACTGTGGCTCTCGGTTCTCCTGCTCTGGGAGAGTGCCCTGAGCATCGGCAGAACAGCCCAGGCCCCTCCAGTCCATACTTTGGATCCAGTGAACTGTTCATTACTGCCGCCACGAGGGTCTGACAATATCAGACAAACAAGATCGACAGAGTAAGGCACAATTTTCTCCTTGTTTTACCAGACCAACAGACAACCACACAAGATCTTAAAACAATCATGGCTCTTACTCTATTCTAGCCTCAGATCATCATGACAAGAGGCTTAATAAAGAGCCTGTTAGCCTGAAATCCTGCTCACTTATTCTATTTAGTTTCAGAACGCAAGCAGCATCAACCAGGAGAGACTGCAGACACTCACTGTGCTGTATCACCCGTGGACACGATTTGAGCACCCTGCTGCCACGTGTGGGATGCACAGTCAAATCACCTCAAGTCCATCATTACCCCACACACACCTGTGAGATGAACCCCAAGTCAACCCAAGTGTTCCCCAGCTACTATGGCTGGAAGAACTCAGCCCAAATTCACAGCTAGTTTCAGCCACCCCCAGACGGCATGTTTTCCAGCTGACCTTTTTGCTCAGCCCTGTCCATAACCATGGGGTGCAGCCCCGTGGGAGGGGAAGCGTGCCTCTCCAGCACGCTAAGTGAGCAGTACGGATTAGACTGCAGCACCCGGCCTGACCCACCTTACACCTCCCCACAAACACCAGCAAAGAGAAAACTTACTTGGAAACTGTCCTTAAATAATCTGTGCTTGATTTAACGATTTACACACTTGTACAAAAACTCTACAGGCCGCCTCCCTGCAGTACCATGAATTTCCTTAGCACACTAGTCACAAAAGGCACGTTAGCTTCTGCAGCTACATTTTTCAAGGGGCAGTAGTTTAATCTTGCTTTGTCTGTGGTATTTACAGAGAAGCATTCCTGAATCTCTCTGCATCAACAGGCAAGCAGATTATTGCACTTTTACTGAAGAAAGCTTTGGTAAGGTGTAGCTGGTTACATTATTGAGGTTAATTTATATTGTACAGAGCTAAAAAGTGAATGAATAATACATATCAATATTACATATAATATCAATGAATATTACAGGTCAGTTTGTAGGACTTGAGGTGCTAAATCAGATACAGTTAAGTGTGTAAAAATGGGACTTGAGGAATCTAATCTCTTGAAAATAATTGCAAATTTAACAACTTCTTCTGCCCCTCCTTAATATTAAAGTTAGACAGTAAATGAGAATTACAAGTACCAGTATATGGGTTTTATGTCTCTATTCTCTCATTTTCATACTTATGTCTACTGGGATACATTACAGTCCCTCAGGGAGGAAGAGGTTGCAGCTGGGCTGTCTGGATTTAAAGAGATCATCTGGCCCTGTTGCAAGTGGGCTACAATTCTGCTGCAGAGTTAATAAACCTCTTTGATAACAAAAAACACAGGGAAAAAAAAAAGGCAGATGTTTAAACAAACACAGTTGCTACCCTTCACACAATGGAGAAAGCTGCCCAAAAACTAACTGCACCAGAAAAAAGCACGAGAGGCTACAGTTTACAAGGTCTATGCTCAGAATATCGGGATACAGCTACTTAGCCAGTGATGCTGGAGTGCTTCTTGAAGTGCAGTGTCCTGGTTTGGACTAGGACAGAACCAATTTTCCATTCAGTGATTTTTCATTTCAGCTAAGTTTCTTCTAAGAAACTGCACTTTCTGAAACTAACTGCATGTTTTGCAGACAGTGTCCGCTTCTAGGATTGATAATGCTCGAAGTTTATAGTTATTACTAAGGTAACGGTAGGAATGGCATGCAGAAAGGCTCTTGCTTATACTTATTCCTAGAAAAAACAAGGTCACTGCTAAATTCCTCATGGTCCACAAGTGAAAGGGAGTAAAACAGTCACACCTCTGGGGAGGAGCGGACAGGACAGGTGACCCAAAATTGACCAACAAAGTATTCCATCCCATACACATTATTCTCAGTTTAAAGCTGAGGGATCACAAGGGTCGCGCTCTCTTCTTTTGTGGCCGGTGTCTGAAGAGGACTCTTTTTCTCCTGCCTTCAATCCCAATCCGTGTGTTCCTGAATCCAGTTCCCATCTGTCACGGAGTCCAGACCATGCCTTCTCAGAGCCTGCCTTGCAGTGCCGGTGGTGATGTGATCATCATCAGGGGAGCTCCATCTTGGTTTTGTATATATTTGTATATATTTAATTATTTCTGTTATTATTATTATACTCTTTATCACTGTTATTGTTTATTAAAACTGTTTTAACTTTCCAACCCTTAAGTCTCTCTCCCTTTTTTCCTTCCCCTTCTAGGGGGAAGGAAAGGGTTAATAGAGAGCATCTGCCATCCCTTTAATAGCCAGCCCAGCTTTAAACCTTGACCCTAAGACAGAAAGGATGCACTGCCTCTGCAGGAGCTGGTGGCAGAAATCCCTGCTCATTACAGCTATTTGCAAACTCTGATACTCTCCCACTGCCCTTTGCTTCCTAATCCTCCAAACCACCACATCCCCCTGCATTTTGAGGTAAGATTATCCATGTTTTCTGGTATATATCTTTCAAGTGGGGAGGAAAAAAAAAGGAACTTAATGCAGAGAAAGAGCCAGGTGCAAATTAAGGGGCAGGCTGGCAGTGGTGATACTGTTGTGGGTGTCTATTACAGGCCACCGGATCAGGATGAGGAGGGTGATGAGGCCTTCTACAGGCAGCTGAGAGCAGTCTCGCAATTACAGGGCCTGGTTGTTGTGGGGGATTTCAACTACCCTGATATTTGCTGGGAGGCCTACTCAGCCAGCCATCCCCAGTCCAGGAGGTTCCTCCAGTGCATTGATGATAACTTTCTGATGCAAATGGTGGATGAGCCAACTAGGAGAGGAGCGCTGCTGGATCTGATCCTCACTAACAACGAGGGTCTGGTTGAAGAGGTGAAGGTTGAGGGCAGCCTTGGTTGTAGTGACCATGAGATGGTAGAGTTCAGGATCTCATGTGGCAGGAACCGAATAGTTAGTAGAATCACAACCCTGAACTTCAGGAGGGCCAACTTTGGCCTTTTCAAGCAATTGCTAGGGGAAATCCCATGGGACAGGGTACTAGAAGGTAAGGGGGCCCAAGATAGTTGGTTAGCATTCAAGGACTGCTTCTTCCGAGCTCAAGATCAGAGCATCCCAACAGGTAGGAAGTCAAGGAAGGGTACCAGGAGACCTGCATGGTTGAACAGGGAACTGCTGGGCAAACTCAAGTGGAAGAAGAGGGTGTACAGATCGTGGAAGGAGGGGCTGGCCACTTGGGAGGAATATAAGTCTGTTGTCAGAGGATGTAGGGAGGCAACTAGGAAAGCTAAGGCCTCCTTGGAATTCAACCTTGCAAGAGAGGTCAAGGACAACAGAAAGGGCTTCTTCAAATACATTGCAGGTAAAGCCAACACTAGAGGCAATGTAGGCCCACTGATGAATGAGGTGGGGGTCCTGGAGACAGAGGATAAAAAGAAGGCGGAGTTACTGAATGCCTTCTTTGCCTCTGTCTATACTGCTGGAGGCTGTCCTGAGGAGCCCCGGACCCCTGTGGCCCCAGAAGAAGTCAGGATAGAGGAGGAATCTGTCTTGGTTGATGAGGGCTGGGTCAGGGACCAATTAAGCAACCTGGACGTCCATAAATCCATGGGCCCTGATGGGATGCACCCGCGGGTGCTGAGGGAGCTGGCGGAAGTCAGTGCTAGGCCACTCTCCATCATCTTTGCTAAGTCGTGGGCAACGGGAGAGGTGCCTGAGGACTGGAGGAAAGCGAATGTCACTCCAGTCTTCAAAAAGGGCAAGAAGGAGGACCCGGGGAACTATAGACCGGTCAGCCTCACCTCCATCCCCGGAAAGGTGATGGAGCAACTTGTTCTTGGTGCTGTCTCTAGGCACATCAAGGACAGGGGGATCATTAGGGGCACTCAGCATGGCTTCACCAACGGGAAGTCTTGCTCAACCAACTTGATAGCCTTTTATGAGGACATAACCCGGTGGATAGATGATGGTAAAGCTGTGGATGTGGTCTATCTCGATTTCAGTAAAGCGTTTGACACGGTCTCCCACAGCATCCTCGCAGCTAAACTGAGGAAGTGTGGTCTGGATGATTGGGTAGTGAGGTGGATTGTGAACTGGCTGAAGGAAAGAAGCCAGAGAGTGGTGGTCAGTGGGACTGAGTCCAGTTGGAGGTCTGTGTCTAGCGGAGTCCCGCAAGGATTGGTTCTGGGACCAGTTCTATTCAATATACTCATTAATGACTTGGATGAGGGATTAGAGTGCGCTGTCAGCAAGTTCGCTGATGACACAAAACTGGGAGGAGGGGCTGACGCACCGGAAGGCTGCGCAGCCATTCAGAGAGACCTGGACAGGCTGGAGAGTTGGGCGGGGAGAAATTTAATGAAATATAACAAGGGCAAGTGTAGAGTCCTGCATCTGGGCAAGAACAACCCCATGTACCAGTACAAGTTGGGGGCAGACCTGTTGGAGAGCAGCGTAGGGGAAAGGGACCTGGGGGTCCTAGTGGACAACAGGATGACCATGAGCCAGCAGTGTGCCCTTGTGGCCAAGAAGGCCAATGGCATCCTGGGGTGTATTAGAAGGGGTGTGGTTAGCAGGTCGAGAGAGGTTCTCCTCCCCCTCTACTCTGCCCTGGTGAGGCCGCATCTGGAGTATTGTGTCCAGTTCTGGGCCCCTCAGTTCAAGAGGGACAGGGAACTGCTAGAGAGAGTCCAGCGCAGAGCCACAAAGATGATTAAGGGGGTGGAACATCTCCCTTATGAGGAGAGGCTGAGGGAGCTGGGTCTCTTTAGCTTAGAGAAGAGGAGACTGAGGGGTGACCTCATTAATGTTTATAAATATGTAAAGGGCAAGTGTCATGAGGATGGAGCCAGGCTCTTCTCAGTGACATCCCTTGACAGGACAAGGGGCAATGGGTGCAAGTTGGAACACAGGAGGTTCCACTTAAATTTGAGGAAAAACTTCTTTACGGTGAGGGTGACCGAACACTGGAACAGGCTGCCC
The DNA here is from genome assembly GCF_013368605.1 of Nyctibius grandis. Lineage (NCBI taxonomy): Eukaryota > Metazoa > Chordata > Aves > Nyctibiiformes > Nyctibiidae > Nyctibius > Nyctibius grandis. The sequence goes on from NC_090662.1 coordinate 65,019,293, forward strand.
AGAGAGGCTGTGGAGTCTCCTTCTCTGGAGACATTCAAAACCCGCCTGGACGCGTTCCTGTGTGATATGGTCTAGGCAATCCTGCCCCGGCAGGGGGATTGGACTAGATGATCTTTCGAGGTCCCTTCCAATCCCTAACATTCTGTGATTCTGTGATTCTGTGATTTGAACGTCACTCAGTTTGGAGCAAGCATTTGACTGAACAAACATGGTTCAGGTCACCAGATGCCCCATTTGGAGTCAACTGAACACAAAAAGCCGCTGAACAGCACCAGGACAGAGTGCTGGAGCCCGGGTCTTCTCTTCATCCAGCTGCCCAAGTGCTTGTCTAACAGGGAGCCCACACATTGCACCCAGATATCCAGTTTTGAAAGCTGTATTATCCTCTTTCCCCTCCAACACATGCAACCATTTTGGTTTTGGCGATGCCTCCTGTATTATTAAATCTTTCTTCTCATACTTTTATGCCTCCAGAAAGCCTTTCTATTAAAACTCATATGCTCTCAAAATAATAAAGTATGAGTCAAGGACTAGAGAAGTTAAAAAGAGGTGTCTCTGCTGCTGCTTCTTCTATGAGGGAAATCTGAGCTACTTTGAGTGACAACTGTATTTTTTCATTTCATGCAGGTAACAACCTTTTTATTAAACTCAGGTGCCCAAAAATTCATCCCAATGCACTGCAGTAACTTGAATGAGCATGTTCAGGGGATTATTCTGGCCTTGAGTGCTGGTAGTTACTGTACATACTTGTCTGATTAATTCCTCTTGACTTACAAAGGCATGCATCATGTCACAATGAATGATCTATGAAGCACACTGTACCTGAAACCCTCCCCAAGTCATTCCCCCAGCATCTAAAACAGGCTCTTATCATTTTTAATCAGTAATTAATAACAAAGCATTCTCACTAGTGCAATTTTTCTGCTAAGGTTAATGTAATATTTCATCCCAGGCCAGCTGCTGTTTTACGACTTCCAAGAACGACAGTAAGTAATGTCTTTGCATAAGAAGTCATGCACAGAGTAAATCAATTAGCTCCTCTTTCATGAGCAGGCATTCTGCTGCAGCAAGGGAGGCTAATTACATATAAAGTCGTTGTTTACCGACAGGAGTACATCCCCAAAGTTTGGCATTGTTCATTGACTTTTCTTCCCTATGTCTCCATTCTGCGTCTTTTCCATTAAGGAGTTTTTAATCTATGAACAATCAAATACTGTGATTGTGAGCTGCACTCACCACACTGTTGTTATCTGCACAGATTTGCCTACAAAGGTCAGCATCAATCACACAATAGCTTTTCAGTATTGGTAAAACTTTTGGGCCACTTCTTGACCTCAAGAATGACACACGTATTTATGACTATTCATCTCAGTTGCGAAGCATCAGTCAATTCTAATGTGTTGTTCTTTAGATAAACTGCACTATTTCTCATACTCTAAAGTGCACATTGTGGTACCTGTATTGCTATCCCTAGGAGGAAATTCGGCACCCAGAACATATATATGTGAAAACGGGAGAAAAATCAGTGTATAGCGCTGGCGTATAGTGCTGGTGTAATCTTCTTGTCTTACTGAAATTGGCAAGTAACTTTGGAGACCTATGTTTTTGCCTGCTTTTGATTGATATAGTAACTGTCTGGCATCTCAGGCTCTTCATGATGTAGCTGATGAAGACCCACGTCTGGTTCCGGAAGCTCATGACCCACAGGTCGTTGTGTGCTGGCGGAGCATCATGAGTTCTTTATCCTTCCTGTAGTCTGTCCAGGACACCTGCTGCTGGAGACAAAACACCAGGCGAACTGGACCTTTCATCCTACTCGATGACCTGCCCTTTGGTTCTTGTGTTTCTAAGAAGGAGAAGCCGTAGCACAGAGAAACAAACTGTACAGTGCTCAGCGCCTCAAGATCACCAAGGGCAGAAACAGCAGGTTTTAAGCATTTGAGCCTTTGATTCAAAGTGCTGTGGATGATGCGTACATAAAGCTCAGCCCACAAAGCTCACCACAAACCTCTGTCCAGGAACTGGTACAGTTGCCCACAGAGACATCCTAGTGAGTGGAAATCAACGGAAGATAGGAAATTACCAGCCAAGATGAAAGTTGAGTGATGTGGGCTGAACTAGGTTGATGTTTGCTGATGCTATCCAGGCAGCCTAAGCCACAGATAAACACACGGCAGCTCCCAAAAAGGAGCATTTGTGGCCTGAGGTGACTGAGGATGTATTAACACTGTCTGTAAGGCAACAGCTCACTTTCTTCCTTTCACTTGGTGGGAACAAGGGAGAAAAAAAGCGGAAGTAATAAAAGAAACGGGTCATTTCGGAATGACTGCTCCAAACCAGTCCAATACAATTTCATAACACAAAGGCAACACAAGGTCCACAGCTCTGACTCACCAGGTTTAGCGAATCACTAGACATCTTGGCTCCAGCTACACCAAAAGCAGCCACCTAGAAATATATCTCCTCAACAAAAAGAAATGTGTTTGAAAAGGCAAGTAACAAATGGCAAACAGCGTAACCTTTAGTGAAATAGTCATGTGGACTCATGAATTAAAGTCAGGCAATGTCAAACTAGAAACTGAAACAAACTCATCCTTGGATTTGGACCCTAACGGATACAGGACTGGATTTCTGCTGTGTTCCTCTCAGCAGTCTAGATAGTTAGATCAAACAATGATGCAGCCTGTATTTAATGAGAATTAAATTTTAATCTTGACAACTAGAAGGCAAATTCTAACTTTAAAGATGCAATTATTTCCCATTCCTTCAACATTTGGTCTATTTTGGCTTGCAATTTCTTCTAATTCAGTAGCACATTCCTCACATCAAACAGATCAATGTTAACCACTAAGTGTGCAAGCCTCAAGTATGATGCTGCCCAATACTGAACTGCTGGTGACTCCAGCTCATGGGCTGATCCACAATTATCTGTTAGTTTTGGAGCAGTGAGGCTGTACACAGTCATGCAAATGACAAGACACAGTTGTATATGTTGTCTTCTAAGAACATGTCCTGCAAATATTTGTTTACCCATATTCTTAAATTCCTGGGGTTTCGCATACAAAAAAAACCAACCCACCCACCCAAGATACAATGCAAGCTTATATCATATTCCTGCAAGGCTCTTCATCTGTGTTCAGTTACATCTAGATTTTCCCCTTTGCTACTTGCTGTGTGTTGAATCCTCTTTCTCTTTCCATTTGCAGCTACGTGGCCGAAGAAAAATAGTTCTGCTTAATACAGATCCAAATTGGCTTTTTAATAAACTCATTAAAGAAATGGTCCATTTCAGCCCTCAAAATTTGCCACAGGTACCTCTGCACCTTATTACTAAACCTCTACCTGAAAATGAAAGGAAAAAAAAAAGATAATAGAGTCTAAAAGACATGCTGCATGCTGTCTGTCATGTATGCGGAGACCACAGCCTGGAAATCCACTTACTCAGTGTAAATCCAGTTCAGTTATATTGACTTTTCTTTCCCTCATGGTATATTAGTGCTCATGAAAAATCTTGCAGTGAAAGCCCTAGAGAAGAAATCTTTTGTTCACAGACAAATGCACTTCCCATAGTCTGCTCTATTACAATAGGCAAAAGAGCAAAAGCGTTGCTCCTACTTTTACAATGATCACAAGGCCAGACACTCAACTAAGACATAAATAATACATAGGCTTTGTTATGGACACTTACTCTGGCCCTAATTCAGTGCTGTCTCCACCCATTTATCCTCTCCTCCACCAAATGCATGAACAATTATGATCAGTCCACTGAAAAGGTGACTGCAATTCCAACATTCAGCTCCTACAAGCCACCAGTCCACTCTTTCAGTCACCTCCAGATCATTGCTACATGTTAATGTACTCAAGCCAAATCTTCCTTTCTGTTTTTAATGGTTTTTTCTTCTTCCTTTTTCTTTTTTCTTTTCTTCTTTTCTCTCTTCCTTTCTTTTCCTTTTCACAATCATTTACCAAGCCAAAAGAGATTCAAGAGACAAATGATGGTGTCTGCAAACAACTTCATAGAAGGAAACAAAACCGCGCAGGATCACAGAGGCTGTTACGTGTCAACACAATAAATACCCACAGTCAAACTCTCAGCTGGTGTAAATCAACCTGACTCCATCTGGGTTTATGAGGGCAGTGCAACCTGATGCTGAACACACAGTAGAAAAACCTTATTCATATTAAACTACAACATTTTAAATCTGAGAGACTGTTGACCCTATCTGGCCCCTATTTCAATCGATGGCCAAACTCTCATCTCCCCTCACAGGGAACAGCCAGGAGCACGCTCCATGCGAGGACATATGGGCCCTTAATACCATCTCAAAGCAGGTAGCCCCCTACAACCCCCTCCCTTGCTCACCCCTCTCAGGGGTCTTGGAGACGTTCCCAGCAACAGCAGCAGCAGCAGTCATGGTTGCACACTGCTGCCTGCGTGAGGAAACCTGAAGCACGTGAAATGTATAGTGCACTTTATAGCAGAGCATGACAAGTCATAGCTGGGTTCTCCTGTTATACTATATCATGCAAAAAACATGCACATGGACACATTAAATATTTAAAGTTTCCAACCCTTAAAAAATCACAACTGCATGTAGCTTGTAGTAATCCAAAGCCATAGCTGCAGGGCATCTTTCAGCAGCCTAACTCTGGTGTTTGAATTATACAGATTTCTTTGAACTACAAGGAGAACTACAAACATCTCCTCAATCAGCTCCACCATTCCTCTGAGGCAGCTAAACTGAGTGCCAAAAAGTTCCCCGTGATGGCACACACAGCCATCAGCACCCAGGAGAAAAAATGTGGGTTCACAGCACCAGCTGTCCAACAGGTTCTCATGGTCAAAGGTTAAACATCTAACCGGTGTTGCCATTATCTATATCAGTAGGAGAGATTTTGGCCAAAAATGTCTTCTTGCATACTTATCGTATGTTGACTTCTGACTTGACTTCACAAATGGCTGATCGTAACTGCTTCAGCAAAGAACTGCAGAGAAAGACTAGAGGCCTCATCTCCGTCCCCCCACCCTCACAACTGCTGTTGAATTCTTGAGGAACAAGCACCCTACTGCCAAAATATAGACCAGTCTCTCATCTGCCACCTTAAGAAAGGTGAGACAGACATTTCTTTGGGCAAAAACGGAAAAAGACAGATGACCCACATACTTGAGGAAATATTCTAGGGGTCATCTCCAGTCTGTTGTCTTCTATAGCAGCCTCTACTCACTGCCTTTTCTTGTTACTGTTTTCCCAAAATGCAAGCACTTGCTTGCCTGACATTGCCAGTCCCTCTAGGACTGAGTGCAGCATGCAAAGCCTCATCCAAAAAGCAAACAAACACCAAGTAAGAACAAAGAAAGAAAGAAAAATTAAAAGCTTGATAGGAATGGATGTCAGTGAGCTGATGGAAACACTTCGGCACAAAAAACGTCACCTGCTTAGTTCAACATCAGCTGCAAGAACTGCCGTGCTTCCTCAAACACTGACTTTTCTCGCTGGCTCGTAGGCAAGCCCGGAAAGGGATGCTAATGGTTTGCTTGGTCAGGGCGTGCAAAGAGGAAGGAGAGGCAGTGAAGGAGCTGCCAGCTGTGTCCCCTGCTTCAGGAAGCTCAGGAAATTTCAGTTGACCAAGCTTGCCAGGGCTCTGGGATTATGGCCCTTCAATGGATGGGGATGTTTATTTCCTACGGGATGGCCTTTAATGATGTTAAAGGGCAAGGAGGTTTTGACTGACACATAGCAGACACCAGAGAGAATAATTACTCAGCCAGTCTCTTTTCCCTTACTCGCCCTTCTTGAGCATCTGCAACGAGTCTTTAAATTTAGTTTTCCTTTGTAGCACTGGATTGTTCCTCTTCAGGGCTTTTACGTTCACCTTCCATTTACGCAATGCTAACTCCCATAATGGTCAATAAAGGCCAGTATATTAGTATGATAAACTCACGTTCCCAGCCATGCACAGAATTCAAACTGAATTAGAAAGTCAGCCTATGTTCATAAAGACAACACTATCGAGCAAATGGAGCTTTACTGCACTACATTACAGATATCACATATCTTTGGGTTGTTGTCAATTCTTCATATAAATACTTTAAATCACTTAGACTTCATTTTGCACACTATATAGTGAGTCTCTTCATAATCAAATAGTATTTAAAACATTTTCTGCCTTGTTAAATCTAACAAGTTAGATTTATCGGGATAGTCACTTTCCTTAATAGCCAATTTAGTACAACTCAATGTATTCATTGATGGATAAATATATAATAGGCGGTTGTTAAACCTTAATAAATATGTTTAATAGTCAGCTGGCATTTTCTCTCAATGGCAGCGCTTCCTCTCAGCTGCCAACAGGAAATGCTGCTCCTGAATGTGCCAATTCAGCCCACATGCAGGGAATAAATTGATCTAGAAGAGTAAACAGCAGCATGAATTTCAGGTAGCTTTCTTGCACTGCTTGTCACAAGAAGAACTTTAGCTGAGATTATCCTAAGCTCCCATCAAGATCATCAGGTGTTAAACAGCACACAGTGTAAGGAAGAGTGTGAGCTACTGTGTTTGCCTAGACCCATACAAGCAACAAACCAGGACAGGAAAGGCAGCTGGCTACCTGAAAGCCATATAAATGACATTCATGTATTATTATTACTGCAACTTATGGTTTTACCACACTCCCTGTTTCATGGACTTCATGTCACATTCTCTCACCCCACCCTGCCACTCTGTGTGCTATCAACAGATTAAATGACAATGCCTCAGCTTCTAGCTAGGAGATCTAAAAGGTACTCTTTTAAGGCTTTTAGGTACCTAAAATTTTTTTAGAGGAGTCTGCATCATTAGACAACTAAAACCCTTTAAAAATCAGGCCTTTAGCTCTAACTGTAGAACTTTATGGCTCAACCCTGCAGGTCCAAGATCAGTCCTCCAAGTTGAAGACAGCTACTGCGTATAAATGAGAAAAAACAGACCAAAATATCTTCAAGAGAGACTGTATTTGTACGCTGGGCTGTGAAGTTTGATCATAGCCACAAGGCACTCACCTGGGTGGGATTATACAGTTCTTGGAGTGGGCTTCTGGATCCTTTCCGGCAGCAAATGTCCATCCCGAATGGATTTCTACGCATTACTGCAAGGGGAAATTGAAATTAATACAGGTTAGAAACATTGGTTAGCAGTAACCTATTGCAATACCTACAGCAAGAAGCGATTTTCTGACAGATCAGGGGATTCTATGGACAGTGTTGTGTCTTAATTCCTAATTTTACTTTCCCTTGAAATTACCTTAATCTATTGTGGAAGTTACTAAACTAAAAAGCTTTCTGGTTACTCTCTTCTCAAAGCTGTTACCCAACAACTTCCAGCTTGGGTGCACAAAAATTCAAGTATAGGAACCAAAGTGACCCAATTTTCAGCAGTGTTAGGTATCTGCTTCTCTAATCATGGAGGAATCAGATGGATTCCTATAATCAGCATCTCTGAGAGGCAACATCTGAGCCTCTCTCAGCCTAAATACAGAAGTACACAGGATCTTAGTACTAAACCATCTGATTTTAAAGCTTTTGGCCTATGACTTTGTTTTTTCCTAGAACAGACACTCAGCAGTACACGACGCACATACAGTCAATCATTGCTTCACTTCTTGCTCCAAACTGTATTTTGCTCTACATATTGCAACTGAATATTTGACTGATCCGAAACCCAGCGTACGCTATGTTATCCCAGTTGGAGACCAGCAGGTTTTCAAACCAAAGGCTTTGTCAAAGGTCTGATCAAGGATCATTTTGGATGATAAAGCATTTTCAGGAGAGACATTGATGTGAGCCCCAGCAAGCACAGAGATCATCAGTTTCAAGTTAGACCTTTGTGGTCATAGAAGTCTACATAAGAAGCCACTCGGCTCGAATCACCATCTACAGTCACGAGGAAAACAAGAGCTTTCCTGTCCTTCTAATCTCACGTGGCTCACATCATCCTCTGCAAACACTCCTCTGCCCCCAGCTTGCTCTGCTAACTACGGAAGGAGCATCAGGCAATCAGATGCCCTCATCAGGCATCGCAGCGAGGGGAGATTTGTCTAGTCAGGGTTTAATCAAGACACAACCAAAAGGACAGAAGATATGTTCCTGCTGGTAATCCAAAGGCTTTAAGCAGAGTCAGGCAAGCTTTTACCATCGCTTGCCACGTTTTGTAACCAGAAACTACTGAAGTGTCCTACAGCAACGGTTCTGAGCTGCACCACTTGTAGATGTGATATTGCAGGCTTCAAGCCAAGAGTCAGAGAACACAGTCAAGCAATGTTTTAATACAGAGGGATGATACGCAATCATAATTGATATGTCAAGTAGCATGAACCACAGAAAACTGTATACTATTCCAGTCTGGAAACATAATAGATTCCTTCGTTCACTTCATATCTATTTTTCAATGCAAGATAATTACCTAATAAGGTGCCGTGTCGCTTTTCCCCTGAGCAAAGAGAGATTCCACGGGTCTTGTATGAGCTTAGTAAACAAACTCGCTAAATGTTTTGATTTTCTTCACAATTAGGATAGTAATGTTATTAGAGGCTATAATTTTAATTTGCATGTTTAAATACCTGATTAACTTCTGAGCATTTTTAGTCATGCAGCCAAGTATTGCAATTCATTTGTTTTTGCACTAATGTGCCTTTTAAAAAGTTAACTTAGAAAGTGTTTAAAACAGTTAGAACTTTAAAAAGATTTCACATGAGTAATGTCAGCTTCCAGTGTCTGGAAGTGGTTTTAGGAAGAACACACTAAAGTGAGGGTGTGAGACATCCAAAAGTTGTTCTAACTCCAGAGCTCCTGTCCATCCCATCCCCATCTGTCATCCCTCTCCATAATCTTGTACCAGGAACCATGTCCAGGATTGCTTCAATAATCATTTTGTAGCCCCCTCATCATTACAAGAAAACTTTCTAAAATGGTGTCTTCCAGTCAACAGCAAAACACATCATTTCCATTTAAAAAACCTAAGCAGGGGGAAAGGGAGAGGGGAATGTTTCAGTGTATCCAGTTCATTAGACTGTGGTTAACCAGGATCCTGAAACACTGATTCCTTGTTCTAAAATTAAGAAAAATAATTCTAGTGTGTTGTTCCCTAATTTATTACTTCACTTTTCATTTCCATTAAATACAGTAAACAGTAACGTGCATAAATGTATCCCTTCCTGCTTTACTTAGCCATCAGGTATCAACACAGCAACACTTCATATGCAGCAGTAACAGCCATAAAGATTAAATTATTTGCACAATGTGCAAGACTTGATTCCCAGACGTAAACAAACAAAGAAAAAAGGCAACTATCTACCCAGCAAAAAGCTAAATGCTAATGTAGAACCTTAGCCACAGAAACCATTAAATCTTTTTTATCCTTCCCAATATTACTTAATTGGTTTGTTTTTTGAATGAAGCCTTTAGAAGAAGACTGCAGAGTTAGCATAGCAACACAGCAGCTCAACACAGCACTCGGTTCCCTGTTTACCTGTGTCAGGAACAGCCCACCCTGGCACAGCTGTACGCAGCACTTCTGCGCACACCTGGAAAACGCTTGTGCCTGGAATTTAACTGCAGCATTGAAATAAAGGGGAATGCTCCCCTTTCCTGAAAGAAATCCCACTCGCACCTTTTGCAAAATTGTTCTTTGGTGAATAACTATCAATCAGGAATGTTTATATACAGTTCAAAACACCTGCTGGCATGCCTGTCGACAAACTCACTTCTCAGGGCTCCCGCAACCAGTTTTCTACTGTCTCCACTTCTCCAAGGCAGTGTTTCACCATGTGAATGACAGGACCCTTTTGGCCTGAATCTCATCCATAGCAATCTGCAGTAAGAAAACCATAATATGGATGTTAACTGCAGCTATACTAATTTTAACAACACTTTCACTAAGACTCCGTTACACTGTTGTGGTAGTGAAAATTAAAAAAAAAAATCAAGCCCTTCATCTTCACCAAATCTTATTAACATAGTAAATATCTAAATTTACATTTTATGGCTTGGGCTGATCTTCATTCATAATTACAGTTAATTATAATCTAATGATAAGTATTGCATACGCATGGCTCCAAGAACTGATGAAAAGATCACGTTCATGCACACTAAGTGTGTGAAGCAGCTGACAGCAGCATTTAAAGCCTTTAATGATTAAAGAGTGGTGTTAATACTGCAACTGCAGCAAAATCAACAATCCCCTGAATTTAGCCAGGACTGTCAGCAACTGAATGAATTGTTACTTCATTACTTAAATACAAGAGCTGTAAGAACAAGACCTTTCTTCCATCTCTAGGAATGATTTATCCAAAATGCAATCTTGGTGCATCTTGTTGAAATCTGTGGGATCACTATTCATTAATTTAAAAGCAAGTCTGGAGAGCATGTTAGCTAGGCACCAAATTTCAGTTTCTCAAGAGAGAAAGATAAACAGTCCTGCCAACTGAAAGCTTATCAACATAATAATCACCTGTGTATATATACATAGAGAAGGAAACTACATGTGCAGGCCTTAAATTATCTGAGAACAGAAGCATCTGTGCACAACTTCTAGAAAACTCTATTTAGACCCACTAGTACCAAGAGCAGGAATTTGACCTGTAAATTACAGTGCTGAGCATAAGAACACAGCACTCCTCAGTCAAACCTTCCCCTAGTACCTGTGCAGAAAAAAAAAAAAGTCCAGAGGTTTAGCCACAGTCTTGATCCATTAGATGACTATGAATTAAAATGTAGATCCCTCAAATTAAAAACACGCTTTGGAAAGGCATGGTTTGGGACCATACTGAGAGCTTGCAGGTCATCATCCAGGCCAGGCAGCCTTTGAAACTCCTGCCATGGTCCAACAACTGATGTGTTTACCAGCATCTCCTCCCCAGGTCCCCTGGGTGCTGAACCCGTGACGGTAGAGGCAGGGTTACAAGTGACAGAATAAATGCACATGGCAAGGCACCTACTAGATCTTGGCATCTACAAGAGGGGATGTCATCTCCAGGTTGCATCTAACCAAAAAAAAATGCAAGACAACAGTGCCTAGAATTATGGGCACATGTGGGGAGGGGGAATGTGCAGGCAGGCATGGTATAAAGCCTTCATTTTTTTGTGCGACGTGTCCGAGACTGAAGACCTTTCACATGGAAACCTGTGAACCAGGCTTAGGTTATCACCTCTACTTGGCAGAAGGCATTTATAGTGCACTTGGTAACCTACAAAGACCCTGTCCCAGAATGGCAGACCTCTGGTATTCCCAGAGGATAAACAACGACAGGAGAAAACACTAAAAATAAGAAGCCACATCAATGCAATTTCTGCCTCTCCCTATCAAGAGCTACAGGGAAACTGAGAGAGGGGACATGGTGGCACTTCTCTTGGGAGATTACTGGCCTGAAAAGGTACATGAACACTGGGACTATCTAGACAGAAGAGAAAAGGGGTGGGAAAGCATGGGAACCAGGCTCTTGGAGACTTAAAACCATAAAGGTCCCCTTCTCACAAAGTGTCAGAAAGGCAAATGAAACCATTTCTCACAAGCCTGTGTGGGATCAAGTCACAGAGGAGACTCTGCCAGAAGAGACACACAAAATAATTGTCACTTCTTCCACTGGACTTACAAACAAGTGAAATTTCAAAGGCTGGGTGCATGCATTCAGCAGCCACCTATATCACTACCACCCTACAATCCCATAAATGTCAGAGGCTCCAGTTCCCAAGACTTCTGTAGAATAGAAGTTCCCCAACTGCTATCTAGCAACTGTTTTCCTACTTGGTAACATGTAGTTTACATTGCTTGGATTATTCTAAATACTTGCATGATAACAAAAAACAAATGTAAAAACTTTACCTCTGTCCACTGCCTCTTAAATTAACTGTCTCATATTACAAATATTTGAGAAAAGTTCTGAAGACATATTAATATTTGATTTTTCATTACATTGGTCTAAAGTACAAAGACAAAATTCCCCAGTCAGCATTGCTTAAAGCTGATATCCATAATTCATTCCACCTATCTGGGATACAAGTTGTCTCGCTGAGGAAAAAGCATGCATTGGCAGCAGTATGGTGAGACTCCAGTTGAAGATGGGATCCTGTTCTTGTTTTAAAGAAAAAAGTCAAACATATTGCTTTTTTTTGGGGGGGGCAGTCTGATTTATCTTCTTTTTTTGGTCTGATTTCTGTATGAAAGGCTGAAAATTGACAGCAATCTGCTTGCTTCTTTTGGCTGAAGTACGCTGCTTTACAGCTAACGCTACTGTCCAGCTGCCCCTAATTTCAGGCCAGGGTTAATGCTCTCCATGAAACATCTTATTGTCAGCAAAGAACACATACATAACCTAGTATCTTCTCCTAGAGCTGTAAACAACTGGGTTAGAGCTGAACATTCACCTAAACATTCCCTACCCAACGTACACGGAAAAATCAGTGCCACTTGGCCCAGGCAAGATAGCAGCATGAAAACAATTACTCACATCTTTGGCGTCTCTAGCCATGTTTAAATAAGTTACTGCCCTCAAACTTCCTGAATTTTTAAGGCAAAGCAATAATAATTAATTATACCCATACTGAAGGTTTAGAGATTCTCTTTGGCTAAAGATTTGGACACAGTTTGTCTTCCAAACTCTCACATAGACTTCTGCTATGACGCCAAAGCAGCACAGGAAATTACTGCTATTGGATACATAGGATGAAGTATTGAAATACACATTCAAACAATACACTAAACACCTTCTCAGAGACACTGAGACATCCATAGCTCAATCATAACCATACATCTATAAATGATATCGTAAAACTACTGCTCCATCTGTGCCAGCAAGAATTATGCTCAAGGCAAACTGGTCACGTCTGAATACAAACCAACCAAGGCTCAATCCAACAATATTTTGCACATGCAGCACTCTTGAAGCATGAAAATACTCAGGGCAAAGTTGAAGTAAGTGACCCTCGGAAGCAGCCCTTTTCCAGAGTTTGTCAGAGGCTCTTGGACCGATTTTTTTTGCAATTTGGAACATCCTGTCCACATATCTTCCAGATACTTAGCTAAAATCATGCTGAACAAGCTTGTCATTAGTAACCAGCTTGTTCTGCTTCAAGAAAATGAGCCTTCCATAATAACTGACAACAATCTGCTCTGCAAGACTTCAGCCAAGTCCAAACTGCATGCAAAATTGGAAACCCAGCAACAAAAAAGACTACCTCGTTTCAAACTTAATTAAAATTCCTATGCTCCCTTCTACAGACTAAACAGGCTAAGGTATGAAAGGGTTAATTTTTAATCAGCAGTCAGGAGCATGAGGAGTGAATGCAAATGCTGTCACCCAGCACTGGCTCCAGAGCCCGGAGTAAGGAGATTTTTAGATAGCTCTCCCAGCAATGGTTTATGAACACTAATCCTTCAGCAGCGGTTCACAAAGATCAGTGGATTGATAGCAACATCTTGTGACATCTGGGGCTTTGTGCTTTGCTGCGTTCAGCTCAGGATTTTAGACTAAATTATTGGTCCTTCATCTAGAGACTGCAGGTACAAGGATTTATGACTAACCTCTTGTCTGGCCTCTTTCATTTTCTGAAGGCAAAACTGCAGCTTTCTTTGCTGGAGCTTGGGAGATATATTTTTAGAAAGTAAAAATCAGATTAGGTATTGTATGTGAGCATGCCAAAGTCTTAAATGCAGAGAATGAGATAATACTTATTTTCTACATTAATGGAGAAGCAGATTTTCCCTCACATCAGACAGTAACTAGTAACACGGGGCTTTACTCGTCGTGAGAAACAAGCAAAAATTTGTGGCCAGAGACCACCTTACCCCGTGTAACACCCCTGTGCCTCACAGACAAACTGACAAACTAGAGACCTTACTGAGCTGGATGCTGAACGCACATAGCAAAGAAGAAATCCCAAAAGCTCCGATGTTTTAGAGCTCCACCTGAGGAACAGAGATTCTATATTTTGGGTTAGCAATACTGGTTCATTGATTCAACATGTCCATCCTACCCTCCCCTGATGTTTCCACTCCACTCATGTATCAGAGGGACTTACTAAAGTAAGACTGTGGATGCAAACGACAAAAGTGAAGGATGAAAAATAAAGAAGAGGTCGCACCTTAGTGAAATGGTTATGGCTGAGATGAGCAGCAAAGCCACCAGTTACAAGACCAGGGACCAGCAGTCCTCAGTTCACAGATCAGAAAAATAGAGGCAAAGAGGTTAAAAACTTCCACAAAGCAAATTAGTTGCTACAGATCAAATTCATTTTAGGAAGTGAGATGTCTGTTCTAAGCTACTCATTTAAGCCCTACAATTATCAGAGTGCCACAGCTGCAGAGATGGGTCACCCCATGTGCTGCTGGAGGTGGTTCTCCTCCTTTCCACTGACCAGCAACCCTAGATGGGTTGACGGTTGAAGTTACATGAAATAAATCCTGACAAAGCAAGGAAATTAATCTTACTATTTGTTTCTAAGCTCTAATCACTAATTACAAAGGTGGCAAATGCCCTCCAAAGAATAGAGAGAGATTTAATTACTTTTTGCTTTAGACAGATTTCCAGAAATAAATTTGTATTTTATCCTGTTTGTTCTCAGATTAGCATGGGGATGGGTTTAATTGGGCACAGTGGGGAAGTTAATATCCTTGGGTGAAATTATGCAGAGACTTAGATCCTTGGCCACCCTACGGACATTGCATGTGGCATAAATTAGCACAACATCTTTCCTGTTAATAAACAATGAGCAACTTTTTTCCAGTTATTTTTTAAAAATGTTAATACATACAGAATTTCTTTAGAAGTCTCAAGAAATTATCCACAAACCTAAATCAAGAGACTTTTCCATAGGCTTTACTTCTCACACAAGGAGAGCTCTGTTTTGTTTATCTCTGTCACACACAGGCAGACACTGCTTTTAATGCAGCAAGTTTTTGTGGGTACAAACTGCAAACTATATTAGACTTGGTCAGAACTTTTCTGATACAACCTTGTTTTCTCTGGCATGAAATGCAGATTCAGGGGCATCACAATATTTCACAGTTGAATTTGGGATGGATGGCTGACCACCTCAGCTGCCTGCTCACCTCTGTGTATGCCCTGGTTTACGTCATCCATTAGCAAAGCCAGATCTCACAAAATGTTGATCAAAATGATCTAGTTTTCTCCCAGACTTATAAGTCTTCATGAACAACAAAAAAAATTTTTTACCATCCACCACAATTTAAGAAGTTATTTGTTTCCTTTTTTCTTTTTTTTTGTCTCAAATGCAACCTTCTACAAAGAAAGTAAGGATCTAAGAAATTGTGACCAACTTTAACTATATGTATTTCACAAACAAACACGTGTAGTATAAATTTGCATGAAGGCACACTGTGGATCCAGTATATCAAAATGCAAAGAAAAACTCTCTTTCTGGCTGTTATTCTTTTTCCTACTTTTTCACTACAAGTTAGCCATGTGTTTTGCAAAACGAGACTGCAATAATCTGTGAAGGTTGGAAAATTTCTAGTGAAGCTTACAGGTTTCCAAACACGCTTCCCTCCAATTTCTAGATACATCAGCAGGCACATCTGCTGCTGGGTTCTCTTTACAGCAGAGTTGAATGCTCTGCTCTATTCTTCTTATCAGCCTGGTTTTCAAGCCTGTAGATAGTCGGCTACATCCCATCTCTCTGATGCAAGTTCAAACAAAAACTGTGTAAATGTAGGTCCAGGGAAAAAAAAAAGCTACATTTGCATTGTCCTAAAAAAATGAGAAGCTAGATTTCTCTTTCTGTGTTTCCCACTACTTCCATTACACTGTCAGTACCAGTCTACTTAACAAACATGATGTATGAGCTCACTCAAAAAAAAAAAAAAAAGAGGGAATGAGAGAAAAAACTTAAAGGAGGAAGGTTTCTTTAGAAAGCTGTAATTTTAAAAGCATTCATCTTGAATCATGGTCAAAATGAAAACGACAGCTGCTGCAGCTGCAGTCTATTTGAGCTACGGTTTCTTTGCTGTTCTTCAACAGATGTGCATTGAAGACGAAAACACAAAACCGTATTTGCTATGGATATACTCAAATGCACAGCAAGTCTTCTCGCAAGCCAAGCAGACAGAAAATAGAGCTGCAGCAGTCATTTTAACCTGGAGCAATGAAAGGCTCAAACTTTTGGTCTATGAACTTCAGGCAGAAGTATGGCATGCACACATACACACACCTGACCTGACACAAACAGAAATCAAGGGACACAAGTCATTTCTGTCCTAGCGATAGTTCCAGATGGACCAAGATTTATCACCTCTGAAGCAGCGGCCCTGATATTTTTAGTGTGATCACATCCTCCTGATACTTTACTGTGATTTATGAACAATAATTTTCTTTACAGAAAAGAAGCACTAGACAATTTGGTAAGCAAGAAAGTAAGTACGAAATCCTGCAGTAATCACTTCCAGAGCAGTCATTCATTATGGCAAAGAGGATTACGACTGCAGCTTGTTGGATAAGCAGATGAGCTCTTACAAATTAAGGACGCTACTTCCTTGGCAATGCAAAGGCCAAATGCTGATATTAAAAGGAAAAAAACACCACAGACAGTAAAGGCCTGTTTCTGCGATTTGCAAAATGTCCAGACTAATAATTAATACACAGCCAGGCTTTGCTGTCTTATTCCAAGAGTTTATTCTGTTTAATACTTCTAAACTCCAAGTAATCCCAAGGCACACAGACACAATCGGCCTCCTTGCAAGATCTTTTACTTTTCCAACAGCTGGTTATCGCCCCAGCTGACCGGGATCAGGGCAGGTCCAGGTCTGCAGAGCACTGCTGGGCCACGACCAGCCCCATCGGACCGTGGAAGCTCTCCAGTGCTCCTGCCTTCTTCCAGCAGGATCTGTACGCCCGTACGCGGAGGCTGGGAAGCTGCTTTCACACACTCTTCTCCCTCTGTTAGCAACGAGCTCTACGCAGATAATACTGCTTTCGGACGTAAGAATCCCCTCATGCAGCAGTTTTGAAATATTCCAAACCACAGATCCTTCAAAACATTTTACATATGAATAGGATATTGTCAGCTCCCTCACACCCAGGCTGCACTTCAGCACACAGAAGAGTAAAATACACATTAGCACTATAAAACTTCATCTCAATTAGCATAATCTGTATTTCCATTATAGAGCCCAGCTTTACAGCCAACCTCAGGTGATGTACTGAGCACTCTGGATCTATCTTTCTCTAAGGAGAAATTCCCCAAACACAAGAAAACCATTCAGAGCAGTGAATGCATAAGCTTTCAGTGCCCGCTTATCTTTCAGCAGTTCTACTCCCTTCCTCTGTCTCCTTCCATTGCTCCCAATGTTTCAATGAGTTCAATTAAAACCTTGTGATGCACTTTGTCTACAGCGAGGAAATGCAGTCATGCCTCACACATACCTAAGTGGATGGGCCAAGCACACCAACTCCACATCAAAGAGTAAAAAGGAGTGAATGAGGGAAGATCTTTCTGTGATTTTATTTCCAATTAGAGTATTTAAAGGAGAAACAAACCAGGCAGCAGTTGCAAACAACACATCTTCTGGTATCACTAGCAAATAGGATGCTGGATAGACCAAAAATTTTAAATCGATTGAGACTCTTCCTCCAAATATTAAGGATATGCTATAAAGCATGGGATACTAATATATATGAGGCCACTATGCAAGTAGCTCTCACAGAATCACAGAATCGTTTTGGTTGGAAAGGACCTTTAAAGATCATCGAGTCCAACCATTAACCTAACACTACCAAGTCAACCACTAAACAACTATTCTTCTGGAATAAACAAGAATGAAGGAATCTCACATTAAAGGCCCCAGAATACTGGATACTTATCTGACCTTTATTGGTAATAATAATATTTGATAATTAGCATGCAAATTAATAAGCTTTGGTTTCAGTCACTAATAGCCTGCCAAATGCATTGTGAAATTTCTATTACTGTTGCAGCTGGTGACTGATAAATATCTAAATTACAGGATCACTCTGACAGTATGACTCTGAAGGAGATGGACACCAAAACTGCTAGGCAGAACCATGGACTTAAACATTTTTCTGTAGGAAACAAATTCTGTTCTTGCACTTGTGAGGTCTCATGCAGAGAGGGATAGAAAGAGCAGGAGACAGAGGAAAAAAAGGAAAGTGTCCTTTCCAGAAGTCTTCTGTAAAATAATGTCCAATAAAGCTGTAGTTCATCTTTCAGAAAGACATGTCATCTTTCTAAATTTGCCAGGACCAGAAAATCCACCTTGAGAAACTGGTTTGATGTCAAACCCTCCTCCCCAAACACACCCTTTTGCTAAGCTGAATTGACCTATCCTCACCTTCAGGCCACTGGATCTTGTGGTGCATCTGCCTGCTCCTCATGGCCATAGCTCTCTATGCAGGAACCTATACATTATGACCAAGGCACCTCCTAACTTTCCATCATTCTGCAACAATTTTTCTAGGCACTTTCTCACTCACTGAACACGCTCAAGGATAACACTACAACTTGCTGAAACCAGGGTGTCCCCACATGACACAGCACCGCTGCAAAGGCTGCAGCAGGACCCATATGACAAGTAAGGACAACCTCCCCTCTCCGGCTCTGTACTCCACCCTTACCTCTGCCCAGGCAGCATTAGCTCTCCCGTGGCCCAGGGAGCAGGCAGGCCAGCTGGGGAACCATCATCCTCATACCCTTTTCAAACCTCCCTTTCAACTGAAGAGGGTCCTCTACTCTGTAAGCATCACTTAGAATGTATTCCTCTACACATTCACTCTTACTAAAATTACTAAAACTGGGCTGCCACCCAAGTCACTAGGTATTCACAACTCCATATTAAACACTTGCTGTTTTCTTCCTCTTCATTTATCATTGCCCTAACTTTTGCATCCTCTGTAAACCTGATCAATAAAAGACTATGTTTTGTTCTGGATCATAAATTAGAACATTTAACTAGCATCAGCCCAAAATCTGGTCCCCCAAGGATCCCATGGGAAATGTATCTGCTTAGTGATGATTTCCCAGTTACAGCTATTTTTACAAACTATCCAACATTTTTTAAAACACTACTATGTGTGCAAGATTGATATACATTCACTTGCCAATTTAACTTTTGGTTTATTCATTTCCATATGCACCTGTATGGGAGTAATTCCAACATTCAGATATTGTATCATTAAAACAAAGAGGGTCATCAGCTTGGAGAATTAATTTTAAAACATTTATCTGTGGAAAATGTTGAGGTTAGTTGTCTATCTTTAACCTTCCAAGGCTGCAGAGAAGGCTTCTGTGATGTATTGCAGTCTTGTGCTGCTCTCAACACTGTGTGGGTTAACTTTGTCACAAGTTCTTGAAAGCTGGAACAGTGAACCTGCATTTTAATTTAAAATATTTTACACTTTCAGCTTAAAAATATAAAGCAGAATAAAAATTACAGTTTAAGTGATGCTTTCTCAAGCCACAGAGTTGAATGGCAGATAGGACTGACCTGGAGAGAGCAATCTCAGAAGGCTGATGCTTGTGGGGTAATCCTTACGGTTTATGCCAAAAACTCAACTTGTCTTCATTAAATATTAATCATCTGTTACCAATGAGGCATGTATAAAAGCTGTGTTAAATAACAAACGCAACAAGTGAAAAAAACTGATCTTATTTCACATTTACAATAAGGAGTTGTCACATATTACCCCTTTCCAAGCTGAGATAAATCATCTCAGCCCCATGAACTCAAACAGATCTCTGTCCTTCTACATGGCTGGGAATCACACCTGAACTGTCCACGGTGAAAGGTAGATTTACTGAGATCGACTGCTTGAGTCCTCAGCAGGCAAAGCAGTCAATGCATTTTATTCAGCCCAGAAGGACAGCATTTGTGTGCATATGTACAGCTCTTCATGCAGGTATGATGAGTGACTATATTACATCCATACATGAGTGAATATATACATGCATTATTGATGTTAACATAGCACACCAGTGTTGTACCCACCACCAGATGCTGGTATTTCTTTATTTTGTAGTTACTTCATTCTCAAGAGTTGTAACATGCTGCGTCATGTTTTACTGTTCAAATTCAACAATTAAATGCTAGTTTATTTTGGTTTCTCCTTTCCATTCTCTATATTTTGCTCACATCATTTTCATTACAGGGTTTCCAGTCTGAAAGCTTAAGTAATATTCAGAGAAAATGGCCATGTGAATTTTTCATCTAATAGTATTCTCTTATTTAGTAACTTTATTTTTCCAGAACACACCGCTTTTCAACTCTTCTCTTTAATTAAGCTCTTGACGTTAATATTTTTCTGTCAAAACCTATTCTACTTTTCTGAAATCTTTATCCTTTCCTCCCTGATCTTTTCTTTTTTCCCCCCCATGAAACTATTCCCTTTGGCACTCTGCTGCTGCCCCTACACACTCCTACCAAACTTTTAGGCTCATTCCCTGCTAACCATTTCTCTTCCCTCACTTCTTCTAGTTTTCATCCAGCTCCTTCCCACTCCATTCCCAAAGCAACGAGCCAAGAAAAACCCCAACTTGCTCCCTAAACCGGCCACCACACCAGGAACCCGAGTCACACTCAACTCAGAGCAAGGGGTGACAAATAGGGCAGAGGAGGTGGCAAGCGGTGGCGGGGAAGAGGAGGTGTCAAAGACTTGGGGACTTGGCTTCAGTTGCTCAAGAGGAACCTGAAAACAGCCCTTTCCCATGTGGTACCCCTAGGTTTCCGGGGCTTTAATCCCATCCCTGAGCTTGGCACCCCTTTTCCACCATCTTGGTGCCCCGCTCCCAGCTCAGCGCTGTCACTCCATGCACTCCCCTTCTCTATTCCCAGGAGAACCCCTCCACCCAGAGGCCCTACATTAGCTAAAATACATGAAATGCAAAAGAGTGAACAAAAGGCTTGAGAGACAGGAAAATTACAAGGCCAAGAGCCACAGCGCAGGGAGGCAGGGAGGCATGCCTGGTTTTATTTATAGTTTTTACTCGGTGCTTTGTTTTTTCTGCAGTTAAAGCAGTTAAGAAAGATGACAGAGTTCGAGGTCGGGAGCATTGTCACAGGCACACAAAGCATGATCAGACAAGAGGTTCGGCAGTGATGCTGCTGCGTGCTCTCCTGTTTCTCAACAAACAGTAGTTTTTCCTTTCCATTTTATACATTCACTTTCAATTCTCTATCCTAAACGTTTAAACAAAGAGCAGTCATCCCCTCATACAATTAAAGGCCGTGAGTATGGAAAATAGTCCAAGACTTGACACGTTACTTTTTTGAGAGGATACAAAAGAAAAGTAGTCTTCTCACCAAGGCTGTGCTCCAGCTAAAATCAGTGTCAGAAAAAGAAAGATTTCAGGCAAATACAAACAGCCTTAGAAATGAAGACTGCCTTTACCTCAGCTAGGAATGTTTTCTTGAAACGGGAACCCTGAATAGAAAAGAATATTAGAAGACCTCAGGATGATAACCCCACTGTCATTAACCTTTCAGAAACCACTTTTGCTATATTGCATCTGTGGCATCCACCAAATGTGTGTTAATTTCACACAAGAGCTGAATATGCGTATTTAAAAAAAAAATCCAAACCACTAGCACCAACTAGCTTTGCTGCTCAAGACCTTCGCTATATTCTTTTTCGTTGTTGTTTTGCATTGCCCACAAAATAACGAGGGATAAAAGGCTGTAGATTAGGATGTGTGTGAACCTGAAAAATCAGAGCTTCTAATCACCCTGAGGTAATTGTAATGCAAAAAAAAGAGTGCAGGGTGAAGGTAACCAGTGATTTTATTTAGATCCTCCCACATGAACAGGATTAATTCCATGCTCTGCAGATGTTCATTTGTGTCCTCTTTATACTACAGGGAAATTAAAATACAGGCTTACAATGTCAAGACAATTTAACTGTTTCAGTTGCAGCTGTGCTACTTCCCTTCAAAGAGAGGACAACAGCCCTAATGCCTATGTCCTCCATCAGCCCACCCCAGCCCCAGCACTCACGAGGACCTCATTTAATTCCTCCCTCACTGAGGCATGTCCTTTTAAGCAGGAGGCTCTCTTTGCTGTCCTCTTGCCATACTAGTAATGGTACTAAGTACTGGAATTCAAATAAACTGTCTTAGGCTTAAGTTCAGGCTCTTAGGAATAATATGTGTCTGGGGATTTGGTGTGAGGTCCTCCAAAACTTTTCACTTGTGGCTTTTTTTTCTTCAAAAGACCCTGATGGCATCATCCGACTTTCCAAGTATCAGCCCCATGGCAGCTAAACACCAGTCTTCAGCTGGACCACACAGCATCAACCACCTCTTTCCAGACCTCTTTTGCTTCAAAAAAGTCCCTGCTGGAGCTGGTTCTTTGCATCGAGGCTTCTTTGTGTGGAAAGAAAAGAAACCTCCGGTTGCACTTCCACCCTATTCCACTCAAAGAAGCCTCAGAGGCTTCAGCTCCTCATGGCCAGGTGGGAGCTGAATCTTCTGGTCTCCCTCCAGATGGTGCTCAGGACTGGGGACAGGTTGGGACACATCCCAACCTGCTCATCCCAAAAACCAGCTAGTGGTCAAGCCACCCCTATCCTTAAGTCAACCCCAAATAAAACACACAGGGCAGGGAGAGAAAAGGGAAAAAAAAACCAAAAGCACAGCATGTCCCAACCAAACATAAAGGTTTCTCTCCTTCATCTGTCAGCTCTTCCTACAGCCAAAACACAGAGTTAAGCACATGACTAAGGGTTTCCAGTACCAGGGGTTTCCCAACGCTATTTGTCTAATCAAAAAGTCAACAAGCTACATCACAGCTTTTTATTGCAAGGACAATACTGAAGGAAAAACCACAAGACTTCATTTCCTTTCTCTGTTTGCTCACCGCCGACAAAATAAAACACATGCTTCTTCCCTCCCTTTAAACTAGAGATTAAGATACTCAGATAGACTTTAATACTGAGAAGCAAGTGACCAAAATGGTTCTTCCAAACCCAAACAGCATTTTTCTTTCCCACCATCCAGACACAACACGGTCACACCAGTCACCCAGCTCTGCAAACTTGCTTCCACAGCAATGCCATTTCTCCTCCTCACAGCAAAGCTTAGGTCAGGATTAAAGAGGGGGGGAAATGTCTGAAACACAAAAGGTCTTTAACTGGCCACATCAAGTACAGTATGCGAGACGGGAATGATAAAAGCCAAAGGAAGACTTTCAGCTTCCCAGCAAAAAGTAGCCATTAAAAGCAGACATCAAGCCCAGAAGCCAAGCTAACCATGCACAGGGTGACAGCCAGTCCCACCACTTGTCACTTGGTGAAATCACTGTCTACGCACTAACGCCTCAAATAAGCACCTAAACACCTCTTGTTCCCCAAATCACATTGAGAGGAGATGAGTGGGATGGACTGCAGGCCACCCGCAATGGTCACTAATGATGCAATTTATTTCTAACAGATACGACATCGCAGCAACCAGCATTACTGTTTGACTTGAAAGGTGTAGAACACAGCAAGAACAAACAACTCTCTAAATCACCTCTTTCCCCTTCCCATGACCTTCCTCCTCTTCAATGGAGTAAAAGTTAAGTTTTAAAAAATTGAAAAAGGCGGGGAGAAAATGACAAAGCAAAAATAAGACTTACAAAAAGCTGCACCTATTTGGCAGAAATAAAAAAAATAAATAAAAGCTTAAAAAAATTAAAGTTTCTTAAAAAAAATCACCTAACCAAATTCTACTACCTTTCTCTTTTCAATGACAGCTTTTATAGGAAAGATTTGTCCACTCTCTTACCTGATCCTGTAATTCACTGCTGTCATTACACAGGCACCAGTGTTACTGAATTTACACGGAGTCACACCCAGGAGGTTATTCAAAATACAAATTACACAATCCAGCACTGAACATAACAGCTTTCCTGAATTATGGCTGTTTCCTAAAATAAGGGCTGGTACTGCGTTGCTAACTGCAGCCAAACGCATGGCCAACCCACGTCAATCCAAGCCGCTTCAGAAGAGGGAGCAGCAAGAAGAGACCACCAAGCAGAAACACTCAGCCCAGATTTTGAATGCAAGCACGGATTTATTATTAGGTTGTTCTTTTGAGTTATACTACCAATGCCTTGGCTACACTGGATAAAAATAAAAGTGCAGTACTTTACCAACCACCCGCCTATCCTGATGCAAGCTGCTCCCTGCGCTCTGCAGCAAGGAACACCCAGCTGAAGGGAGGCACGCAGAGAAGCTGTGCTGCTCGGTGGCTGGGGTTCCGTGCAGGCAGACACAGCCTGTCAACCGCATCCCGGGGTGAGAGGGAACAGAGATACAGGTGACACACACACCCAGCTGGCTCCCCCTGCCACCGCACACACCGCAGAGCCCTTCCAGGGGAAAGCAGAGAGCGATGGAGGAGTCTGAGGCAAGGAGAGCATGGCCAGAAGCCAACTTCACTGTCACCTTCCATGCAGCGATGACAGCTCTGAGTCGGCTGGCTTCAGGCCGCACTGGACTTCCCAGATCATGCAGCAGGGCATAGAG
This sequence comes from Nyctibius grandis, assembly GCF_013368605.1. Classification (NCBI taxonomy): domain Eukaryota; kingdom Metazoa; phylum Chordata; class Aves; order Nyctibiiformes; family Nyctibiidae; genus Nyctibius; species Nyctibius grandis. Next base: position 65,043,794 of record NC_090662.1, read on the forward strand.
AAGTCACCTCACACAGCGAGCATGGGATGTCAGGAGGGGAGAGCAGAGAACACAGGACGCTCTGCTCGGTGAAATGAAGCAAGCCAAGACGGCTGGTACCACCACTGTCATACTGCATCGTCTTCTCTGCAAACATCGACCAGTCTGCTCTCAGCAAGGGGAACAGAAACACCCCCATTAGAGTAAAGGCCTGGGGCTGGGCCAAAAAAAACATGGGGGAAGACACAGAATAAATGATTCACTAGGGTAAAAAATGCTAGAGGATTATATCCATGTGGAAGACAGAAGCAAACTAGTCACTGGTAGATAGGATTCATTTTCCACGTGTAAAATCTGAATTTCACTTTGAAGCAAAGAGAAAAACTACGGAATGTTTTCAGGTAGCAGCAAGAGCAGCAACATCTGTTGTCTTTCTGAAATTTATGCACCAAGCAACTACTCCTGTTACTCAGCACTGCCTACCTCTCACCTTTCTTTCCTCCACTATGAGCGACTTCGACGACTCTTACTCTTGGCCTGAAGAATTTTTGAGTTACTAAACTGCAAAATAACTGGTACTTAAAAACAAAAGAATATAGCTGATGATAAAACATACCACGCCTGAAACTGAGCATTCAAGAACAACTTCAGCAAAAAATACTCAGACTTTAGATTCCCTACCAAAAAAATCCATCTCTAAATTATTATTTGTCTGCATTTAAAATTCCTATAGAACAGCTCTTATTTATTTAGCAAGAGCTAACCAATCCAGCTTGAGAAGCGCCTAATCCCATTACAGTTTTCCTCCACGTCATCCTCATATACCTTGTGTCCTGTTCTTAAATGTGAACATGCACTTCTCAAAGTTAATGGGCTTGAGTCTTGGGCCAAAATTCTTGCCCAGGAAGCCAAGGTGCCCCACAGTTCACACCTCTCACTGGAGCTGACTTCTGGACTCTACTTTTGGTTCCCTCACAGCCTTCCTGTGTAACCTTGGGGGTACCACTTCAACACAAATTCAGCAGCATACTGAAGTACTCACTTCACATCATGCATATGAGTTGAAAATAATGCAAGTGCATTGACGCAGTCATGACTTGCTGAAGGTCAGAAAGCAAACTGGTGATGGAGCTGGAAATAAAACAGAGACCTCCTGATCTCAAGATCAATTCCTTTAACCTCCAGGCCATGTTTGCATGAATTAACAAGGGAAACAATTCATCTGCAAGTGGTCTGAATCATTTTAGTGATCAGGTAATGTGTCCCAGTTCTGTCATCGTTACATTTGTTGGCTCAGAGCTCCAATTTCCACCCCCATGCCACTTGCCCAACAATTTCTGTCCTTGGGAAAAAGTAGTCAAGTATGATAAGGATGACAATCATAATTAGCTTAAAATACAGGCCTGCTGGCATGTATTGAGAACACATTTTAATATAAAGAGATAATGTGAAAGGAGCAAGACTAAAGCAATAGAAATTTTAGATTAATTGAATATGGATATCCAAACCAAAATTAAGAGAAACGATCATTTTAGGAAGTGGTAGGAATTCCCTCTACATAAATTACTCTGTTAAATATTTAAAATCCCACTTCAACCTCAGTAAAAATGAATGTTTAATATCTGCTCTTCTGTAACCTGACAAAAGCATTTGTTAAACGCATTTAGCCCAGTCCCCCTCACTCTGCTCTCAAAATATGGTCAAGAGAAGGTGGACAAAGACCAAACAAGGTAAGAAACAATCTGATTTCAGTCAGATAGCTTTGCTGAGCTACCTGTCATCAAGTAAATCACTTGCCAGAGAAGAAAGGAGAATAGACCCGAATGCTTGAAGGTGACTCTTTGTAACAGCAACCAGTTATGAATTATATCACATTAGCACCACTTCTGTATTTTAGAGATTTTCTTTTTCCAATACATTTGTCTGTCTTCTGCCATTTTTCACAGTTAAGCAATTACTGATCTGTTGGAAGGATGCCAGCCGTCAGTACTTCTGTCAAACTGACACTTCACAAATATGTAAGAGTCCGCATTTCTGATGATGAATTCCTTACTGCATGTGTGACAGGATAAATTACTGCCAGCAATACCTACACAACGACTCCATGGGTCAGCGGGTTTCCCACAAAGAGAGACAGACAAGGTGAAAGGCGCTGTCACAGGATGACAACTGTCACATCAACGGATTTAAAGAGAGAGTTGTGTTTGTTTTTTTTTAAAACTAAACTTCATTAAAATCCCAGTTACCAAAATGCCACAGGCACTATGGTCATGTCCATTACATCGGTAACATGCGTGATGAGTTGAGCAGAGCTATGGGACAGGTCTTCATCAAGGAAGCATGAATACAAACTAGATTGTCTCTTCAACACAAGGGACTATCCACCACTTGGGTCTTCCTGAATCCTTTCAGTTTGGATGAGAAACAGATGAGAATGAGACAGATGCAGCCTCCCCTGTGCATCCACACAACACATGCGATGAGCACGCGTGTTCCACTGCTCTGTCCCTGCTCTCCTCAATGCCACAGACGCACTGGAGAGGCAGCCACCCTCCCTGGCAATTCTCTCTGCTAGGTCCTCATGACTTCTCCAGGTGCCCTCTCCCATTCCCACTGCCCACGAAGACAACATCTGCTGATTTGCAGGGATAGAAACCCCTCAGCCACGCTGATCGAACCTCTCAGAGGACCAGTTGCAAGCCAACAGGCCTGGGTAAAATAACTTTTTTCAAGAGTTCTAACCTTTCACTTAAATATGCACTGATTTTTAATCCTCTTGCCCACCCTACAGACTCACATATCAGGGATACAGATGCAGAGATTCTTGCCTGCTGAGACAACACAGATACCAAAGCCATACCACAATGAGTAATATTTTACATTTATCACAGTAGTGTTGGTTATGTGTATCTACTGAATAAGCCCACCATGGAAATAACCTCTTAACCTGCCTTAACTCATGTCCTTTCCAGCAAGAGCGTAGCACAAGTAGTGAACCCTGGTGGGTTTTCACTCCTTTGCCCTTATTGCTGAATCTCTTTCTAAGTCATGCATTGTCCCATTGGGTGAGGAGCAAAAGATGGCGTGGGGTCAGCAAGCTGGTGAATAATAAAGGTTTATTTAATCAACCTCTTATTGAGCAGAACTTGACCGACTAACCTATGCATGTACCTGACTCTTCCATAGCTCTTTTGCTAACTCTCTCCTGACCAACTCATTAAACAGAGCAATGAAGTACCATCCTGGGAGAGTGATTAAACTCTTTGCTGGAGGAAGCAAGGAATGGTTTGAGATGTGTGCACACATGCTAGCACTCGGAGCCAACAAGCAGAGGTTTCTTTCCAATTGAGAAAAGAGAAGTGCTGGTATCTGTGGGAAAAAAAACCCAAGGCTTTTTCCTTGTTCTTTTAAATGATTTCCAGTGCTATCAAAAGACACAGAGCCACATCTACAGCTGGTACAAATCTCAGCAAATCTTTGATAGCACTACAAGAATTTAAAGCAACTAAGACTTTGGTTCCAAAGTCTTAATCATTATAAATAAAAAAATAAACACCCTAAATTTTGGTTCCTATTTAAAAACCTACTGACTGCCCCGTATAAAACTGAAAATACTGACTTCACTTTCTACTCACCCAGGCAAAACCAAAAACATGCTTTTCCCAAATCAAATGCAAAGTAGCATGCAGTTCTTAAAACAGCAAGCACTGACTGCTGCTACCACTCCTGCAGCTACCTTCTATTACTGTAAGCAAGCAGTTATTTTCTGGACAAACCGTAACAGACAAAATGAAACAATGGTCATAGAAGAACAAAATATTTAAAACAAGACAAAAAAATATTGAGCTATTTAAGCTAAATATTACTCATGCTGATTCCCTCAAAACTGTTACTGACTCATTATTACTCATATAGGATAGCAACGTACTACAGACAGCAGCCCAAATGTGTAACTTTTCTAAAATCAGAACTTATATAAAGTCCATATATAATTAATTTGGAAGACTATGAAACCACAATTGCAGGAAAGATATATGAGACAAAAACAGATAATGTAACTTTTCTTGGAAATCCCACAAACTGCTGAAACATCTAGTTAATTCCAAAATAGGATTCCCACAGTAAATGAAAAGCCACCAAAAATAGCACAAAGACCCTAAAATAGCACCAAAAACCTGACAGAAGTAAAGCCTCCCAGGCATGTGTTGTAAAATGTCTTACTACAGCTTCCCTAGAAAACTCAACCACACACAGACAATATAAAGAATATCTTTAACTGGACAGGGCATCACAAATAAGGGTAAATCGGTAAGGCTGCAGTGTACAAGTGAACGCAGAATGTGTTAGAGCAAAATCCTCTGCGCCAAGGCAGATCTCACTGTTGCTCAAGGCAAATACTGGAGCTCTGTGAACCAAGGAGGTGAAGTGTGGTGGGACATTATTCAGACCCATGGTGAAACCTGCCAGCAGACAGACTTGGGTCTTTGGGGCGAAGAGGAAAGGATCTGGGTTGCAGCCTGGAGCCAGCACCCCACATCGCTGCCTGCTCCTGCTGTCAAACTGGAGACTGAGCTGCAACGTAGCTGCGCTTCCATCCCAGGGTGGAAGGGTTTGGGCTTGTTCTCACATGGGGACTTGATCCAAGACTCAAAGAAAATGAGAGCTAGGTCACTGTGGCTGTGTTTAATATGGGCCACAACGACCACAGATACTGTCAAAAGCAAGCTGAGCAGAGGCCATACACAAACAATCAGATTTATGTAGATACCATTAAACGGATCCTTACAATTCAAAATCATATCTAGAAAACCTCAATCTTGTACTAATTCCTCCCAAACCAGTGCCAAAAAAAGGTGAAAAATATTAATTTCATTTTTTAGCAGCACATTCTCCTGCAGCCTATGCAATTGAGCTAGGGACACGCACAAGATCTGAAATGGAACTGACTACAGCTTTAAACTAGGATAGCGTTTAAAAACATGTTCAATGGGTTGAGTTCTGTCTGCTTTCCTCAATCAGGGCATAACCAGAAAAATACTGACATTTCTTTCTCTATGTAATAAAAATAAAACAAATAACAGCACAAAAAGCTAAGAGTAAATCACAGAATCACAGAATGTTAGGGATTGGAAGGGACCTCGAAAGATCATCTAGTCCAATCCCCCTGCCGGAGCAGGATTACCTAGATCATATCACACAGGAACGCGTCCAGGCGGGTTTTGAATGTCTCCAGAGAAGGAGACTCCACAACCTCTCTGGGCAGCCTGTTCCAGTGTTCGGTCACCCTCACCGTAAAGAAGTTTTTCCTCAAATTTAAGTGGAACCTCCTGTGTTCCAGCTTGCACCCGTTGCCCCTTGTCCTGTCAATGGATGTCACTGAGAAGAGCCTGGCTCCATCCTCATGACACTTGCCCTGAAGGTCACCCCTCAGTCTCCTCTTCTCTAAGCTAAAGAGACCCAGCTCCCTCAGCCTCTCCTCATAAGGGACATGTTCCACTCCCTTAATCATCTTCGTGGCTCTGCGCTGGACTCTCTCTAGCAGTTCCCTGTCCTTCTTGAACTGAGGGGCCCAGAACTGGACACAAGATTCCAGATGCGGCCTCACCAGGGCAGAGTAGAGAGGGAGGAGAACTTCTCGTGACCTGCTAACCACACCCCTTCTAATACACCCCAGGATGCCATTGGCCTTCTTGGCCACAAGGGCACACTGCTGGCTCATGGTCATCCTGCTGTCCCCTAGGACTCCCAGGTCCCTTTCCCCTGCGCTGCTCTCCAACAGGTCTGCCCCCAACTTGTACTCATACATGGGGTTGTTCTTGCCCAGATGCAGGACTCTACACTTGCCCTTGTTATATTTCATTAAATTTCTCCCCGCCCAACTCTCCAGCCTGTCTAGGTCTCTCTGAATGGCAGCACAGCCTTCTGGTGTGTCAGCCACTCCTCCCAGTTTGGTGTCATCAGCGAACTTGCTGACAGTGCAAATCTGAGATTTTTAAATTATTTACCAAATTTCTAAACCTAAATTAAGAAAACTACTTTGATTAAAATATTTTATTTTTCCCATTTAATTTGCCTTATTAAAACCTGCCACTGAAATAACACAAGCTGTGAAATGGAAAGATACAGGATTCTGCCTTTAGCACATGAATTGAACCGGCTTAAGCTAGTCTACAAAGATGGCCTAAGGAAATACAAGTAACACCAAGAATTGGATCATGAAAAATGAGAAATATTAACAAAAGAAATAGTCTCTACAGTGGTCTTTATTTTAAACAATCAACAATTACACCACTTAAAATACTGCAGTTTGCAAATCTGGACTTCTTAACTTCAACTGCTACACAGGAGTCTGTGATAAGGACCAGGGGAGACATGACAAGAGATCCCTCTCAACTTGAACAGCCAGAACCAAGGAAGGCAGAAGGCAGGCAGGGAAAATGAGAGAGAAAAATCAGTGAGCTAATGCACCAAGCTACAGCTACAACTGTGAGCCTGGACTTTTGTAACCGGTAGACAAGACTTTCGGCAGTGACACGAAGGACATGAACTGAGATCCCAAGCAGCAAAGGCAGGTAAGGACACTTCCAGGGAACGCACTGGGATCAAAGAAAAGGCAAGTGCTTTCACACTGGCTGGATCACAAGAACTGAATGGAGCCAGAAGTAAAAAGAAACATGAAAAAAAGCTGCTGTCATTATGGAGGAACGACAAGACGTGTTGGGACAAAACGCTGGAGGAAGCACAGGCTGGGTTCACTGATGAAAAGATGACAGGCGGCGGATACATGCAGAGCAACGCTGACAGAGTACAAAGCCAGAGCAGTCTGGGAAACCTGATAGCATATATCAGGGCAGAGGCTTAAAAGGAGAAATGAAGGATCTAGCAATCTAAAAGGCCTTTGAAAGAAAGCTTTCTGAGAAGGAAAAAAAAAATCAAGTGGAAGATGTGGACTCACATCATCGCCGTACCATAACCTGAGCAGGAGACCTACACAAGAATACACAAAACATGCAAAACTTTGGATACGAATACAAAATTTGCTGTAGAAGATAACTGGTCCATCTAACTGGGTATCTTGCAACTCACTATGGCCCCATCTATGTTTCTACAGAAAGCAAAAGCATCCAGTCAAAAGTATCCAATCAAACAGCTGGTGCTGGGCTGAACACAAAAGAGAAAATTATTTCCTAACATCCAGCATGGTCTTTCAAGTCGTGAGCTTCATCTGGGGTTATTATCTCAGCCTGCACCAATGCAGTATTAGTGGTGATCATATCATTACCATAACCCATCTAAGGTTTAGATACTTGACCAGGGAACGCGCTGTGAGGAAGAATACCAGACCAGACCTTTTATACTTTTGACTTCAAACAACTTCTTTTATACAATATTTTAACTTCACTTTGGCAGAAGGAATCTGATTGTTCAGACTGAAGAATGGATTTTTTTTTCTCTTTTTAATCAAGATATCTCTGCTCTTCTACTTCTAGGATAAAAATACCCTGCACACCACGCACATGCTAATTCATTACACGCTTGCTCAGCCATATATTCAAGTCTCTTTCAGAGAGAACTTTTCAGATCTCTCTCAGACCAGGCTGTATCAGCCCTGGCCCTAGACTACCCACCCGCAGTAGCGTACTTAACATCTCGAGAACTTACTCTGTGCTCACACTAGCTCTCTACTCAGCTTATCACGAAAGTAATTCCTAGTTTCTAGCTAAACTGCCTCCTTCCCCTGTGGTTATTTACTTTCCAAAACAGCTTCTTTTAAGGGAGGCTTCAATTTTGAATATCCAAATTAGTTACAGCCTCCAGGTCAGCTTTATTTACCATTTCGTTAACTTCAGATCATTCTTTGCAGATTAAAGGAACTCTTGCAGAACCCGGCTGCACAGCATCGCTTGCACCCTTCAGGCGTTAGCACACAGCAGGGCTGCAGCTTAGCTCTGATGAGCATGTTCAAAGAAACAATTTTAAAAATACCACAGTATTTTATCTATTAGAAATAACATGGTAGTTTCAGCTTTTCACACTTGGACTCTCACCAAAATGGAACTTGTTTTTCCAGCCTGAATGGCTGAACGAGGGTGAAAACTTTTGTTTTCTTTCCATAAATTGGCAGTGATTATAGATACAGAGTCTTAGTAATAAATACCATCTAGCCATACCAAGAATTATGGCAAGTCAAGCCCATTTCTGATGTAGTTTTCATAAGAAGAGAAAAGCAACACCAGGTTATCAAGCCCTCCTGCCCTGCTGGACGCAGAGCGTACTCCCTCCCTCATCACACTTCAGAAGCTCAACTGCCTTTCCTTTACAGCTCCCAGAGCTGGCACATTATTTCAGTTCCCTCCATCCTTTTATCTTCCTCCAATCCCTACATCAAACTCTTTTGTACTTCTGACCTCTCCAACACGGACTTACTTTGTTATCCAACATGAATAACACAAGGAGGGGAGGCAAAGGGCTTCTGTAAGAAACCAAACGATCTCCAGCTGGTGTGGTTCAGCATCTCTCCATTGGCCCTTGGTTTTGGGGAACCCTCTTTGCACGTGCAGTGGGGCTTGTTGGACAAACAGCAGAAACCTCTGCTGCAGATCCAGAGGCCTCACACCCCACAGGGGACCTGCACCTCCGATGGGACCTTTTTCTCCCCTCATACCCTCTGGCCGGACAGTGCAGAGGACAGGGAGCACAGCCAGGCCCCGCTGGGAGAGGGCGGCTGCTGCGCCCGGTGCCATCCCCACGGGTGGTCAGCAGGTCGCTCGCATCGGGAGAGGGCAAGGGAAACACCGAGGGTCGGCTCGCCTGCTGGAATATGGCACGGGGATAAGAAGGAGACTATTAACAGATTAAACCCTGTCCTGAAGATCACCAAGGCTCAGCCTCCCTGTTCCGCTTATATAAGTGATATTGTTATGTGTTTGGGTGGACCTATTTGAAATACCCATCATCCATTTCCATGTGCGGTGGAACAGGAGGGGAGGCAGCACACATCCTCTGGAAGAATCACCATTTTCAGAAGAACACACGTTGCATCTGTTTCAAAAATATATACTTTATGATGATAAATAATAACATATGTAAACTTCCATTAGTTTTCTTCTGCTTATGTATTTAAAGGACTGTAAACTGTGTCCCTCCATCTTAAAGAGCCGCTTAAACTGCTACAAATTGTTAGAAACTAAGACTAATCAGGTCTACAAGATACCGATTCATTACACTGGCTAAAATACAAGCCCTAATCCCTATCGGCTATCTGGCAAGAATGTAAGCTTCATTAACTTCATGTTTTGCTTAGGGCTTGCATAAAATTAAATATTGATTGTCGTGCCACTTAATACAATGTAAAGATGATATGCGTGTACTGGATAAGCATATAAATGTTTATTACAGAAGTAATCAAATGCCAAGCAAAGCCAGACTAATCACTTTTTTAGGTTGCTTTTGTTTTTTTTTCCTCAAAGAACTAAAGCAGCGTTCGGGGCATGCTAAATGTGAGGAATATCACAGGTGTTACGCACACACACTCAACTACCTGTATTTCACATTTGTTTTGGTTTTGAAGTGAGGGATGCTCCTTAGTTTTCAGGAAATGGTTAACAACAGGCTGTGGTTCTGCACTGAAAGTACGACCGCAGGACATGCAGATACTGTCTGGTCGGGGAAAGAAAAGACATTACATGGGAAGGGTTTAATTTCTCAAAAAAGATTTTCTCACCGCTTTGTACATGCTTCTGCAATTCAACCTTCACCATCTGGTTCAAGCGATTTCACAGGCTTTGTTAACCTTACCTTTGGGGTGAAAGGAAGCAAGAGTAGTTATTGTTTACTGCACTCACTACGTTTCTGCAGTAGAGATTTTAATTTGGGAGGCACAAGGAAAAGTGTAAGCCAATAAATTGTTGTGTGGTCCACGAAATAGTCAGTCTTAGCAACCTTGCCCAATGAAACTCTGAACTGTCTTTATCCTCTGTGTGACATATTAAAATTGACTTTATTCCACCGTGCCTGCCAATTTGGATACCGCACTTGCTGACACAAAAGCATAAAAAGAATATGCTAGTTAATTACATGAATTATAATGATTTTGAAAACATCACTTAGAAAGGAGGTTGAACACACTTTTACTTGAGGGATTTGCTACTTCTCTACAAAAATCTGCAATTTCCAAACTTTCCAAACACAGCTCTTTGCAGCTGTAAAGTGCTGCAGCAGAGGCCTGGGGGATATGAGGACATCACACAAATAACTAGAATATTCTCCTTCCTGTGACTTTGATATTTTTGCTACAACATGAGGGTTGGAATACTAAAGTCACCTTGTTCTGGCTTTTTGCTGTGGTTTGATACTGGATGAATAAAATCCTAAGTGTCAATAACTCAGGACAGTTCAAATAAAAGAAAAATAAGATTTTATTTTCCCTTGGCTAAACTACTCGTCTGAGGGGAAAAACAGGACATAAGACAAGACTTCCTGAAACTGCTAGTTAGAAAAGGCAGAGGAGTTATTGTTGGTTTTCTAGAACTAAACTAATTTGCCCTACTGAACTATGTGCATATTGTAGAGCTACAGTCTCCATTCACAGTGATATCTGAGTGTACCTTTTGGCAAAGTGCCTGGTAACTTTTCCTGCACGTCCCCATTGATGCACACTGTCCCCCAAAGAAGGCACTCCTGGGGTAAGAGATGACATTACCAAGAAAAGGAAATTTTAAGACATACTGACAAAGCCAGGGAATTTGCAGCACCTTTGCAGTTACTCTTTGTCACCTTCTCTCAAAGCAACTGAATGTATCTGGAGCTTCTGCATTTCAGACACTGCTAATCTGAGAAAAATTATTTACATTCTGCCTTGTAACAGACAGCCCAAGGCAGTCTGCTTTCTGCCTCTCGCAGGTATATCAGGGAACGCATCTGGCACGCTGGCCAGTTGTTTACCTTTACTGCTTGTTTTGGGGGAGAGGGTTGTCTTATGACAGTTCAGGGCAGTTATAAAAACGTCAGTCTGTGAAGCTGGTAATCACTAGCTGATTTTTTTTTTTCCCAAAAGGAGGAATTTACCCTTCATCTGGGCTTTTGGATGCCATATACAGAGGGTGTCAGGAAGAGGAGGTTAACAGACTGTGGATGCCACTTTCCCCAAAGCAGGAAAGCCTCCTTCAACAACATTTACCACATACAGTGTCCTGCTACAGTGTTGAATGATGGCGGCTGATGGCACGCTTGCACTCTACAGCCAACAGATTTATAACACTCTTTTCCTCAAATACAAATAACACATCTATACTCCTTCCTCAGCAGCCTATTGCTGCCCTGGCAGAGCAGCCTCCCAATAACAAAGCATCCCCATATCTGCACACCTGATTCCTTCAGCGCTGTCCCTCTCAGACAACGGATGGCAATGCTCAGGCTTTTATTTCATCATTCATCTGTCACCCGTTTTGTGGCTTGGCAAGTATAACTGGTCTCTCAGGTAAGTTCAGAGCCATGTTTTCATAAAATGCTTCCCAGGCATATAGCATGCGACAGATAAGGAATTATCTTGCCAAACCCAGATTGCAGGAGAGATCTTGATTCCCCCAAAGGAGAAGGAAATTCTTTATAGCTACCATGCAGCTTAGCATGAGGAAGTTAGCAAATCTTTCCTCCAACATTAAAATTTTGGCATACACTGCCTTCTCAAGTTTAAACTCATTTTTGCTAGAAATAGGAGACACTTACTAAAATTTTTAATGAATCTGTACTCTTGAGAGAAGTTTGTTCTGTTGCTGCCTTAGTCCAGCAATGAAGTTACCCAGTAGTTGTCTGAAAGTCAACAAAGAGGCTTCCCACAGCTCCTAACCAGAGAACAGAACAGGGGTTGTTACAGTTGGAAAGGACTGGGAAGCATCCTCTGTAGGTTTACATCAGACATCACTGAATTACCTGCATAAAACAAAAGGTGTATTTCCTCAACACCCCAAAACCAAGGAAATTGATAAACATCCATAATACCCACTTAAGATAATCGAGTGTTTATCCAAAATATTCTAGTAGTATTTTATTGTGTGTTTTCATCTTAGTTTTCAAATTGTACATGTTATATGGTCTTACATATGTCCATTTTTTGATGTTTAGTCTTCAGATTTGAAGAGTGCTATGGAAACAAACACATAATATGGAAGAAAATTGTGAGAAGATTTTTCTTCTTCTCTTCTGATATGGTAAAATAGCAAGTATCTTCATAACCACATTCTTTTTCCTAGGACAAGTATTTGTAGTTTCTCTGCATTAGTTTATTCAGAAGTCTTCTTCAGAACTTCTGCAAGAGCCTTCCATCCCTCTTTGCAGAAATGTGGGAATTACTAAGAAAGGAGAAGCAACAGTCACGTTACTTTTCCTTTTCTGGGTCTCCCAAAAGCCTGTCCTACCTTATCCAGCTCTTACAAATCTTGACTTCCTGGAGGAAATGTCCAGATAACAGAATCATAGAATAGCTTGGGTTGGAAGGGACCTTTAAAGCTCAACCCCCCTGCAGTAAGCAGGGACATCTTCAACTAAATCAGGTTACTTAGAGCCCTGTACAACCTGACCTTGAATGTTTCCAGGGATGGGGCATCTACCACCACTCTGGGCAATCTGTTCCAGTGTAATCCATTCCTTCTACATAAAACATTGGCAAATACCTAATGCACACAACATGTAATAAAATCACTTTGCTGAAATATTTCACTAAACGTTATTGCAAGTAGGGATGAAACATTTCTCCGTGCCACAGTGCCAGGAACCCACCTTGTTACCTCTGCCAGAAGATGACATTGCCATCGCTCACACTGCATTGTATATGCATACCGCACCTCACAAACCCACCCATGGCTGCCAAGTTGCACTTCTTCATTGAACAGCCCGTGGACTTCAGTAGGGTATTTTCCACAGGAAGTGCTAACCCATGTAAGCATGACTATAAAACTTGGTCTGCATCATCAAATTCCTCGTTAACACCAGTGCAGACACTGAAATGCCCAACAACATCTTCACTAGAGCTCCCAAAACATTCTGCTCCTCCCTGTGGAGGTAAACGCTCTTCCCACTTCATTACTGAATCTTCACCCAACTCAGCTCAGGACGTTGCCCACCTCTGCTCCCACTGCCTCAAGCCCACTGCCTCAAGCTAGATAACATATATGCTCCGATTTAGCCACATACCTATGCACTCCACAAAAGCAAGGTCACCAAGATGGCAATAAAGGTGGGGGCTTTCAGCAGATAAGGCAGAAAGAAATAATGTTCTTCTGAATACAATGACTGAATGGTCCTGTGATTAAATGGACTGTCTACATTGACAAGTGCTGAGACACACTTGTATCAGTGTAATCACACCATCCAGACTGATTTTCCTCTATGCTTTTCTCTCCTGTACCTCTGTCAAGAGTAGTTTTGAATCTTATAGGTATAAGATGTAACCTGGGTTACATCTTCCCTTAGCCACTGCCCTTCTTACTATCTTAGGTGAAAGGCAGAGTAGCATTGGATAAATGCCCAATACAAGGACGACAGAGCACCATGGCATTTGCAATGTCTTGCTGGAGGGTTTGACAGGAAAGAAAGGGTTGTAAAGTAGCAGTAGTAAGCAAAAACAGCTAATTTGAAGAAAAACATCTGTTTCCAAGAGACTAGTGAGAGGTAAAGAAGGAAAGACTCACATCAGCAAGGAGCCCCAAGCAATTCTGCTCTCAAGACCACGGTGAGTAAATAAGCTACAGAGTACCCCGAAATGTCACCTACAAGTGATCAGGCCAGCACTTCAGTTTACTCCATTAGACTGACATGAACTATACACACAGAAAGAGATTTTTAGTAGACATGCCTTTGGCCCAATTTATCCTCACTGGCTTTCTGAGACCATTCTCTTTTCTATACCACCCCAAATGACTCCATCTCCACCAGTAACTCACCAGAATTTTTGAAAGAAAAACTGTAATGATGAGCTCCGGAGAAAGCAGCTGAAAGGCAAGAAACCCTGCATCTATCTTTGCACTCACAGGGCACAACGATGCTTGTACTTGTTCCCCTAGGCAAGGAGCAACACACACACAGCATTAAGCTCTTGAGTGGCTGTCAAAGATTATGCCTCCCCAGCACTTCTTTAAATTTAGGCTGTGGTGTTCAGAACAAGAAGAAAAATTCAACAAGTTTTAATGCACCTATATTTGCACCCAATGGTATGTCAAGACAAAAAGGAGACAAAATGTCAGGTTTTGTAAAAGCAAGTTGAAAAGATTTTAGAGGAACCATCCCATCACCAGCAAAACTTCATGGATGGTCATAGAATCATAGAATACCAGATTGGAAAGGGACCTCAAGGATTATCTGGTCCAACCTTTCTTGGCAAAAGACAAGGTGGCCCAGCACTCTGTCCAGTCAAATCTTAAGTGTCCAATGTTGAGGAATCCACCACTTCCCTAGGGAGATCATTCCAATGGCTGATTGTTCTCAGCGTGAAAAATTTTCCTCTTGTGTCCAATCAGAATCTCCCCAGGAGTAACTTGTACCCATTACCCCTCATCTTTTCCATGTGACTCCTTGTAAAAAGGGAGTCTCCATCTTCTTTGTAGCCAGCCTTTAAATACTGGAACATGGTGATAAGGTCTCCCCTAAGCCTTCTTTTCTCAAGGCTGAATAAACCCAGTTCTCTCAGCCTTTTCTCATATGGCAGGCTCCCCAGTCCTTTGAGCATCTTTATGACCCTTCTCTAGACCCACTTGAGCCTGTCCACATCTTTTCTGGTCCTTTCTGAATGGTCAGTGGCTGGAGCAAAAGCACAAATCTGTCTCACAAGGGTGAGGCTGGCCCATGAACTGCCCCAAATGACGCAGAGCACAGCTGCACTGCAGCAGGTGACACCGGGATTGAACACTCTCTGATCAGGCCACATCCTCCACACTCATGACTGGCCCAGATTACATCCCCTGGCATGCCAGCACTGTTTTGGGGTCTCCCCACAGCTGCCTTCGTGCAGCACAGGGCCTGCTCCTCGTCCCATCTGGGAGGTGCCTTGATGTCTTTCCATACGTGTCCCTCAAAGGCAGTGGTGCAAGGGAATCGTACCTCCTTGGGCCTCCAAACAACTCCCCTTGGCTGGACCCTCCAGCACGACACACACAATGTCCCTCCACTGGCTGAGGCTGTTGGTGCATTCACCCCCTTCTACCCACACATGCATTTTATTTGTCTGGAGTACAGCTGCAAATTATACCAATTAAGCTTTAGAAGAGGGCATTGTGCCCCAAAGGAGATAAGAACTTCAAAACAAATGAAGCCTAAATGGAGGGCATGCTCCTGAAAAGAGCCAAGGAAAGCCTTCATTTGCAACAGTTTCATGAACAGCCACTAAAGAGCTAAGCAATCTATTGGCAATGCTCTGAAGAAATAGTATATTGGCAATGTAAGCACTGGTAACAGTCAAAAACTGCCTCCTTAACAAAGCCAGGTGAAAATTTTGCATTTATTTATACAACAGAAAAGTAAGTTTTTTAGCATAAAGTGAATTCTTCCATTGATATCTGGTTTTCATAGAAAATGCAAAGCCCAAAATATTGAGTACTTCAAACTGCTGTCACATTATTCTTATACAAGAGAATACAAATGCCTTACAACTCCATTATCTTCTACGGACTAAACTGCTTCACCAGATGGGCTTTAAACCCAACACGCTCTGTGGCCACATGACTTTACCACGCAGGAGGGTGAGACCCTTGTACACTTGTAAAAGGTATTATCTGAACGGGGATCCAGTCTATAAAAGAGAACAAGATTATAAAGTATCAGACCTTCAACATCCATGCAATCTGAATCCTTAAAAAACAAGAATATCTTGGTTTTGTTTTTAAAAACCATAAAACTACTTACAGAAAAGAAAATTACAATTTTAACTGCAAAGAAAACCCTTGACATGGAGGGATACCACTCAGATGCTTTCTGCTTCAGTCTGGGCATTACATTTTCTCCCCATGTGGATTTGGTATCCATCCTTACCTCTAAACTGCTGTAACTGAGGATGAGGTTCTCCAAAAGCAGAGAAGTGTGAAACTGTAGCAAAGAAGAGAGATATTGATGTTGGACATGGTCGAATGTCATCCAGCACCAACTCCCACTTGGTGTCTCTCCCGTGCGAGTGCTGGCAGGCTGGTGAGAAGGGACAGCCACAATGAGAGATGCCCGTGGTAAGTGCGTTGCCCTCCCTGCCTGCTCCTACCATGTTGCAGCACCTCACCACAGATGCGGGATGTGCAGACCCAGCTCAGGCTTGAGCAGTGCAGGGGCCTCCCTTCCCTGGTTTTGGCCCACATTCCCTCTGTCTATACATCTGTAAATAGTCAGCAGACAAAGGTGCCAGTAAACAGCACTCAAGAATGTATCACCTAGTTCCTGGGACCTCCACGTCCAACAAAACCCATGGCAGATTGCACAGAACTCAGCGGGAGATGCTTTATCTTGCATGTTAATGAGGAACATATGTACAACTCTATATGCCATGTTTGGTAATGCAATACTCAGAAACCACCCTGTCAAGATAAGGTTGAATAGAAACAAAGCCACTGTTGTTATAATCCAGTTTTCATCTCGGCCAATTTCCCCTCCAAGCCTCCTGTTCTCCAGGCAGTATTTTCTTTATTATACACTGCACAAAGGGAAGGAAAAAATTTAAACAACAACAACAAAAAAAATGAGTGACCTCTCAGGTTGCCAAGTTGTTCCACATTTCCCTTACTCTGCAACATACGACTGTTTTGTGTGCGCGTCCCTCAGCCTGAATTCCACAGACCCATCATCCCGAAGAGCTGCAGGGCAGGAGGGAAAAGAAAAAGGAAGAAGTTTTCTATACCAGCTGCTGCTGCCAAAAATTGAGGTGTGAACCTACCAGAAGAACGAGAAGACACAGAAAACCAGGGTGCAGTATGCTCCACATATTCTGGCTTTCTGTTCAGTGGCCCAGCAATGCCTCCTGCACATTGTATTTCTGGACTGAAATGAGTAAGTAAATGCACAACAAAGCAAACAGTTTTTGGTTAAAACCACAGAGAAACTCTTTGTAGGGAGAACTTGATTTAAAAATTATTCTCCCTAAGATTTGGCCACTGCAAGAGAATAAATATTCTCAAGGGGACATTTTCTTCTGAGCAGCTCTCACTATTAGAACATGGGAGCTATTCCAACGCACCACGTCTGTCTAGGAAACATTTAATAATATGGGTGAGGTTTGAAAAGATCTAGAGGACTCAGGAGAATATCTCCAATTATCTTTCAAGAGGACTCCTGTGCTAAAGTCACTAAAGATTCACCTCTATGAAAAAGCTAGATACATTATTAGCAAATGTCTGGGGCTAAACATTTTAAATAAAGTGGTTGTAATATGGGCCATAAGTCAGTTGCACAAGCTTAGATTAATTAAAAGCTAAAACATCAACACATGAAATAAATTCAAATTACAGAATGTAACTAAATTGACAAAAGTCTCTGAACTTTAAGTTCACTGGGAAGTAAACTGTAGATCCTGCACATCAACAAGCCTAGAAGCTTAAAAGTTAAGTACAACTAGTAAGTGGATGATCAGGAATATGTACGTTTGTCAGGATATTAAAAGGCTGTGATTTTTTATTTCTTCTCCCATTTTTGTGAAACGATTATTCAAAAAAATCCATTTAAAAAGTTAAATTCAAAATTTCAGGGGAATTTTTTCCTGTAATTTTTTTCTGCTTTTTTTTTTTGAATAGTAGATTCAAAAGGCGAGATAAAAGTTCCACGAAATGTCAAGACAGACACAGTGTAACCATAGCACTTTATTATCCTGAGAAAGGTTACTTCAAAGTGTTAGTACTGGAACAGATTTTGCTACTGTTAAAGGTCAGACACATTTTTTCTAATAGTTTCCACTGGAATAAGATAGGGCTATTTTGGTAACTGCTCCGCAACAGCAAAAGAGATAGGACTGTTGACTGAATAAAAAGTGAAAGCATAAGAACAGTTGGGTATTTTTTATCTAACTGTATTAACATTTTGTGTATACACTGATATCGTATATTTACACAGCTAGCAAATTATATCTGTAATGGTTACAAAGCTACAAGGATTAGTCATCAAAATCAATTCTATCACTACCAATCTCTATAAATATTAAAGTTCCACACTAAACTACTTAATCTGCCACAGGGAATCAAAATAATTTAATCTTCACAGAACACTTTAGTTTACTCCTAAAATTTCCATGGCGATTACCTTGCCTGGTTTATAAAAGGAATTAGTGTAGTTCCACAAAATTAGTAGCATAAATCATCCTAGTGTGATCAAAAGACACCATGCTTTCTCTCTCTGATTTTATAGCATCCTTGTTTTTATGGGAAGCAGAACATAACAGTTTAATCTTGCAAAGGCAAATTCTGCATTGGTTGTGGCTGCGGTGGGGGGAGATTGACACATCCACACATCCCAATGAGACAGGACTTCTTGGGAAGGCATCCTGCCTCACCACCCAACCACCCATCTATCCTCTGTATCCCACAGGGATGTTTCGAAGCACTTATCAGCTTCCACTCCACAGGAAGCAGCTGATGCAGGGAGAGATGAAGGTTGAGCCCGTCAAAGGCAGAGTGGCAGCTGTCATTCATTGATTTCAAGGAGAGGCAGCTGCTTGACTTTGAGGACCTGGGCAACCCAGGTCCCATCAGAAGCACACTGCAGAGCTGGAGTTCAAATTCACATTGAAGCCACCGTGACAGGGTCACTCCTCCTCTGGCCTTATGATGCAAAACTCCCAAGACACTTGCTAATTAATACCGAGCCTCCTGGAAATGGAGAATAAATTAAAAAGATGCGGTACAAATGTATTCTCCATCTGCGACTCTCACCACAAGTCACTCCACAGAAGCTGGAAGTTTTTCCATGTGATTTCAAGGAATAATAATCTGGTTGCTCTCAGTTTTATAGTGATCTCATTGCTAAAAACATTTCAAACAGACAACCCAGAGTCTTTCTCCTTTAGTGTCAAACATAACCAGAGTAGCCAAGAACCCACAAGCTTTGCAAACCCATAAAATCACATTTGGCTTTCAGCTATGGAATAAAAATAGAACCAAATCACAGAGGTCTCATATAGTCCATGGGAGCTTCAACCAAGAAACGAACACGGGCTGCAGCCTTTGCCCAGATTTTGACAGATCACAGTTTGCAGCAAAAGTAAAATGGGCTGATGGTTATTGGGTTTGCTCTTCTACATAAAACAAAGCTCCATTTTCACTACAACTTTATTTGCTTGACAACTTTCAGCTAGCATGGAGTATATTATTTAGAATCCCATCCAATTTAAATAAACACTCCAAGCAACTGAGGATTTATCACATCGTTGATAATCAGTTCCACTGCTTCACTGCATTCACTGTTAAAATATGCTTTTTTCCCCCCTTGACTGAGTTTTGCTGACTAACGTGGAACCACAGGAAGCAAAGAAACCCCCAGGATCAGAGATGTTCTCCTCGTGAAGGCAGTTATACCCTACAATCAAAAGTTTTCTTTTTCATGAAGGAGACAATCTATTTAGTTTAAGTTCTCATTATAAAAATACGTTTTCTTGAATTCTCCGGAGTTAATTCCTCATATAGAGTGGTCTACGAATCTTGTTCTTAATTAAATAATGCTTCTCTTGTACTTTGCATGCTTGCCTAATTATCTTTTTCCTTTTTTTTCTTTTTTTTTTTTTTTTTTTAAGATGAATTGCTTTGATGTGTGAAGCAAAGTCGATTATATAGTCAGAATATTTCATATAAGCTCTCTGCTTTCTCAAGCGTTGAGCATCAATATTGGTATCTAGTTCTGAAACTTTTATCCCAGACAAGAAAGAAAGAAAATTATTAAAAAAAGAAAGCCTCAGGATGAAAGTTAATTAGATAAGAAAGAGCAAATTACTTTTTTTGTAACAAATTTTCTGACAATGACAGTTAAAACAAAGCAATCCTTTAATCACCAGCAGTTATTTAATATCTCTATGAAGCAACAGGTGAACCCTCTCCCCTTCAGACACACGTGGCTCCCAAAATAAAAGTAGCGTGAACTTCACCCAGCACTGCAGATGGTAGCTGGAGACACACCAAGGTCTTTCTGGCTGCACCGTACTTGCACCTGAGAAGCACTGGTAGGAGCTGTCAGCCACAGAATCATAGAATCATTTTGGTTGGAAAGGACCTTTAAGATCAAGTCCAACCGTTAACCCAGCACTGCCAAGTCCACCACTAAACCATGTCCCTAAGCACCACGTCTACATGTCTTTTAAATACTTCCAGGGACGGTGACTCAACCACTTCCCTGGGCAGCCTGTTCCAATGCTTGACAGCCCTTTCAGTGAACAAATTTTTCCTGATATCCAATCTAAACCTCCTCTGGCACAACTTGAGGCCATTTCCTCTCATCTTATCACTTGTTACTTGGGAGAAGAGACCGACACCCACCTCGCTACAACCTCCTTTCAAGTAGTTGCAGACACCAATAAGGTCTTCCCTCAGCCTCGTTTTCTCCAGGCTAAAGAGCCCCAGTTCCCTCAGCCGCTCCTCATAAGACTTGTGCTCTAGACCCTTCACCAGCTTTGTTACCCTTCTTCGGACTCGCTCCAGCACCTCAATGTCTGTCTTGTAGTGAGGGGCCCAAAACTGAACACAGTATTCGAGGTGCGGCCTCACCAGTGCCGAGTACAGGGGGATGATCACTTCCCTAGTCCTGCTGGCCACACTATTTCTGATACAATCCAGGATGCTGTTGGCCTTCTTGGCCCCCTGGACACACTGCTGGCTCATATTCAATCAACACCGCCAGGTCCTTTTCCACCAGGCAGCTTTCCAGCCACTCTTCCCCACTCCTGTAGTGGTGCATGGGTTTGTTGTGCCCTAAGTGCAGGACCCGACACTTGGCCTTGTTGAACCTCATACAGTTGGCCTTGGCCTATTTATCCAGCCTGTCCACATCCCTCTGCAGGGATCTGGTCCAGTTCCCTCTGCAAGGATCTGGTCCAGTCTGACCACGTAATCCACAAAACTACAAAAACATACTCGTTGACAGGAGAAATCCAAGGGCAGAGGGAAGGGGCGATCAACAGAGGACAGCCCGTGCAGGCTGGCACCGAGCTTCACAGCTGATGCCAGAGCATGGGACAGGAGTGAGAAAACTCAACCAGAAAAAAGGACAGCCAATTAGAGAATGTGATGGATGAAAGAGCTCAAAATCAGACAAGAAGCTTGGATACATTTTCATTCCCTTACCCATTTTTAAGATATTTTTTGTTTTTCAGAAGTTGTACAGCCATAATGGACCAGGATGACCATCTAACCTGACCACCCAACAGAACTGGCCCTCTCACTCAGAGATACTCACCCTGAGGTTCATTAACTCTGGCCTGATCTCTGTCAGACAGCAAAGCCTTTGAAACCCAGAAAATACGGGAAGTTTCCCACATTGTGTGCATTTCTTCCCCACTCCCTCCTTCAAAGGATCTTCTGATGGTCTGATTTCTTTTAAGGTTGCCCGTCCCTTACTCTGTATGACCAGAGGATACCACGATCTCTGTGTAATCCATAGAGCAACAAATGTTTCAGGTGGGTTTTTCCCTCTTCACTTCATCCATCCTGCACAAGTGCTCTTTTTGCTTCACATTCAAGTATTCAGTTTCCTTCTGGTGGCCGAGTTTGGACGTGCCCGTACCCATTCTTTGACCAGTGGCTGTGAAGTGCCCTCCTGGCCAGGGATCTGGCTGATACCTACCATAGCACCCACAAAACTTGGAAAAAAAACAAATGCTTGCAGAAGAACTGAATGTATTTTATCAGTACTAAAACAGAAACAAGGGCCTAAATGGCACATATATATTAGCTCCAGCGCCAGTTATTGCCCTCTTTCACAGATTGTGGCTCAGCTACAGATCCAGTGCAAAGCCACATGCAGAAATACGAGTGGTAACTGCGGCAGGAGCGACTCCTCCACAGCTTTGCTTTGCATGGAGACAGCAACAACAATAAAAATCTGTGAATGTTTTAAAAACCCGTCAAATCACTGCAGTGCAATATGTACAAATATCCACTGGACACTCCAGGACTTCAATATGTACTAACACTTCCAACATTTTTTACTTTATAAAGTAAGTAGCCTGATTTTGCAGAGAACTGCTGCTCCTACTGATGATGGCAACAATAACTCCCCAGCAGCACTGCGGGAAGAAGCCCTATCTCCAGCCTGCCACTGAACTAGCTTGCCAGCAGGTGCCTAACTTTATGTGTCCAGACCTGAACGTGTCTGGCACAGCTTTCTGGAGATAATCTAGAAAAAAAGTAGCAGTGTGGTTTTTTTCAAGAATGGTTTTCATAATGTTTCTGGTAACTGAATGAAAGCAAAAATATTTTAAAACCCTATACAGAATAACCCTTCATCTTAAAACTATCTTTGGAACCTCAATTCTGTGTACATCAGACAGGATGGGACAGGGTTTTTTTTCTTTTTCTTTTTTTTTTTTTAAAAGCCTAACACTGAATACTATTTGCTGCTGTTTAACTCCAGCTGGCAGCTAAGCCCCACACAGCCGCTCGCTCACTCCCCCCAGGTTGGGATGGGGGATAGAATCAGAAGAGTAAAAGTGAGAAGACTCGTGGTCTGAAATAAAGACAGTTTAATAGGTAAAGCAAAAGCTGCGCACACAAGCAAAGGAAAACAAGGAATTCATTCACTGCTTCCCACCGGCAGGAATGTTCAGCCATCTCCAGGGAAGCAGGGCTCCATCGTGTGTAACGGTTACGTGGGAAGACAAACATCATCACTCCGAATGTCCCCCCACTTCCTCCTTCTTCCCCCAGCTTTACATGCTGAGCATGATGTCATATGGTATGGAATATCCCTTTGGTCAGTTGGGGTCAGCTGTCCCAGCTGTGTCCCCTCCCAACTCCTTGTGCATCCCCAGCCTACTCGCCGGTGGGGTGGTGTGAGAAGCAGAAAAGGCCTTGACTCTGTGTAAGCACTGCTCAGCAATAATGAAAGCACCCCTGTATTATCAACACTGTTTTCAGCACAAATCCAAAACATAGCCCCATACCAGCTACTATGAAGAAAATTAACCCTATCCCAGCCAAAATCAGGACACTGTTCAAGCAGGATTTATTGTTCATGGCAAAGACAGGCCCAATCTTGCAGTCCTTCCTACAAATTCCACTACTGAGAACAGAGGCTGGGAAAACAAGGAGGCAAATTTAACTTAATATTCTCATTTTCTGAGAGCTCTACCCCTTTTCCTAGGCTCCAATTCTGCAAGCACTTAAATGGACGCTTACTTTCAGTCATACCAACCATCTCACTACAAGCAATAGAAGCTATATAAGGCTAACTGGTAGGGGGTTTTGTTTGCTTTTGGTGGGGGGTTTGTTTGTTTGGGGGTTTTCTTTAAATTAAACTTCCACTTTTTTCATTCTTACCTTTACTAAGGATTGAGACAGACAATTACTAACATAGAGGCTGGCAATCTTTATCCCTGGCCTGCTCTGGGGGAGCCACTTCTAAATCCCTATCAGTGTTGAGGCAACTGGAACTACTGGAGATTTATACAGGAACTCACAAGGGCAGATTCTGCCCCAAAGCGAAGAGAGCTGTAACCTGAACCCCTGCAGCTTGCTGCTGGGCTGAGAATTAATAAACGAGCAGCTATCAAAAAGAAAATACCTCCTCCCATTCCCCTACATGTAGTCCACAGGACAATTCTCCTCCTTGGCAGCCAGATCATTAGGGAGAAAAAGAACCTTTTAGTTTTAGTCCTATGGCTGAAGCAAGGGTGAGCAGTCAATGAAAAGCCATTTGTTCAAATATGGCTGGAACTTTTTTTTAATGATCTCAAAAGAATGTTAAAATTTTGTGGCTAAACTGTCTAGACCAGATTTGAGCTTTAAAATATTCCATTTAGTAGAGAAAATGCACTCAGAAGCAACTACACTCCCAAACAGGATAGTTTTCCAAACTGTGGGCACAAGAAAATACTTGTCTGTGTTAGTTTTCGCTTCTTCTATTTGTCCATTCCCTTAGACCATCTGTACAACAGCTGGTCTGTTCTGTACCAGACTTGCTATTGAAAGCCTAATCACAAATGACATCAGCTCATATCAACTAAAGTTTCACCTCAATTTCTGTCTCTCTCCTCCTGATCCCTTATCCCTAAACAAGAATATAATCAGCTATGGTGTTTTCCACGCACCTCACTGGCTTCTGGAAGAGTCTCCAAGCATGGTGTTTCTATTGCCTCTTAGTGTTGGTCTGTTGTCAGATGATTTCTTTTTCTCAGAAAACCTAACTGAATCAGGGGTGCAAGGAATTACAGAATCACAAATGTTAGCTTTCAAACGGCACATGGTTCTTTTCTCCCTGTGCACACCCAGCCTGGACTCAAAGCCCGAGGCCTCAGAGCCTCCAGGCATCAGGAAGATACTTGCAGAAAAATCAGCAGCATCAGGGAAACAAACGCAATGCTCAAAGTCTCTGGCTTCTGGTTTGCATTGGAGCAGTCTCAGGTTTTTCCACCAGGTCAATGTTTCCAGTGGAACCAAAATTGCCAGTTCTTGCCAATTCTGAAGATAGACATTGGAAAAAATACCTTGTAAGCTATAAGCTTCTTTTGCTCCAACCATAAGACATTACTTCTGTGCAGACTTATCCCTCACTATGCATGTGTTTCTCTTCCCACTAAGTTTAGGGCAACTTTGAACTAAACCTGACATAGGAATCTCAAAGTTGTCTAGTTCCTGGAAGTCTTGGGAACATGAGCAGCAGAGGAGAGAGACTATCAATGTTCTCCACAAGGAAGAAGTTGCTGCATGTCTTGGCCCTCATTATACACCAGAGATTCAGCATTGCATGGAGGGGATGCTGACGGGTAAGATGAAAGAAAGATATTAAGAGGCAGTGCTCCTAGCACAAAATCCGTAGCTGCATCAGCAAGCTTCCCCATGATCCTGCCGGTAGCGGGTAAGTAGATTCTGCTGTTCCAAGTGGCTTTTTATCCATCTGAATAAAAGGGACATGGAAGTTACTTCTCCAATGGTGTACCAGGATCTGACTATGAACCAAGTAGTCCTGAGGTAAAAACTGTACCAGCTAAGGTCTTAGACTCCATATGACAAAGAATTAAAATATGCGCCTGCTCACGCCCATCAACATCAACTGCTATTGAGTAGAGATCTTCCATGTGCTATTCTTAGATGCTGGTGACTATGGAGGCCTGCCAAAGTACAGGCCTATTGTTCGGCGCCTTGCGGGGCTGCTCAGATAACAGATGTCTTGCCATAAGTAGCAGCGATCTCTTTGAAACAGAGAACACCCTCACAGAGATCTGCAGCTTTCCAACTCCCTCAAATTACTTCTAAATGTATCTATACACAGTATGGTAGATTTTTTTTTTTTTAATTAAGATATCCATCTGAGCCTTGCAGGAGATCTCAGTGCTGTATGCTAGCAGTACAAAAACAGAAGTGTGACAAATAATTGTCACTAAAGCATAAGGACTGTGAAAAACATCAGTACCCTATAGTTCACATCCAAGGACATCCAGGCAGAAGCTCACATGAGATGATCTGGCAATGACACTGCCCACTGCAGCAAACATTTAATACAGTCATCATTTGGCTCTGCCAGGGTTTTCTTTCACAATGCAGGAGCAACACACCGGGTCATGAGGCAGGTGGGTGGCTGCAGGGCTGGTTGGCAGCTGAGAAGCCACCTCCCTGGCAGGACTCCTCTGAGCTCAGAGCAATGCACGCATGATAACAGGGCTGCCATCCAGCTCTGCCCTTCTCTCTCACTCCTGCTCATCAGGCACATCCGCCACTGGCCAGCAGATCTACCAGTGGTGTGCAACTCACTGCTGGCTCATGCGCCACCAGGTCTCAAGAGGAGATGGAGAAGCAGTAGAGCATGGTCAATACTGCTGCAGGGAGACTGAGGAAACATACTGAAAATGCAGAAAGGAGGCTGAGTTTTTACTTGCAGTTGTGGGCTAGTCAGTAGAACAAATGGCCTGTGTGATAACTTATTCCTGTCACTGTTCCCATAACAGGGATGACTCAGCAAAGCTGAGTGGAGCACTAAAAAAATATGGCTACCTGTGCCTTCATCTGGTCCTATGAAATAAACTGGGTTAAAAACCCAACCCAAATCATTCACAGAACACAATCAGATAAATCACAGCTGACTCATCAAGGATGGCTGCTTGACATAGATGGGCAGCAGAAATAGATGGGCAGCAGAAATAATCAAGCAGTAGCAGCAACCACACAGCCCTGAGCTGGTGCCAGTGGAACAGCTGATGAATCGTGCCCTTACTCGCACCGCTTAGTACCTTGCACTACAAGTAGTTTCACTGAAGCTGATGGGACTACCCACAGCACAAGGTGCTACCTACCATGCATAGTAATGCTGTACCTTGGTTGTGTAGGACACTTACTCATTTATATACCCAAGAGACAGCTGCACTGAGGGTAGGATGCAGTAACAGACTGCTGAGTCAAGGAGAGGAGTTAAACCTGCCTTCCAACTCCATGCCAATCATGCATTAGATCCAGAATACACTTATCTTTTCTGTTAGAGTTTTTTCCCCCTCTTTCATGCTCTTCTGACCCCATGCCAAGGGAGGCTTTTTGTGAGTCTGAGACAAAATTCTGACAAGATCTCTATTTGAGTATCATCTTTTACAGATCAAAAATGAGCTGTAACAAACTATGCTCTGTATTTGGCTTTTTAAAAGAAAGTCAATTAAGGTTAGTGTCCCACAAACGTATTTCCTTTACAGCCATTAAAATTAAAATGGCAATGCATTAAACACATGGGAAGTAACAACGAAGCTTCCTGTAAGTTCTTAGAAGGAAGTCTATAACACGTCAAATAATTCAACAGTAACCTCCACATGGAATTCAAAACCAGCATAGAACCATAGAATTGTTTTGATTGGAAAAGACCTTTAAGATCATCAAGTCCAACCATTAAGAGCATTAGCTCTTAAAAGAGCCAAGCCTGACGACAGGCTTAGAAAGCAGCAGCAAAACCTAATTAATAGGCTTTTGAAGAAGAGCCCAGAAACCTAGGATCTGTTATGGCTGGCTGCATTCCCCAGCATGCTGATGCTGCCTCTCCCATCTTTTTCCTTCTCATCAGTTTAAGAAAAGCCCTTAGGATAGGGATTGAGATGTCTGTGATACAATGAAGTGCTACCACAGAAGAGCCCTAGACGTTCCCCAGAGATGTGCCCTGCCTCTGTTCAAACCCTCCACAGATGTGAAAGCCCTCAGCAGGCTGGAGGCTGAGCAAAGGTCCTCTTTGAGCAGGCCAGCTGTGGTATGCAATGCCTTCTGCTTAAGCAGCTTAGGAAAGTCACAGAAAGGCTTTCCACCTTGTAAGCAGCCTGGTAGACATCAACCATCCCCATGTCATCACAGAGAAGACTATGAAGGGAGTGCATGCATCTATAGGCAGCACAGGGAACAAGCAAGAGAGCTGGACTCTGGGGAGTGCACAAACTGGAAAGACGCATTTTATTTGTGGGGTCGATCTCTCTACTTGTCACAATGTCCCTCCAACAGTCTGAATCACTAAATATCTGCCTCCATAGACCAAGCCCCAACGCAGAGACACATCCAGCCCCAAGGGCAGCACAGGATCCATTTGTTTAAAGCAACAGCCGGTGCCAGAATCTGCACTATAATTTGTTTTCTCTCCAGCTTCCTCTTGTTACACACCTGTGGCCAGTTAAACTAATTACAGTCCTTCCCCCTCCCTCTTCCTTCCAGCATCTGGGGATTCGGACCATAGCAGCGTCAAATAAATCTTGCCTCTGCCTCGGCAGCAGATGGCTGGATGCCGCATTCACCTCCTGCTTCCCTCCTCCCGGAGGCAGCTGCTCTCAGCAGCAGGCCCTGCTGCCACCACCCTGGGGCTGCAGATGAGCCCACACGGTGGCAGAAGCCCCTGCATGGCCCAGGCTCTCCTTATGCCACATCTGCCGGGGAGCTGCAGAAGCCAGCCATGCAGAGAGACAGGGATTTGGAAGGTGGCTTCCCAGGCTTTCCACCCTACGTAGCACCAGGAAGCACTGCAAGCCTCACGCCTGCTCACAGACAGCCCTTGCAAAACTTCTAGTTCCGTTTCTGAAAAGTCGCAAGTATTTCACCCATGGTGTTTCCCAGCAGAGCTGCCAGGGGGTCAGAAGAGGGGACGGTGGCTGGGAGAAACAGGAGCACTGAAGCAACTGCAAGGAAATCCCCAGAACTCCTCCGCTGCTGCCTGTCTTAAGCCATCATCTTCCTTGGCAGTCCGAGGCTGTTTAGCTTGGTCCCCACTAACATCAAATGACAGCATTGTGCCCGGCCTCGCTTTCTGAGGAAGAGGAAGGAAGGGAGCGGAGAGGAAGCCGAGCGGGATGCTGCTTTGGAGAGCCTGTCTGCCTTGGGACAGGATGGGTGAGAAGAGAAAGACCGCCCCAAGCAGACACCATGCAGTGAAGCTGGCCAAGCTCCACGTGCAACCTTGCCTCCAGCTGCTCGCTTGAGTCCAGATGCCAGCCCATCGGGGTGCACCTCACACTGAGGGTTACAGGCTGGTAAGAGCCCCTGCTCTCCCCAGTTCTCCTCACCCTTCTCAATATACTGTGGCCAGCACCAGCTTGCAGAGTTGCTCAACAACACAAGGATCTCAGCTCTTGTATGAAGAGGAGGGGACACCAATGGGGCTCTGGAAGGAAAGCTGGAAAATACAGCTTCAGAAAAGCCTGAAGACTTCAGAGTCAAACATGTATTTAGGCCCTTAGTTGCCCAGTGGAAAAGGAAAAGATTCAGTTATGCAGACGCTTCAGAAAAATCAAACTTCAGGAACCAGGAGAAAAAAAAAAAAAAAAAAGAGTATTTCTGGTAGCTACTATTCAAAAATCACATTAGTAGTGGTGCAGAGGCAAAGATGATCCCTTGGAAACCAGCCGATTCAGCCAGTCCCAAGCACAGCAGCGTGTCTGCTGGGGAACTGCTGCCCCTGCGCTGCCTGCAGCTCCAAGCATCGAATGGTATTGGGGAAAACCTAGCAATGCAAAGATCTCCACCTTGGCATCGAGCTCTGGGTAGAGAAGGAGCAGGGGAAGAGAGTGAGAAAGAGAAAAAAAAAACCAAAGAGTTTAGGAAAAATAGGGAAAAGAAATTATACGACAACTTGGTCTTAAATATGATGTCATTTTCCCCCTTCCTCCATCTAAGCCATAAGCAGACACTGTCAAATGAAAATGAAATTGCCGACAAGCATCTTGAGGCTTCGGTCAGTTGTCATGACAGGATTGTTTGCACTGGAGGCAAAATAAGGGACACGGAAGACACACACTTTGGTCTCCCCCTGGGCTAAGCAGCACTGAAGAACAAAACCCAAAAGGCACACTCAAAAAACAGATAATACACAAATGTCACATTTATCATTAACTAGGATTTTATCTTCTGCTGTGATCCTTGAAGAGGCTCAAAAACAACAGAAAAGCTCTGTTATTTCTGCTCTGACTGCCCTACATGTTCATGTAGTCTCCGCATCACAGGGCTTATTAGAAAGAGTTGCCCAAAACCAAACAAATACTTTGTCACCCTGAGGGTCTGCAGGACAGATGCAGTGATTAGAAAACAAAAATAATAGAAACTTTCCATTTCAGTACATGCTGAGTCAATGTTTTTCCTCAACAGTTATAATATGCACTGATGAGTCAGGATGTCCAGGGATTATCCTCAACTTTTTACCACTGATGCTGTCTGAAAGGAGCAAGCTGCTTTGCTACTCTGCAGCTCCCTTAGTTCATTGCAACAAGACAGTAAATGTTACTCATCAAGATCAGAACATGTTAACATGTTCTGAAATCCCCTATGGCCATTCAGAAGAAAAAAAAAAAGTGTCGAGAACCAGGACTTGGGGCAATTTCTTTAGGCACTACTAGCCAGAAGGTGGTTCTTTACAAAAGAACCTCAGTAAACTGTATAACGGAGTTTTTCCAATAATCTAGTCCCTTTTTAGCCACCTACATCAAATCTGAGCATTTGGAAAAGAGAAGGAAAAGAGAACAGGAGAATCTCAAATCCTGGTGCTGAAATCCTGAAATAAATGCCCAAACCCTTCTTAAAAAACATTTCCTTCATATGTCACATTTCCATACTTGCTACTTGGGAAAGGTTCCTTAGATGAACTCTAAGGAATCTCTGTCAATCATTCATTAGAAGAGATATGAGTATCTTGAATAATCTTTTTGCAAGTTGAAGACAGTCTGTCTCATGTTTCTGAACAACATTTTAAACTAAATTTACAAGAACTGTCTCAGAAACAAGTAACATCTCACATGGATGTAGGTTTAACAAATTCAGAGTCAACAAAAGCTTCTTTATATAAATTTTGTGGGCTGAAGGCTGTTAGCGACTTTCTAAAAAGTTTTGGAAAAGAAAGGAAGTTTTAATGC
The DNA here is from genome assembly GCF_013368605.1 of Nyctibius grandis. NCBI lineage: Eukaryota > Metazoa > Chordata > Aves > Nyctibiiformes > Nyctibiidae > Nyctibius > Nyctibius grandis. The sequence continues at coordinate 65,074,284 of NC_090662.1, forward strand.
AAGAAAATTCAAAACTTAAACCAGCAAATCTTGTGAGGACTACTCTAATGTTTAATAAACTGTGCACTTAGAAAAGTATCAATAAGTCAACAATACAGCATGAACCTCAAATAAATCAGCTATTGATTTTAAGACAATTCAATTTAGGCAAAGCAAACAAAAAACCTATTGCAACTGAAGGCCGTTTATCTTTATTCCACAGACACTTTGACTTCTGAAGATCATGTATGTGTGGCGAAGTGCTGTTCAACTTACAAAGGAGCTGGAGAACAGTTGGAGGCACTTCAGTCTAAATACTGAAGCCCTGCAAGGCAGTGTCAGGCCAGGCAAAGTGCCATCTTTGCAAAATATTGTTATGGTTCAGATAAGCTTTTGTTTCAGTTCAACGCTTCACCACAGTCATTTTGACGAAATGGAAAAGTCTGAATCTGCTATCTTGACTAGCCAAAAAGAACGTGGACAGCATTCGTATTATTCATTCCTGTTTAAAACACTCTCTATTCTTCAGTAAAATCTTTAGGGTATGATGTTCTGCCTCACTAAACACCTCCCCAGACAGATGCAAGAGAAGTTTTCCCTCACGCTGCCCATGCTCAGATGCAGAACTACTCTAAAGACTTCATAAGTGCCCACGGAAAACAAGATGAAGGACAAAATGCTCTGACCAGCAAAGAGCTGCCCACATCATTACTTCTTCCCTTAGATACAAGTGTCTGAGTGTAAAGCTGGGAAACCACATGTGGCTGCATCTTCCCCAAGCCCCAGCCAGACCCATCCTACAGGTGCTGTAACCCCTGGCAATGCTAGTATGAAATAGTATCAGGTAGTTTAAAATGAAGGTTAGCAACGCTATTCCAGGGTAGCTAGGAAAAACATGAATTACAGCATCGAAAGCAAGCAGAAGCCTCAGAAATTATTTTTAAATCCATCATCACACACATACCCTGCAACCCTCAACGATGCACACAGAGCCTGGAGTACAGACCTACCAAACTGCTATCAGCATGCCAGGTGCCAGTCAACATGACTTTTTCACATTTAAGGACGTACACACTTAGACTTCCAGTCGAGTAAGCTTCTATCATTCACTGTTGCCTCAATGTAAGTACTAAATAAAAAAAAATTTAATAAGCTGTAAGCAGGGGGAGGTAATATATGCATATTTGATTGCAGAGTCTTAGCAGGCAGGAATAGCAGAGGATTTTATTTTAGAACTATCTGAAAGAACCAGAATTATTGTGAAGGACCTGAACTCTTCTTTCCACAAAATTATTCATCTATTTTTGCTCAAAAGCTAAACTACTTTAATGGGGCTGTGTAGTTGCAGTGGCTCATGTCAGCTGCCTGCTCCCACCCAACCATCTCAGCCCCCCAGCCAGGCTACAGATCCAGCATCTGCAATGGACTCCTGTGATGAACAGCCTTCCCCAGGAAGACGGTGGCTACGTACATACATGCAGCCTTATCATGGAGCTTATGTTAGAGGGTAACGTAAAAGCACTCCAGCAGCTCTTCCAAACAGAGACAGCTGTGGTGCTGTTTTGAAAGTTTTAGATAATAGGCAAAAATATATATGAAAGGCAAACTTAAAATCAGGAGAGAAAACTTCCTATGAAGATAGAGGACAGCATTATTTGATTTGACACAAAATTCAACTTCATTAACCCTATTAGAGGCTGTGTAAATGCACAGTAAGACCCTGGTCAATCAGGTCCTCTATTTACACACATCACATGAGAATATAACATTTGAGCATGGAGGAGGGCAGGACTGTGACTGCAATGTCACACCGCAATACAAGTGGAGGCAGACCTTTTAGTTAAATGATGTGGGGGACTAGCATAAGAGCTCTTATGAGAAAATTCTTGTTAACTAAAACAACCGAGTAAATAGAAGAAACTGGCACAGAAGAGGCTCTTCAGACTATCAGAGATGAAAAACAAGCAAAACCATCAAACACAAATAGGTAACGTAGACAAAGAAATCCACGTATACTAGCATACTAAATAAGAGAAAAGAAACTCAGTTGAAATACCTTGAGAGGTGTGGTGGCTGAAGGTATACAGGACCAGAGATGAATCAAGGGAGACATATTCACTACCTGACTCTGCACTGAACCCCAACATGACTGTGAGCAAGCTACTTTGTTTCTGTGCAAGGGCATCCTTCCCCAGTCCTGACAGCTGAAACAATACACATTTTGACTCAGTTCTTGCCTCAAACAACATAAGCCTTCATTTCCTAGGATACCAGAACTCCTGTAATAAAAATACTTTTAAATATGTATTTGCCTTTTACTGATATAAACTGGTATCTACGGTCTGGCTCTCACTTTGCATTCCCGTTAGAAATACAGGAGCTATTTTTCCACCCAGGAAAAAGAAAACATACAGTGAGTCGCTAGGAAGGGGATGAGTCAGTCTGCTTCAGATGCTCTAGCCTTGCAAGGGTAAATGACAAACCCCTCTGCAGCCTGAACCCCGGAGTCTCCTCCTCACACCCGCACAGCCCGCAGAGAAGGAGGCCAGATCCTGCGCCATGCTGCAGGGCTGTTGGAGCCATCACTTCCCACCACAGCCTGGGGACTGGGAATGGCTCTCACCTTCAGGAGCCCACAAGTGAAATTATGCAGTGATCAAGTTTTCTGTGAAAAGCAACAGTGAATCTGAGATCTTGATGGAATAAATCTAAATTTCCATTGGAAGGTCCAAAATACCTAGAGTGGAGTTACCGGGTTATGAAAAGACATCTTGCTAGTTTCTAACAAGAAATAAGTGGCACATATCGCTGCATCTTAACAAAGCCTGATAAAAAACAACATGGAAAAACAATTAGATTGTCTGTGTCTTATACAGAGCAACTCTCTGCCTGAAGTTTATCAAATTAATTTCACTTTATTAAAGTGCTTCAAAGCTATGCGCTCCTATGACCAAAAGCAACCAGCGATACTTTGTTTAAAACACAAGGACGGGTAATCTGCAGCACCATGCTTAAAACACACTTGGTCCAAATTACAAACAAAAAACTAAAGAGATGAACAGCAACTAGGAAAAAAAACGCCACACAACAAGCTTCGTCTACTATTTGCCATGGTATTTTACACATCTGACTTTTTCCAAGTTCTGTCATGCTAACCAGGCCTTATTTCAGCATGACACTGACAATAACCAGTCTTCTGTTACAACTACATACAGATACTGAGAACTGCCACCAACTTTAAAGGACAACTTTTTGCCCCACTATGTAGTCTATGATCAGAGAGACAGCTGCAAGGTCAAGATAATGCAGAGACACACGCTTGCCAGATGATTATCTGCTTGCAGAAGCCCATGGGGCACAGAAGCACTGCCCTAAGCAGCCTTCAGGCAGGAGGAGGTGGTGGTCCCTGCTCCAAACCGCTTTCACAGAAGTAGGATCTATCAAAAAGTAGCATCTTTTTAGATTAGGTCACTTTAACAAGGTTGAACACTACTGAGTTAAACTGACTTTCTTAGACTTTCCCTACTTCTGAAGAAAAGTGGTTAATGTTACAGCTTGTTTTACCTTGTTCAATTCAACAACCAATTTTAAGAGTATAATGCTTTTATACAGCAGCCAATGTCTCATGGGCACATCCCAGTGGGAAGAACAATGTGCTATTATTATAGCAATGGCCCTTGGATCAGGCTGCTCGACAAGGAGACTTCTGACAGACTTTAATTGGAACAGGCTGCAAGAAAAGACTCAGCACGGCATCTGAATACTCGACCATATCCAGTAGCTTGAACTGGTTTTAGCCACAGATGCAGCAAAATGCTCATTTAGCTAACTTCAAAGGATCTGTGATTTGGCCAAAGAAAGCCATTAGCAACATTACCATGGACTTGTACCATCATCTTGTGGTATTTTCAGACTTTTGGAATGAGCAAAATGGGTAAAGGTCTCAAAAAAATTACACCACCATATGAAAGACCCAAGAAATGGAACAGCTATCACTTATTTATGTGTTATTTATTTTGTGGCATACAGATCTAAGACGTGGTTTCCATCAGCCTTTGGGGTATGGAACTGAACTATCTTAATTATGTTTTCTCTTCAGGCACATAGACTGTGAAACAAAACAATAGAGAACCAAAATTCAGCGTTATATTTCAAGGTATAGCCCATATATTTGCCAAGTGGAATAAAGTGATCATGAATCACATAGGGCTTGGGTGTTTTTTTCTTGAAGGCATGACTCACAGGTTAGTTGCTCTAGGGAGTCATGTTCAGGACAGATCATTGTTTCTTGCTACTGCAGATAGCCATATTGTATGACATCTTTTATAAAATAAACAAGTGCTAAACTTTAAAATATTTTTTTCTCTTCCTTCTTTGCAAAAGCTCTTCTGGTGGTTCTACATTTATTCATACTCAAAGTACGTGTTTTTGTCCATCCTTCTCAACTCTAATCAGTCTCCCTTGTCTTGTGCCATTCTTGTCAGCATGCTTGCAAACAGCTGTCTCCTCTCACCAGAGCAAAGCATGTACAGCTAACACTGTATGAAAGACCTGGACACTTCATAACAAGGAGTTCTGTGCTTTTCAAACAAGGACACAAGTGGAAGCAGCTATCATCATTCTTGTTGTGATGCTCTAAGCTTGGGGACCCATAAAGCAGTCCTAGTGCAGCTGCTTTACCTAGTGCTTTTGACCCAAGAAAGATGCAGAAGGTTCCTCTTGCAGCCAGTTGCCAAGCTTTTGAAACCACACTCCCTCTCTACACTGAGGAAAACTCTAAATTTTATGATATAGATATGTAAGGTGCAGTATTTTGGGACTCCACTCCCAAATGAGGCACTCTCTCAGTGTGAACAGTACATGCAAGTTTTGAATAAAGTAAAGAAACCATTTTGTTTGAGCCATGGCTTAGGACTTGGTTTCTGCAAACAGTTCCCTGCCACAAGTTGAAAACTGGAAACAAAGCCAGGTGACCTCCCACCCCACTGAATACATTCAGCAACTTGCAGGTACATGACTCAAATTCCTTCATTTTCTACCATCCAATAGAATGGATGAGTTGGGAACTGTTGGGGCAGTCATTAATAATTATCTAAGGGAGGGAAAAAGATGTAGCCTTTTTTGTTATGCTCCACTATGTTTTGGTCTTTATTCAAATACTAGTCAATTAATTCTTTTTTTAAAAAATCAGAACTGATATCTCTTTAACATACTACTATCAGGACATTGATTCACCTACACATCCATTATCTGTTTACAAGGAGATATACAGCAGGTCTGAAAGAATGAACCTTTGTTTGACAAACAAGTCTTAGTCATTCCCTCGAGCTTTCATTCATTTTAATGGTGTATGCTTCACATTGAAATTCAGCCTTGAAGACATTAATTATTGGTGTTTTGTTGCCCTTCAGGTGTTCTACAGTGAATCCTGATGAAATCTGTCACATGCTTTATTACCAACTGCAAAGCCTACCATGAGTAGGGTTGGTCTTGGGGTGTTTTTTTTTAAGCATTAAGTGCTCTCAGGGTGCATACCTGGTTGACACACCTTTAAACTCACCTTGCTCTTCCACCTACACCACTTTATCTCTGCCACTTAATTTGCTCAAACTCTTACAGCCAAAGATTGTGCCTATCATCACATGTCTCCAAAAGTTCCTTGGTGAATCAGCTTTTACCATGTGGCTTTTCCTCATGATAGGAGACATTACAGGCTCCACATCTGGATCTAACATCTGCCACTGCTGGTCTAAGCAGAACTATATAGCAAGTACCTCCGGCAGGCTGTCTCCACTCCTTGCTATGAAGCCTTTCTTCATTTACTCCTGACAAGCGCTCTGGCCAATATAAATTTACCCATCTGTAAAAAACTTCAGCACCTCTTTCAGCAACAACTTTGGGGATATTACTATCATATTTTCCTTCTCGCCTCCTCCCACACCATTTACTGCTTCTTTGTGCTTTATTCAGATTTTCTACTGCTGCTTTTTCGGAAGACTTTTAAAGGAGGTCCTGTTTAGTTCGGCTCATTTCTCTTCTTTCACCCCTCATCCACACAATCATCGCTTATCTGTACACCTGAAAACTATTTACTGTAACTATCATTCCTACAATACTCACTTAACAAACTAGTATGCCAGCAGCCTTTTCTGCTTTGTAGCATTTGAAATCTATTCATTATTTCAACATTAAATTGCCACCCTAACAAAACACCTATTAGCCTTTTGCTGTTGGTTTCCCCAGTACCCTTCAGGATTTCAATTTTCACTAAATTTTTTTCTTCAACATTTTCACTTGCTGCAACCCTTGTCTACAAAAAGACTAACAAATGTGCCAAGTGACTTTTATGGTCTAAATTTCTGGACATGGCCAGTCTTGTTCCTGCTTCTCTTCGTGTGGAAATTGCTTTCTAGAAACTTTTGTTTGCAAAGAGCATTCCAGTATCTGTGGCTGATACCCATTATCCTGCCTACCACCTTCCACACCTCACTGTGAGGGTCATGGCTGAGCTTCAGTGTCTAGTAATGGGCAACAGGAGCGAAATAGGCTAGGTTTGAGAATAACAACAGTCTATACAAAGTCATACTGATCTGGTTGTCCGCCCTAGAACATAATCATTTTTGAAGTGTAGCTCAACAACATAAGCTCTTCATCTCTTCTCCATCTCTACATATTTGGGGTTTTTTTTTCTGGAAAGCATAAAGGTACCCCCTCTGCACAGTAACCATCTGCTTTCTCCAAATATATTATACATAATAGAGGGTTTTTTTTAATTTATATTGCTTTACCAGGTCCTAGCCATCAACATTTAACTTCTCCAAGAATTACACTTACTTGTTTTTTCTTAAAACAGCTTTTTAGTGTAGCTACATCTTATTGCTCCAAAAATCCAACTTCCTATGCTTTTCCTTTAGAGAGCATTTTCTAGGATCCTCGTATCCATCAGGAATCACCAGTTCTGCTAAGGCAGAGTCAACCACTTTGGTCCTCTGTCTGGGAGAAGGGTGTTTCTGAGCAAGAAAGGCCATATGACATCTGTCCCAAGGTGAGCATGGCCAAAGACTTAATAAACCTAAGGCTGAAAACACAACCACAATTCTCAGGAGCAAAAAGCTTTGCACAAAGGGTCTGCCTTCAAAATTCCCTTCTCCCATTCACCATCTCCACTTACATCCGTAACACTATTAGAAATCTATAAGGGAAAAAAATATTTGTGGAAAACTGAAGGTCCTTGCTTCAGTACCACGTTGCTCCTGTAGTGCGGAGGAAAGGGCAAAGTGTACCAACACCAGTGAATTTCATTTTTTTCCACATGCAGTCCTTGAAGTTTTTCAGTAAGCATGCAGCCTCTTAAGAAGTTTCAGATTTGGTCTAACAGCATATACAAACTTGCTTACTTTAAATCACTTTTTCAGCTCTTTCGAAGTCACCTAGAACTTCAGGGAACTACGAATGTAACACTGGAAACCACTGTGCATGAACAGCTATTACCAGACACTGCCATATGTCCCATATGGCATTGATACATTTGTCAATTGAACTCAGATATTGCCAAATTACATCAAAACCAAAAAACACACAACAGAAACTTAAGGAATAAGAAGGATGACTTACAACTGTTCTCTGTGATCACATACCCAGGGAGAGGGGTGGGGAAAGAACAGACAAGGAAATTCCTAAATACAGGAACAATACGAATTAAGCTTCCAGCTCATTACATTACCACTAACCTATATTCAGATAACCTCTTAAACTTCATCATAAGCACCACATAGAGCAGGAAAAGTACGGCATGTTGAAACAACATGTTTATAAAGGGAACTACCCTCATTTACCAACCAGTACTTCATTCTCATTGTCACAAATTAGCATTAATGCCCTGCATCTCCTCAGCCAACATAAAGCACATGCTGAATCTATTTTAGTGTTGTTCATTTGTATTAGAAACAGGAGTTGTGTACACAATTCACCAATAAAATTAACATGGATTACACTCTACTTCTTCATCTCAACATCATGCAGTGTCATTTATTTTACATCAACTTAGAAGAGGTTTCAGATTTCCTACTAACAAAATAAAGCAAAAATATATCATGGCACTGCACATAAGCGCAAAATGTATAGATACAGGCAAATGTTTCCAGCATGAGGCCCTCAACCAGTAATCCTGGGAGTATTCAGCAGTTTAAACTACTATTTTTACAGCCTCCTGGGCTTACCATCAGACAGTGCTGATGAGGTCCAGACACCAAAACAAATGCTACTCTAATGATTCAAACCCAACCTCTTTCCTGTCTGCAACAAAACATGCAAGGAAGCATCTCACACTTCACCGGCTGGCTTACAGAGGAGTCCTGAATTCAACTTTGCATGCTTTCTTCAGAGATGATTGGGTTCAAATTAGGTCCTGCTTTGCTCACGGGTTTTCCACTGCATAGAAACCCTAATATAACCACAGCTATACCCATCGGCACAACATATAAGCAGCAAAGGATGCAGATAAGTGGGTGGGTCGAGAAGCACTCAGCATGGACCACGATGACTCAGTGGGTGATCTTTAAGATTCATGTAGCCAGATGAGTAAATAGGGGTGCCTGAGAAGGAGGACTGGTTGTCACCCCAGAAGGGCAGATTTAGTATTAAGTAAATAATATAGATGATTACCATTCAGTTAGAGGTCTAAGAACTCATTAGCATTTTGTAAATATTGTACATATGAAATTCTCCAATTTCTCAGATGATGGGCCACATTCCAATCTCAATATCTCAATCGTGGAGTCTGAAAAAATGTAACCAAGCCAGACTAATGATAGTAAACAGGGAAGCAAAAGGCAGAGCCCAGAACTGAGCTGCCAAGCACTTTCAACTTTCCCATGGTAAACTGGCAATTTCAGATGCTGTAGGTCAGCCAGCTGACAATGATTGTATAAAGCCACGCTATAAAAATGATTGTTGTAGTTCAGTGGTAAAACCATGAGAAACTTTTCTTTTGATTTGTTCTTAAATAAAGAGTTTATCAGAATTTCCCTCCCAAAAAAACCTTTTAAGTTTTTTCCTCTCTCATTTTGCTGAATTTTTCCAACACAAAGTAGATATGAAAGCAAGAAACTATTAAACTCTTCATTGAAGACAGTGATTAAAGGTGCTGGAGGGAAATAGTGTAACCACCGGGATATAAAGTCACTTTGGCAGACCCTCTACGGCCAAGTAGGACAGCTTTGCACGATGGAGAGGACGCCAATCCCAAGCAACCCCACAGCTCAATGCCATGGGCTCCCTTCTGAAAAATAAGGAGTCACAAGTTTAGTTCCTCTACCTCACTGGGAGCCACTCGAGGAAAACTAATTCTTCATCTCAACTGGGTAAAACCAGACAGGACTCAGTTTTCATTTCCTTAAGCAAGCAAACTAGTGTGTGGGTTGTCAGAAAGCAGAGAGCTTGCAAGTCTAATCTGGTGAGAAGGGCGAAAGATGTTTCTAAAACCTGCTCTATGTATGTTTTTCAGATACTTTTATGTATTCATGAGTTTGGAAATATTTTACCAGGACCCCAAAGCTACCTTTGATACTGCAACTTTTCACTTCAAAGAAGTTTTACTCACACCTACTCCTGTGATAAAACCACTGGTGGGTGACTGAGCAATAGCTGACTTCAACGTAAAGCAAGGTCAGAAAGAGCAAAGGGCATACAAAAAAGGGTTCAGGGAAAAGGCCAAAGGACAGAAAAGCAACATATGCTTTGAAAACAATCTAGTTTGCAGCAGAAGATAGGAAAAAGGAAAGATTCAGGAAGGAATAGGTCACTAAGAATGAGAAGTTGAATAAAGACAGAAAAAAGGTTGGTTAAAATAATTTTTAATGGAAGCTCTCCTAACACTAACAAAGGAAGCTGAATGGGAGCGCTGCAGTGTTTTATATAGAGAAATAGTCTAGTGATTAAATAAAAAACAAAACACCAAAGGCAAAGGATTTGACTCACTCTGGAGTCCCACCTGATCAAAAATGTTTAATTAAAGACTCTGGGGCTAGTTCAAAGCCATCACATACAGTTTTAAACAAAACCCTCTAAGTTTCCCTAGAGCCACCAAAAATGATATGTTGTTAGGGGCATGTTGGAGGTACAGAGAGCTTGCACTGAGCTTGGAATAAAACAATAAAAATAAAGAAACAAACCAACCTTTTTCATTTCACCCGTGTCCACATAACAAAGCCCCTGGAAGCCTCTACTTGACAGGACAACCTAAAGCAGCTCAGACTGACGCAGATCCTCTTGGCTTTCAGCGCTCTCTGTGGCCAAGGGAGATGCAAAGGTGACCTAGAATCAGCACAGTTTCAGCACCAAGTCCACATCCAAAGCTTCCGTCCTTCATAAAAAATAGGAAATCTTGGATATATGCAATACATCATCTCATCCTCACTGAGAGAGCTTCCAAAACACAGGAGCAGTGACAAAATTTGGATCACTAATGAAGAGAAAAAGCTTTCCAAGCTCTTTGGATCCTGCCAAAAAAGACACATCCATTATTGCCAAATGTTTCATTCTTTGCAATTTCTAAACAGACGTGCCTCTTCACTGTACCAATCTTTAGCTGGCTGTGTTACAGTCCACTCAAGACTGATTTACTGGAAAGGGAAAATAGAAGTAAGAAACTTATTAAAGGCAGAGAGTAAATCTGCTTCTTGCTGAAACTCATCAGCTCTGATGGAGTCAGGGTAGGACCACACTGACAACTCACTGAAAAGTCTATCCAGCTGCAACTGTGCATGGTGTCAGTGGCTCCGACCTCACCGCCTGTTTGCACCCACACCTCCCCGGCAGCTCACACCGACCAACTGGCCCAAGGCATTAAACTCACTAACAACTACTTGGGATGCACACATGCACACGCATCCCCCCAAAAAAAAGTTTTCTGATGAACTGCCTCATCAAACAGGCAAGTGCCAGAGCTAGCAGAGCAGTGGAGCGGGAGCAGATAGGACCAGGGCAAAGCCAACTGCATGCAGGTGACACACAGTGGATGATGTATAGATAACTATTGCAAGAAACACAGAAAGAGTTCAAGTGAATGATCAGACTCCTCCTTCACATGTTCATTTAACTGTTTTAGCCTCAATTCTTTCTGCAGCTATTCCCTACACCCTCCACTTGTGACCTCCTGATGGTCTCGTTCTGTTCATCCTCACCTCCCAGCTGTCATGTTGTACACCCACATTGCAGAGCCTGTAGTATATCACACAGGTGAGGAAAGGCAAGAACATGATGATATAAGTGCTTTTCCCCATGTCCAAGGAGGACAGAAGACTCTAATCTCTCGTTCAGCTCTGCCAATGACTTCGCTCTGAAAGCCGTGTCTGTAGGGTGGTTTAAAGGTGTAACTGACAGTTACAGCCATCTCTGTAAGCACGTTTCCAAAAACTTTCTCTGCATAGGCTTTTCCTCACTGTTATTAGCTATAAGCAGATAAGCTCTATGTATTGATGCAGCAGCAGCTGAAAGTTACTATATCCTACCAAAGCTGCTGTCCTCTCGAGGCTAACAAATCCTGCCCAGCCTCCCTCCCTGAGAGAGGGCAGCACGTCGTTCCTTACTTACAAATGCTACAACTTCAAACACAGGCAAAGCTGTCACCTTCAAACATTCATCTTGTAACTCCATAGCAATGCTTCTCTTTTGCCAGAGTTCTCTGTGCCACTTGCACTTCTTTATTCTTCCTGAAGTCTCTTCTCATAACACAAGCACACAAACAGCTTCACCTTCATCTTCAATGAGTCTTTTAAGCCTCAAAGACTGGAGATTTTCAGTACAATGGTGTATTTCTCACTTGAAGTTACAGTAGGCAACAAAAACCTACTTTAAAACAAGACCCTTCAGTCTGACCCTCAAACTTGAAACTAAGTGACATTTAGGCTTTGATCCTCAATCCCGACTCACAAGTCAGCTTTGGAACTGGATCTAAAGTGATCAAGGACCAATCTCAATCAATTTCAAACATGACCCAAATTGTCAGTCTTGCATTAAGATCTCCTCTGCAGAGATTAACACTCTATAACTTCATATAAATTTAAATTATTTTTCCTGAGATCTAACTTTTTACAGCCAGATCACTTGACAAACTTTCCACTTAAACTCCAGTTCAGGTTTGGCTTCAGTAGGGCTTCAAGCTCCAGACTAAGCTCTTTGATGCCATAAAATCTGCCTCTTCCAGACTAACATAAATCAGGAGAATTTTTTTGGTACTATATGAAGATAAAAACAAGAAGCATTTGTTTTTCACATCAGTGATATATCTGTTTTCTCTTCTTGCCTCCCTTCAAGACAAGAGAACTGGCAACCCCAGTAGCCTGCGGCTTACTTCTAGCACTGTAATAGTCACTGGCAAAGCCAAGCAGCATGACACTCTATGCTACTGCTGTTCTACAGCAATGCTGTAAAGATTAAAATAAAAATATTAAACAAATCTCACTTTTCAGTCAGTCTTGCTAGAAAAGTCCTAAGAAACTCTCCTACGGCTCCTAAGTCTTTCTGGCCATCCTGACGACTAATTACTTACGCTTCCCAGTCCTGTGGACAAGTGGAAGTATCTTCCTTAAGATACTGCCCAAGTAACGTATTTCAGTAAAAACAAAAAGGGAAAAGCAGTCAAGCACAAGACTGAAATTACAGCCAAGAATAACTGGTGGCAAAACACACACACTAGCAATATTAAACAAAAATGCATCATAAAAATGCAATCTTCAGCAGTAGAAAGTGGCATACTAAATTGCTCGTAAGACAAGGTTAACAAATCCCTGTCATAATGGAATTGAGTGACACATAACTGAGAACTAGGGGAACTTGTCCTTACAACCAGAGATAAACTGCTCTCACTTGTGCCTGTTACCTCCCAATTTAGTTTGAAGTATTTGTTAGCACTGATAACCAAACCCTAAGGTGGCGACTGGCAGAGTGAAAAGCACCTGATTGACAGGCAACACTGCAGAAGAGTACTCCTTTGCAAATTAACTAGGATACATGGCAAAAGGATAAAAATGTAATTAATTATAATTTTACTTCTCCATGCATTATTCCAACCCCAGACCATGGAATCTGTTGCTAGTCAGGTTGACAAGTCCTGGCTTAACTCACATACATTTCTTCTGTTCAATCCTTTGGAATTACAATCCCCTCCCTCCAAACAAACCTTCTGCACAGCCAACTGTAAGGAAGTCCCAGTGAGCATCACCTCCCTTTGTCCATACATGCAAAAATGCTTCTCTTGTCTTAATGTCAAGCTGCAGGCGATGGGTCAAGAACACTTCTTATGTGCATCCACAGGTTCCAGTGGTGTTCTCTATTTAATGAAAGAATTTCTTTTAATAATATTAAGTTCAGTAATCTCTTTTTAATTATACTTAAATTCTAACTCAAAAAAACTACCTGGTGACACATTTCTCCTGAGTATTAATGCCCACTACTGGGAGTATTTGAAAATCCAACATTTTTAAAGCATGATCTAAAAATCCAATTAGGCATGTGCTTTGATCAGGTTTTGCCTGCTTCACCACCTCGAGAGGCACACCAACATTAACTGTGAAGAATGGCCCAGCATGCAGTAGCACACTGGTGTAGTTTACATGCCAGCACCACCAGAGCCCACAAACTAGAAAAAAGGGCAGCAGGTTCACGCAGAAGAAAAGGAAGCAACAAAAGCCATGACCTTCAATGGCTCACAATAGCTATCCCAGAAGTGAAGTGGTAATCAGGGTCAAGCACAGGCTCACACTTGAGTTTGAACAAATCTGTCAGAATTTACCAGTTTTGGTAGCCAGGAACTCTTCAGCAATAACTTGCTCCTCTGTTGTGCCTGGGCTAATCCCTACCTATATTGAACTGGACACGTTCAGAGCAGCTCTGTCACATGTGTCTGTGTTGCCACTGCGTGTCAGGCACGACAGACTCCTGCCCTCAAGATCTGGCCTGTAGTGTGCCACCACAGGACTCTGCTTCAGCAGAGCCACAAATGTAGAGAGTGCCCTGGTGCTGCAGAAGAGCAAGGACAAAGGACAGAGACAAAAACAAAGCAGGAACTGACCCCTCCTTCCTGACAGCTAACCGCTACAGTCCACTTGAAGATGAACTCCGATCTCTGCACCCTCTGTTCTGGGTGAAAGTCCTTCACAAGAAGTTCCAGCCATACTTTAGCCATGGATGCAGAAACACAAACAAAGGGTTCTCAGACCATGTTCATTTACAGCACGACTCCCTTGCAGCTGCCTCGCTTGCGTACGAGAAAGGGAGAAACATTTGGCTCATAAGCGCTTAACTTGCAATTTTGACCTCTCAACCTTGTATTGTACTGACAGATTATTGGCAGCCCAGGAAGACAAAGCTTCTCTCCTTCCTGGGGTCAACCTCTTCTCCCTAAGGATCATCTTATTACAGAGACAAAGAAAGCAGCAAGTAAAATAAAATATGAGTCTTATTCCCTGAACTTGACAATGTCTTCACTTGTTAAACAATGGCAAACCTGCTTGCCAAAGGGCACCGGAACAGATGGGAACTGAAAGGGCTACTACATAAATTAAACATGTAAACATCGGTTGTCTGCTCAAAAATCAGCTCCTTTAATTTCCACGTCCGTGGTATCTGATACAGCCGTAGTGCCGCTCCTGCATGCCTTCGCTTGAGGACGATGGGTGTATGTTTTTCCAGTTTGCTACGTAACTATGTCATGCTTAAAACTGCCTACAGCTAGAAAAGATGACAAACATGACACAACCCTGCTATTTCCAGCAAGGAAGTTAAATGTGGGGAAAAAAAAAAAAAAGACTCCACGTGTATTTTTAGGCTATAATTGAAATGTTAAAGTAGCCCCTCTCCTGAACATTCGAACGCAGATGTAGCGTGCTGGCAATCTAGTACCAGTCACAGCCTGTGACAGAGCAACATTTTTCATAATTCAATGCAAAATTAATCTCTGACAGATGAGCAAGTAGCAAACAAACCCCAGAATTTCAGAGATGCAGGTATGTTTTTTGCTACACTTGTTTGACTATGAGGGGGGACAGAGACTTACAGATCAGCAGGGGAGGGAAAAGGCAGGAAGAGAAGCACTCCTAGGTACCTGACAGGGCTGACAAAAGGTCTGTCTCTTCAAAATGCCTCACTGTAGCTCATAGACTACAGCTGTTAGTCCTGTGCACTTGTGGGAAACAGTCACACATGTTCAGCAAGTTAGATGGGACGTTTTTTGTTTACGTTTCCAAGACTGAGGTAGAAAATACCCTTTCAAACATGTTACATAGCATCAGTTTTCCCACCTTGAACAGCATTGTATAAAGCCCCAGACCTCTACAGGAACTGAAAAAAGATGCTAGATTTAAATCTGAGGCCATTCTGAGCAGTAGCAAACACATTCATGAAACACTACACCAGAGATTTCTGTTTCAAGGAATGAACACCAGCAATGTCCCACAGCCACCACAAAGAATGTGGAGGTCTAAAACGGAAGCATCTGGGAGAGCATCAACCAGCAGCTGCAGCCCCTCACAGAGATCACTGATGTTACCTTTTTGATAAGTGATAGGAACTTGGACCTTAAAACTGCAATAAAATAAGAATGAGCAAATCGCAGGGACAATATATTTTACAGAGAGGTAATATTTTAATTTACAGATATGTTAATCATGGGTGTGTAAGTAAAAACACAGGATGGATCATGGACATCAGCCTTGATCGACACTTAAGAGCTTAAGAAAGGGTATGGTTTTACTGTATGTTCTCTTCTCTTTATGTTTTAAAATAAACTTAGATTTGCTGGGAAATCCTCTAGTAGACCTGGACACAAAGGCAAAAGAAAATAAAAAGGGAAGAGGCAAGCCTTTTTGTCACCTATATTGATCATCAATCCAGTAAAACTTCCACCGGCAAAAGGTGTCCAAGCACAACGCTATCTAGAGTAAGACAGGCTTGCTATTCCAGAAAAGAGATTTCTAAGCATAGGCATGGCCTCCATCTCAGTTTGTCTACATCCAAACCAAACTTTGACATCTCAATAGACATTTATATAATAGCATTGTCCTGACACTTTCACCTAGACAACCACTTTTCTCTGTTGAACACTACATAGAAGATAACCTTTCCAGATGAAGAAAAGGCTGCCTGTTGCTTAGATAGTGCTAGGGAGAAGGCAGCTGAAGAATAAAGTAGCTGAAATACTGTCTGCATGGGGCAGGACGGAACTGGCAGGAGAAACACAGTTTTGTAAGCCGCAGAGTCCTTCTTCCATTAGGCAACGCTATGCTCCTAGTCAATGACTACAAGCAATGGAAGCACCAAAGGTGTCAGAAATTTCCTGTGGAGCCGACTTTGCTGTACTCAGCTTGGTAAGGTGGATATTTTGCTGCTTGCTTCCAAGCTCTATTTATGCAACCTGACTTCAAGCTGGGTGCACAATGCTGAAGTATTAGAAGCCACTAACTAGAAGTATAAACAGGGTTAAACAGGGAACTGCTGGGCAAACTCAAGTGGAAGAAGAGGGTGTACAGATCATGGAAGGTTGGGCTGGCCACTTGGGAGGAATATAAGTCTGTTGTCAGAGGATGTAGGGAGGCAACTAGGAAAGCTAAGGCCTCCTTGGAATTAAACCTTGCAAGAGAGGTCAAGGACAACAAAAAGGGCTTCTTCAAATACATTGCAGGTAAAACCAACACTAGAGGCAATGTAGGCCCACTGATGAATGAGATGGGGGCCCTGGAGACAGAGGATAAAAAGAAGGCGGAGTTACTGAATGCCTTCTTTGCCTCTGTCTATACTGCTGGAGGCTGTCCTGAGGAGCCCCGGACCCCTGAGGCCTCAGAAGAAGTCAGGATAGAGGAGGAATCTGTCTTGGTAGATGAGGGCTGGGTCAGGGACCAATTAAGCAACCTGGACGTCCATAAATCCATGGGCCCTGATGGGATGCACCCGCGGGTGCTGAGAGAGCTGGCGGAAGTCATTGCTAGGCCACTCTCCATCATCTTTGCTAAGTCGTGGGCAACAGGAGAGGTGCCTGAGGACTGGAGGAAAGCGAATGTCACTCCAGTCTTCAAAAAGGGCAAGAAGGAGGACCCGGGGAACTATAGACCAGCCAGCCTCACCTCCATCCCCGGAAAGGTGATGGAACAACTTGTTCTTGGTGCTGTCTCTAAGCACATCAAGGATAGGGGGATCATTAGGGGCACTCAGCATGGCTTCACCAAGGGGAAGTCATGCTTAACCAACTTGATAGCCTTTTATGAGGACATAACCCGGTGGATAGATGATGGTAAAGCTGTGGATGTGGTCTATCTCGATTTCAGTAAGGCGTTTGACATGGTCTCCCACAGCATCCTCGCAGCTAAACTGAGGAAGTGTGGTCTGGATGATCGGGTAGTGAGGTGGATTGTGAACTGGCTGAAGGAAAGAAGCCAGAGAGTGGTGGTCAATGGGACAGAGTCCAGTTGGAGACCTGTGTCTAGCGGAGTCCCTCAAGGGTCGGTACTGGGACCAGTTCTATTCAATATATTCATTAATGACTTGGATGAGGGAATAGAGTGCACTGTCAGCAAGTTCGCTGATGACACAAAACTGGGAGGAGTGGCTGACACGCCGGAAGGCTGCGCAGCCATTCAGAGAGACCTGGACAGGCTGGAGAGTTGGGCGGGGAGAAATTTAATGAAATATAACAAGGGCAAGTGTAGAGTCCTGCATCTGGGCAAGAACAACCCCATGTACCAGTACAAGTTGGGGGCAGACCTGTTGGAGAGCAGCGTAGGGGAAAGGGACCTGGGGGTCCTAGTGGACAGCAGGATGACCATGAGCCAGCAGTGTGCCCTTGTGGCCAAGAAGGCCAATGGCATCCTGGGGTGTATTAGAAGGGGTGTGGTCAGCAGGTCGAGAGAGGTTCTCCTTCCCCTCTACTCTGCCCTGGTGAGGCCGCATCTGGAATCTTGTGTCCAGTTCTGGGCCCCTCAGTTCAAGAAGGACAGGGAACTGCTAGAGAGAGTCCAGCGCAGAGCCACAAAGATGATTAAGGGAGTGGAACATCTCCCTTATGAGGAGAGGCTGAGGGAGCTGGGTCTCTTTAGCTTAGAGAAGAGGAGACTGAGGGGTGACCTCATTAATGTTTATAAATATGTAAAGGGCAAGTGTCATGAGGATGGAGCCAGGCTCTTCTCAGTGACATCCATTGACAGGACAAGGGGCAATGGGTGCAAGTTGGAACACAGGAGGTTCCACATAAATATGAGGAAAAACTTCTTTACGGTGAGGGTGACCGAACACTGGAACAGGCTGCCCAGAGAGGTTGTGGAGTCTCCTTCTCTGGAGACATTCAAAACCCGCCTGGACGCGTTTCTGTGTGATATGGTCTAGGCAATCCTGCTCCGGCAGGGGGATTGGACTAGGTGATCTTTCGAGGTCCCTTCCAATCCCTAACATTCTGTGATTCTGTGATTCTGCGATACCAGGCATAAACCATTCTGGCAAGGTAAGAGCAGTTGAGGTACAATCTGATGACAAGAGATCCCCTCACAGCTGGAAAGGGAGCATGAAATAAATCTCTTTTGGTCACATCACATCCCAACGAATATAGAAACAAGCAAAAGGTCTAAAGAGTACAAAGAAAACTAAAACGAAGGGGAAAAAGTCTATGTAAAGATTGGCAATGGGAAACAACCCAAGCTAGTTTGGACGTGCAAGAATTACGGCCTGTTTCCCTTGGTCCCCAACCACACTGGAGCAAATGAGATGCATTTCTAGTTGCACAAAGAGTTCTCACAGCAACGTGTTACCACACTGGTTACAGCATTCTTGAGATAGATGAGGCTGTAAGTCACCGACATTA
Organism: Nyctibius grandis; assembly: GCF_013368605.1. NCBI lineage: Eukaryota > Metazoa > Chordata > Aves > Nyctibiiformes > Nyctibiidae > Nyctibius > Nyctibius grandis. The sequence continues at coordinate 65,093,107 of NC_090662.1, forward strand.
TACTGATGTATAGGCTTTGTGCATTACTAATCATTCAGACACAATAGCCTCACATATATTTTTATTTTTGCAAACTGTCCTGGCATCCTCTGCAAAAACTCTCCTTTCTCTACTCTGGAAGATTTTAAGAAAAGCGTTCGGAAACAGGCAACAGAATGGGGAAAGACTTACCAGAAACACTGATGTGTTCTGGGGGAAAAAAAAAAAAAAACAACACACCAACAAGTCGGATCAAGACAGCCAAACATGAAGAGGATTTTAATTAAAACATGTCTGTCTTACATTACCCATTTCAGCTCATTTAGTATCTCAAAAAGAGTTTTATCTCAAAATAGTTAACAGCTCCAGAAGCCCCAACTTTTCCCTAGTTTTTTCTTTAATGCAATTACACTTTTGCTGTCGCACCAGAAATATTAATAGCCTTTTCTGCGTGGGATAGAGAAGCTCTACAGCAGGACCAAAAGACTTCGATCGCATTGATGGTCTGCATGCTAATGGCTACATATAGCTTATTTGTCAATGCCATTTCCACTGAAAATAATTAAAATAGTCAGCACCCCCTTCAATGCTTCAAGTATGTATCTCTATGGGGAAAAAGCTACCATTCACTTGAAGGCAGAAGTACTCTGTGAAGGACAAATAAGTGAGAAAGCAGAAAAGCAAAACTGTTATTCTATTGTACATTGCTCTGTAGGAAGACACAGAGGGACAAATTCTGCTCTTCATTACAGTAGCTTTGATCCAGAATTCATATAGCCAAGTCAATGGAGCTGACCCAGATCTACTGCAGAGAAACAGTTCAGAGCTCCACCCAAGCTTGCAATCCTGTATTTCTGCCACCATGGGGGATGTGTGTCCTTTAGGCAATTCAAAAAGCAGCTGCTCTGGCACAGTAGACCTGACCCAGTGCTCACTAAAATCAACTGAAAAGCGACCATTGACTCCTCCAGTTAATCACGCAGACCTCATGCAATCAATCCACCAGCAAATTCAAAGCACTCACCAATGTACTCCTTTCAGAAAAAGTCATAAGATCTTATAGCTTGCCCAAAACAAAACCCCAAACTCAACAGCCTCGCAGGCAGCCACGTTCATCCTATTTGAGCGTCCCTAAACCTGCCACAAAGGACCACCAAGTGTGGTTCGGGAAGAGAAGGAAGGTGGAGAGGCAGAGACCAACCAGCATGGTCCACAGGATTGCTAGGGCAACAGTGGCAGGAACTTTGCACAACATCTGACTGATCCTGCAACAGTTACTAAACAAAGAGAGTGGGACACAGCAATGCTTGGGAGGCAGAGTACGTGTGTCAACAGCCACCCTGATTCTGTGGTGTAATTGTCCCACTTGATCAGCAGTTACGTCAACTTCATAATTATATGCACATACGCACACACTTAACTCCAAAGATAAAACGCTTATCCCCAGCTTGAAACTCAAATATATTTTAGAAGTTTATCAAGACCAAAATACATAATCAAGACGGGATTTATCAGTTTTATATTTATGACCCCAACTGACACATTTTATTAATCACCAAGTGTTTAAAAAGTGTTCATTCCCTCCCCCTCAGTTTCTATAAATTCTCCACACTCACTTCCAACATGGGCTGTAAAAATACATATTACTAGAAGGACATATTCGGCTCCTGGTACCCACCAGTGTGGGTGCTGAATGTGCTATTCTGTGTCAGGTCACTTCAGATAATACAGACATTTTTGTTCTGCCTGCATACCAATCAACTTTAAAGCACAAGAATGCAAATAGTCTTTAAAAGGATTTTAACTACCTAAAGCTCTTTGTTTTAAGACAAGGTATTACAGCAGAGATCATCCGTGGGATCCAATTATAGACACGTTATTAATTATATGTCAACCTTCCTTAATCCAAAAATCCCTACAAGTTATCCATTTTAAACTTTTTGACCCCCTTATATAATCATTTATCAGTCAAAAAAGAATGAAAATTACTAGCTACAAAGCATGTCATTTGTTACATGAATTCAGAAGGCATTACTCTCTGGGTGTCCTGAAACCCACCTTTTTACCATTTACAAAACATATCTTGAATTGTCAGAATGTCTTAAAAATTACTAGTAAGTGCTGACTTTTAAAGTAAAGCAAACTAGGGAAAAAAATCCCACAGTACTCTGCTACGCAGAGTACAATGTGTTTAAGAAGTGGATTGCAACCCAACAGAGCCTTTTATTCCTGGTGGATTATGATGTGTGGACTCTGCAACTAAAACCCATCATCTCCCACCACCCAGCCAAGTGACATAAAAATATGTAATCTTTTGATATTAAGACTACCAAGGATGGCATATTTTAGCCTGATACAATGACTGCCAGCCTGCACAAACATTGAAAGGAGCAGCAGTTCCTCTGCAGACCAAGCACGCCTGAGAAGGACCACATCCTCTTCTTTCACCTACTAGAGAAGAGAGAGAAGGGGCGGTCAGATCCTGCAACACCACATGCAGATCACTTATATCTGTGAAATCAAGGCTACTTCTCATTGCAAAATTAAGAGCAGACAACATTTACAGGATGGGAGCATTTCACACCTGTTTTTCCATGGTGGAGTCCACCTACCTTCATGCCATTTGTTGGTTAGAGTTACTGTCTCCCAAACCCCTGGAATCACAGTGTCATGAGAAATTCTGCTCGATTGCATTGCTTGTGTTTTTATTTTCCCCCAGCACCTTCATTTAAGTTTTTTCATAGGAGTGTAAAGCCATTGCAGCAGTGATTGATGGTAACGGATGCAAAGTCATCCTTCAGTGTCTACAGCCTGGCACAAACAAGATGAAGGCTACCTGGAAGAGGCACTCTTACTGTTTAAGCTGATATACCCCCATAAAAAAATCCTGTTCTTCCACAGCCTAGAAAGAAAGGATTCATAAAATCACTACTTCTTTCAAGGTGGATGGTCCCAAATATTGTATAAATTGAGAAGAAATAACAGAAATGAGAAACCACACTGACTACACATTTCAATTAGTAAGATAACAAAGGCACCTACATGGAGCCCTTGGCACTTTTGGCATTTCTTTTAATAACCAAATTTTATATTCCTTACAGCAGCCTTGTTAGGAGAAAAGGGTTTGCACTTCAGAAATCAATGCATTTGGATTACCTGAGATGCAAACTACAGATTTTGTAGGGAGAGAGAAGATGGGTGGGTGCATGCGTGCATCCACACGCATTTGTGTGCACAGCCCTTTTTTTTTTAAGTCAGCATTTCATAAGTGCTCATGCTCAGCTTTTTTTAATCCAGAGATTCAAATTTGTCAGGAGGAAAAAAAATGAAATATTAAGTTTCTAAATCTAGCCTTAATGTCAGTCAGTAAGCTCTAATGACATTTTACTCCAAAGTTTCCAGTGATAGCCATCTAATTTTATTTCTTTAAAATAACATTCCCTTCTGATGCTTACAAGCTAAATGTTAATGCCTCATTTAGGACCTCATTTCTAGTGTGTTAAATTAATAAGGCCAAAAGCAAAGCTGTCATTTACTTTCATTGCCAACACTGGGCAAGGGGTAAAAAGCAACCAAAAAGAGCATATCAGTTTAAAATAAAAGCTAACTGGATATTTAAATGTGAAATGCATAAAGCAGGGAAATTTCTTTAATACACGGCAGCATCCCTGACTCACATGGACACAAAGTTTGCTTGCTGCCAGTTAACAAATGCTTGTGCTGCACTGATTTATACCATGCTGTTCAGTCAAAGTCCTGTTAGCATGTCACAGAAATGAGGATCCTTTTCTCCACTCTGGCTCTCTGAGACTTGCCAGCACAAAGCTTTTCAACCCTCTTTAAGTTCATGGAATGGAACAGGTGAAACAAGCCAGTTCCCACAGACACATCTGCAATTCCCATGTCCTACGTGAGGGGATCCCCACCACTCCCCAGGGAGCATCACGAGATGATCACCACCCTTCACGCATTTATTCCTTATGTGTAAGTGTACATTGCTTGTGCACTGGCTGCCTTTCATTAGGTACTTCCTAGTGATGCTATATCTGGTGTGACAACCCGAGAGGACAGTGGGGAGGGAGCTGAAATCTAACATGAGCCATTTATATGAAAACCTACGACTTCAGTTTGACAGGAGGGAATGGATCTGCTCCAGACAATTTCACCAACAACTAACTTCTTATTAAAGAGTACATGGGGAAGGCAAGCCAACAAATCACATTTATTGATGAAGTATTACATGAAAAATGGGGGATAACAACATTATGCAAGAGAAGTGACAGGGAGTCCCAGTGTATATGTGGTAGAATTTTGATTTATTCATGAAACCTTAGTTTCAGGTGCCAAACAATTACGTGAAAGGGGAACACTGCATCTTCCACTGATTACATTCACAAAACTGGAACCCAAGAAAATCCCTCTGTCTATAGGCATGAGCCAGAGATAATTAGGAACTGAATTCTCTCGTCGGTTCACTGTAGCTTCTGGTGGTCTCATCTTCTAGCGTGAGGCTTGTGCCAGAAACACCACTTTGTCACATGCAAGCATTCTGGCCACAACAAAAGGATGCTATCTATAATTTGGATACTGAAACAGAAATGAGGAGGAATTAACCAAACTCTACAGTTTGAATTGTGACTGTAAGGACAAATACCTACTTCGTCTGCAAAGATCTTGTATGAATGGGCTCCACAGGGAACAGGAACATCCAACAAAACATGAACGTGCTTCGAAACATTATCCTTGTAATATAGTAGGTGGCTGCTCAGTCTAAATGACCCACCACAGACATCTTTTCATCTTTATCACCAGGTCTACACAAATACAAAATTCCTGAGCTTAATTTTATTTCCTTAATGTGGAGAGGAAAACTCCTGCTCTTTATATTGATTTGAACTGGGTCCTTCACCCACACATACACACTTGATTTTATACACATTGACACTTAGACAAGTCCCACACAGAACTCAAACATTTACCTTGAACAACACAAACAACCTGCAAGAAAAACCATCAGATTCAAACCCTTGCATCCCCCAACCCTGTCCTTAACTCCCTCGGGATCACCTTAGAGTTGATACATAATACATATGCATCAGCCCAAAAGGCTTGAGAGGAAGGAACTGTGCTGAAATGACATTCACACAAGGACAACTGCAGCTGCTTTGTCAGGCAGGATTTGATACAGTACATCTGGCAACAGAGTCAAACAAAATACAGTAGTGCTGGCTCTGGGAAAAGTAACATGGATCTAATTTCTTCCAAGTCTCTGAACCACTTTCAGAGTTAGTTACATGGTACAGTACAAGATAAACTACCTGTCACTTCTGAAAAGTAATGGAAACAATTTAAGAATTCAGAAATACACTCACCCTATACAGAGATAAAATTGACATACTAGTTGAACTCAATCAACTGTATAAATTTGTTCATAAAAAGCACTGCGCATTTCTGCTCTATATGTTTATTTCTAAAGGAAAATGAAAGTTTCCATTCACATTGACTTTATCTCTCAAAAAGTTAGACTTTAGCCAAATCACGACACTTTTACATCTGTGAATACAGAGTGTTAATGCTCTGGAAGTCAACACACAGTTTCCCAATATTGATTCATGGTAACAAAAAAAAATTAAAAACTTATAAAAACCTACATGGTAGAAGTCGTAACTGTGCAATAATAAATATTCAGATAAATTAAAATTTAATAGGACATTACTGTTGACAGTGCCAGGAAATTTTTGCTTGGACACATTCAGAAACAGAGATTTTTATTTCTTAAGGTCAGCAAGCAGTTTTTGACTGCTACATGCATAAATACTGCAATAGAAAAAGTTGCTCTTCTAATAAGTTTAATATTCACTAACCAGGAAGATTTTCAGAAGATACAAAGAGCAGTTTAACTCTCAACTCAAAGCAATTTCAGACTAATTGTACCTTTGAGAAGAGGGACCAGAGTAAATTTGCTCACGCTGATGACGCAGTCCCATGGAAATCAATGAAAAGCTTCTAGGGACACCGACAAAAAGATACAGCACGGCCCCCTCGCAGGCGCACGGCAGGGTTTCTGCCTGCAACTGGGGGATGGATTTCATCGCATGCAATTAAATGAGGGCCAGATTCTTGTGGCTGTCAAATGAACTCCATTTCTCTGTATCCCAAACAGAATAATTTAAAACCAGTATATGGGGTCCATCAAAGGAATGCCACACACCCACTGCTTCGCAGATCTCATTCCCCTTTATAAGCAGGGGAGAAAGCAAGGATCAGTTGTAAGATGGGAGACTGCTGCATTGATTTTCAAACAGAATCTTCCATCAAAACCAATGGTGAGCTTGTCTTCAGACATAAGGAAAAAAAAATTTCATGTGATCCGAGTTGTTCTGACACTTGAGCAAAGGTAAACATCAGCCTTCTGTAAGGAACGAGCAGCTATCAGTCATACAGTGCTGTATGTGTAACCGAGAAGACCATGGACACGAGACAAGTCTGAGGATCTAACCTTTGTTAGCATCCATAGGAGAACAGCAGAAGTCTAAAACATGAGATGAAAAATTGAACAAAAACATTCTGGTCTGCAGTGGGGGCTGGGAAATCACGTTTAGAATAAGTTAGTTTCATAAACCTGTCTCAGGTAATATAAAGACAGTATTAATTATTCTCCCTTCATGTGGAATTTTTCACCTTGAAGGATCCCAGCACATCGCCAGTCTGACCCCAGCCTAGCAGAGCAGCTCCTGCCCGCACATACTGCCACCCAGTCCCCCCGCTCACTGCAGCTGGGACGGCTACAGAAGAAAGCAAACACATCTGTGAAAGTGTAGGCAGGCCAAGGAGTAGGGAGCGAGCTGATTTCACAGGAAAGGCAGCAGACACAACTATGACAGGCTGTCATATTAAACCTCAAGACTGACCCACTGTACGCAGACAGAAGATCCAGGAGCATGGAGCAATAACCAGCTCGCACTCAGTTATCCAGATAGCACATGGCAGGAGAGCGAAGGCGGAAAATATTCCAAGCAGAGCCAGGGAAAATCAGCTATATATTGCTATATATCCAGCTATAGCAGACACTGCAGAATGGTTTTTTCCTTTTCAGAAAAGGCCAGACAGGCAACAGGAAAACGCACTGAAGTCCCTGCTGCCACTTCCTCCCTTGGGAACAAACAGACCCCTGAACCCAGAGAGAAGCCGCAAAAGCCAACATCATCTCCAAAGTTTTCCTTACAGTGCTCCTGAGCACCCCAGAGCAGCACCGTTCACCTTCCCCCAGCAACAGCTGGTCAGGGAACCTAATTTGGGAGGGTGGGCTCCCCAGCACATCGGCAACCTCTGCCAAAATTCAGACAATGCAAAGATGCATTAACCGGACAGCACGTTTACCACCGGCTTCCCAACAACGAACAGGTATGGAGCCTAAAAGAACAAGGAGTAAAAAGCACCTGATCTCCTTCCAATATGCTGCTATTTGAGATACAGCACAAGGGACACATCATCATATTCTTTTGCAAAGATAAGGCTAAGCTCACCTTGCCCACTTCAGGCTTTGGGTGTGTTTTTGTCGTTAGGGTTTTTTGTTTGTTTTTAAGAAAGGCTTCTGTTAACTATGTCATTTTCCTATTTATTTATCCCAAATAAAAAAAAAAAAAAACCACAAAACAAAAACATCAGCAGAAATTTGTTCTTCTAATGTTTCTAGCAAGAGATCCACATTCAGACCTCCTAAAATGGAAAATGCCCATCTAACAGATGAGGTGTTGTTTTGTCCCCGAGGGGGGTTGGACCCGTTATTTGATGGCCTAGCATCTTTCCCCTTCTGTGTCACACCTAAAATTGTTTGGATCTGTAGGCAGAGAACAAGTCTCCTGAAATTCACCAAAAGAACTTGGTGGATGAAGAAATTGGCAGATTTTGAATAAGGAGCCAACACTTCTTGCAAAGAACTTAATCTTATTTTCTATCCAAAAGGTTTGGATGGGAATTTTTCAGCTAATTCCACTTGCAAAGTGCCTATATCTTAGAGAGGACTGCAAGCTACCAACAACAGTGAGAGGTGACAAGCCAGGGTATGTGAGACAGCTCCCTCCGGTAGCCATCCTAAGACACATACTCCAGCAGAGATCAGCTAAAATTTAGAACACCCTCCACAACAAAGATGGCATCGGCCAAGATTTTGAAAGCTCTTAATACCTCCAGTCCCATCCCACCTGACATGCACTCTGCCCAGGGTTCAGCTCCAGTAAGTTTAGACGTACATCAAGATGGGCTACTGACATATCTTAAAATAAGGATATAATGCCTCAAAATGATCTGCTACCTGATGTAGATCACTTTGGGAGGTCTGCCACCTCCTTCTCTACTGTACCTTCAAGAACTCCACATTAATCCATCACTTGCACCACCAAGATAGTAACACATACAATCCCATAATACCTGGTGAAAACAGCTGTTCGAGTACAAACTGTACCTAAACCAAATGACCACACTCTATATGGGTCTAGATTAGAGTTTGATAGGTTTCTAGCAGTTTCCACTATAGAAACATCCCACAAAAAAAAAAAGCAGAATCAGTGATGATCAAAAAGGTACAACAAAAATGGCAGACTGGGACTGCATTTATTTTCAGATCTATTCCACTCATGCTAACAACCTAAATATGTGTCAAATGGAAAATGGGTGCAGATTATCCTCCCAGTGATTTCACAGCATCGCATTCCCTCCTCGGAGTTTACGGTAAATCCTTGGAATTGTACTAAAATCTCAACCTATTTATAGTTTCACAATAGCATGAATATAATAAAGCCATAATCTCCAGCAGTTAGCTATAGAGCATATTGAGAATTCTTGAAAGGCGACTTTTCTACATTCAAAAATTCACAGAAGAATATTTAATGTCATGTCTCACCTACTGCATGCTGAGCTTGTGTTCCAGCAGTATAATTCATCTGAAAGAAGGGGAAATAATAACTCTTGGCCAAATTTTCTGAATCTGTGTGCAAACTATGTTACATGCGGAATGCAACCAATGAAAATATCATACTTTTATTAAACTGGTGAAGCTGTGTTACAACCAACAATCCTGCACGGTGCCTTGAAGCCCTAAAATAAAGCCTTCCCCAGGTCCGCTACGGGCTGAGCACTCCTTGTGAAATCAGTAAGCATGGAGCAGACACAGCATAAAAGAAAAAATATGCTAATTTTCCCAAGGAGTTGGCAGGTATTAACACAGATGGGCACCATACAAGAACACGTTCATCAAGCAAATGATACCAACTTTGGAGAAACAGACAGCTGATAGAAAAACACCAAGCAGGACTTGGCTTCACCATAGAACAGCAGATCTACTGATTCCTAACCCTATCAACACACTAAGCCTCTACCTTTTGACTCCAAAAACTTTAAGGAAAAATAATTTCTCATCAATTATGGTTTGGTAACCACAAGAAAGGAAGGAAAGAGTCAAACTGAATATGTCCTTTTTCTTTGTACCAAGCTGCAGTTCCCTTGTTTGCTACAGCTATGCCTGTGGCCACGACACCCAAGAGCTGGTAGGAGAGATCTACGGGTACAGCTGAGAAGACTCACCTGCAGAGGAGCGTGGCCAGTCCACCAGCTACAGCTCTTGGTCTGCTAAGAGGTATCACCCCCCCCTTACAAGCCTCGCTCATCTGCTGAGCTATCAGATCCCTCCAAAAAGACACTGACAGTGCAATTTCCACCTCATTTCTCAGGCACGAAGGGGAAAAAGAGAGACAGATGGAGAGATCAAAATTATCTTTTCTTTTTTTTTTTTTTGCCATGCTGGAGAAGTGTCACAACCAAGCTGCACAAAGCAGTCTCGCTGCAACCCACGATGGCTCTGTGCGCGCAGCAGACACCGCACGAAGTTTCCGTGGCCCAACCCCACCTTGGTGTGAACCAGTAGCCGAACTGCGAGTGACTTTCGTGGGAGCCAGTATCCAGTACCCCCAGTACAGATCCATCCCTACTGTCCACTGCGCTTCTAAACTGCAAAGTTAAAGTCGCATCAGGGCTTACTACACCCCCGTGTGCCACCCCGCAGTCTGGGTCTCCCGTGCCCAGCGCGGAGCGCCACCAGGAGCCCCTCAGCCGCCCAAGCACCCCGAGGTAAGGCAGGGCCGGGCAGAAGCGGCCCCGCGGCGGGCACCCTGCTCCCCCGCTCCGCGGACAGGGACGGCCCGGGCCGGGCAGCCGCCCCCGGCGCTCCGGACAACTTGGGCGAGCCGGCGCTAAGTTGCCCGCCGGCGGCCGCGGGTGCCCATGTCTGGCCGCGGTGTCCCTGAGACCTCCAGAAACGAAAAGCAGCGAAGCCGAGGGCCCGCAGCGGATGGCGGGGAGGGAGGACCGGGGGTCCCCCTCTTGGCGGGGAGGGACCCGCGGGGGCCGGGCAGCTCCCGCCGCCGCTGTCCGCCACGGCAGGCTCGCTGACCAGTGCCGTCCCTCTTGCCCCAAGCGCACGATGTAAGGCAGAAAATAAGAAAATTTAAAAATAAAACAACTTTTCTCCCTCCCGCGGGAAGTTTCCTGCGGGGGACGAGGCGACCTTCCCGTGGCTGCCCCGGGCGGTGGCCGGGACGGGGCTGCTGGCCGGGCTGCAGGGCGCTGCGCCCGCCGTCGCCGAGCCCCGCGCCTGCCGCAGCGGCGGCGGGAGGCGAGAGCTGGGGCCGGCGCCAGCCGGTGAGGGCTGCCGGTGCGCCCGCCACCTGCACCGGCGGGGAGCGGGGCCGGCGCGGAGCCGGGCGCTACCGTTCGCGGAGCCGGTGCCGATGCCGTTGCGATGCCGGTGCGGCGGTGCCGGTGCCCTACCTGGGTGCAACATACTTTGGAAATAGAAGATGACGAGGATGAAGGAGCCCACGGAAGTGACCAAGACCATCCTGCACACCCGGTTCATCCTCATTACTTCCAGCACCGCCGGCTTCATGGCGTTGTCCGGCGGCGCAGAGAGGGGCGGCGGAGCGCGCACGGCTGGCGCTGAGAGCCGCTCCGCGCCCGCGGCGCTCTGAGGTGCCGGTGAGGAGCCGCCGCCGCGCCGGAGGATGGCCAGGCACCCGCGCCCCGCACCGGGGGGCGCTAAAGCCTGCGCTGGGCGTGACCACGGCGCGCGCCAGGCGGAGGGGCGCTCTGCCCGGCGCGGGGGGGAGGCGGGCCAGGCGGGGAGCCGGGGCGGAGCGCGACCCCCCCTCGCCAAGGAGAGATGGTCCCGCCCGGCGGCGGCGGCGGGCGGGGAAGCTCCGGGCTGCCTCGAAGGGCCGCCGCTGCCGCCGGGCGCGCTCCGCGCGGGGAGGGGCGAGGGCGTGCCGGGCGCGTGCGGTACCGGCGCCGCAAGGGCCAACGGGCGTCGGCGGCGCTGCGGGGGGCGGCGGCTGCGGGGGCTCCCTCGGGCCCCGCCCGGCCCCGGTCGTCCTCACAGGCGGCGGCCGGGGGCTGCCGTCGTGGCGGCCCCTCTGCCTGTGAACTTGACCGCCTCTGGGTCGCTCTCGCCCTCCTCAGGGGCTTTGGGCCCACCGGCCCGCCGGCGAGGAGCGGGCCGCCACCGCACGCTGGGCCACCCTCCGGCCCGCCCTGGCCCCGCGTGAGGGGGGCTTTTCCCTGTGCCCCGTTTGTGGAGAGAAAGTCTCTTCTCCCACTTCTTTTTTTCTTTTTGTTTTTATTGTGTGGTGCCTGTCACTCTGTTAATCCTAAATGCCGCCTTCTCTCGCTTTAGTATTATGTAAGACACGATTTTACAGCCAGTCCTTGTCATCGTTTCTTCTCCAGTGTTGCGCTGTCCCGACCGGTAGCTGTTAATATTTATGATCGGCGTAAACACTGACTTCCAGTAGCCCTGAATCTTCCCTAACGAAAACAGTGCCACCTGGCACACCAGAAATGGATGGGGGTTTTTTGGTTTTAAGTGCAAGACTTTTTAAGTTTTTGGAATTAATTGACTGATTGCTCATTTGTCTGTGGAAAACAAAAGGTTCATCCCCCACGGTTCCTCCACCGAAGTCTACCTCTCAGTAGTCGGGAGAGCAACAACAGGCGATGAGATACAAGACCGTACGTGGTAGGAATGCAGAAGAGCTTAGTGCAACAGAACAAAAGGCATCTGCCTTGCCCACGCATACATCGGGGTTTGGGATGTCTGGGGTTTTTGGTGAGCCAGGGGTGCGAGAGCCACTGCAGGTCAGCTAAATCCTGAACTAGGTTTCTAACATGAACCACACAGCAGAACTCCCAAACTGGGACTACCCACTTGCTCAGAACTAGACGGGTGTTGAAAAGTACATTACTGAATGACATCAGCTTCTTAGCAATATACCATTTGTCCTTGCATTGTGTTAACTGTTCTATTTGTTGGTTTGCTATTGCTTTTCTTTTTCCTAAAGTGAAAATCATTCTGCTGATGCTACCATCTTCATGTGTAAAACGATTTTTTTCCCTCCGATTTCTGTCTGTTCTTCCAGTGTGGTTGGGGGAGGGGTCTTTAAAATGAAAATAGCCCTCAACAGACCCAGCCCAAAGCTGGGAAGCAAGTGGGGTAAAACAGATTGTAAACTAATCCCCCTCACCCCACCCCCCCAAAAAAAAACCCCAACAAAAAAAACCCAAACAACAAAACCAAAAGGTATGAGTATTCCTTTGTGGATAACTGCGACAGAAACATGTAAAGTCATCAGGGTTTTCCATTCAGACTTTCCAAAAGCCAATTAAAAGGATTTTACCTCAAGGATAAACCAATAATTAGGTGGACATTTGTAACAGAGTAGATTACTTAGGCTTGGCCTACAGTTCCTTTTATAAGAAATAATTTCCATTGTTCATTAAGGTTTTACACAATATTTTGCTTACTTTTTGTAGATTTTTTGCAGGGTTTTTTTGGCAGTTTTGATACGCAGTGATAATTTTCTAGTCTTCCCCTAATGAAGACTAGAAACTTTTAATTGATTTTTCTCATTTACGTCCAAACCTCAAACGTAACACAAAAGTGTTCTATAAAAACTACTAAATAAAGAGAAGTACTAATATGTAACGCATCAAAGTGGCGAATCTTTAAGTCAGTCAACAAAAGTCAACCAGAAGCACAGCCTGGCACTTCACCCGTCAATACATACGCTGCAGCACAGTAGCAACTGCAGTATTTTAACAGAAAGAACTGGACTGTATCCAGGAATGTGGATAAGACGTCGAGGGATGAGGGCAAAAGCCTAGAACTCAATATTCAAGTAACACAAGAAGAGAAATGCTGTATGCTGCTAGAGAAGGTGGTCAGTTGCTCAGTGTGGCTTAACAATAGTTACTCTTTTTTTCTGAGCATCTTCCTCTGGTGGAACGATGGAGTATTTTAAAGCAGCAGGAAGAAAATCACCAGCTGTGTTGCCATTTACTATTAAAAGAACATTATAAAGCACTACTTTCATTACGGACATTGGCAATTACAAACTTAACATCTGCCCGCACGCTTGCAGCAGCTCTGCAAATTTTGAACTATGACAGCCTTTCTAATGCCTGGTGAGTCAGGACAATTGAAATACAGCAGCCTATTTTTTAGAGATTGAGACAGCTGTGCTTTGGTTTTCCTACAGAAAAGAGCATAATTGAGGGAACACAAGGAAACACAGTTGTCATTCCAAATGGGTGCCAAGTTATAGAATAGGTACATGAACAGCTCAGGCCCTTCTTCTAAAGCATACCTCTGAGTGGAAACTTCAGCAGCTGCAGAGCAGTAGGGAGTCTGGATAGTACTGTAGGTGTGATCACCTACCATTCCCATGATAATAACCAGCGTTCAGTATCTCTGAATAATAATAGTCTCGTCATCCAAGAGGCTTCTGGAAAGAAAGACTTAAGAGATTAAGAACCAGATGCCAGTGACATCAAAAGAAGTCCAGACAGTGTTTTGTAAATTATTTTGTATAACAAAAAAGCCTTACAAAAAAACAACAAACAAAACCACCCATATCACTATTTATTGATAATGCTCTAAAAATAACAAAACCGCAACTGAAAAACAGCACAGACATAAATACAGTGTGTGGTAAACTCGGGGTGCAATTTATCAAAAAATGGCAAGCAGGCTAATATTGAAGAGCATGTTGAAATGTGAAACAGAAAACCATTAGAAAATAGAGGTATCTGTGAGAGACATATAGGTGTCTGTGCAACATTTCATCTGTAATGAAAGAATTTCAGAAAAAGTTCCTTTGTGTTATACCGATTAGCTTCATCCTCTTAAAAACAGGTGAAACTTTTAGAGAATGTCTTCAAGGGGGTACAACTAGTATAAATGAAGGAATATGCACAAGCTTTTAGGCATCTAAGCCACCTTCATATCTGAAACAGAAACTGCATATTTCAGACTGTCTATCCTTAGATCATTATGACTCCAGTCCCATCATGACTCTTACCACCATAGGGTGAAGCAGTCTGCTTAGGTGGATCAGAAAATCTTCTGAACACATCTTCTGCTTATATTCTGTGGGGATAGTTTTTAACTTCCTCTGCCTAAAACAGCCATACCATAAAGAGACTAGGTCCTGGGTTTTGTCCCTCAAGGAAAAAGCACGTTGCTTTAATGATTCCAGCCAGTCAGTGGACCTTTCATTTGACCAGCTGCCCTAAACGGTGCTGTCTGAAGGTAGGAAGTCAAGTAAAAAAAGACCTATGTTAATGGTCAGGCACACCCCTACCTCATACCTTGTAGGGCCCTGTAGTGCAACCTAGGATTGCCTGTCAGTCAAAATGCGTTTAGCAGTGTTATTCTATTAATATATTGTAACAGTCTTTTAAGAGACTGATTCTGATCCCATTAAACAAAGTCACTGAGAACCTCCCTACCCCAGCTGATTTCAGTGGAAGGAGGACAAAGCTCATTTACCTGCACAGATTTCTCAGTCAGCAATTCACTGTACACATGAATAAAAGGCCACCCAGCTCCAGTAAGCTACCACCATAGAAAATTCAAAGACAGATGTCTTGCCCCCTTCCTCTTCTGTCCAAATAAGAAAATCCCCACACCTAACATGTTCCCAAAGCTGAAGAATTTGCTGCATTTCTGAAATACCTTGTCCTGCATCTTGCAATTTCTACAGTGATGCCTTAGGTAATGCCTTAATGCCTTTATACCCTGTGCAACCTGAAGTACTGAATTAGAAGGAAAGCCCACCTTCTTGCAGTATCTAACTCTTGGTTCCAGGTAGATATCCAGTGTCCTTTTCCAGGAATATACAGGTTATCTTTCTTTTTTTGCCCCCCCCCCCAGATTTTAAAATACTTTGTACTAGATGTCACTCTGCTACCCAGTCGGCTTCCTCCTATATTTCAAAGAGGATTTCATCTGTCTTCATTCTAGATGGAACAAGTTTATGGCTTCTTGGACTGCATGCCTCCCAGGTAATGCAAACCAGACTGATGACAGGCAGTATTGCTAAGAATGCAAAGTGTATTATCTGAACAGTCATATCTGAAAGGCATTGTTTTCTCCACCTCCCCTGTGCTGATAGATCACAGGTTAGTTTTGTGCTTTATTTGTCCATTGAGGAATTACAGCTTCCTCCGTTCCTCACAAAACTCACTCGTGGTTTTGTGCTGTGATGGGAGCAGATTCTTCCCTTCTCTGAGGAGAGTTTGAGAAGCTGGGGAGCAGGACAGCATTTCCAGAGCTAAATATGGAGCCACTCTCATCTTTGAAATGAATGTGGTACCTTTTTTATTATCTATTAGTAATCTTTATTATTACCTTTATTATTAGCTATTTGTTATTTTTACCCTTAACAGAAAAACATCCAGGCAAGCTTTAGGAAGCTCCCCTCTAGTGCAGACCCTTGCAAGAAGCATTTTTGCCAGAAAGGCACATACCTGGTCTGCAAGCACACTAAACTCTGCTGCTAATGTCCGTTTGCTGACAAGATGAGATGAACATGCTTGTGTCTCTTAAAACCAAGAGCAGCACTGGCCATTTAGATGACTTCACAACACTGACAAAAGTTTCTGTTGTAGAACTGGCTTGCTTTAAAGGTGGCAGAGCACAAGATCATGGTTAAGTTAAACAAGGTACATGAAAGGACAAGCACACTTTTGGCTTAACTAAATTTGTAAGGAGAAGCAATCAGGAGAAGCAATATATGATGTGTTGCAAGATTAAAGTAGGACCTACAAGCAAAATCTGTGGTTGATGCAAGGCTGCTGTGATATTAATTGCAAAGCTCTCGGAAGACTTGGAGGAGATAGGCATAGAAGCAAT
Organism: Nyctibius grandis; assembly: GCF_013368605.1. Lineage (NCBI taxonomy): Eukaryota > Metazoa > Chordata > Aves > Nyctibiiformes > Nyctibiidae > Nyctibius > Nyctibius grandis. Next base: position 65,109,329 of record NC_090662.1, read on the forward strand.
TTTTTAATCTTTGCTTGGAAGGGTGCAATTTCTAGAGGTGATGAATGCTTACACGTCTGCCCACTGTGATCAACAGCTGTAGTGGATCAAACCCAGTGGTCCCGCACTGTCCAGGACAATGTCACTGGCTTCAGAGGAAACATCAGTAAGTCCTGCAACAGGTATCAGTGGTCAAGTCTGCCAAAAGACTGACCGTTTGCTTGTGACATTTATTAGTTAGAGCTGGGATTTTGCCCTGCAATGCAAATGGCTGCACTTGGGGAACACTCCCCCAAAAATTAAATCCAAGAAAAATTCCAGTGCCTCCCGTCACCACAGCTACAACCAGAGCAGCCAACACAAATTCCTGGGCAAAGTAGACATTAAAATATTTGCCAAGTTCCACTGAAGTTCAGCTCTCTTTTTTTTTGCTCTGTGTGCACTTCCTTTGCAGTTTTCCCCATTGCTAGTTAAGGACACTTTTTATGAAGTGAAATTATTGGAGTAAAACTTAACAAATGTAAGGGCCAAGGCAGCTGCAAGGCAAGCTGTTCTGCCCATGCAAATTCCCCTTGTATTGAGTTAGTTGCCTTTGTTAAAAGGACTTTTAAATGGACAAGTATGTTCCCCAGCAATGGCAGTGCACCCTTAAGCTGCACTGAAATTCAGGTCTCTTTTTCTACTGACCTTAGGGCATCATCTGAAGTGTGACTCAGAGCACACAGAGGCTGAAGTAAGGAGGAATTACTGGCTTTTCATAGGGTTGCTCATCCTACTGCTATTCTCAGACACCAGGGATTACTCATGCTCTTCAGAAGCTGGCATCCTGCTATGCTGCTCATGAGACACAAGGGTTTCTGAATAAAACCTAGTAGCCAGGAAGGCAGAATGTGGTGTCTGTTGGCTAGCAGAAGCAGCACACCACCAGACCAGTACAAACTGCATATACTTTACAAAACATAAGCATGCTCGCTCCATTCACCCTGCAGCACTGCTAAAATCCAAGCAAGCTACTTTCAGAGCAAATTGATTTGTCTCCAAGAGTTGGAGTGGCTTATGTTACTCTGGGGGAAAAAAATCCAGCTAAATAGGAACGCAGATACTGAAAAAAGAAAAACCATCTTTGCAGAAGTGAAGAGAATCATAGAATAAATTATTATTGGGAGGAAAAAAAAAAAAAACAAGGAAAATATCTACCCCACCCGAAAAAAAGAAAAAGGAAACTGGAAAAACAGTTACTATCATCTCCTGTGTTTAGGGGTTTTAAAGTGCCTTAGCATGGTTGTTTGGCTTTTCTGAAACAGCCTCTATTATTTCTGATTATGTAAATAAATTGCTGGTATCTTCTGTAAAGTGTTTCTTTCAAAATCATTATTATTGTCACTTCTGGAGTAGATCCATCTCACCAGCTCTTATATTCCATCCAGCTGGTCTCCAACTGGTCAAATGTCGATACATGGTTAGTCAACAGAAAGCTCCTGGATGTCTAGCTATGCTACAGACACCTATATTGTACATGGGGAAAGTTAGGTGAAACAAATCCCAACACAGGTTTCTAAATCTCTTTTTTGTTTTGAAGGAAATGCTGCCAAATCTCATATTTTCTGTACTCTGTTTAGCATTATATCCTGTTTCCTTGTCACCTACCTTACAAAATACCTTGCAGTCACAAGTGGGAGCCACATTCTTCATTGTTACTTGAGCATGTTAATTTCTTAGAGGTTCTTTCAGTCAACAGTATGTCCTCTCTTTCCCTGTATTTTTCCTACACAAAAAAATCCAACTAGGTTTTCCTTTGTAAAATGTTTCCCATTTAAAGTTTTAACCTGATCTGAAAATTCAATACTTTCATACAAGATTTTAGTTCATTATGATCTCCAGAAAATCTTTTTGTTTTCTTTTTTTTTTTTCTTTCATGCTAAAACTGAAGATAAACACATATCCTCTTTACCTGGAACTTCTTCAAAAGACCATTTTAAGTCAACAGATGCTGGGAAAATCCTTTGTTATTTTTCAGTGATGAAACAAGTTCTGTGCAGTTTTTCATTCTAGTTTACATATATAACTACTACATGTTCCATTTACACACATACTTGATTTAAACATATGCTTAAAGTCCTTAGGACTTATGTGTGTTGAAGATTTTCCAAAATCAACAGCAAGTCAACATAGTCTTAAGTGGAAAGTCACATACCTCTTGTGTTGTTATGCTTTTCCTATGTCTCATTCCTCTAACATTTGCGTTAGGAGAAAAAAATCCACAGAAGCCAGTAGAAGTACAGGTGTAAAAAATAGATCCAAGGTTGAAAACAAGTTTTTTGTGCCCAAAGGACAATTGCACTACTGAAAATCATCAGACTGAACAGGAGAGGCAGGAATTCATACTTACAAGTAGGACTTTTCTCACTGTCTACACTGCAGTGACCTTAGGCTTGAGAAGTGCTATGAGGTGCTTAACTGAAAAGCACTATGGGATTATAAGGAGCAGTTTAGAAACACACCTAAAAGAAAAGCATTTTCTAGAGCCAATTAAATGCTAGGTTTTTTTCCTCTTTCACCATCCCTCCTCAATTAAAAAGTGTGTCTTCAGGGACTCTTTCTATTTAAAGGATGTCTAGGTGGTATTACAGGAGAGGGAAGAGAGATAATAAATCACACAGCAGCTGTTGAAATAATATTATCCAACCTGTAAAGACATTTTTCCAAATCACTTCACACATTCGTCACTCCACCAGTATTGCATCTGTATAATGAGTTACTCCTTACCTTTCCCCTCTGGTGTGGCTCTCCATTCTTATGAACCACCTACAATGGAGGTATGATCCCAACTGTGCTATGAAGTCTCTACGAAGCAGAGCACGATTCAGCTTCAGCAAAGAAAATCTATAAACCCTGTTGATAGCTGACTATGGAAAACCACAGCTTACATGGCAAAGTGTATCTTGACCTAAGGAACAGAAAAGGTTTGAGTTTACCACTAGTTTAACAGTATTAAGAAAAATTAGCACAATCAGAAAGGTTACCCAGTTTTAGTAATTTGATAAGTCTTCCTTCAGTAGTCTAGAAGGCAAAAAGGAATATTTATGTCACCTTCTTTCTGAACAGCAAGTTAACATCTTCTTACAAAGCAACAGCAGCAACTACAGTACATTTTCTTGATCCATTCTGGTATGGTTTCAGATCCGATTTATGAAACATGAGCCATAATTCTATCAAAGCTTATCTCTTCCTGGAGATGGGCTAGGATAACATATCCATATTGACTCTACAACATCTATCAAAGGCTGATGAGGAATGAATACCATTAAGCTGTCTGTCTGACCCTGCACAGGAAGAAGAATGGCCATTTGTTGTATATAATTCATTGTCAAAAAAAAAATAAATTCAGAAATGCTTTCTGCAGACTCCATGCTGCCTCATTATTTTCTTGTAGTCAATATTTAAGTAAAACCAACAGAGAATGCATATGCGTAGTTTGGGCCACAGAAGTTTACAATTTTGATGACTTTCAAGCCTGTATTAATTCCCTTTTCACTGGTCTCAAAATCAAATAATGTTGCAAATGCATCCTGAAAGACACATTGTTTTTTCCCCAAGAAACATTTAGCTAACCATGAGAAGAAAGCTTTCTGTCCGTGCAACTGCAAACTATCCTTTCCAATGCCACAAAAAAGACTTCAAATCACTTTATAAATAACAACTACTGGTACAGTGTCCATTTGAGTGAGAGAACTTCAAACTCAGACTATTGAAAAGCAAACCGATCTACTTCTACTGACAGAGTGTCACCCTTTCAGTAAATCATGCCATACAATTGAGCCAGCATTTGGCATAACCAGGGAGAGTGAGATTTTCTTAGAGGAGATCAAACACTGGAGGACCAAGAGATTGCTGTGTTGTCAGGAGATCCATTCACAGAAGTTTGCATCTCCACGTGGTGCTAGCTGTTCATTCTCACCAAGAATGGAGCTAATTGCTATTACCTTTGTGTGTGTCATTTACCAAATCAACTTTCTGTGTGGCCATACTGTAACTGAGTGTGGTAAGTTAACTTTGGCCAGCTGCCAGACCCCCACCCAGCTGCTCTGCTATTCCCCCTCCTCAACAGGACGGGGGCTAGAAAATAAGATGGAAAAAGCTCGTGAGTTGAGATAAGGACAGGGAGATCAGTTACCAATTAGTGTAACAGGCAAAACAGACTCTACTGGGGGAAGATTAATGTAATTTATTGCCAATTAGAAATAGAGCGGTATGGTGAGAAACAGAGACAGAACTAAAAAAAAAAACAAACCAAAACCAAACAAAAAACCACCACTAACAACAAAAAACCTAACCCCACCTTCCCCCCAAACCCCATTCTTCTCATGCTCAAGCTCACTCCTTCACTTCTGACTCTTCTTACTTCCTCCTGCCCCAAACAGCACGGAGGGATGGGGAAGGGAGGTTGTGGTCAATCCATAACAGTTCCTGTCTGCCTCTCCTTCTTCCTCACGCTGTTCCCCTGCTCTAGCGTGGGGTCCTCCACAGGCTGCAGTGTGGATATCTGCTCTGAGATGGTCCTCCATGGGCTGCAGGGGTACAAACTACTTCACCATGGTCTTCACTATGGGCTGCAGGGTAATCTCTGCTCCAGTGCTTGGGGCACCACCTCCCTTTCCTTCTTCACTGACCTTGGTGTCTTCAGGGCTGTTTCTTTCATTTTTTTTGCTCATTCCTCTCTCTCACAACTGCTACGCAGAATGTTTTGCCCTTTCTTAAATACATTTCCACAGACGTGCCACCAGCTTTGCTGATGGGCTCAGCTTTGGACAGCAGTGGCTCTGTTTTGGAGCCAGCTGTGTCTGGCATGGGGGCAGCCCCCAGTCTCTTCTCACAGAGGCCACCCCTGCAGGACTCCCACTACCAAAACCTGGACACAAGTCCAACACACTGAGGAAGTAGATATGATCATCATTTGGGTGTTTGGGCTATAAACCTTTTCTCCCCCTGCTTTCCCACATTACCATCAGTTTGTTTGTGAAGTAAAAAATTAAACAGACACAGTTCAAACCACAGCCTGCTAGCCCACCATGTAACTGATAGGATTAAGGCGAAAAAAATAAAAAACAAAACAAACCATCTGTGATTCATTCTAAGGAGAATGTAAACCATGACCAGAAAGCACTTTAGGGAAGTGGATTTTAGTAGTGTACGTGCAGCTTTGGATACACATTAGCACAACTTTTACTGAAATGAGATTTGAGGCTTTACAGAACCAAACCAGTAGCAAGCCATGTCACTGGCACAAATCCCACGTGAGGCTGGGGAGCTACACCATCCCTTCCTCCAGAAGGGCTCAGCAATAGCAACCAGTGCTTCTGGTCTTCTTCAGGCTAGCTGCTTCCCTGCAGAGCTCTTCCCTTTGAAGGCCAACCACAGGTTTCTTCTAGCATCAAAGGCAGAGAGTCCTCTTTAAGGCATACAAGCCATTATGGCAAAACAAACTCACAGGTACTCAAGTATGGGCAGCCACTGCTGTATTTCTGAGGGCAGCTGAGCTCATGGGCTTTGGTCCTCAGCAAGGAGGGAATATACTGTAGCATGATAGGAGATTGCCTTTCCTCTTCCGGTAGCAAGTGAGAGTAAAGTGACAAGTGAAGGCTTGTAACCACCCTTCTCTTTACTGCACTGTCAGGGACAGTTGGAGAAGCTCACTTAGAAGAGGGTGTCCTCTCCATTCCATAGGGGAGGTTTCCCTAAAATACCTGGAACTTTGTTGCTTCGGTTTGATGTTACACTCAATAGTTTCAGACTCTCTAGAAGGTAGAGGGCTGAGGGAAAGAAGGAAAAACAGGTCATTTCTTTAATAACTAAGTCCAGTGGCAGGCCTTGCCTTTAGCTTAACCTTTGCAGTTGTGCTTTTCATTATTTATAAATTTATGTTAATTTTTGTAACTACCTCTGTCACAATGCTAGCAGCAGGTGCCAAACCCGTGTGTACTAAAGCAAATATCAAGTAGCTTTGCATTTATGGAATCATAGAATCATTTAGGGCAGAAAAAAAATTAAAATGAAATTATCTCTCCGGGGACCCAATCATCCTGCCAGTTTAAGTTGCAACACACACTTGATGAAATGATTGTGCCTCAAATTAAGCCTTCCAATTTGTGTATAAAACTGGGTCACAAAGCTTATTTCCTCTTCCCCCCACCCCCCCTTCACAGCTTCTATACCTGTTAGTGCACTATATTACACAGATCAAAAAATACGCTGAAGGGCAGAACTTTGTAAATGGCTCTTCAGCATATCTACGCTGTGTGTTACAAGTACAGCTTGCAGCCAACTTGAAATCTGAATCAAAACAAAGTGTATTTTACAGAGGTGCTCTTTGAATCCATTATTGTTATGCTACTCACTAACCCTAATGCTATCAATGCAGTAATTCTACCTCCTTTTTTTATTTCTCCCCCAACTTGTGTTACCAGCATCACAAAAATCTTGTGGGTTTTTTTCCAAGTGTTTCTCAGTCCCTTGACTTATACAGGCAGTTTCCAGACTGGAGTTTGTAAGCTAACTTAATCATTGTTGTTATTAGTTTGCAAAATGTCCATTATAATATGCAGTAGTCGAAGAAGATTTCTGTTTTCTTCTCCTCCAGGTGCAGGTAAAAATAAATAAATAAATAAATAAAATAATCTGTACTTATTTAGAAAAATTATCATTATACTGTAAACTGGGAAATAAAACATTTGTCACACATACTGACAAAGCCTCCCAGACAAAGTCTTTTATCACTCAACCATCCAGACATACAACTGATTGTTTTATCCCCCCAACAGATGTTCCAGCTGCTCAGGTTAGTGGAATACCCACTTCCATCTCTGCCCAACAGCAGCAGACTCAAGCTCTTGAAAGTCACCATCTGACACTAGGAACAAAAGGTCAAACCATAGTCTAGACAGAAGCTGTAAACTGGGATGCTCAAAAGCCATCAGTCTGACAGAATGAGAGGAGCCTAGCGGGATTTTTGCAACAGATTATGTGCAAAAGAGGCATCTTATCAAACATACCTCCTTCCCCTTAACTTAACAAACAATAAATACAGGTCAGATTTTTGGCCCACACTACAGTCTGTATATTTTCATAGTTGTTTATGCATCTTAGTTTATTAAAAAAAAAAAGTGCACAGTTTTCACTCTTTCTTTCTCAATAAGGTATTCAGTCACCTTATGTTAGGGAACCAGATCCAAAAGGACAAGTCAAACACACTGAAGATGTACCTTGATGTAGGCAGGATCAACTCAACAGAAGCTACTGGAGATCCATTTAGCTCTAGGATTAAATTCAGTCTTCTGTCTGGAAACACCAAATTGAAAAGCCATGGCAAAACAGAGAATTAAGCTATACAGCTGTTGCACTTCCATTCTTTTTCTTTCCAAACCCATCACAACACTGCTAGTGTCATCCCAACATCAAGTAGTACAGGCACCCCAGTCACATCTTTGACACTTTTTATTTGACCTCAGGGCTCCGATTTCACCCCACCTGTTTTATACCTTGCAAGTGGAATAGCAATCTGAAGGTGATGAATGAAAAATGCAGCAAAACATTCAGGATTTACACTCAGCTGGTGCCTCATCATGTTTCCACTTGCTAAGATCTGCTGTGGTGTCACGGAGCAGAGTTGAACACCTTCCACATTTTGCTACACAGCTCTAATATGCATGCAGCTCCTATGCCCCCTGCCTACTTTGATTACTCCCGCTTTTGGCAATTAACACCAGGAGATTAACAATTGGCTCCAGGACAATTGACTCTGGAGGCAATTAGCCTCTTACAGGCACCTCACTAGTTGCCAATTTCATAGAGGTGAGAGGTGCAGGGGCTATTAATGAAATGCATCAGGAAGAAATAACTGAGCTGTCAGTTAGCCTTGGGTCTCATCCATAATTCTGCTTAAGAACAAATGCCGTAATTCTACATCCCATGTGAATCACAGAAGGCTAAGTGAAGTCACCTTAGAAGGACTGCTCTCCTTTGCCACAAATAAGGGATTCGTTGGATGCTCCTGTTACGGTAACATCCATTTAAAATTTTCCCTGTTTTATACAAATTAGGTGGTAATGAAGTGAAATGACAAGGGCATGGCTGTGCCAATCTGAAGTCATACCATTCCTGTCTGACTTCTAAAACACTGAGTAGACACATCTTTCTTGCCAGTCTCATGTTGTGTATAAAAACAGATATCTTCGCAGATGAGTGATGTTTGCAATGCTGTGGTCAGTTTGTGACCAAATCCAAAAATACATGAGCTGTTTCAGAAGCAGATGTTCTCCTTGAGCCATTTCAAAAGCAACAAAAAAATGAAAGGGTTTTTTTTATTATTATTTGTAGTACACTATGAGTTCAGTTGAGCAATACTTAACTATTTGAAACCTTATTTATATTGATAAGAGTTGTGTGGGCATACATCCTTTGAGAATAAAGAAAATGGCTTCCAGGTTTTTACTGTTCAAAGAGCAAAGAAATACACTCCTGTCAGCAAATCCTCATGCTGGAAAACCAAGTAATGTACAAGTAACACAATGCTACCACAGCTGTATACCAGGAGCTTCTGGGGAGTACATCTGTGAAAGGAATTAGGCATTTTATCCCCACAGAGGGATCCTCATGCTCCCAGAGGAGAGAGAGATACTCAAGACTGACAAGGAATAGAGTGCTGAGCCGTCCTCAGAGAGTGCTGCAGAAGAGTCTGCATCTTACGTCTTGTTCCTTTCCATGAGTTCATTTTGCAGATATGTCCACCTAGAAGCCTGTAGCTGAGTATATTATCCAATAATAACATAGGTATTAACAACCCCTGCAGCCAGGACTGGAGTTCAGGACACCTGTCAGCTCTAAACACCAGGACTGGAAGTCTTCGTCCTTCATCAGTTTGTCTGTGAGGATAGACAGGGGGAGACAGTGTCATAAACCTTATTGAAGTTGAGATAAACAGCATCCACTGCTCTCTGCTTGTCCACCATGCCAGTCATCACATCGTATAAGGCTACCAGGTTGGTTAAGCGTGTTTTCCCCTTCATAAATCCATGCTGACTGCTCCCAATCCCCTTCTTATCCTTCATATGTTTGCAAATGGTTTCCAGGATTAGCTGCTCGATACTGTCCCAGATATCGAGGTAAGCCCAACCAGCCCGTAGTTCCCCAGATGCTCTTTCTTGCCCCACTTGCAGATAGTGGCATTTGCTTTCTTCCAGTCTTCAGGAACCTCTGCTGATCAGTATGACCTTTCAAAGATAATATCAAGAGTGGCTTTGGAGAGACATCAGCCAGTTCCCTCACCACTCATGTGTGCACCCCATGAACTTATGCATGTCCAGTTTGTGTACACGTTCCATAACCTGCTCCTCCTCTACTGAGGGTAAGTCTTTGTTGCTCCAGACTCTGCCTCTGGTATCAGGGGCTTGGGATTCCTGAAGGCAGCTCCTACCAGCAGAGACCAAGACAAAGTCAATGAGTACATACCTCAGCCTCTTCCATGTCCTTTGTCCCATTCAGCACAAGGCCCACATTTTGCCTACTCTTCCTTTTGCTACAGATGTACTAGTAGAATCCCTTCCTGTTGCCCTCACCAGATTCAAATCCAGGTGGGCTTTGGCATACTCAGACAGTGTCTCTGCATTCCTCCTGGGTCACCTGTCCCTGCTCCCACCTCTTGTATTCTTCCTTTTTGTATTTGGGTTTTGTCTGGAGCTTCTCATTCATCCATGCAGGCCTCCTGCCACTTTTGCCTGACTGCATGCATGGTACAGTTGTGGGCATTGACAGTAAGGGAGGGCTCCAGGAGCAGAGCAGGTTCCCTTTGCAGAGCTCAGAGAACATCTCCCACGTCTGCACTTCCAGATATGTATATTTAGACTCCTCTCTGCACAGCGTGCTGGACATGCTGACGAACAAAATGGAAGAGGAAGGTCAGAATGAAGATCAGGGTAATACAGTATGCCAGAGAGATTCCTTTGAGCAGGACCAAATGGTTTAAAGAAGCTGAAATATCTTTTTAAAGAGAAGTAGCAATTCTGCTTTTCCTGCTAGCTACAACACAAGGGACAGCAGGATGATCTGGCTGGAGGACCTCCCCTGTGCAGCAAGAAAAACGGGCAGAATTGAAACAGTTTGAACACACATGGCAGAAGAGGATGCGTAGTTCAGGCTGCACCCATTTGTCCTATGCTTAAGTCTGTTCCCTGGAGTTCATTGCCTGCTATTTCACTTTCTCTCTCCCATTCTAAAAATGTCTCTTAGCTTGTATAATCCTCCTTCAATAGATTTTTTCCTGTTAGCAAATTAAAACTAGTGCTCTAGAGGCCAACAAAAAGCAGTCTCTTAGTGCAGGTGGGCTTTTTAAAAGGTGCTGAGCATTTTATTTGAGAATTGGAGAGGGAGAAACAGTCACATAAAAAATAAATTACACCTATTTGATACCAGTCATCATTTTATTGCACATAAAACCTGAAAAGTAAAACATTTAAACTCTTCTATATTTTCAGGTCAGTTATCTTGTAAAATATTATATTTAGCCTAAAATATATTCTCAACCAAAATATTGATCTACCAGTTACCCTAGACAGAAGGCAAATAAGTGTCAGTTTAATGGTGTCTGGCATTTCAGTTTAAAACCTCTCAGTTACAAAGAGAAGAAAGTGAATTCAGAATCCCCATGTGCATGCTGGGCTGGATCTTCTCCAGGCCACAAGCAAGGGGTGTACCTGGATCTGGTACCTGATCTGCACAGAGGGCAAGAAATGCAACCACACTGCCAGTGTCCTTGGATGAAACTGGTTTGCCTGCATCACAGAGGTAATACAGCAGCTCTTCACAGCTTGATTTCCCATCCGTGGTATTGCCTGTGAAGTGGACTTTGAGGAGCACAGCATAAGATGGGGTTGCACACAGGTATAACATGGTTGGAGGAAAGGGACCTCGTGGCTGTTGCTGCAAATCACCTTGTTAAGCACTTGCTAAGGTTTTAATCCACATAAAAAAGCCACCCATTACCACTGTTTAATCTCTGCCAGAATTTGTCCCCTTAAGGAAGGTGTTTGGGAGGCATTCTTCATTTATGACAGGTAGTTCATCCAGGAATATATGGACAATTCAAACTCCTCAGTGACCAGTACTAAACAGCCTTTCGCTACACAGCCTAGGAAGTCAGAATTTCAAGGCAGAGCTGGAAAGAAGCGTGGCAGCATAGAGAATGGCAAACATTCCCCTGAAAAGTATACAGACTCATAACCCAGCAGTGTCCGGAGGAAGGATCCATACAGACCTGAGAGGAACTCAGAGCAAAGTCCACTGAAAACCTGTATTCCTACAGAAACACATACAGGTACTTGTTTTCTGATAGAAGGCAAAATATGCCACGCTAATTCCAACTCACCCAAGCTGGCTCCCTCTGTAGAAGACCATCGAGAAGAGGATGGGCATGTCCTTTTCTGGCATGCAGAGCTCCAAGGCAAGGTGTTACAAAAGAACGACAGCTACGCTTCAATGTGTGCTGGTATTCCAGCACATCTGTGACACATAGTTTCAGAATAGGAGCAAAAAAGCAGTGACTGAGAAACAGAAAAAAATATTATCATTTGGATAGTTTCAAAGCTTTTCAGTCCAACCGAAAGTAAAAAACTTTCTACAGAGTGGTCAGTGTGTGTGAACGGAGCAGGATGCCTCTCACAAGAAAATGTAGGTGTGCATTTTTATACCCAGAAATCGGTATAATGCCTGACTGCCTCACAATAAAAGTCATATCAGAAGCTTTAGAGAATGAGACAGGGAAAAGCCTTTGAATTTTACCCTAGTCAGAACAGGATTAGGACTTTCAGGCCACATGGGTGGCTGAAAAGCACAGTACTGATGCATACAGCACTGGTAAAACAAATAGAAGAGCTTTGAAGAGCTACTGCTGCCAATAGAGACCAACTTCTGTCTTGTGACAACCGTATTAACCTTCTGAAGCTCTGATCCAGGTGTTTTATCAGTTCTGTGATAATTCTCTCTCTCACCATCGGCACGCCCATTACACTCATGCTATTCCATTTGCCAGCCAGGTCACAGGGTGCCGCTGCTCCGAGCTCATTTATGGTTTGATTCCACACACCCCTCCTCCATTTTTTCAGTCTTAAGAAAGCTCAGGTCCTGTGGAGAGGCCAGAATTTTTTCAAAAGCGCTTAAGCTCCAGAGTCTCTTCTTGTTCTCAATGGGAGATGAACCCTTTAGAAAATGCCAAATATCCATTTTGAGTGTGCAGCTCTGTTGGAAAGCCAATCCTCAGCATTTCGGAGAGTATTATGTACCCACATGCTATGCCCGTTGCAATTCGTTTTGCAGCTAAAAAGAAGTCTGATAATATACTACTGCATTCTTGATGAGTGGTCTGAAACTGGACAAAGGAAGCTCCCTTTTGACAGCGAAAAGAATGCAAACCAGCTACCTCTCAAGAGTGCAATTGTATTAGCACCTGCTTAACCTTCATATTTAGATAAGAAATCTTAGGTATTTTGTGGTTGTTAGTACAATGACACCTGCACAATCTCTTGAATACATTTAGCCCCATGTCACCCCTATGGGGGTAGTGTTATCACTTCCATCTTGCCGATAAGGAGTTGAGACAGGGAGATGGATTACGTTAAGTCACCCGAGATGCATAGAAAGTCTGCACTAAAACTGACAGCTAACCCAGGATTCCGCTCAGCACTTGCCAACAGATGTGGGCTCTTTACACAGAGGAGCTACAAAATGCTGAAACTATGAATTTATATTCCGGAATTTAAAAAACAACACATTGACCTCATTTGATTATTTTAAGGACTGTATTGATAGCTAGTGCCAAGAATAACTACTGCATTCTAGAGAGAGTCCTAATACCAGATATAAATACAGAAACCAGCAGGCAGATGGAGAACTGCAATATGGGTCTCTAAGAAACCAGCAGCAACCTTTAGTTTAATACCACAAAGCTGCTGTATTTCTTTATAGGGCATATCAGTAGGAGTCCATTGGAAACACGGTTTTGTAGGGTTGTTAAGGGGTTTTTTTTGTTGTTTGTCCTTAATGCCTTTTAGGCGCTAGTCCTATGAACTCTTATGCCCCTTTACACCCCAACAAGCAAAGGTCCTCACAAGTATTTCTCGAAGAGATTCTTCTTCCAAGTAAAATATTTACAGAATTGGGTTCTTCAAGACTAGAAACTCATTTGTGAGTTGGGTAATGGATTTTTTTCTCTTATGTGAATGAAGCTGATATTAGGAGGACATTAATAAACCTTACTGTCTTCTCCAGAAAGCCTTTCAGACCTAACTTATCTAAGTGTTCAGCCCCTTTCAAAACTTTCTACACCTACCTTCACCTTTTCCTTATCTATCCCCTTGGAACCAGAACCTACCATGCTCGAAGGGCATAGCTGTCATCATTGCTACAGGGCTTCCTGATCTACCAGAGGTGCTGTCTTTCAAGAGTCTTTGTAACTGAGGCCTGACCCTGGAAATGCTTTTGCACACATGAAACCACTCAAAAGCATTTGCCCGTTCTGCTCTCACTACTCTGTTTCGAAGAACATTTCCTTCCTCTTCCTTCATGTGCTGTGAAGATACCAAACACGGTTGTAAGTGTGACTGTAGCCCTCCAGGCCTGCAGTTTGCTCACAGCAGATTACTTGTCTACAAAGCATTTTCTCACCTGGGTCACCTCTTTAAAGGGAATTTCTCCAGCCTGGGTTTGTAATGTTTCTGTAGAACATTTATTACATTGCTATTCACCAGCATGAAATCCATGCTCCGTATGAGTTCATCAGCTATAGCACAGTAACTTCCTAGACATCCCGCTATGCCCAAGGTCCAATTCTTAAATCCAATTTTCTTCACGTTAAGGCTGGCTGTCACAGTTTCCATTTGAGACTAATTCTGCAGCTCAATTTTAGAATCCATTTCTCCCAGCAATTTTAGCAAGACTGGTCTAATAAAGGCAATTTTTCCAAGGCAAGTTGGTGCAATTCTTTGTTTCTCCATCAGATTCATAGGGAAATTATTTATGTTCAGTACATGCTAAGAGGATCTCCAATTCTGGACTAGCACTATCCTTCACACAGAGTGAGATGTTACCATCATGCCCTCCAGGTACTGTCTTTTCTTCCGTACAGAAGTACCATTAGTAGGCTAACTTCTCTAGTAGAGTCACCAGCAGACTTTTATTCTGCTTCTACCTCTTCTACTAAGATGCTATGTAAGGCCAGTGCTTCACCTTCTGTGCCTCAGCTCCTTCACCTCCAAAGTACAGATAACATCGGTATTGCCATAAGGGGCCACCAATGCTTCAGTAAAGAGTGAAGACTTTTGGGCTAACCAGAAGCGGGAGAGCAAGCCAGAATACAGCATTTAAATGTTTTCATCCCAATTAACTTGTTCGTGCTAACCTTAGCTATTCCTCCTGCAGCAGCAGTCACCTGCCTCCTTGTACTGTTTCAGTATCACCCACAATCAGTAACAGCTTAAAAGATCTTTATGGTGTGTCTCATCCACTCTCCAAGTGATGCTGAACAGAACAAGTTTCTTGGGTGTTTTCTGCACTCTCTGCTTTTGCAATCAATGTTCATCATTGCTTATCACCCATGGTGTCATTACAGATCTCTAATCAGTGAAAAAGGTCACCACAGTATCTTGTACTGGATACACCTTGAATGAAAAGACAGCACCTCTCCCAGCGGGTTTACAATCTGCAAGTGACCATGGGTCAATATGTGGATGCACAGAGCTCCAGGTAAGAGTAAAAGATGATGATTAGGTAACTCGCTCTTCGCCCTACCTCTTCCAGACATCACGTGTGACTGGCTAATCCCCTTTCTTCTTCCGAATATCAGCACAGATTGATGCATACAACACTCCAGAGTGTTTTAGTCCCAGCTTCCTCATAAGGGACCATCTCAGCGTGTTCCTGACACCAATACAGCCTGCTTAGCTCAGGGCAGACAGGCCGTGGCAGCTCCAGGACCAGCAGCACCTGCAGCCATCACATCGCCTGGGATTAAAGCAGACTAGGACAGAAGGGACTGCCCTTCTCTCCCCACCAGGGAGGAAAGCAAGAGCTGCAGGGAAACAATATCCATGCAGCTTGAGGGGATGCTACGTTAGCTTTAGATGAGGTAAGGAGAGCTGTGCTGGCCCTTCATTTAACTCTTGATGACCAAATGAGCAGCTTCTATCTTCTACCCCAAGCAGATACAGATTTACAAATTGGGGAGGGGGAGTTCTGAGTGCTGCTTCTAGGTCTCATGGAGAAATCAGTGCTGAACTTCAGCTGGAAAATCTGGCTTACTAAAGACATCCCCACAAAGGAAGGAGAGCCTGGTGTTTCTATATCCTTAAGGCATTTGGGATTTTTCTAGGCTCCCAGGGCCAGTCCTGCATATAATGAAAAACATATTGAAAAACAGAGACCCTTAGGGTGAAAGAATACAAAATAAGGACTCAGGCCTGAAAGTGAACTTTTTGCCCCCTTGCCTACGCAGAGCCGGTTCTGCTGGGACAGGGTCAGGAATTCCCCTACATAGAGCTGCTCCCAGAAGGGAGGCCCTGGATCACAGCTAAACGGGTGGCCTTTTGCTAAACTGCAATTTCCTCCTCCATTGCAACTGTAGTGCAGCAGGGTCAGATCAAGGCTCCTCAGCAGCACGGACAAAACTGAATTTTGCAGCCCTGAGAAGAGGAGTGGGAGGCAGAGGGGACAGCGGGGTTTCCTGCCCTCTGAGGTGCTGTGGGGCACAGAGGAGGTGGCACATGGCCTGCAGGGAGGGGGAGCCCGCCATCCCCCATGCCCACCCACCCTCACAACCGCAGTGGCCCATTTGGCTCCCTGGGACTCAGGCACATGCTGAGGGGGAACCGAAGCATGGCCGTTTTCCTTCCTCCAGCGGCTGGGCCAGCAGCCCTTGGCAGCTGCCGGCATGGCAGTTAACAACAATTTGATGAGAAACCTGCCTTTTTTTTCTCCATTTCCCAGTTTATGGACTGCTTTTTGTCAGGAGTTTCCTGAACAGGCAGCACAAAAAAAACTATGGCAGAACCAGACTTCCCACAGGAATAAGCTAAGAGATACCTCAGCTGGATGGTTTTGGTAGTGGGAGGAGAAATTCCAAAATCTGCTGCTTTCTTTATGTTTGTTTTTCCTTTATCTCAAGCCCAGTTAGAGGGAAAAGAGCCGCCAGGGAGCCCTGTGGTGGGGGTGCTTTTAACCATTTGCCCCCCATTGCTGTTCTCCCTTCGGTGCAGCATCACTTCAGTTTCCTCGCCATGTTTCCCCCTCACAGCAAGCAAAGGAGTGCTCCAGGCTTTTCCTTCCCCAGTGATAAACAAGCTTTCAGGAGGAGTTATTCAAGATACACTGTTCCCCTGTAGATTTATGGCAGCTTCATTATAATCTTCAGGCCCCTCACTACAAGAAAGACATTGAGGTGCTGGAGCAAGTCCAAAGAAGGGCAACAAAGCTGGTGAAGGGTCTAGAGCACAAGTCTTATGAGGAGCGGCTGAGGGAACTGGGGTTGTTTAGCCTGGAGAAAAGGAGGCTTAGGGAAGACCTTATCGCACTCTACAACTACCTGAAAGAAGGCTGTAGTGAGGTGGCTGTCGGTCTCTTCTCCCAGGTAACAAGTGATAGGACAAAAGGAAACAGACTCAAGTTGCACCAGAGGAGGTTTAGATTGGATATCAGGAAAAAATTCTTCACCAAAACGTTGTCAAGCATTGGAACAGGCTGCCCAGGGAAGTGGTGGAGACACCATCCCTGGAGGTATTTAAAAGATGTGTAGATGTGGTGCTTAGGGACATGGTTTAGTGGTGGACTTGGCAGTGCTGGGTTAATGGTTGGACTTGATGCTCTTAAAGGTCCTTTCCAACCAAAACGATTCTATGATTCTATGAAATATGTATGAACTCTGGGCTGGCTGGACGGGACCGTGGCAACCTCCTGACCGCGAGTGGTGAATGACCCAAATACCTCTGGGCTGGGCAAAAACACAACCTCGGGTTTACCTTTCAGCCACACAGGTAGGAGAGGGCGGTTGGGCGGGTGCGGGCTCCCCGGCGGGGCTGGAAGCCCTCGGGGACGTGCCGCTGCGGGGAGGGACCGGAGCAGGCCCGGGGCCGCCGCGGGGCCGGGGCCGGGGCCGCGCGGTTGCGGCGCCACCTGGCGGCGCGCCGGGGCAGCGCTGGCGCCTGCCGGTCCCGCTTCATGGCGCTGCCCCCGCGCCCCCGGTGCGGGCCGGCGCACCCCGGCCCAGCCCTGCCCCGGCGGCAGGGCTGATAGCCATCACCCGCGGGCTGCAGAGCTCGGATGTCAGGTCACGTTGCCCGAAGATTTAATAGCGGCGATAATGCTGCATGTGCCTGTCGGGGGAAGGGAGGTCCCGGGGGGCTGCAGGCCCCCTCCGGGCCAACTGCGCCACATACTCCCGTCACCTGCGTCAGAGCCTGCCACTGACACAGACCCGCGACCACCCTGGTCCCCATCTGGATCTTGGAAGTTACCCTAAACCGGCCCACCTGGGTTCTGAGTTCCATCGCTAGCACTGGCCGTGCGCTGTGGCAACAGGTGACAGACATCATCAGGTCTATGAGGTTCAGGTCTCTGAGGTCCGTGTGGAGGCAACCATGACAGGTCTCCCACCGGCTTCTTGGTGGGAGTGGGGTTTCTTATGTGACAAGTGCGGCTTCGGGTAGGGACACCACACAGCTGCGGGAGAAAGGCCCACAAGGAAGGAAGTGCTGGGCACCCTCCGCTCCTGGACATTCATCAGCGCTGGATAACCACCAGTGAGGGGAGGCCAGCGGTCAAGTGCAACCAGTGCCTTGTCCTGCGATAAACTCATGTCGGTCCCACCGAGAAGCGGAGAGAAGAGCAAGTGATTCAGTGTCATTCACTTGAAGGTTTCTCCTGAAATCTGGGCTGCTGGGCAAAAAGAATGAAAGAATGAAAAAGGGAGGGGGGGGGGGCGGTGAAATCTCAGCTGCTTTCACCTCCCTCCTTCCCAAAATAATTCTCCACAACCTGAAACTTATTTCAGGATTACAGGGGCTTTGTCTGCTTGTTTTACCTAAGTGGTATTTTACAGTGGGGAATATCTGAGGACTTTTTTCCTCTTGAACAAAGGCTGAAGCTGCTAAAGCAGTGAAATAACACTGCGCTGAAGGTGACCACGCCTGTATAAACAAAGCTCTACAGGAGAATCTTCCTTTAGTCTGTCTCTTCTTTTTGTTATTTTACATTGATAAATACACTCGGATGGTCCTTGCTGTCACATCAGAGCATCTCAGAGTTGGCGCAGCACCAATGATCTTGTGCTCACCCGAACCTTAAATCCAGGCCTTGACCCGAGTAGACTACCACCACCACCACATTTCAGCTGCTCCACACCAAAGGCACAGAAGCACTTACCAAACCCCTCAACAGGTACTGTGACACTGCTTTAGAAGTAAGGGGCTTCCTACCACGTGTACAACTTGAAAAAGGAATTAGCGGGTATTCCCTGTAATTTCAGAGTAAACATTCTCTTGTATTGCTAATTTAAATGTGATCTCCCCCATGGCCTTTGGGAGTTTTGACAGGGGGTGGGACGACGCGGTTGGTTGGAAATACTTTCTTGCCCCGGACTTTACAAATCCTTTGAAAGTGTTTTCTTTTTGCATTTTTCTCAGGGGATCACTGCAGAGACCAGGAAGAGATGCATAAGATGATAAGGAATGTCTCCAGCTTGTGCCGGAGCTGTATGCTCTGCTACAGTCAACTTGAGCTCAGAGGAGATGAGCGAGCTTTGCTCATAAGCCACAATGAGAGCAGAGTAGCATGGGGAAACTGACAACGCTGAGAAGTGATATGTAATGGCTTCAGGATATTGGAAACGGGTGAGGGAGAAGCCCACACCAGAGTACTTTAGTCTCCCTGGCAGATAGTCACCTTTGAGAGAAAGTGCTCTTCATAAACAGAATGTTCTCCAAACCACCTTGTCATACAGAGAAACACACTTTTAACAAAATGCCTTTCTTAACCAGTTTGTTGATCCCACCTTCACCTTGGGACAGGGGGAAGCCAGTGTTTATAATGTAGACTTCTACTGAGAGTTACAGATGAGCCCTTGTCTCAGCAGAAACAGAAATACCCTTGAGAGGCATGTGTGACAAGTTACTACAAAGAGGGTTATTCTGAAGAGTGGGAGTCTTTTTCAGGACTGATGTTTCTTGTCAGAGAAGATTTTAATTGCAGGGAGACTGCAAGGCAAATGTCCACGCTACAGTGGGCATCCCACATTTCCCTAGGAACTCTTTGTACGTAGATTTCATGAATGCAGAGCTGGAAAGGACATGATTCTTGCAGGGATGAACTAGGTATATGCCACGTTTGACTGACAGTTTTCTAGCTGTTTCTTACAGACCTTTTCCAGCATGGAAGATAATACAGTCTTCCTGGGTAATCTATCCCAGTGCCTCACTATCCTTTTAGGGATAAGTACTTCCAGATGCCTAAGCACAATTCCTGGGACAGTAATAAGCGCACATACATAGTGTGGCCAGTAGTGGTGCATGGTTGTCGAATGTAAGGCTGCTGGCCATCTCAAAACTCCAAACAACTATTCAAAATTTTCAAATTCCACTTGGCAAAATTTCTGGGCATAAAAACCATAAGGATGTCAAATGCATGCCATGCCTATCCCCACACTTTTCCATTGGCACTGCAGAAAACCATAATGCCCAGTCGAAAAAATTGCCATTTTACCCAGTATTATCTGCTTTAAGGAATGGATGATATAATTTTCACAAGACACTGCATTTCATAGAATCAATCATAGAATGGTTTGGGTTGGAAGGGACCTTAAAGATCATCTAGTTCCAACGCCCCTGCCGTGGGCAGGGACACCTTCCACTAGACCAGGTTGCTCAAAGCCCCATCCAACCTGGCCTTGACCACTTTCAGGGAGGGGCATCCACAACTTCTCTGGTCAACCTGTTCCAGTGTCTCACCACCCTCACAGTAAAGAACTTGTAGTATTCTCTGAGTGCCTGCGGACTGCAAGCACAGTGGCACATCTTACCTGCGCAGCACAGCTCCCATGCAGAGGATTCCTCAAGGTGGGTGCAAGGACTGCTGTGTGGTCTGAAGCCTTAGGAGTGGGAGGAAGCGAGCAAGTAGAGCTGCTCCTGCTGCCAGCATCACTGCATTACCCTGGCCCCCATCTTCA
Source organism: Nyctibius grandis (assembly GCF_013368605.1). NCBI lineage: Eukaryota > Metazoa > Chordata > Aves > Nyctibiiformes > Nyctibiidae > Nyctibius > Nyctibius grandis. The sequence goes on from NC_090662.1 coordinate 65,129,562, forward strand.
TGCTCTACCTTGTTTCACCCTGTGTTAGAGCCGTATCAGTGGTCTCCTGCCAGTGACCTGTGCCTAAAGGTCCCTCTCACTTCAGCACTTGGAGCTACCTGGCTTTGCCATCCTGTCACCAAGACATTTTGAGTGGTTGTAGGTCCTGAACATACGTCACTTAAAAACAAGGGATGCTGTGTAAAATATCTACCACATCAAAATTTCTATCTTATCACCAGTGATCAAAGTAGCTGTTTATAATACCCCACCCCTCCAAAAGCCATGTGTTTGTTCGTGTCTATACAGACATCTATTTTTTCTTGTTTAAGAAACAGGTGTGGGAGTGAATCCAGTTACAATGTGTGAAATTCTCTAGAGCTTCCCACTTTAAACTTATTATTCTCTGAGGCTACATTGTTAACTGGAACAGCAGCCATGCAGGAAAGGTAAACTTTGGCTGGCCAACACTTGCATGATCAAATAATTAGTCAGCCTCAAAGGCAAAATTAGATTTCCAGGAACCCTACTTCCTTGGGATTAGATTTGGGAGTGGAAAAGGTCAGACTGAGCTACCAGCTCTAATAACTCACTGTACTTCTGTCATTTTTATTTAATTTGTAACAAGAAAAATAAGCTTCCATTTAGAGCAAGATAAAGGAGTTTTCTCTTTCTTCTTAAGGTCCATAGGGCAAAATCCTGACATACTTTCTTAAACCTCCAGTAATTATTTTTGGCTTGGTCCCAGTTTGGTTTCTAGCAGATATTTGCCTGCAATACAGAAGCCCCCCTTGCCAACAGCAAATTTATTCACTCTCTGGAGAGAATCACCAGGCTGGACAGTCAGGACCCAGTAACTTGCCATTTATCATAGATCTGACCAAGACAGGACTTCTACTGAGATCTGAATGTGGAACTTGTATCTCTGCTGAAAGAGGGCAGGATCTGTCTCACATGAAAGAGCAATTAATCCTCTTGGGATATTTAGGATCTGGACAATGGGTGCAGCGGGGAACAGCGAGCCTGAAAGCACTTGACCCATCCCTACAGAGATTACAGTCTGTGCTGGTGATACAGTAAGCCCCTGGTCCATAGAACATGATCACGTGATTCATAGCTCTGAATTTCCTTGGGATGCCAATTTCTGATAACAGCTTACACAGACATGGAGTGCAAAGCCTGTTAAACGCAGAAGTTAAGCCCAGCTTCAGATGTCCTCAGCTACTCTGAAAGCAGAGATAAATGGGAGAAAACCCACAGCACGCAAACTCCTTAGGGCTTTTCCTTCTGTTCAGGTGACACCTTCCATCTCTCCCCAGCACAGCTTTGACACTATCACCTGCAAGTGGCTGAGTCCATTTCTGGTGCTTATATACAACTGTAGTAAGTTTGCTCCAAAGGGGAAATCCCCCATGACCTCTGTTACTAACAATTTGAAAATTATTTTTCTTTTTTCATAATTACTTGATTAAAAATATTTATTATTCCTTGCAGCACTTAAAAACTAAATAGACAGACCAAGACAAGGCAAGGTATGGGGGCAGGATGAGGTGACTTTCCACAGTCACCCAGCAGGTCAGTGGCCAGGCTGAGAGAAAAGCCTCTGTCACCCACTACAGTTGTGTTATTGTAGCACCCACAACCTTCAGCCACACAGCAGGACTCCAGAATATTCCTGACAAGCACACACTGGGAACAGGCACTTCTGCCCTCACAGATGATGTCCATATCAACTTTAGAGCACCTCCAAAGATGCAGTTTGCGTGCAGCAAGCAAGACGGTGAGCTCCAGTGCACAGCATATTAACTCCTGACGTGGTCATGCTTGAACTGCATGAGGAGCAAAGTAACCTGCCTTCCACACACAAAAGAGCGCACTCAGTGCCTGCACAGGAAACGAATGCAGAGCAAAGTGGATGTTCCAAGTTCACAGCTTCACTTTCCTGCACAGGTCCAGTAAAACCCTGAATGCAACACTCAGAGCTTGTGAGGACGCTTGAGTGGATCTGTGGCCCAAAATATCCTCCCTTCTGTTTACGGACAGGCACAGCCTTGTAGGATTCTTTCTTTAATATATATGTCCCTTAAGACTCATATGTCAATGGTTAAAGAGGCCATTCCTAATCCTACAGTTTAGGAATGCCCTGTGTACCTGATGTACAGGCGTCTGTACATCAGGTACACAGGGCGTCAGTAGAACTGAATGTAATTCATGTATTTCCTACCAGCGCTAAGCTCAGCTCTCACTAGCACCTTCAGTCTTCTTCCCTGAGCAAAGAAATCTTTGCAGTTTGTTTGTTTTCTAAACAAAAAATAAAAACTAGCAAGAGGTATATTTCTAAGCTCTCTATTCACTCCCAGTTGTTTACAGGTATGCTGCTGAGACAGCAAAGTCTGGTTTTAGTGACTGGTTGCACTATGAAACTTCCCAAAGACAGATCACTGTTTTGCCAAGAATAACTTTTCTGTACCAAATTAATTTCCATGGTGAATGTACAAGGGGGAACGGAAATTTTAGGAGTATGCTTGAAAAATAAGACTTTCAATTACAGGGTCTCAACAGTTCCTGGAATTTTTTTTTTTTATCCACTCACCTATGTGTTTTAAAAGTATATAAGGCCACAGCATAACCAGAGTATTGTTGCCATCGTTTTTAAACTTCGAGAGCAGCAGGCAGATTGCGTCTTATCAGAAAATACCTCTGAGGTTATATGTAAATGACACATGCACACAGCTCGACAAGATGTTTGTTGACAGTAAGCGCTCAGCTATCTCTTTTCACTTTTTATGGTTCCATCTAATGTCACTGTCTTTGAAAAATAGGCAGAAGATGACAAAGTGTATTGCTTAAAGTACCCAGCTGCAGTAAAACCAGGAGTCCTTCTCTCTTTTCCACTTTTTCCTCTAACTTGCCAATTCCTCTTTAGCAAGCCTAACTCCATTGTATTTAGCAGCAACCGAGAACCAGGTTGCTAGCTGTAACCTTCTAGTCCCTTTCAAAGATACCTGCAGTTGGCATTGATATGAAAGGGGAGGAAATATTGGGTCATCTTGGACAGAATTCATAACTGGACAAATTTAAGTGTGTTTCTGCAACTGTGCTGCTGAAATGGGTTGAACACATCTGAGAAGTGGGGTGCTGTGAAATGGTGATTTTTTTTTTGACATCTTCTGCTTTGAAAATACAGAAAAATTCTTGTTTATCTATCACTCAAAAAAAAAATCAAAACCCAAAATGCCTTGCAGAAAAGTTTACCAATTCATAACAAACAGCAGGTCTTGATCATTGGCTAGGGCAAATTGGTCTCAGTTCCCTCATTTATTATCAGCTTAATGTATAGTTTACATAATGTAACAAACTATTATTAAATTTGTTCAATCTAAACAAAACTATGGACAAAGGAACAACTATTGTGCTCTCTCTCTTCACAGATGGAGAAATAGACTGCCAAGACAGTGATGGCAGTGAGTTCATGGGGAAACAGGTCTGCCCTGAGCTAGGAAATCCACATGGACCAGCTCTTCCTGACTTGGACAGAGCGCCTGGTGCTTCTGGATGTACATGCGTGGGCTTACTGCTGTGGGTGAAGATATTAAACCACTGTTTACAGTAAATGCGATGCAGGGAGAATGTTCCCAATGTTGTGTTGGATGTCCCCCACCTCCTCTCCCCCTGCAGAGTGATGTGACCTCATGTGAGGCTTAGGACACACCTACTGTTTTAGGTCACATCATGGGTATAACTCACAATGCGAGTTATTTGGCTGAGATGGTTGAGTTGGCAAATGCCTTCTGTGAGGGCTGAGAGGGTCAGACAGGAAATGTCATGTCCCAGTTGAAAATCTGGGACAAAAGAGCATCTCAGAAACTTGTGAGGATGAGAAACAATATTTTCCAGGGTGTCCAGGTCCAGTCAAGACATCTGGTGACCAAAGCTTGAACCACCCTGGGCTGGGAGCCCAGGGTGGTTCATGCCTGGGCTCCCAGCTATTCATGCCAGTGACCCTGACAGATTGCTTGCACCAGCTCTGGGCTGCTTTGCATGGTGATGGTCAGATGTCCACATGATGTCTGGCATTACTACAGAGATCCCGAAGTCACCCACCTGCCTGAGGAAGAGCAAAAGGTCTCCCTTCTGTCCTAGCCTGCTGACACGGCCACAGAGAACCATCCTTCCTCTGAAAGGAGCCACAGAAGTGGAGAGGTCTGACATGGCAGTATGTCAAAGGCAGTGTTTTTCCTGTGATTTTTATGAGTCTCCGCAAGTAGGAAATTAGAAACTGAAGTCTACACTCTCTCCCATTTAGAAATGTGTCCATAATGTGTATGTTGTGCTGTAGGTTAATGATGCAGTTCTCAAGCAAGATTAACTGCTGCCTCAGACAGCCATCAATTTTTTATGATTGCAAGACCGTTTCCCTACTAAAAATGAATGTTACATTCCCCAAGGGATGGGCTGTATTCAGGATCAGTCAGGTGTGTAGGGTGGGAAGATGAGAATAAAAAAAAAAACAACAGAAGACACAAACTACTTCCCCTGCTCCCACACCAGGGAACAGGTATGTGACTTTCCTCACTGTCACTTCTGAGCATCCTGAATAAGGTTAAACCTGCAGACATGTGGATGTGCTACTGACCCTTGCTGATGGGGCCAGCTCCCTCTAAAGTGATGCTGTAAGCATTCGATGCCCAATACCAGGCAACAGTGACTTTGTACAAGATCAGTGCAAGTGTCATCCTGCCTCCAGAGCCTGGGACATTGTTCGTGCCTGAGAAAGACAGCCCAGAGATTGCTTAATGCTATAGCTGAGCTTTTTATTAAACTTAGCCTATATTTGGGGCAGATTCCAAGAGGCTGCCTATAGCTGCGTCAGCAGAATAAGGGGAGCTACCTCATCCACCAGTCCGTTTTAAGACATCTGTCTAAGAAAAGTTGGAAGAATTGTCCTTTTGTAGGTGCCTCTCTCTCGTCCTTTCTCTCTCTGCATCAACTGTAGAAGGGATACTGATGCCTAACCTAGCACATTTTTAGATGTCTGAAGCAAGGAGAGATGAATCCTCATCTGAAGTACAAGTCTTTCTTTGACGCAATGACTCTGACCAGGTACAACTGGTGGGGCTGAAAGGATCCCAGCTACCTTCATTAACAATAATCCACATTTTAACCTGATTGATAAAACCATTACCACTCAGTCTGAACCTTTTCAGAAGACCAAGCCAAAAGACCACAGTGTCTTGTCCTTTGATTCAGCTTTGGGCTGGCTTGTCCTCACAAACCTTATTTTGATTGTATGTAGAGAAATAAGTTACATCTATGCAAAGAACCTTGTATCCTAATAACCACATCTTTGTTTTGTTTTTGACTAATTAAATGGGGCAAGTTGAAAAAAAATAAATAAAAATCACGCCTCATATCACTAACCACAACATGTTATATTGCCATTACCATAAGGGCGGCTGAGATCTTTTCTAAAAAATGGGACTGGAAAAAGTTCATTGTGAACATGGCAACACTAAATAGGCTCCTAATTAAATGCAGTCTAGCTAATTTAAAAACTGCTCTGGTATTGGTTCACTGACAACAGCTGAATGACCCTCTGAGAAAGCTCATGCTTAGGTTCGTGCTTAACTGCATTTCTTTCACCCAACTCCTACCCATGCTTGGAGTTCACAGCTGAAAACTCTGGGCCTCAACAATACGAACATTTTCTAGGCATCTCCCATTATTTCACAGTTACAATCGCAGCTACGGTTGGGCTTTGCCATTTGCAACTGCGTTGAAGAAAGCATTTCTGGGGTTGCTCTATTGCAAGGACTTAGGATGGGAGGGTCCAGATGTGAACCCTTAAACATATGGCTGCCTTTTGCTACAAACCACAACAACCACAACTGAGTTTACCTTTCTGCTTCAATATCTGCATGGTGAGATACAGCTGGATTATCTTTCAGTCCCCTAAAGCAATTTGAACGTATTCCTTGATAAAGCAAGGATGGACTTTGAATTACTTTGCATAGAAAATGTTGTTTTCCAGACGGAAGTCAATGAGGATCTTTCCGTTAAGCCTGAGTTAACAAAATATAGATAAAAGTAAGCTGATGCATCTACTAGTACTGCATCCATTAAGCAAGCAATTTACATATTTATGAGGAAGGAAAATATTACAGCCTTTACTACAAATACGCTAGATGTCCTAACCTTCTGTAGGGAAATACTGTAAATGTTATAAGCATACATATGGAACTACCTCGAGCTGCTACAGAACAATTCTTTATGGGGCAGAATATCACTCAAATATGCCAGACTGGGCACATCAGAAGTATTTCCAGTGAGCTGTATATAGGCCAAGGACCAACTGTGTAGGTTATTTCTCTTTCAATAAAACCCACAGACCAAATATTATCAATTTACGATGGGTAACAATATTGGTAATGCCTGTACCTTCAGTTTTTTGGAAGAGCCAGCTTGCATATTGGATGGTTGGTATGAGTCATTCATAGGAGACATGATGATTTTCAGGGCTGGTGAGCATCCACTGCATCACTGGACTGCTGAATCCTCATAACATGAAGGCAGCCAGGCCAGGTTGTAACCATGGAGGGCAGGGTGATTCACTGACTCCTTCTTAAACACCCCAACAATGAAGAGGGCAAGTCCCTAACCCACCAGGCCACTTCTGAAAGAGCAAATATTTATCAGTGCTTATGCCAGTAGAGCCTCAAAATGCTGACACAAGAACTGGTTGAAAGAGGCATCTCTCCCCCTGTATTCCTTAGCCATTTGGAGAACAGCAATCGCTATATTTTAAAAAGCTGAACAGCTTGACAAAGTAATATTTAAATGCAGGAAGGGTGCTAAAATGATAAGTGCAGGGACTGAACCTTTCCATTCATATGCAGAACAGGTATAGTACAAGCTGTAGCAATGTAAACTTCAATTTATCTATTTCGGTGGTCCCGTCATCTCCAGAGTATGGCAGCTTCTCCCAACTGCTCTGACGCAGCAGTAATATCTTCTTCTCTTGCAGCACATTGGAGATAAAATTTGATTAATTCCAAGCTTGTTTGCCTGCTCTGGCTCTGTGTGTGTGTATGTGTATACAGAAACTTCGTCACCTTTGCCTGTCTGTGTTCATGCACAGTGCTGCTCAGAAGAACAACACTGGACATCCACAAGCTTATAGGAATAAACAAACATAATGTAAAATAGAGATATACAAAAGTCCCCAACTCCTGAACTGGCTCCCTTTCATCATCCTGGAGGGAAGGGAAAATGTCATTCTTGTGTACAGATGACAAGAGTTACTTTCTTGTTCGTCTAATAAATACAGGCAAATGCACAATACAGGGAGCTAAGATGGTATTATAGTTTTGAACAAGCTAAAGACATTAAACTGCACATGCCACATGAGAGCTGCGGCAATTGCACTTATAATTATTTTCATGTTTCCAAATTCTACCGCAAGATAGTCACTTCACTAGCAATTATACTCAAAAATTGTCACAGTGCAGGGGAAAGCAGGGAATAGCTTGTATATCTATAATGTGATCACTGCCAATACATCAGTGTATGAAAACAAATGAATGCATTTTCCCCCAAGTATCGGAGTAAGAGCCTACATATCAAAACCATTTGACTTAGTCTTATGAGGAGAAAAGCTATTTTTAAAGAAATAGCATTAGGAGGCAGAAAAGCAGAACAGAATAACTTTATGGTCATTTCAAAAGAAAAGCAGAAGGCTCAGATGAGGATCTCTCTCATACCACAGTGGCTGGTCCTTGCACCAGCAAAGAAAGGAATGGGAGAAATATGTCCAATTTCCTCTTTGTTGTGTTTTTAACGAAATTATTTCCCCTGTACTTTTATTTAGGCTATAAATATTAACTCTTGGCTGCATACTCTTTGCTGGAGGATCCTGGCAAGCTCATTGTGATGTTGCATAAGCTTGTAACTCGAATGGCAGATCCCTTCCTCCCCCAGCTCAAGTTACAGGGAGGGCATACTGAAATTTAGGCCCAAAGTTTGTCCCTTTCAGATGAGGCCCTGCTTTGGTACCCAGCTTGCTTGGACCATAAGAGGTTTAGCCAAGGAAAGGCAGGGAACTATAAGTTTAAAGGGGAAGAGGGATAAGAGAACAGATTGATTGACTGGTCCTTCCAATACTTTGGCTGTTCTGAATTCTAAATATAGCACGAACTAATGAGGCAGAACTGTTCTTCAACATTAAAATTGCCCTGAAATTGTTAATGCTCTATTACTGAACACCACAGAAGAAACACAAGGCAAACTCCTGCACCCACCTTCAAATAGCCATACCTAATCAATCTCCCTTTCAAATAGGTATGTTTAAACTTGCTTATGATGCAGCATGTTGATGTACCACCATGAATGACAGGCAGGTTGACCCCAGAGAGCAGCTAACCAAGCCAATGGGGCATGGCAGCACAGGGAAGGAGAGCAGAAGAAAGTTCTTTGAGTTATAACCACATACCTGGTACTTCCAGCCCAAATAGGAAAGGCTACAGCAATGGTTTTTACCACCAGCTCATCATTTCTCCCTGTCACGTAGATTCTCAACAAGTATGAATCATTTCGCGAGGGACATTGATGCTTCTGATCTAGACAGTTTCTGAAAGGACAAAAACAAGCCAGGCTGCAGAGCAGTAGCTTTGGGGCTGGCCTCGTGTGCCTATGAGTGAATACTCCTGGGTCTAGAGGGCTGGCTTAGGGGCTCTGCTAACCAAGCAGCAAACAAAAAATTAACCTAATTTACACTTAAACTATTTTCCAAGGGAAGAGATTTATGTGTCTGTCTTTAAAACAATCCATATAATGTATTTGGAGAAAAAAAAACGAAGCAAACCCAAGTGTCACAAATATCATTTCTGTACAATTGCATGTAATGAATCCCGATTGATGCCAACATAATGCATATGTGCACCCAAAGGCCACCTTCTCCATCTTCTTCTTCGTGATGCAAGGAGCAACTGAAGAATATTCTTGCAAGGGAAGAAGGGTAAGTAATCTTGATGTTTTTTTCTCCTAAATCTCATCCTGGTTAGTAGGTTTATTCAAAGCTCTCCTTGCTAGGATTCAACATGGCAGGCTTCAGCAGCAGTGAAAACTGGAATTACTGTAAATAACTTTCAGTCTTCTGTCAGTTGCCTCAGGACCATGCTTTACAATACTGGGCAGGTCCATAAGAGGCAGGACCAGAAGGCAGTTGCAGAGTCACTGAGTCCAGGCCTGTACAGCTGCAGACTAACAGCTCATATACCATTGAGAAAACATCTATCCTGATCTCCTACTAGGGACAAGATTGAGTATCTAAACATGGATGTGCATTTTGTACCTGCAGAGCCAATAGCTGTGGTATTTAGATCCAGACCCCCTTGAGTTCAGGGAAAAGTGTCGTTCAACTTTGAGGCAGTCCAATTCTATTTCTAGTTACACCAGTCCTGTTCAGCTGGACTGGAACAATTGTAACATTTGGTTTCTTTCATCACTGAACACCATAACCCTGGCACTGATGAGATGAACACACACAGTCACATAGAAGTAAGCAAGGAAGACCGCAGATATAGTCTGGAGCAGTACAAATGATAAAGTCTCCACCCAGATAGATATTAGGTGACGGTTTTAACATCTAATTAATTTGGATCCTTTTTTTTTGACTCTAAACCTGTGAAGGGAAGTTAGGCAGAGAGAAGTTGAAAAGGAAGAGAGGGTCTCACCATTCGTGGTTCTTGACCTTCATCTGCAAAACCAGCCAGAATTCTCCACCTTCGCAATCCAACTGAGGTAGCTTTCAGCATCAAAGATGGGTTTTCATATTTGTCACCATTCTGTATTTAACACTGCAGCGGAAATGAAAATACAATAATGAGCAACATACCCTGTAGCCTTGGAGCTAATACGCACCTTTCTTCACAAAGTAAGTGGAAAACACATGAGCTTGGAAGATATCCACGGAGCAATTAAACACACACTTGTCAACATGTCACAAATACTGTGTTTTTACAGTTGAAATGAAAACACAAAATGCCATCTGATTGAACTTCAGAATAATTAGCACATCACAGCACGCAACCATGACAAGTACCTGTCAACAGCTATCAGCACAGCAATGACATTTTCCACTGCGAATAATGTCATTTCCCACTTTTGAATAGTAATGCTACTTTTTGTCTTTTGAAAAAGCAGCGTTGTTTAAAACAGATACAAATATATCCTCCGTAAAACAAGATTTCGTTCAGCTAAGTTAACACAAACAGGATTATTTCATAGATATTGTAACCAAAGCTCTAATTCCACATGCAAAAGCAAACGAAGGTCTAAGTCCACGTAGCTCCTGGAGGGAGAGGAGGATGCTGCCTCTGTTAGCCGATGCCTAGGTACTCCCAGAACGCTTTGTCTGTATGCCAAGCTGCATAACCAGAAACGCTCTGGACTTGTACTAAACCAGTGATTTCTTGTAGGAAACACACTGATACAAAAATACACCAAAGAGTCAGGTATTGGGGGTGATTTGCAGCAATTTCCAGGCAAGTTAATAATGACAGCTCAGCTGTGCCTCTAGAGTAGCTTGTTAAGAGAAAGGTAAGAAAAAGCCAAAAACAGTCTTTGTAAAGTTTTATTCAAGTTATCAACTGCTCTACTGGTGTGTTTTCTGTAAACGAGATGGTTATTAATAGATGTGATTTAAAATGCACCTTGAATTGCACAGACTGGCAAGTACATTCTCACCTTTTTTGTGTGTCTGTGTACAATTTTACGCTTGTTGACTATGACTTTAATTAACAAGTCATACAAGCTTAGACCATTTGGTCTTTAGAGTCCATTAAAAGAAAAGATTGTCTCTTACTAGCAACAACAAACTAACAATCCTACAAAGACGAGTTTTGAAAGAAAGGCTGGAAGAAATCAGTGTAGGGTCAGCCTTGGGTACTGGACCGTAGGGCAGGACCAGGCAGGAGTCAGATCCCTTTTATGATGTACCTGAAAGCAAAACCAGTAACGTTGATTTGCCTGATCGAGGATGTGGTTTTCCTATTTGCAGCATACCGCAGCCTTCCTCTCTCCCAGCTCTGCCTGTGCTCTGAAACAACACAGCACAGTGAAACACCAAGTAGAGATACTGAAGTTAGCTTTGAGAGCCTCACACCTGGGTGGCAGCAGTGCTACAGCCACACTGGCTAAGCACGCTGCCCAGACTGAGAAGCAGGTGTAATTTAGAGCTGGGTATTTCTGCATGATGCTCTGTTGTGACATATAGTTTTGCCTTACATGAGAGGTAAATCAATTCCTGTAGCCATTCCTAACTTGGCTTGTCTGCCCACCAGAGTGACAGCTTTTAATGCCAGCTGGAATGAGGTTGGTGCCATCACAACAAAAATTCTCTATTTATATTAACAGGATTAAGTAACTGATCCATGGAGACAGCTCATCTCCACTCAGAGCACAGAAACCCACCTCCACCGAAATATATATCATTATATCACAGTCCAGAGCAGTCAGTTCTGCTGAGGCTTTGCACACCCTGGGGTGGGATTTGTCTTGTCTTTAGCCATTTAAAAGGTAGGTCTTCACTAAGTCGTGGGCAACGGGAGAGGTGCCTGAGGACTGGAGGAAAGCGAATGTCACTCCAGTCTTCAAAAAGGGCAAGAAGGAGGACCCGGGGAACTATAGACCGGTCAGCCTCACCTCCATCCCCGGAAAGGTGATGGAACAACTTGTTCTTGGTGCTGTCTCTAGGCACATCAAGGATAGGGGGATCATTAGGGGCACTCAACGTGGCTTCACCAAGGGGAAGTCACGCTTAACCAACTTGATAGCCTTTTATGAGGACATAACCCGGTGGATAGATGATGGTAAAGCTGTGGATGTGGTCTATCTCGATTTCAGTAAAGCGTTTGACACGGTCTCCCACAGCATCCTCGCAGCTAAACTGAGGAAGTGTGGTCTGGATGATCGGGTAGTGAGGTGGATTGTGAACTGGCTGAAGGAAAGAAGCCAGAGAGTGGTGGTCAATGGGACAGAGTCCAGTTGGAGACCTGTGTCTAGCGGAGTCCCTCAAGGGTCGGTACTGGGACCAGTTCTATTCAATATATTCATTAATGACTTGGATGAGGGAATAGAGTGCACTGTCAGCAAGTTCGCTGATGACACAAAACTGGGAGGAGTGGCTGACACAACGGAAGGCTGCGCAGCCATTCAGAGGGACCTAGACAGGCTGGAGAGTTGGGCAGGGAGAAACTTAATGAAATATAACAAGGGCAAGTGTAGAGTCCTGCATCTGGGCAAGAACAACCCCATGTACCAGTACAAGCTGGGGACAGACCTGTTGGAGAGCAATGGAGGGGAAAGGGACCTGGGGGTCCTAGTGGACAGCAGGATGACCATGAGTCAGCAGTGTGCCCTTGTGGCCAAGAAGGCCAATGGCATCCTGAGGTGTATTAGAAGGGGTGTGGTTAGCAGGTCAAGAGAGGTTCTCCTCCCCCTCTACTCTGCCCTGGTGAGGCCGCATCTGGAATATTGTGTCCAGTTCTGGGCCCCTCAGTTCAAGAAGGACAGGGAACTGCTAGAGAGAGTCCAGCGCAGAGCCACAAAGATGATTAAGGGGGTGGAACATCTCCCTTATGAGGAGAGGCTGAGGCAGCTGGGTCTCTTTAGCTTGGAGAAGAGGAGACTGAGGGGTGACCTCATTAATGTTTATAAATATGCAAAGGGCAAGTGTCATGAGGATGGAGCCAGGCTCTTCTCAGTGACATCCCTTGACAGGACAAGGGGCAATGGGTGCAAGCTGGAACACAGGAGGTTCCACATAAATATGAGGAAAAACTTCTTTATGGTGAGGGTGACCGAACACTGGAACAGGCTGCCCAGAGAGGTTGTGGAGTCTCCTTCTCTGGAGACATTCAAAACCCGCCTGGATGCGTTCCTGTGTGATATGATCTAGGGAATCCTGCTCCGGCAGGGGGATTGGACTAGATGATCTTTCGAGGTCCCTTCCAATCCCTAACATTCTGTGATTCTGTGATTCTGTGTTTGTCTTAAATGATAGTAGTGGCTTTTGCTATAACCTGTGGAAAGATACCAGTATCTCCAGACAGCAAGACATCTCACCTGTCTTAAGACACTTACATCTGCAGTTTCCAAATTGGGCAGAGAACACAGGATGACCTAGAAATTTGGACTGCTACTGGTACTGTCATATGCCAGGCCAACTTGGCTCTTGGCTGACACTGGAATCATAACTAAAATAATACAAGAAATCTGCACTGTGTTTCAATGGCTTCCGCTTCCGACTCACCTCAGTGTGAGAGAAGCCCTTTCCCAACTGTGTGAGTTTTGTACCACTGGTGCCATTGGAGGAAAAAGCAGTTTTTCAGTAGAAAACTTGAGACTCTTAGTGCAATGTTCTACTAAATGACATCGTCCTCTGAGTGTTTGCTGTCAAGTTTGGTGATTAGGAATGGGTGTGGATCAAGTGGATAAAGCTGTCTCTCTGTGTCAAACTCCCACGTCATGTAAAATTCAGATAAAACCTTATTTAAAATGTAACAACAAAGATCTTCAAGGGCAAGATATGTCAGTTTCTATCCCCTTGAGCACTAATCCACAAATCTCTACACTTCCACCCACCACAAAGAAAGGGCCAAATGCTACCAAAAGACTGTATCTGTGGGATTTTAGGCTCAAGAGTGAGTATGAGAAGAAATCACAAGGAAACAAGCTGTTGAAATTTCCAACAACTCTCCACAAATCTACAACATCCACAGAATTTCTGCAGTGACTGAATTGCTGTTGTGGTTGCCGGCCCTGCAGCCTGGTATCCCAGAACAGATGGCCAGCCCCACCCATGAACACCACCACCATGTCTTTGAAGCTGTGGGGCAGGGCCACCATCTCTTTTAACTCCAAGTCAGCAAGAAAACTACCAGTTGTCTCTTGGCTGAGTGGTAGGAAACCAACGCTCAAGAATGAGAACCTCTGCTCTACAGTAGACATACTGATTACAGATGGGGCCTTAATCACGAGCAGTAGAGATTTCCTAATTGGTTTTTATTTTAGAGCAGTGCAGATTTAGAGACTCACGCCTTATGGAGTCAAGAAGCTTGTGTGTAAGAGCTTTCAAACAAACCAGCTACTGAGCCACCAGGCTGTGGAGACACAGTCATTCTGGCTCTAGAGAGCCCACCCACACTATCCCAGAGCTGCAAAAAGTAATAGTGTTCAAGTTAAATAGTTTGCTTACAAACCCCTATGAACTGGAAGACAGAGTAAATCTTCCTTAAAACTAAAATTACATAGGGATGTACTGGAATTCCACCAGCCAAGGTAAAGAAGGAAGTTCCCACTCCACAGGTATTAGGCATTGAATTTTGCCCTCTCTGGAGGGGAAATAGGCTGAGCTGATCTGTTAGATTAGTTCTGTCACCAAAAGTGTTGATCCTATTCTCCTGTTCTCCCACTCCATCACCTCCTCCACTGCTCATCTGGCTCCTTGATGAGCCATTTCAGTCCTCAGACAATCATCCTGGGGGAGGGGAAAAGAAGGCAGGACACAGCTCCTCGTTATGAATTTGTATTCTTCATGGGTTTGATTCTTAACATATTTAACTTTTTTGTTTTGGTGGGTGGGGTTTTCCCTCTCTCAGGAAAGAAGGGGAGACAGGCCAAAAAGAAAACCCACCAGACCGAATAACAGATGGACGCAGGACCAGCCGGGGAGAGCCCCTTTCTCCACAAAAGCATGTCAGCAGTGAGCTCAGTAGGTAACTGAGCTTGCAGTTTCCAGTACAAATCACCCTCCAGAGGCAATTATTGTAATGCTTCTGTGTCTATGGTGGTTGATGTCAGCAACCAGGGCAGACACATGTGGGACTCCCCAGCAGCCGCGTAAAAGAGCATCCACATGTAAAGGCAGCGTTACAACTCTCTTGGCTGAAAGATCTTAGGCTGGATAATGCCATTTTTGCATGCCAGAGCCATCAATTCAGCTCACAGCGTTGCTGGAGAAGAACTGAATACTCTTTAGTGACAGTACAAACGCACCTTGCAACATCTGTGATCTGCACCGTACTAGAATGACTCCAAAATGGAAACAAAACACCTTGCACATAAACTGCAGGCCAACAGTAACTCTCATTGGAAGCAAATCTTTTGTGAACTCCAACACTTCGCTAAAAAAATGCTTCAATTTATACTTAAAAGAAAAAGCCTTGTCAGTGTTACATGTTGCAGAGATTTAATGAAAGATGCCATTTAAACCAATTTACTTCAACTATTCAAAAAATCCTGGGAGGATATTTAATTAAATTTCAATATGATTTGCACAGGTTTAGTTTAATTTCATCCCTTATTACTTCAGGCTGCTCATTGAGAATCTAAAAGACATGCTTCTGGCTTGGTTGAGAGAGGCTGAAAGGTCGGCTCTCCCATGGCAATGCCCCAGCTCGGGAAGTTCAGTGCTGTCCCTAAGAAGTGGCAAGTGAAGACGCTGTCTGAGGGACAGTGAGGTCTGAGCAGACTGGAGGTGTCTCTGGGGACCAGGCCCAAGGAGAAACCTTTGTTTTTCAGCCATCACATCACCCTCCCTTCAACTCATCCCCAGGGCAGAAAGCACGGCAGAAATTGGAGTGGAAAGCTTTGGGACATGAAAATTTTGAGCTCTGAAAAGACCAAGGAATTACAAATCCATTTGGTGATGCTTGAACAAACCAGACACCAAGGAGGGGAATACTAAGGATGAAGAACCTGTGCCATAGGTCCCTTTAATGTGATATCCTGTCTCCCAAGACAAGATGATTAGTTAAAAGTTATATAAAAAAACCCACATTGGATATACAGAGTGATGCTTCCTGTAGGTTTTCCTCCCAAGCTTCCAGCACTCAGTGGTTTAAGGGCATCCTGCACGGTAAACTACAGCCAGATCATTATTTTACTAACCTCCCACCCTGCGTGCATACGATTAATCTCTTTTTCAACATACGTGTATTTTTAGACCATAGCACCATAACATCCTGTGGCAGTGACTTCCATTTAGTTACGTGTAATGCAGAAAAAAACCCAGCCTTCCTTGACTGCTTCAGCCGGAGCTCTTGTATGGTGAGAAATGGGGAATCGTTACTCCTTGTTTGCCTTTTCTACAAGTTTTATGATTTTAGGACTGCTAAAAACATGTACTAGGAGAACTCCCCAAGACAAGTCTAAACCAGCAAAAACTTGGTAAAGAAACAAAGAAAGAAGAGAGAAAAGCAGATTAAAGCAAAAGTCAATATGTATCAACACAGAGTTTTAAAGCTCTGCAAGATTTACATAGGAGTCAGTACCATTCCTCTTGTTCTAAGGAAATCAGTAGCATCTCACATTTCCCGAGTGCATTGCTTTTCTTCTGTCTAATTTGTAGGAGGCAGCATGTCTAAAACAGAGACACTACTTTAAGGTGCTTTATGGCAACTTCCCCACCGCTTTTATTTTCAGGTTCCTTTGATTTCCACCATGACTTTACCTTCAAAGGTATTTCAGAGCATACCCAGCTGATGGTTCGTGTACATGTCCCCAGCCTAGTCAAGAGTTTAGCTCTTGCTTTGACACTCCTTTTTCATTTTTATCTTCCTAAATTGAAAGCCATGCATGCACACACCCTGACATATTTCCCATTTAGTGTCCCAGCCTAATGACTGTGCTTTAATTGGCCCAAGGCATTAAACAGAGCCCTATAGCTGTCTGAGCACAGAGCCGTGGCTCACATATATTTTCCATTGTTTCTTTTAACATTGTACCACAGATAAGTGGAAAAATAAACATAGGCTGATACCCATCCGTCAGACTCATTAAAATAACACATTTAACGGGGTTTGCAGCATCTCTGCTTTGTTTCCTGCTCTGACCCTGCAGTAAGAGCTGCTCAGAGTGGTCTGGGGGTGAGGTTATCTGCAGAGATAGGCTGCCTTCACCTGTGCCAGCACTTGGACAGGTTCTGCCCACCAAACGTCCTCTAGAAATAACCCAAAAGTCCAGCGTTGAAGCCCTCAGGGAGCACTGCTCATCTCAGACACAGACACCTTTCCATGCTTCCTGGGTTGTAGCTGACCCTGCTCAAACATGTCCCTTCAAGGGGAGCTTCTCACCATGCACAGGAGACGTGACACAGCCTGCGAACCAGGGGATGGAGAGGTGGAGTCAAGAGAGACCAGTGCGTTGGCCAAGGGCACCAGAGATTCCTGGCCCAGCCTCCACAAATGCTCCACCATGTTGGGTCAAGCAGATGGGACATGGCACGTACTTGGGATAGAACTGCAGTGGCCATTACTCAGCCTGTCTAAACGAGAAACTAATGATGGAGCGGGCAGAATGACAGCCCCGCAGCAAGAGGGAATTAAAGCCTGCTGATGGAAGAAAACATTTTGAACCAAACACCACATTTCCCCCCTCAGCTTGACGTGCGCCACTTGGGAGCACAGGAACAAGGTGCAGAAATAGGGACTTTCAGCCCACATGATCAACGACCATCTCTTGCCCCTTGCAAAGCACTGAGCCCCTTGTGCGGCAGCCTTGGGGGGCTGGGCCAGGAGCAGAGTGAGCCCCTGAGGGGCAGGCACCAGCCTGACTTTAGGGCATCTGGATCGTGACTCCTGCCAGAGCTCTGGGAGACACAAAACGCTCATGATTTGCAAGCTGTGAAATCCAGCTTAGCTAAGTTGAGGTTCTTTTTAATTAGAGAAAACACTGCCCTAAGAAAAAGCAAACACTTGTGCAATGGGTATTACCCATCTGACTTCAGCTACTGAAAAGAAACCTCGGGGAATCTCATTTAAGCTAAAATGTGCAATGAGCAGCAGTTTCGTTGTGCGGTATTAGAGTGACCAATGCAAATTTAACAGTTTAATGCAAACAGAAGCCGTTAATTTAAGGTGGTTATTTTTAGCAGCTGTAGAGCTAAGGGAGAAACAGGGCTGGCAGAACCAAGAAAAACACAAACAAGGACGGTGCAAGTCTCTCTGCATCCCCCCTTGCCACTGCTACCACAGTGCTGACCTGCCATGTCCTCTGCCACACACGGCTCCATCATGGCCCCCCTGCACTGCAGGGGAAGTTATTAAAAAGCCATGTACTTTGATTTTCAACTACGCTGGTGGTGTTGGGATAACCAGCCTCCTCACAAGAGGCAGTTACACTACAACAGTAAACAGCCTTCACTTATGTCAGGTAGTTTCTTTCTCTGGGATCTTCCTTCCTTCTGTGATGTAGCGATCCCAAAGTGCCACCCAAGGGAAAATTTGCCTGGAGAGACCTTGAGTCGCCCATCCCACAGTCCACAACCACGGGTGTATAACGTAGCAGAGGCCCCAGAGCAGGAAGACCAACTTGGTCAAAACCCAAATGCAAGTCACTGCTTTTGTTTGCCTCATGTCACTCTTCCAGTTCTCATCGTGGGTGGTATTGCCTGTCAATTTACATTAAAAGGAAAACCAGATCTTTAGGCTAAAGGTGTTACCATTTGTTTTTGAAAGCAAGCAACAGGCAGAGCTCAATTTACTGTGTGCCTAACCTAGAGTAAAACCTATTTTCAAGAAAAGAAGTGCTTGCTGAGACAAGTATATACAAAAGAAGGAAGCAGCTGTTTTTAAGCAGCAGATTTGTCACTGTGTGCCCAGGTCAGCTCCCATTAAAGTCTAAAGATGGGGATGGACACTTGTCTGGGCTTGCAATGGCCGGCTGAAGCAGAGGATGGGCTCAGCAGCAGAGGATGCTCCATGGAGGAGTCTGGCCACAGCACGGCCTCCCTGGCAGAAAGCAATTGCTTGCAGGCACCTGACAGTCTGCCAACATGGTGGGGCAGGTCAGGAGTCACCGGTGGTCCTGAGCAAGGACAGGCACACAGCTATGCTAGGGGAAAGCAAGCCTTCCCTCTCTGTCCTGATATATATCCCCCTGCATGTCAGCTTAGTTTGTAATTTTAAGAGGTAAAAATGCAGTGGGAGAACTCCCGCAGACAAGTCTAATTTGGAGGATTTCACAGGAAAAGAGAGATAAAAAGGGCAATGGAATGAAAAAGAAATCATATGTGTAAAGTCAAATTCTGCCCAACAGAACACAGGCCAGGAGCATTTGGCAAATAAAAGGAAAACAAACATATATAATTTTTCCCCAACATAAGAAGAAAAACCCCAACAACTCCACAGAGCTCTGGCTGGAGCACAGGAGCAGAGCAAGAGGGATAGAAACATGAACTATGTAGGGGGGAAGCGAGTCCCCATGGCCTGGTGGCTCCCCAGGTCCCGGCCGCAGATGCAGCTGCTCTCCCTGCACTGAGGTCCGACTCGCCCATCAGCAGTGTCCGGCATCCCCAGCACACAGTTTCTGTGGCAAGGTGACCCTGACGGGCAAGACAGACCCTTGCCACGTGGGGCTGAGCGAGGCTCGGGAGCCCACAGGCTGTCCCGTTCGCCAGGATGACGTGGTGGATCAGCAGGTCACAGGCATCTCGCCTCAACAGACGTGGCTGTTCCTCTGGGCACCGGCGGCAAGTCCTCGGGATGAGCCATCTGCCCGTGCTGCCTCTGAGACGCCTGGCCCGAGGCCTCGCAGTCCCTCAGAAAAAAGCTGTCCCCTCACCCCCGAAAGGGCAGCTTTCACCCAGCATGGGGAGAAAACAGCGTGTCCCGGTGAGAGCACCCAGCAGCATCCCCCTGCCCTTTAGCAACAAGCACATTCTGGAGCCACGTTGGCTTGGGGTTGGGTCACATCCCAGCCTTGCAAGTTCAGATCCGCAGGCGGGAGCCCTGTGGGATGGGCCCAGCCAAAAGGCAGCCCGTCACTGTGGGGGCCCTCCCGCATTTCTCAAGCTCAGTGACCTCTGGGGAGGGTTCTCAGCTACCCCCCCAACCCAAGCCCTCTGCTACCCCTCACAGACAACATCACAGCTGCTCCATCACACTCTGCTTTCCCTCTTCCCCACCTACGACCCTTCCCACCTGTCTCCATTTAGCCCACACCCAGGGCTAAACAATAACCAGTTGTTCTATCACCCAATGTCCCCTCTCCACCTGAGAAAGGAAATTGGGAAAAGAAGGGAGATTTGTGGGTTGAAATCTAACCAGATTTAATAAAATAAGAAAACCAATATTGATGTTAATACAAAACACACAAAACTATACTTAACTCACAGAGTGGTGGCAAGTCAAGTCACTCCAGGGATAGTAACCATTGAGAAGAGATGAGGAGGAGTGAGAAGAGAATAGAGCAAAAAAAAAAACAAACAAAAGCAAACCCTCACCCATCCCCAGCAGCTTTCCCATTTATAGTGAACCTGACGTTAATGATACAGAATACACCTGTGGGCCAGCCTGGGTCAGCTGCCCTGGCTTTCACTGCTAATGGCCTTGATCACCATACCACCACTGGCCACAAACTGAAACAAAATGTAACAGAAAAGTGGTTCCATAAATTTTATCCCTGCAAAACCAGGACACCACCTCACACCACAGCCCCACACCACGCCACAGCCCCACACCACGCCTTCCCACCCTCTCCAATAAATGCCCAAGCCTCTGTTCCATTCCCGCCTCCCCACCGGCAGCCCCCAAACCAAAACCCCGTGACACAAACAGTTCCTCCGAGACGGAAATCTGTCAGGACCCTTGTGCTGTTTTGTGCATGCAGACAGGAGGCTAGTGATGTGGCAGATCCCTTGGTGCCTTCTTTCTGGTTTGGTTTTTTTTTTTAGGTTTAATTTATCCCTGGAGGCCAAATAGGCCTTGGCAAGAAATCAGTCTCACACCATCCCACACAGAGGACAACTGAGCAATCAGAAGAGCCAGTCGTCAAGCCAAAAGGGCTTCTGAAATGTCACTCTCGGCAGAACTGCCATTTTACCACAAACATTTATACCATATTTTGACCTGAAAGGAGTCTATCAAGTCTTACATAAAAGATTCAGCCATCTGGCCCCTTCTTCACACTCTTACACTGGCACGGCGTGCACCAGCAGCACACAGCCATGGCTTTTCTCCTACAGTCATCCACCAGCTGCCACGTGGCATCGTACAGCAAGGGACATGCCGCAGTGGCACAGCCAGAGACACAATCGTTAGCAGGCTTTATGAGTGCAAGGTCTTCCCGCAAGGCACAGCAAGACACTTACCCTACCATGAAACTCCAGCACTCAGGACATCTACAGGAGATCCACCTTGTCTGAAACAGGTCCTGCCCCATCGTAGGGCTCTACAACTAGAGTCTCCTGCGCTGGGACTCTGGGCAGGCAGCAGGTCTCGAAGGAGGGAAGGCAGGATGCAAGTTGGAAAACAAGACTTACGGAAAAGTTAGGATTGTTCCAACAACTCACACCAAGGGGAGAGTGGTAAAAGGGGAATGATCAGCTGGGCTGCCGGAGCTCGGAAAAAAAAAAATTCTTGGAGCTGTCAGTGAAACTCTACTAATTCCCTGCTACAGTTTGTGAAATTTCCTGACTGCATTTGTAGCTGTAATATCTTAGGATGATTCTCACTTACACTCTGGTTAAGAGTTCCAAAAACATGTTAATAACTAATGAATATGAGCTGAATATAAATACCATTTAACTTATTAAATTTTCTAGTATATGCTTCCAAAGCATGCATTACCCAATGTATGCTTAATTTGATAAAAACATTAAATACTTTGCTTTGGCATTTAATACATCCTTATGTGATGTTGTAATATATCTTTATCATCATGCACAGATAACAGAAAAAAACATATCTGAAAATGTTTTCCTTCTGGAGAAATAAATGAAGAAGCCCTACAAAAAAAGCCTCACAATTTTAAAGTAAAAATAAAAGTACTTGAAAACAACTACTTTATTGTAAGCCACTAGTGCAAAACCACACATTATTAATGATGTGACCCATAGGAACAGGTACACGTGGGTCCAACTTTGCAAAGCCAAGCTCATACATGTCTTTATTCCCTACGTTCCAGGATCTGACTTTCCTACAGACTTGCTTGAAAATGCTGCTATCCATGTGCTTAAATAATGAACACCTACACTGCCAAACAGCTTGGGAACCTGTACTCCTGGGTTTTCAAAAGTTATATAGACAGCAGCTAGTGCAAACAGTGGAAGGCTGGTTTCCTAATTCATTTCTTAGTTTTAAATATGTCCTTCTCATATGTTTAACACGCAAAACAATGCACATAAAATAGCCCCAAACCCTGCTTCTTAGAGAATTATCTACCTTCAAAATTCAGAAGATGGAAACAAATCACAGCTGGGTTTATCAAGGTGCCCTCTTCTGGCCTTTAAAAAAAAAAGCCAGCTTGCTGTCACCTGGTTTCTTTGCTTGGAAGAGCCATCAAAACACGCATCTGTTTGTGCAAATGTTCAATTTATTTAATAAACTGGCCAGAAAAATACCACCACAGACCATTCTTGATACCATACAAAACACGTTTAAAAATCCTTCAGTTATGCAGGAGTTTATAAAAATAACTTAAAACACTATTCTAGAAATCTCAGTAGAAATACATGAATTTGTTACGAGCTAGAAATTTAGGCATAAGGCATTCTGCTCAGAGGGCTGGAGAATTTACCCCCAGTTCATATCATACTACTAAACTCCTGAGAACCATTTAACAAAAGTAATCCAAACCTTTCTGATAAAACAGAGAGAAATGAAAAAACCGGTCAAAAAGCACATTCATTTCCATTACAAAGAGACATTTTTACCATTTCTTGGTAAATAAGTACGCAGTTTATCTAACAGAGGAGAAATATTCAAGAACTTGTTATTTTCCATGGAAAAATCTGTTGTAAAAGTATTGTTTTCTTAATTAAATATAAAACAAAGCACACATGGAACTAAATACAGCTTTTAGGCCATATCTACACAGAAGATTTTTCACTATTGTTTTTTGGAAGTTGGGTGGGGCTTTTGTTTGCTTGTTTGTTCTGGGAGGGGCTGGTTTTTTGATTCTATAGGCCCACTAATCTGAAGGAAAGTCTCAATACTGCTGTGTTCAAAGTGGCCAATTCGGACCCGAAACAGTGCAGCGTACGACAGCTCACCTGGAAAGGACGAATTTATTCAAATTGAATAAGGTTACACAGAGCTCTTGGAAGCATAATTCATTCCAAAATGGAATTCTGTCTGTTCCAAATTGGATTAATTATAATCACATAAGCTGCAAGATAAAGCTAAGAAGATCACATCTGTGTTATATGCATGGTTGTTACTGTCAGGGGTAAAAAAACCCAATCTTTCTGCATAACAAGGCCTTAATAAAAAGTATTTTCCTTTCTCACCAAGGAGCATGTTTTCACAAATAAGTTTCTCTTTTCTTTTTCAAATAAGTTTTTATTTTCTAAAATAAAAAGTCACAATGGAGTCAGTTTGGAAGCCAAGAAATATGTTATTCTAGATGGTACTAAACTTTTTTCTGAGGATATCTTCTTCCTGATGATTGAGCATGTAGATACAATTTCCCCTCCACAGGCATGTGAGCTGGTAAAATGCATGCTCATGAGGAGACCTTGCAATTGCTGTGTTATAACCTAATACACAGGGGCACTACACAATTATCTGAACTTGTGGTAATATTCTTCAGTCCAGAAGTTCTTTGTTCAGGTAAGAAACTAGAGAAAAATCAAATCAAACCAAACCAAAACCATTGTTGTCCAGCTGTGCTAGCAGTTCTTCCATCACTGCCCACCAGACAATGCAGGCTTCAGGCTATGACTTCATGAAAGCATTTGTTAAATGCCCTGCTAAGCAACGGCTCCACAGTCAACATTCCCATTGCGTTGCTAATTGCCAGCCAATCACTGCAAGTGACCAACTCCCAGATGGTCACTTGACCATCTCAAGTGACCATCTCAAGTGACCATCTCAAGTGACTCTTCTCCTTAGGATGAGGGAATGCCCTGGTTAAGATCTACACATTTCTGCAAATGACCGAGGATGACTTGTCCCAAAACCTTTCTTCTGAATCGCACAAGTCAGCCACTGCAATGAAAGTCAGTCTCTGGCAACAACAAGAATGGGGGTCTTTAACCTCAGCATCCAGCCTGAAGGATATTTTCACCAGAACGCTTAGTCACGGACAGGGTGGTGAATACCTTAAGAGAAAGAAAAAAAGACAACTTTTAGTATGGCCAGAATGAATTTTCTCTTCTAGAAGATCAACTTGGGCATAATGTTCAAAACCACAGCCATTTCTTAAAGTAATAAAATAATAATGAAAAACATACATTCAAAATCCTTGCCACTAACCAGCACCTACACATACAAATACCCTTTGTTCTCTTAATTTACCTTATGGTCGTCCTTTTACAGTGGGAAAGAAAGAATTAAGGAAGTCATGTGACTTCCTACCACCTTTTGTCTTAATGCTTAAAATTTTTACAGTGGGAACAAGCTCAGCAATAATAAACTCCAGTCTGTACACCTAATGAGTAAGTGTCTTTATGGCCCAAACATAACTTCTTGGTTGGGAAAGTGAAGTTAACTCAAGGCTACGGCAGCTGGAGAGAACATAAATTTTGCCTTTGTACCTTTCTAGATATTATAGAAATGTGGAACTTATTGATTGCTGATGTAGGTATTATGTGTGGGATTTGTATCCTCCGGACACTAGCTAAGAAACACTTAGTAAATCTAGTTTGAAAAAGTCCAATCTTTACTGCTTTCAAGTCACATTAAAGAAAACAAGATTTTTGAGAATAATTATTGTAAAATTAAAAGGTATCAAAATTCAAGAAGAAAAATTCTACAAAACCTTGTTTAATATTAGAACTTTACTGTGCAAATAATTGCATAGTTTTGCATAATTGCATAGTTTTGCATAAATATAGAAAGGAAAAAAGGAAATCAAAACCACTTCTATCTAAATGGTTCAAAGTTGCAATAATTGAGTATCATCAAAGCCATCTCTCAGGAGGAATAAACTTAACACAGAGTAACATATATACCCATTCCAGTTATGCAAATAATGCAGAAGTATCAAAAGATAATGGGGATGTGAAAGCCCTGCAGTTCTCTAAGTAGAAGCTTTGCTGCATTAAGGCTGTTAGCAGCTCTTCAGAGAACAACATCAATAAAGGATATAGTTCTTCCACTTTCTATAAGCATGTAAATCATTACACGTAAATCAGGAAGACAAACACATGTCTAATATATATGGCTGAAGAACAGCAATATATGTGTGGCTTGAGACAGGGTTTCTAACTCTTCGGTTCTGATCCACAGACTGACAGCATTTATTATTATTTCACTTTGAAAGACAAAGATTAAAAAGAATATAATTTATCTGCTTTCTTCTTGGTCCGATTGCAAGCTCTGGGTGTGCTCGCCAGTTCCAACGGTTGCAGGGACCACACAGCTCCCTAACTCCAGTAAGCCAGCTGGGAGTAATTTCATAATTATTGGAAACATGAGTTTTTTGACAGAATTTTTTAATTACTCGAGTGAAGACAAACCCTTAGATCCAATGACTGGAAAGCCGTCATTAGCTAACTTGAAGAATCATTCCAGCTTTCAGAAGACACTTTATCTTAAACACAGATGCTCAATAATACACGCCTGTATTTTAAGCATTGCGGTACAGTCCAGGCTGAGAGGTAATTCTCTGTAAGGCTGAGGTCCTACCAATCTGTGCTCACACTTATTTGTGCTTTGCCTTGCAAGAAATTCCATTCAGAGTTCAGGCTTTTTGCAGAATAAAATGCTGCTCAAATAAGAAAAGTGAAATCTGGCTCTAATTTGTAAGCAGTGAGAAATGGGACCCTCAGCCTTACAGTCTTCTTCAAGTTGAGTAATACCATGTTTCACAGGACACTCTTTGAGCAATGAATCAGCACTAAAGCCAGTGAAGATGTTAGCATTTGACCCTGCAACACTGTCCCTCTCCTGCTCAGATCAGACTTCATTTTCCTTAGTTTTTACATGGATGTAAGATAAGAATAATGTCGATTTTATCCATCATTCTATTCATCAAGATACGCGCAGTCCTCACAAATTCCAAACAATTTTTAAGCATTTTTTAATCAAAGAGTACCATCTTGCACTTTGATTTTTGTTTACTGCTGAAGAGATTAAATTAAGTAACAGGCATAAAAAAAAAAACTTTTGAAGACCGGCACTAAAAATGATTGCTGTTCCCTGGAGCTTTCAAATAGTGTATTTCTCCTGAGCCAATTTCTTCCTCCCCCACTCAAACAAATATGATTACCTGAAATTACCTCCCTAAATTATGTCTAATCATCATTCTATTCAGTTTCAATTTTAGCAGCTCAGATGTCCAGAATAAATTATGACTATCATCCTCTCTTCAAACTGCATATGCTAATATCCTGCTTGAGTTCACAGGTTTGAATGCCTCACTCAGAGTTCCCCCTCCACAGGGCCCGTGGTAAGATAATGACCTGCTACCCCTCTTCAAGGGCTTCCAAGAACACCATTAGATGATACTAGAGAAAAAAAAAACAACAGAATTTGTATTGCAGATGCTTTGAAGATGATTCAGATTGCTAGCAGTCCATTCCATTAATGGAGTTCATATTATATTGCTTATACTGTATCAATTTGGAAACACAAAACAAGAGAAGTGGACTTCACTTCTGCAGACCACCATCCTGGTGCTCTCTATTAAACTTTGTAGCTAACACATGCAGGTAAAAACACAGATTCGGTACAAAGACCTACAAAGGTGATATACAGTTTTTGCAGGGACCTTCAGCTCATATAACTGGTCCTAATACTACTAAAATCAGTGGAGCATCCCTGATTTGTACCTGGGAGGAGCTGTCCCTCACCCACTAGGGAAAATTAAGCTCTTCATTAAAGAGGAACAGCAAGACAAACACAAGAAAAAATAGTTGTGTGGCCTCGTGTACTTCAGTTCAAAAGTGAAGTCCTAGAGAGTAAAGGAGAGAACTTTAAAAGGGTAGAATTTCATAGAAATAATTGTCATGTAGATGGTCCCTTTCCATAGCACCAGTTTATAAGCCTATTTTGAGTACACATATATAAAAAAAATAGCTTTGACAACCACTTTAGCAGAAATAGTATTTGAAGCCTTCATAAATGGATCTTTGAGCAGGAGGAAAATTCTATACATCCCAGTAGAGGGAGCACTGAATTAGGGGAGACCATAAACATTTCACAAATTAACACACAAAAAAAAATAAAATTCCCAGATTCAACCTAAGTGTTAGATTTCTAAATATTAAAACCACCCTACCTACCCCAAATTTGGACCTCTTTAATAGAGCTCTGCTATTCAGATTTCCAACACCTTACCCCAGAACGCTATGAAAGCTGAGATATGAGGTGACTTCATATACAAACCTCTGCACAGACAGGATGAATTCCTATGGTGCTGTCCAGCTGTTCCTTTGTCAACCCACATTTAATAGCAGCTGCAAACCCTTGGGTGACTTCTCCAGCATTTGGACCAAGGACATGGAAACCAATGACTCTCTCCTAAATACCAAAGATAATCAAAGGCAAGCACAGTCATGCATTCAGTTCTCTTTAGATAACGTGTAAGGTTTTCTAACTCAGAGTATATAACATCATCAGTTCACAAAATATACCTCAAATTAATGTAACCACACAAATGTGAACTATCATTAGCACCAACAGATGGGAGGTAGTCAATATAATTTTGTTCTCTCTCCGAAAAGGAAAAGATTCAACTAGGAACTCAAGAATCAGCTTCCTTACAAAGTTTTGTGCAGGAGTCCTCTGTTCACATCAGCAGCATACAAATTTAACACACATCATGATCTATGTTTGATTATAGTGTATGTCCAAATTGCAAACATGCATTTAAATTTTATTCAGGCAAGTTATTTCATTCATTTCAACAAACTGCTTGCCTAAGTAAAGCTGAGCACATTGCACAAAGGCTTGCAACATCAGGGCTTATGCGGGGCTGGCACATGGTGCGTATCTATTAAAGAAATTTTAGTTTGATAGTTGCTTACAGGAAAGGGCCACAAGCTAAAGGTTCAGCTAACAGATGTAGCGAGAGGTGCAGTGTAACTAAACTGACGACTACTCTTGTTGCAGTGTTTGCTGTCATTGGGAGAGAATGTACCTAGAGACCGGCAAAATAAACTGAAAGACATCCAGTTACAAGGAAGATAATATTACTTCATGCTTCTCACATCTACACCACTGTTTCATTGCAAAATACGTCAAACTGCACATATATCCTCAGCAAACACCCAACAGAAGTACTGACTTGACCTGCTTTTCTTAAAGAAAAGCCTGCTTCTCTAAGAAAAGCAAGTATCCTTTAGCAAATGCCAACTACTGTGGGCTTCAGTGGTTTTCAGGGCATTAACCAGATTTTCTGAAGCATAGATGTAGCCCAGTTGAGTATCAAAAGCTCCTCCCACTAAATATCACATATAACAGAGTGGAAAGGTTATTTTTCTTTCAGTAAGCCTCAGGACTGAGATTTACGACAGGGTTTATTTAACTAAGAAAAGCTATAATTAGGTAACAACTAAAACAGAATTATCCTTATTTTCCTTTAAAAATATGTACACATGTAAAAATAAAATCATAGTAAAAAAAATGGGGTAACTACAGTTTAAAATAGTTACTGAACACATTTTTCATCCAGGCTAACTTGCAGCTCTACCTTTAGATATTTAAACATGTTCCCCATTTTCAGGACAAGAAATGGAAACAAATTAATGAAACACTTTAATTACCATTAAGCCTTTTCATTTTCTTACGTAACTTTGGATTAGGAACATAACCATGGGTTCCAAAATGGCTTCCACACTAGTGCAAACTCCTCCAGAAAGAGAAGATGGGCAAAACCAGACAGGTTTTCAAATTTTACAAAATCGTGATGTGATGCTTAGAACAACTGCAGTGAGATAAATCTCTGTCTGATGATAAAAGAAAATGGATAAAGTAGATCCAAAATTTTATTAGGGCTGATAACTCCATGCCACTATCTTAAAAGGAATACATCTTTACAGCCTATTATTTTTCATAATAATTCATATTATTAAAATCAACTAAATTTTTATTAAAGAGATTATGATCATTCAGAGAGGGGCATATCAATTCTTTTGACCAATTAGTAATTTTGCTTGTGCTTCAACAGGTACTGTACATTTCCACAGCCAGGAAGTTTTAACCTAGTCCAAGGATAATCCTGGCATTATCACTCTAAATGAGATTTGT
The DNA here is from genome assembly GCF_013368605.1 of Nyctibius grandis. NCBI lineage: Eukaryota > Metazoa > Chordata > Aves > Nyctibiiformes > Nyctibiidae > Nyctibius > Nyctibius grandis. The sequence goes on from NC_090662.1 coordinate 65,158,733, forward strand.
GCAGGCAAGATACATTAATCCTGTTAGAAAGAGCTCAAGAGTTTTATAGACACATGTGAATTTGCAGAGGTTACAAGTCGTGATGGTTTCTGAGTGACATCAATTTCTGAGAGAAGAATCTCCCAGAAAAAGAATGTCCCAGTTTGGGAAGGGGAGAATAAAACAAAAACATAAGACTTCTAACCATTTTTACATGCTTTGATTCTTATTCTACATATATGAAGAAGCACCATACACCGATGGCAATGATGGAATTTTCTATTTTACTGAGGGCCATTTTTGTATAAACCGAAGTATTGCATCACTATTAATATTTATTACATTTCAAAAGGTGGAAAAATTTTAATTAATTTTTAACTTGTTTAAAATAAGCTATTTATAGCTGTGGTATCGACAGTCCCTATAATGAACATATGGCTGCTGTTTTCCCTGGAAGGAAAGATGCACTTACATTATCTTGAATATTGCAAATTATCTTCGCATAGCATTTGTTGTTGTCTCTGGATGGCACAGTCCATTCCAGTGGCCAGAAATTACTATGGTACACCTGGAAATACAACACAGGTTAAAAAAAAAAAACAGTTGTGTAATTTCACAGCAGAGAGCATGATCATCCAAAAACTGCCAGACTGTCTTAAATTTGCCTCGTCTGCTTCCAAAGGTGGAGCTTTACTACTGACTGCAATTGCTTTTGGACATCACACATGTAAAAACTTTCAACAATTGTGATGCTGCGCAAGGATGATCCATTAACTAATAACTCTTCATTAGGAATCAGCCATGCTTGTAGGATTTGAAAGACTGGAAATCAGGGTGAGACTCTTTCTCCTTGATGTATGCCAGGATGCTGTTCACCGTGCTCCCATTAAACCAGACAAATACAAGCTTCCCTCACGGAAGGCTGTATTATCTCTGGGTCTACCTGGGATGAAGGCAAAAATATTTCTCAGAGCAGAAAAAGTGAAGAAATATCCCCAGAGTCTGGGTTTAGCAGAGATGAGGGCATGCTTTTTGCATGATCTCTTAGATTATGTATCACTGCAAAATGGAAAGTACATTTAAAACAAAAGAAAACAAAATGACATTCTTCTGTCTGCCCCAGCCAACATCACTGGATGACAAGGTTGCTCACCCACCTGTATAGCACATATTTCAGGAAATTACAGGGTTTTTTGAGGCACAGTTCTACTCAGAACTCTCAACAGCTCCCATTACAAGCTAACCTCAAACTGATTACTATTTGAAATTTAGTTTTTAATTGATCACAACTCCAGTAAAAATATGTCACTTCACAAACTAGGAGAGAGAGCTCAGAGTTTTTCCATATTAACAGGGTTACAAAGCATTTATAAGCATCACTGTCTGAAACTGAAATTTAACAGGTCTGAATGACAGATGCAACTCAATAATCGTACTGAAGCTTGCAAAAGCAAATATTGTGGCATGATAGCAAGGTCAGAATAAACTAAATTAGGACTTAGCCACAACACAAATGCTTCCAGATGCATATTTTCAAAAATGGCTTTGAAAATGGAAAGTGCATTTTCCACAAAGAAGGGTCCAATGTTACACATGTAACAGCAAGGATTTGACTCAGTAACAAAAATGTGACTGTGTATATACAAACTTTGTGGGGAGAACAGAATTTAAACCCCTGCCTTGTAGTCAGATTAACAGTACTTGACACACTGCCATTTTAAGTCATATTTACATCTTTTCTCCACAGTTCAAGTTAAAAAATATAATTGACAAAGCTAAGAGGGAGACAAGTTCTCAACTTTATGAGCCACCACTTATCTGCTTATTTCCCCAAATAATGCTTTCTCAGGTGATCTTCACGGGAGGTTAAAGTTCAGTTTATTGTCAGACTCCCTCCCCTCATGTTTTCTCCAGTGTGGTCCGTACAGTATTTTGTAAGAACAGCCTTAGGCACTAAGTGCTTACAAATGTCTAATTACACTCTCGACCAGCAATCCCAGTGAATAAAAAGGGATCACTCACATGAATAAAATTAGGCACATACCTCCTTGCATAGTCAAAATAAACAGGAAAAATGAGTATAACAACATCCAGCTCTATGAAGTAAAAATCACCATGGCAAGGAATTTGCCACACCGTAGCTACAAAAATCTCCACTTTGACATTAAAACCAATGCATTACTTCCAACACATAACCAGCTTTAATTTATCCTGAGGTATTTGCATACACAAAGAAACCTTTTTTTTTTAACCAAATATTCCATCTTCAAGCCCTATTTGCCAAAAATAGAACATATTTGCAACTAGAGGTATCAGAATCAGGGACTATTTTTACAACATGTCTAGGAACTGTCAAGGAAGAAAAAAATGTACCTAGCCACCTCCTGCCCTTACATCAGAACACAGAATGCTGTTGTTAATCGACTCTTAACATTATTTTAAATTACAAATTGGGAACTTAAAATCCAGATGAAACTAAGGCTTTTACCTCAATGTTTTCCTCCCCAAACTTCTCCACCGCAGCCTCTTCAGAATACCCACAGGCTCCATACTCCAAAGGAGTGAATACAGTGGTTGGAACATTCACATAGTCACACTGTGTGGCATTCAAAACATATCAAAAAAACACACAACAACAGTAATAAAATCAGCACAATGGGTAAAAATTCAGCAGTCTGAAATTCAGACAGAAGAAAAGTTGGATTATTCGGAATTCTGAAAGCTACTTTTTTTTTTAATTTAAAAAATCATTTTAAATTAAACTACAGTTTTGGTGTTGTCTCTCTCAGAGGCGTTAACTAGAGGAAGAACAGAAAGACAATTTAAAGCCACACTGTCATTAACATGCATAGATTAAAAGGAAGAGGAAGTTCAGTGCCCTGTTTTAAAAATGTACCAGATCAAAGGTCTGGTACATTTTTAAAACAGATAAAAAGTACACTGTTCAACTGCCTCTACAAAGCATGCTATTTTTAGCTGGGAATGCTGCAAAGACACCACCACCATCAAAACCCACCATTTTTTTTATTAACTGTGGCCCTAGGCGATGCCAAAGAACCAAAGACATGAACTACAGACTTTGGGGGGACAGCTAGAACTAGAGCTGATACTGTGCGCCTAGTCACGTACCATGAGAGACAAACACTAACTCCTGTTGACTGGAGCTTTACAGTATTCTAGAGGTTCCTTCTCTGGGCAACTTCTGGGCGTGACCACCCTCACTGTAAGAAAGGTTTTTTTAATCTTTAAATGGAATTTTCCTGTGCTTCAGTTTGAATCCATTGCCTCTTATCCTTGCACTTTATACCACTGAAAAGAGTCTGGCTCCATCTTCTTTACTCTCTACCATCAGGTACAAATACACTTTGATGTAAGAGCCCCCCAAGCCATCTCTTCTGCAGGGTATAAAAATTCCCAGCTGTCTCAGCCTCTCCTCATGTACCAGATGCTCCAGTCCCTTAATCACAGTCATGGCCCTTTGCTGGACTTGCTCTGTCCTTCTTGTACTGGGAAGCCCAAAACTGGACACAAAATCCCAACCTGTCTCACCAGTGCCAAGCAGAGAGGCAAGGTCTCCCTTCACCTTCTGGCAGTGCTCTACCAGGATGCATCTGCAGGATGCAGCCCAGGATGTCACTGGCCTTCTTTGCCATGAGGGTACATTGCTGGCTCACAGTCAGCTTGTCCTCCAGACCCTCTGAGGCTTTCTCTGCACAGCTGCTTTCCAGCTGGTGGGTTCCCAGCCTGTGCTGGTGCATGGGGTTACACCTCCCCAGGCACAGGACTTTGCACTTCTCCTTGCTGAACTCTGTAAGATTCCTGTCAGCCCATTTCTCCAGCCTGACGAGGTCCCTCTGAGTGTCAGCACAACCATCAGGTGCATCAGCCACTTCCCCCCAGTTTTGTATCATCTGCAAACTTGCTGAAGGTGCACTCTGTCTCATCATCCAGATCATTAATTAAGATGTTAAGCAGTATTGGACCGAGTATCCAACCCTGTGGCACACCACTAGTGACCGGCCTCCAACTGGTATTTGCAATGCTGGTCACAGCCCTTTAAGCCTGGCAGATCAGCCAGTTTTCAGTCCACCTCACTTCTACTTACCTAGCCTGTACTTCATCGGTTTGTCTATGAGAATGTTATGGGAGACAGTGTCAAAAACCTCTACTACAGTCAAAGTAAACACCATCCACTGCTCTCCCCATATCCACTAAATTAGACATTCTGCCATAGCAGACTAGCAGGCTGGTCAGCTCTACTTAATTTCTAGTAATTTTAGTTTCTATGGATTTCAACTCTAATTTCCTTTGTGACGGGGGATCAACTAGGATGCTGCTTACCATTCTTTCCCCACCTATCTGTAACACTTCATTATGTTTCACACAATCACCCTTTCCGGATTTGTTACAACAGCAATGTAAGCCAGGATCCCATCTAAGTAGTTACTCATTTCTTGGATTCGCTGAAAGACATGATGCTTTCTTTGTCAGCCTGAGGATTTTCATATCTAGAGAAACAGTTATCTGGCATAAAATGTAAATTAAGACATATCCATAGTATTGCAGCAAGAAAAGAATTCTAGCTCCAGCTATGGTTTTCTTAAACTTTGCCTGGCTGATGTAATGACATCATACACACTGATTCAGGATTCTGTCACTGCAATAACTGCCAACCTAAAATAAACAACTCAATCAAGCTCTAAATCTGACCAACAGCTGAACTTGATACGAATACAGCAGGTTCTAAAAGAGAAAAACCTTTACGCTTATGTTCTATGGTTATGAAGGCGAGACAAGCACCCATGTCAATGGTGCTTGGACAACAGTTCTTTAAAGGCACTCTCCCTTCCTCCTGGTTTAAAGATAGGGAGTAAATGAGTACCCGTGCTACTCCTATTTGCACTAGCATAACTTGACTGAAACCTACAGTTGCAATAGTATGAAATGTAAACACTGAATTGATGAACTCAACATCGCAGGTATAAGTATGTGCTGACTTATTGGTACATTTGATCTTCCTTTGTGTCTATATTCAGTTATAAGCAGAACTATGTATTACATTGAAAACATATGGATGAGAAGTGAAAAAATTAGAGGAAATAATGTTGAAAATGAAGAGCATCACAAACCCATTTTACACTTTATTTAGGGACCATAGGTAGGTTCAGTAAACCACCTATGAATTAAAGCATTTAATGGGATGGGAATGACTGCTGACTTTTAGGGAAGGCAGTAGAGTTAAAAACAAGTTAAATTATCTCAGTTAATTTTATCATCATTATACTCCGAAAGAAAAATAAAACCTCTTAACAGGAAAAAAAGAGACTACTGCTTAATCCATAAGGTATTAATTTCATCCTACACAATTAGCAGAACATATCTGCAGTAATAGTTTTGCAAGGGGAAAATTAAAGTGATCATCAAAGCTAATCTTTAAAAGCCTACAGAGTTATCCATAAACAAGCAGACTTGCACTCTGCACTTAGAAGTAGAGCCATGACAGTGTTTTGTGGCAATTTGTTCCTTACCTTACTCGTTGCCCCAGCATAAAGCCTTTGAACTAACAATCTTCCTGCCTGGATTGCCACTGGTGTGAGTTCCAGCTTGTCCTGCAGTATATCTCCAACAGCATAGATATATGGCACGTTTGTTTGCTCCTCATCATTGACAGGAATTTTTCCTGTTCTGCAATTTGAATTAACAAGAAAAAAGAGCTAAGTGCTCTGCTGTGAAGACTGGGTGTGTAAATAGCCTTGCAGGAATTAAGCACTTTAGCTTTAAGAGAAAGACACGTCTTTGAAGTATGAGGGAAAGAAGTCATATTCACAATCTCACCATCTTGAGCAAGTACGTAAAGCAGTACAAATCTGACCAAAACTACAGGAATTTATACACTGGATAAGGAGGTAGCCTGTGAAGTTGTGATTTATCTCCTGAATGAATTCTTTGTTGAGGCGTAAGTCCCTTCCTCAAACACTATCTGCTACCAGCTGAGCTGCGTACTGGCAACCTTGAGGAATGACAGGAAGAGACATTCTCCCACTCAAGCTGCAGGACAAAAGAATTTCTCCACTACTGAAATTCCAGTCCAGTGGCTGAAGTAGTTTCTATAAACTCACCCTTCAGGCTTCTACACACGGACAGGTCAAACTGTTAGACACTCTACTTAAGGGACAGCCAGCAAGTTATAAGTGTACTGAACTAATGGAAGTTTTTAATTATTGATATTTCCCACTTCATTAATAAATGAGGTAGTGCAGTAATCACTGCAGGAAACATATGTAACAAAGAAACCTAATCAGACAGGCACAGAAACAGTCACACAGTTACTTGAGGGACCAGCGGCAATTCCCATATTAAAATCCAACTTCTTCAATTTTGCTCGTTATCAAATATACAGTTTATGCTAATAATTTTATAGTTCATTCTGTTAAGCTAGTAATAGGTGTCCTGATGTCAGAAAGATGTGTACTGTTCTACAAGACAACATGGGTCTGCCAATTTTGAGTGGCCCAAAATTTCCACTTATTTAGAACATTGCAACAGTTCCCTTCAGCAACATCAGTCACTGCGTTCATATATAAGCTGCCCTCTGCACTGGTTTTCCATAGACTATCACGTCAAGTTCATGGTCCTGTGTCTTTTCTTCAAAGGGGCCATCGTCTAGGCCCCAAATGCCTAGAAGATGTTTTAGATACCAATATCGAAAATGGTACCGATGGCTCCACTCCCTAGTGCAATGGCCTCACTACATTAAACATGAAATGCTCCTCTACAGGAGACAGATTGTTGCCAAGGGTTGCTCTAAGGCAAGAAATAAACTCCTCCAAAACCTAAAAGACATCACCAACTCCAACTGTGAGTTTAAGGAAAGCTACTTTGACCTTATATTTTAAAATAAATATATAGTAGCATTTACATTAAACATTTAAACAAAACTCACCACACTAAAAGCCTGTATGAACAAACAGATCTCTGCCCCAAGAGGTGGTAGAGAGAGAAAAAAAAAAAAAAAGAGACAGGAGTAAGAGTACAAGGAACAACTGACAGATGCTAGAAAGCCCACTCACTGGAAGAAACTGAGACTGACCTGTGAATCTAGACAGAATGGAACAGACACTTTTGACTCCCGGCATTTAGGAACTGACATTTCGGTATCAAAAAAAGCAAACATGGCAGTACTATGGAAGAAAATACAGCTATCTGCTACGCAGTCTCCTATCCAAGCATATGCAAACAGGAAACAAATTTTTCTTCAAAGCGTTTGAATGTCTATGCACCACTACTATTGCAATAGTAAATGACACAAGCTCACTCCTCAGTGGTGCACAGATATCTGTCCTTACTTTTCATTGATCTTCACTCCAACTTTTTCCAAACCAATTTTTCTTGTGCATGCATCTCTTCCAATTGCTAGCAACACCTGCAAAACAGCAACGCACATGTTACTGACTTTTTAAAACCTCAAAAGTGCATCTGCATGTGGCTACCTATTATTTTCATTATATACTAAGGATTAGTAGCTAAGGCTTGGTCACATTAACATGAATACATTTGTTGTCCATTGTACATTCATCGAGTTCAAGACAAGTCACATATCACCATGACCTAACAAAACCAGATTTCAATGATAAGATTAAATACAGGCAAATAGCTTTCCCTGGAAAAATGCCCCAAGACTATTCTAAACAAATCAGTTAGGGTCAGATTCTTTATTTTATTTCCTCGCACTTTTATACCGATGCGTTATACCATATCCCTATCAGAGCAGATGACCCCAAAATGCTCCACAAGGAAAGGGCTCTTCAGGAAGGAAACTCAGATGCTTAGGCAAATAAAAAGACCATAAAATAAACTTTGTTTTGATCAGAAAATATCTTTTACTTATATAGGCTCTCAGCCAAGTCACTGCCAAAGAATATTATTTGCTGAATATTATTTGTTTGAACATTTGTTCAGAATGATGGACAAATCAGGCCAAATTCATACCCATCCTATCAACTTGGCTACCTTAACAAGCAAACCAAGTTCCAGCCTATACCATCACAAGGAAAAGTGCTACATGCTTTGCAGTCTTGGACAACTGCCCAGGTAACTACACAATGCGTCTCATATGACAACTAAGAACTGTGCTGAAGAAAACAGAGACCTGCTTCAAGACGCTTTAGATGACCAAGCATGCCAGATCTTCAGAGCTGAAGGTCTTAAAATGCATCACACACAGCTCCTATCTTCTATGAGGAGTGCAGCATTTCAGTGAATGATGTAGTAGCAATGAGAAATCATAAGTTTCCTTAATGAAACGATGGCATCGATTTGCTAGCTAAAAAGCTTTCACTACTATGGACCAGGAAAAATAGTATTACAACACTGTGCAACAGCACTGTTGTTATTGTTAAACTTTCCCATAATATTAGCCCTCAGATGCACTGAGGCATGTCCTTGTTATGGGATGATTGATGCACTGTACAGGTAAATGAGGTCACTGGCACACAGCGTTTGCAGTCTAAAATCCCAGGCTGGCAAATGCTTGTCTTTATGCATTCTCTGTAGTTCCAAGTATTTTATTCACAACTTTTTTTTTTTTTCCTTTCAGCCTCAAGACCTAGGAAAATGAGTGGGGTGAGGGGTGATGGAAACAGTCACTCAAACGTATAATGGCATACCTGCATGCTGCAATTTTTCTGTTTTAAGTGTGTAATGAAGTTCCCTGACTGGCTTGCCACAGGGCATTAGTTGTTTTTGTGAAGATGCTGCATCAGCAACAGGCCTTGAGAAGACATGACACTTGTTTGTTTAGCTCTTCCATAGACCATTGTTTTGCGCCAACTCCAGGACATGCTTTAGTTACTATGAAAGTTATTTTAAATCATTACTTATTGTTTATGACAAATATCCCACCAGGGAAAAATCCTGCAACTGATTGCACATGACCAAGTTCATCTACATGCCTAAGCTAAAAAACAGGATTCAAAAGTATGCAAATGATCTGGTAAGGCACGTGGGACTCATACCTATGGATTCTGGACTTCTGTCACATCGATTACCTGTTGATTGTGTGCAATTAGCATATTGTAATGATTAAAAATAATTTCAAAAAATCTAAACTATGGATAAAAACACCCCACAAAGTCTTAACATTAAACGGAAGGCTATTTCACGCTCTTTATGTATATAGACAGGACTCACAGTATTGTATTCCCCTTCAATTATTTCATTCTCCTTTGTGGACTTGGCTATAACTTTCAATCTTCCAGGAGTTCCTTCCTCAATCTGCTCAACCTACAATATTAGGATAAAAAAAAAAAAAAGGGTTTAGTTTCAAGTAAAGATATGCAAATGTATCTTTGTCCCACCACATATCTTATCATTGAAAATGAGTGTTTAACCATTCAATAATTCATTCTAAAGATATTTTCTCCTTTCTCTAGATTTATGATTACTAATTGCATGTTTAAACATTTTGGTTTATCTCCATGCATTTATTCTTATGACCAACACAGTAAGACCTTGTTTCTGGTTATAAAAGTTGATTGATAGCTAAGTTCTTGTCCAAGCCCACCACGTGAGCTGCTAGTATCAACTGGGGATAGAGGAGGTGAGGAGGAAGGGAACTCTTGCAAAACCTGGAAACAGCATGAGCCATTTTCTTCAACCGCACCTTGAGGGCCATCATGCCTTCCACCCGCGGGAAGCCGCAGTCACAGCCCAGCCCTTAGCAGTACAGGCCTTTGCCCTGTTTGAATGGTATTAGTCCAGCATGTAAAGCTGCCATGGCCTTGCAGGAAAGGGCAGCCGCTGGCTCTAAATGGCTGAAAAAACACCAGCAGCTTAAGAAAAAAACCTCTTCAGAGTTCCCCAGAGTCAGCTGAAATAAATATTCCTAGTTTTAGCTACGGACCCAGTTGCACACTCTCTCAAGTAATGCAGCAGGTTACTGCCTATTCCATCAAAGCAAAAAAAAAAAAAAGAAAAAAAGTGAATCTTTTTGCAACTTTCTTCAGAGTAATAAAAGATAAGGTTTGTTTAAAACAAAACCCAAAATACTCCCCCTTCCATAACCCATCTGTCCATATACCAGAAGAAAAAAGCAGAAAGAGCAATACCACTAGCTTTTTTCCCAAACACTCCTTTTTCCTCTGACAAATAAATCAACTAAACAAGTGAATGGACTTTGAAGCTACATAGGTGGATTCTCTTTTGTCCTCACTAATATTCACTGGACCGCAAGGGAAGGACTGGATATCCTCAGCTACAGTCCTTCCCTTACCCTCCCAGGAACAGCAAGGCACCCAGCTGCTTTCCAAGGCTGGCTGCACATACAAGAGACATGTACGTGTGCAACACTTAATTCTGGGAAATTTTTAGTGTTCATTCTACAGAAGAAAAAGAACTTTTCAACAGCTGTCCTAGTTCCTACCTCATATTCAGTATTTGAAGGCAGGAAAAGCAAAATTTCTGATGAAGTTCTCTTCCCCCTTTTTAATTTAAAAAACCCTAAACCTTCTTTGCCATACTATCGACTTTAAAGGATCGCTGTGTTAAACTGCTCCTATTCAAAGGCAGCAATTCATTTTCTGTCTTCAAACAACCCAATGAAGGCTTTTAATAAGCACCACATGCATAACTTCAAAAACAATGTTTGAAAGAGATGAGAAGACCTGCTAAAAACATACCCAGCAATTTAAGTTTAAGGATATGCTCAACTGAAAACAGGGACAAATATTTTATTCCTATTGAAATTAAAGACATGTAGTGAAGGGGCAGGGTAAAATACAAAAAAGTGCATTTTGTGACTAGGGTGATGGACTCCTCCTTGCAGGATGCATTTGGAGGAGACCACTCACTATTTAGTTGAAGTGATCTGTTTCTTCTAAGATCAACTTCCTCCTTTCACATCCCCCAGAACAGCCTACAAAAAGCTATGTCTGAAATAAAAGCTAGATAATCATCCCTGCTTTTCGTACAACACAGGATTTCTACAACAGAAACAAGGATAAAAAACAAAGTTCCCTGAAAGGACCAAAGAGGAGGTCCCACTTTGACCTCTCACAGCAAATCTCTTACACTTTGTGAGAGAGGGTCAGATCCACAGCGTGGTAACTGGCAAGAGAATTTTTTAAGCTACTCTTGATATGGCTAAGGGTGAAAACAAACAGTCTTCACTCAATTTAATGCTTTAATCCCCAAAGTGTTAAACTCGGTAACGCGCTGACTTAACGCCAAATTGAAAACTGCTTAATACATTATTTCCTATTTCACAATAATTAAGAACTAATTATTGTGAAAAAGCATTTAGAAAAATACTGTTCACACCCTGTGAAGTCTTTGATAAGGCAATTTTACATTAGAAAAACTCCAGAGCTTATCTAACCCGCCTTTCAGCCTGAATTTGCCTATAGATGTACATAACTAGCTGCACCAGTACTCCTACTGAATTCAAAGAAAACTGAGCAAATATTTAAGGACTCTGCCAAGTAAAGGACATAGAAGGATACTTATAAAGCCCATTTACTTTTCTGGATAGTCCACTGGCCCTGGTCAGATAAGCAGTATTTGCTGGCTAAGAATTTGAGAACTGGCAATGAAAAAATGAAAAATATGACTATTTGTGATGCACTGGCCCTGATCTTACAGGAAATTATATATCTGCTTAATTATCAGCCTGCAAGAAGTTTCACAGGTCTCAAGACAACTGCTGAAATTAAGTATATTCAACATTTGCAGGACCAGGATAAGCAGGAATAACAACATTTTTAATGCAACATATACTAACCCATCTATTTCTGATAAAAACAATGAATTCTGGAATCTCACAAAATTTTAATACTAAGACTAAATTGTACCTTTCAATTACATAAGATTCATGGACTTATTCAGTTTAAAACAAAAAAACAACCCCTGCTATATTGTAGCAGATCCTGTATTGCAAATTTAACTTTTGTATACACTAAAATAATTTACATCTTAAAACATTACGATAGGTATATTGCAATGAATTGTAGTCTTTGAGCCTACCTTGATGGGCACAAACTCCCTAATAAAGTGGATTCCGTGTTCTTCCATATATTCTCCAATTTTGTTTGCCATATCCTGGTCAAATCCTCTTAAGAGAATGGATCTCACCATTACAGTGACATCTAATCCAAGACCTGCGAGAAATCCTGCACATTCCAAGGCAACATAGGAAGCTCCAACCACCAGGGTTTTCCCTGGACAGTAAGGCAGTGAGAAAAGATCATCACTGGTAAAAAAAGAGGGAAAAAAGAAAAGAAAGTTAGAGACAACCAGAAGAATGTATTGTGCTGTATATTTATATAATTTCTTCTGTAAGAATAGGACTTTATTCCTCTTCCTGCTTACTAAAAAAACGCAACAACTTAATTTTTTGGATATTCAGCTGGAATACAAGATCAGTACATGACAGATTAAAAAGTTCGAATTAGGAGTACATACAAAAAAAAAGTAAGAAAATTCTGAATCATCACAAAACTTTTGCATTTTTTTTTACAGAAACTTATGACAAATTGATAAAAAAGGTAGGTTTTTTTTTTCTCTGAACATTGCTTCAAATATTTTGCTGCAAATTTTAGCTCCTGAGAGCTAAAAGGAAGAGGAAGGGATTCATCTTTAAGATAAAAATACCATCTTCATTTCTTTTAAGACTATCCTTTTGCTAAAGCATTATACACAGTGTCAAATATATACAGACAACAAAACAAATTAATGCAAACCACAGTAACAGGCAGAGATAGAAGTATGAAATGATGGAAAACATGTTTATTTGCCCACTTTCCATTTCTTTCAACTGCTTCATCAAGCTACATCAGTTCTACCACACCTTGGACCTAGACTATAAAACCAGGGCTCCTCAAGGAAGCAGGGACTCATGGAGGCATCACGCTTGCTCAGCGGAGACTTGGGCAGAGTTTGACAATGCAATCCTCCAAAGATTTAAATCTAAAATAAGTGTCTCTTTCTGAGCCAACAACTGCAAAGGCTAAACAAAGATGCTCTCTGCAAATGTTGTGGTGGAATAAAATGTGATTGTGTAATTAAAGGCTACATCACACTTCCTGTCCCCCAGGGAACTCAGTGAAGATTACACAGACAGCCTCAATCTGATAGTCTTTAACTCTGGCATTCCTGACTCTTCCACCTTAATGTTATTTTCAAGCACCACTTTACAGGCTATATTATCTGTTACCTTTAATTTCACTACTGTTTATTAGAAGGGAAACATACAACATGGTGTTTTGGTTTCACAGGGATTATGCCAGTTATTTATTTCATTGCTATAGGTTTGCAAGCCCATAATTCCAATCTCTGTTTCTACATTAGGTAATATAAAAGTTACTCTGATATGAAAACATGTCATCTGCATATCACATTTTTTTGGTCAAAATTGTGCTAGAATTCCTTGGTCTTATCAACTAACCAGACACTTGAAATCAGTTTTCCCAAAAGCTGAATTAACTTCATTGAGTAGCTGGAAAAAAACTGGTCTGAGTTTCAAGACTGCCCCAATGTGTGAAGACAGATACATTTCCACTGGCTTCACAATATCAGCTGCTTTGCAACTCCCGCTTTCCTTGATATTTGAGCAGGGAGGTTTTTTCCAAGCAGACTGTGCTCTTCATTACCAAAAAAACTTCAGTATGTGAACTGAAAGATCATACGGAATAGAGAGGAAGTGGGTGTACTGGTAACTGGGGCAGAGCTGATGAATTAATTTTTATGATTGTCACACACATGATTTATGGTATTCTTGGTTACTGCTGTTATCAGTCAAAAACAGAACAATCCTAGCCAGTCACCCACAGTCCTGTGGTATCTACTAGACACCAATGTTTTTGGCATCTTAAAATCTGTCTATAGCTATTCTCCTGTGCTTACTTCCCCCAAACAAAAATTTACATAGGAAAGAAAACCAGAAACCAAGCAGCCCTGCTCATGCTTCACCACTTTTTCTTACAGGTGAAGCATTTAGACACAGTGAATGACTTCATATTCCTCCCTGTTTTTACCTGCTAATGCAGTATTCCTTGTCTCCAGGTATACCCAGGTAGCGTGGTCGTTCACCAGTGGCAATGAGAAATCTCTCAGCTGTGTACAGCTTCTCAACTCCTTTTTTATTTGTTGCCTGTGGACAAAGTATTAGTCTGAAGTGAGTATTTCGCAATCCTATCAAGGGAAAAATTATTCTATTTGAAAAGCATCTCTACTCAGAAAGTGCTATAGGAAGACCCAGCAAACATGGCTAGGGAGTACCTTAACTGTGTGTGGCGTGACAAATTCTCCGTATGCATTCTCATATGTGACTTTCTTCTCTCTAAGTGCAACCCGATAGCCCCAGTTCAGCGAACCAATGTAATTCTGAACAGATTCTGTCATAGTCATCCAGTTGTGTTCGACTGTTAGAAACAAAAGAGAAAGGTTCATCTTTCAGTCTGTGAGTTCTTCTTTTTCCATAGCCAACCTTGTATTCTCAGACAGATTTTTTTAATGACCCAGTCACCTTTGTCTTATTCCTTTTTTATTCCAGGGTAGCTCTACTGAAATTCAAAGAATTACATCACCCTAGACAACACAAGAGGTCACAGTGGAACAGATACGACTTGAAACACAGAAAAATTTAGCCTTACTGCATTATTGATAGTTTTCTATAGACACATGCTGTGGGCAGGTGACATTGCTCAACAAATGAAGACTATGCATCTCTGAGAGGTGCCTCTGCATGTTCCCCACTACAGGATTACACCCTAAATAAATCCCAATCCCATAACCATGCACATTAGAGCTAATATAAAGTAAAATTCATCTTCTTGCGTAGTAGTGACAGAGACTGAGGGGAAGCAAATCCTTGCCTGCAATTACGAGTAAGTTTCTAACAGGGGACAATCTGGAGTATTCCCTTACATGTTGTGTACATTCAGAAATGGAGTTGTACCTTATTCCTTTTATTCACACAGCGATCTTACCAAATACTAACATGATCAGAAGCTATGAATAAATAGCTGCAAGCCAATAAGCCCCGTGGCTTTAGACTTGAAAAGTGCTTAAGTTTCTGTGTAATCTCTCTGAAGTTGCCTCACATTGCTAAAGCCAGCATATGCTTAAGTGCAACAAGCACTTGACTGTGAAAAGAACCTCTGGATTTTCAGCACAAATGAGAAAACTGTAAAAAAACGTTCTCCTTTACCTTCTTCTGTAAACTGCCATCCAAATTTGCGTGAATCTTGCAAGGCTTGTCCCAGTAAAGCTGCCTGGTGCATTAATTTTTTAGGTATACAGCCCACATTTACACATGTTCCTCCAAGACCTGAGAGAAAGGAACAGAATGTGTTTTTCACATCAGTGTGGCTGATCTCAAAGGAGAATCAGAGTCTCTGAGTAAAGCTCCTTTATAACAGGTTTGCAATGAAGAGAAATTTACCCCATGAGTTTCCCAGAGGTGTAGGTGTGACAAAGTCCAGCACCATCACTTTCTTTTCATATTTGGCAGCCTCCTGCAAACAAATTAAATAAGACACATATCTAAATATTAGAGGTTAAACTTGGAGTAGACGATAACATCATGCATTGCTGAAAAGCTTTGTGACTTTTAATTAAGTAATAATGAATGATTTGCAAGGGAACAGCCAGACAGTCATTAATCTTCTGAATTAATCTGTGCACTGAGTAGGAAAAAGAAGATGAAGGGAAAAAAATAGGCATTCATCCTGCTACAGAACAGCATGGCACCAGCTGATACACAGAAGACTCTCAGAGTCAAACCTCCTCTTCTCTCCTCCATCCTGTCAGTCTGCTCACACTATTCCCCAACATGCCATTTACTTTTAACATATTTAACAAATTCTTCATTAGGCCAGTCTTCCCTTCAAAGACAGTTTCTCAAAGATTTGTTTGAAACCACATCACACAATGACATAAGCAATCATCAATGGATGTGCTCAAGCAACTTTGTAGTAAAAGGGAACATTCAATTTTGAGTACAATTTGTAGTTGTCAGGAGTGGCTCTTGCTCTTCAAGTTAGTCAACCTGCGGCAAATTGACTTTACTGTCAGGATGTGCAGATGTCAGCCAGACTAGAAAAGTGGTTTATTAAATGATATTTCACCTGAGAAGTTTCATTAGCAAATCTACAAACCATGTGTGCAAATGATACTGAGAACTGGAATTTCTATATTGATTCCATTATTCCCTTCATGCTTCTTAAGAAAAAGGCAAAAATTGACAGCGATAACTGGTACCAGAGAAAAACACTTAAGTAAGCACTACATAGCTGAGAAACAATGACGACAGATTCCCCCAGGGGATGCAGCAAAATAACTTTGATATTTAGAGTAAGCACAACTGTGCTGCCTCACATGATGAGTTCTTAGACATGTAAGCAATAACAACTATAGGCACAGGATATTACCCTAAGGCCTTGGGTTTTGTTTGGGAGGAGCTGGACCACCTTCAGCATTATGTTACCAGTAATACTTGTTAATCGAAATAGTTGACAATCAGAATTTCAATTTTAAATGTATCTTTCTTCAAGCAAAATACAAATCATATTTCAAACAACGCAGGCTATAGACACCTTTGGAAAATATTAATGTATCGGATTTCTGCTTCCAATTAAAGGTTGGCCAAGAAGCTAATTTCTATCCATTAGTAACACCTCTGAGAAAGTTCCTCAGAAAGGTGCTGAGGGACGGAGATGCGTTATTAATGCTCCTTTATAATGACAACTCATATACAGCTCGAAAGAGTTTACTAGTGTTAGCTAACTAAAATGCATGGATTCCCAAGCTTACACTCAGCTCACAAAATACAGCACAGCATTGCGTTTCCACCTTGGTAGAGATAACAAACAGATATGACCACTTTCACAGAGTGATATGCCCACAGTAACAAAACCTGCCTCGTAGGCTTTCAAACCTTACTGGGTTCAGTGCAGTGCTGCATGAACACAACGAGGTTGCTTAGGGATGGAGCTGTTCTGTGTGAACTGACAGTGGTGGCTTGGGACTTTGGTCTGGGTCTGTGGCTGAGTTATACAGAGCCAGCCTGGCAGCGTTTGCACTCACTCATCATGAAGACATGCCTCCAAAATAACAAGCTCTGAGCAGAATGTAGAGAGGAAAGGGAAGACGTGCATACAAAGCTGCATGTGTCATAGTGAAAAGCACGCATATAATCAACGTAGTTAAATTACAATCACAGAATTGTTTTGGTTGGAAAAGATCTTTAAGATCATCAAGTCCAACCATTAACCTAGCACTGCCAAGTCCACCACTAAACCATGTCCCTAAGCACCACATCTACATGGCTTTTAAATACCTCCAGCGATGGTGACTCCACTACTTCCCTGGGCAGCCTGTTCCAATGCTTGACAACCTTTCGGTGAAGAAATGTTTCCTGATATCCAATCTAAACCTCCCCTGGCGCAACTTGAGGCCATTTCCTCTTGTCCTATCACTTGTTACTTGGGAGAAGAGACCGACATCCATCTCGCTACAACCTCCTTTCAGGTAGTTGTAGAGAGCGATAAGGTATCCCCTGAGCCTCCTTTTCTCCAGGCTAAACAACCCCAGTTTCCTCAGCCGCTCCTCATAAGACTTGTGCTCTAGACCCTTCACCAGCTTCGTTACCCTTCTTTGGACTCTCTCCAGCACCTCAATGTCTGTCTTGTACTGAGGGGCCCAAAACTGAACATAGTATTCGAGGTGCGGCCTCACCAGTACTGAGTACAGGAGGATGATCACTTCCCTAGTCCTTCTGGCCACAGTATTTCTGGTACAAGCCAGGATGCTGTTGGCCTTCTTGGCCACCTGGGCACACTGCTGGCTCATATTCAGCCGGTCATCGATCAACACCCCCAGGTTCTTTTCCACCAGGCAGCTTTCCAGCCACTCTTCCCCAAGCCTGTAGCATTGCATGGGATTGTTGTGCCCCAAGTGCAGGACCTGACACTGAGCCTTGTTGAACCTCATAAAATTGTCCTTGGCCCATAGATCCAGCCTGTTCAGATCCCTCTGCAGAGCCTTCCTACCCTGAAGCAGACCAACACTTCTGCCCAACTTGGTGTCATGTGCAAACTTACTGAGGGTGCACTCGATCCCCTTGTCCAGATCATTGATAAAGATACTAAAGAGAACTGGCCCTGACACTGAGGCCTGGGGAACACCACTTGTGATCGGCCGCCAACTGGATTTAGCTCCATTCACCACAACTCTTTGGGCCTAGCCATCCGCCCAGTTTTTTACCTAGTGAAAAGTACTTCCATCCGAGCCATGAGCAGCCAGTTTCTCCAGGAGAATGCTGTGGGAAATGACAAACTTGAGTGTAGATATCTGGAACTTGGTATAAGAGCTGTGTAGTTGGGTTTTTCCCTTTTGTTTTGCTTTTTAAAGCATTGTACATTAATTTGCTAAAAAAGACCTGAATAATCTAAGTCAGTAAAACAGTTTCACTTCATTAACTTGATTTGAAATACACACATTGCTACTGATAGTGACGTTGACTTCATTGTCTGCTCCACTCTACAATCACTTGAGAACACTAAGAAGCAATATACTTCATACACTGAGTTGAAGGAATAAGGCAATTTATCTTCCTAGCTACATACCTTTTCTGTCCCAGAGCTGAAAAATGATGCAATAAACATCACTGCTGTAGCTTCACAACCTAGCATAGGCATACAACAAAGCAGAGCAGCCTCCTTACGGAAATTTCAACAGATCGCTTTTTATCACTGCAAACTGTTTTTGCATTACTGCAAGCTCTCTTTTACTCTTGTTACTCTCTTCTGTCCTAAAACATCCCCATCCTCTGAAAACCAACGTCTGGATCTCTTTGTGGGTTCTCAGAATTTTTATAGATTTTATCTTGTCTTCTATACTACGCCATGAAAATAGTGCCCCTATTGATGGTAAAGTAGTAAACTACCAAAATAGATTATGGACATACGGCACATTCCAGTCCACCACTCAGCACTCTTCCATTATAACAGAACATCTTCTAAGGAACCAAGGTTTAGTGTGAATCCAGTGCCATGCTGAAATATTTTCTTCTCATTTTCTTTAACTCAATGACCTCCGTCACTTCTCAAGAACAACAGAAACATCTCTTGTCTAGAGGAATAATCCAGGTCCAGGTCTTGAGCAATGAAATAATTTTATTTCTAGGAATGCTCAATTCACTTCTAAATAGTCAATTCTACCACACTGACAAGAGGCAAAGTGTGCCTAACCACTGATGTAAAAGAGAGTTACTGACTTACGTTAAATTTCAGCAAGTTTCAAATGTTTGGGATAATGACAACTCTAGGAGCTGTTATATTCTGCACCACTGTGGATTCCTTTAATTACAGAATCACAGAATCAAAGAATGTTAGGGATTGGAAGGGACCTCGAAAGATCATCTAGTCCAATCCCCCTGCCGGAGCAGGATTACCTAGATCATATCACACAGGAACGCATCCAGGCGGGTTTTGAATGTCTCCAGAGAAGGAGACTCCACAACCTCTCTGGGCAGCCTGTTCCATGTTCAGTCACCCTCACCGTAAAGAAGTTTTTCCTCATATTTATGTGGAACCTCCTGTGTTCCAGCTTGCACCCATTGCCCCTTGTCCTGTCAAGGGATGTCACTGAGAAGAGCCTGGCTCCATCCTCATGACACTTGCCCTTTACATATTTATAAACATTAATGAGGTCACCCCTCGGTCTCCTCTTCTCTAAGCTAAAGAGACCCAGCTCCCTCAGCCTCTCCTCATAAGGGAGATGTTCCACTCCCTTAATCATCTTCGTGGCTCTGCGCTGGACTCTCTCTAGCAGTTCCCTGTCCTTCTTGAACTGAGGGGCCCAGAACTGGACACAAGATTCCAGATGCGGCCTCACCAGGGCAGAGTAGAGGGGGAGGAGAACCTCTCTTGACCTGCTAACCACACCCCTTCTAATACACCTCAGGATGCCATTGGCCTTCTTGGCCACAAGGGCACACTGCTGGCTCATGGTCATCCTGTTGTCCACTAGGACCCCCAGGTCCCTTTCCCCTATGCTGCTCTCCAACAGGTCTGTCCCCAACTTGTACTCATACATGGGGTTGTTCTTGCCCAGATGCAGGACTCTACACTTGCCCTTGTTATATTTCATTAAATTACTCCCCGCCCAACTCTCCAGCCTGTCCAGGTCTCTCTGAATGGCTGCACAGCCTTCCCATGTGTCAGCCACTCCTCCCAGTTTTGTGTCATCAGCGAACTTGCTGACAGTGCACTCTATTTCCTCATCCAAGTCATTAATGAATATATTGAATAGTACTGGTCCCAGTACCGACCCTTGAGGGACTCCGCTAGACACAGGCCTCCAACTGGACTCTGTCCCATTGACCACCACTCTCTGGCTTCTTTCCTTCAGCCAGTTCACAATCCACCTCACTACCCGATCATCCAGACCACACTTCCTCAGTTTAGCTGCGAGGATGCTGTGGGAGACTGTGTCAAACGCTTTACTGAAATCGAGATAGACCACATCCACAGCTTTACCATCATCTATCCACTGGGTTATGTCCTCATAAAAGGCTATCAAGTTGGTTAAGCATGACTTCCCCTTGGTGAAGCCATGCTGAGTGCCCCTAATGATCCCCCTATCCTTGAAGTGTCTAGAGACAGCACCAAGGACAAGTTGTTCCATCACCTTTCCGGGGATGGAGGTGAGGCTGACCGGTCTATAGTTCCCCGGGTCCTCCTTCTTGCCCTTTTTGAAGACTGGAGTGACATTCGCTTTCCTCCAGTCCTCAGGCATCTCTCCCGTTGCCCACGACTTAGCAAAGATGATGGAGAGTGGCCTAGCAATGACTTCCGCCAGCTCCCTCAGCACCCGCGGGTGCATCCCATCAGGGCCCATGGATTTATGGACGTCCAGATTGCTTAATTGGTCCCTGACCCAGCCCTCATCAACCAAGACAGATTCCTCCTCTATCCTGACTTCTTCTGGGGCCTCAGGGGTCCGGGGCTCCTCAGGACAGCCTCCAGCAGTATAGACAGAGGCAAAGAAGGCATTCAGTAACTCCGCCTTCTTTTTATCCTCTGTCTCCAGGGCCCCCACCTCATTCATCAGTGGGCCTACATTGCCTCTAGTGTTGGCTTTACCTGCAATGTATTTGAAGAAGCCCTTTCTGTTGTCCTTGACCTCTCTTGCAAGGTTTAATTCCAAGGAGGCCTTAGCTTTCCTAGTTGCCTCCCTACGTCCTCTGACAACAGACTTATATTCCTCCCAAGTGGCCAGCCCCTCCTTCCATGATCTGTACACCCTCTTCTTCCACTTGAGTTTGCCCAGCAGTTCCCTGTTTAACCATGCAGGTCTCCTGGTACCCTTCCTTGACTTCCTACCTGTTGGGATGCTCTGATCTTGAGCTCGGAAGAAGCAGTCCTTGAATGCTAACCAACTATCTTGGGCCCCCTTACCTTCTAGTACCCTGTCCCATGGGATTTCCCCTAGCAATTGCTTGAAAAGGCCAAAGTTGGCCCTCCTGAAGTTCAGGGTTGTGATTCTGCTAGCTATTCTGTTCCTGCCACATGAGATCCTGAACTCTACCATCTCATGGTCACTACAACCAAGGCTGCCCTCAACCTTCACCGCTTCACCCAGACCCTCCTTGTTAGTGAGGATAAGATCCAGCAGCGCTCCTCTCCTAGTTGGCTCATCCACCATTTGCATCAGAAAGTTATCATCAATGCACTGGAGGAACCTCCTGGACTGAGGATGGCTGGCTGAGTAGGCCTCCCAGCAAATATCAGGGTAGTTGAAATTCCCCACAACAACCAGGCCCTGTAATTGAGAGACTGCTCTCAGCTGCCTGTAGAAGGCCTCATCACCCTCCTCATCCTGATCCGGTGGCCTGTAATAGACACCCACAACAGTATCACCCCTGCCAGCCTGCCCCTTAATTCGCACCCACAAACTCTCAACTCGCTCCTGATCCGCCCCTGGACAGAACTCAATACATTCTAGCTGCTCACTCACATAAAGAGCAACTCCACCACCTCTCCTTAGCGGCCTGTCTTTCCTGAACAGGACATAGCCATCCATGACCACATTCCAGTCATGCGAGGTGTCCCACCAAGTCTCTGTAATTGCCACTAGATCAAAGCCCCCCGACCGAACACGGATTTCCAACTCCTCCTGTTTATTCCCCATGCTGCGTGCATTGGTGTACAGGCATTTCAGGGACCGAGCTGAGCACACCGATTTCACCCCAGGGGGATGGGGGGCCTCCTGGTCTACCTCAACACTAGAGCGTTGCCCCAGTGGTGCAAGCCCAGCTACTACCCCATCCCCCTTCGAATCTAGTTTAAAGCTCTCCGAATGAGCCCTGCTAATTCCTGTCCCAAAACCCTTTTGCCCCTACGACATAAACCTTTCCCATGTATTACAGTCACGCCTGGTGTCTTATAAAACCAGCCATTATCAAAGAACCCAAAGCCCTGCCTGTAGCACCAGTCTCGTAGCCAGGCATTTATAAAGAGAATCCTACTATTCCATCCCACGTCATCACCTGAAAATGGAAGGAGGGAGGAGAAAACAACTTGTGCCTCACACTCTTTCACCAACCGTCCTAGGGCCTTGTAGTCTTTCTTCATCCCCCTCAGACTATGGGATGCAGCTTCTTCCCCACTTGTCTGGAAGATCAGCAGGGGGTAGTAGTCTGTGGCCTTCACCAGGTTGGGGAGTTTCCTGGTGATATCCCTGATTCGGGCTCCAGGCAGACTGCAGACCTCCCTGTGATGGGGGTCAGCTCTGCGTATTGGGATATTGCATATTTCAAATGTTTGGGATAATGACAACTCTAGGAGCTGTTATATTCTGCACCACTGTGGATTCTTTTAATTAATTCTAGATATGCTTCTAAAATCAATATCCTAACCAAAAATCATAAATTATTTGGCTACAGGCAGCAGATGCTAGAAATGAAGGGTGAGATACTAACTCTGCTTAAGTATAGGCAGAATCTCCATTTATCCAACTATAAAAGCTCACAAATCACAAAATCTCCTCCATTGTCAAGAATTAAAACAACATATGCAACTATTTCTGAAGAGATATAACTTTCAGACAAAACTAGAAACCTCCTGATGACAATTTTGAATAGTTTTAAAAAAGTTTCAATCATGAGTTGAGTTTTAATTCAACTACTAATAAACACTGTTGAGATATCTACCTGCTGTTTTCCAACAGTATCATCTCCCATTAGTGAGGTTGAAGTTTCATTCTGTTAGGAAGTATACCGTGATATTTTTACGTTTTTCTTCTTCAGAAGATAAGGAAAAGAATATTGTATAACTGGGGCTAACCTCAAAAGAAATCCCCCTGATCAGGCAGAAATGTTAAAGATGATACCCAGATCCACAACATTGAGGATGTCACCCTCCTACTTACAAGGAAAACATAAATCTGTATTTTCTCTCTCATACCTTGGCAGCTGCCAGACCACCTGAGCCCCCACCAATGACAATGAGATCATAGTCGTAGGAATGCGGCACCTCCATATGCCCGTTCATTTCCAGCAGTTTCTGAGGCTTGCCTTCCTTATGTGCCTGAACAGAGAAAACAAAAAGGATTAGGGAACATAGAAACATTATGCACAGGGCTCAAAAATTAGTATTTTCAGCAGCAAATACTGTGTAAGGGAACATAAACGCATCCAAATTTTCTGAGCTCTGCTTTTAATTAGCTTTTTAAAATTTCATCTTCTTAATCCATCCTTGAACAGCTCAGTACCTATTAGATACGGAACTATGAATTTTCTTGTTCGTTGGAGCCCTGGGTTTCCCTGCAGAGCTTAGTTTTCTATGTCAACATAACTCCAGTGCCTCCTCATACTGTGTACTCCAAGATGAGACATATACCTGCTGACACAGGCATTCCATTAATTTATTTTATTCTTTTCATCTGCCCTGGACTTTCCTAATTAGTGTTCTTTCCCTTCCCCTGCATATATTAGTAGGAAAATGCAACAATCATACCCAACATTGTAATAATCTGCAATTACCAGCCTTATCAACTGAATGAAGAGAACCATTTCTGAAAACCACATTTTTGTAACATGCCTGTGTTTAATATTGTTTTGGTTTAGCATTGTAACTAACTTTGGTGTCAAATGGACCAAGTGTGATCACTACAGTTTCACAAGAGATTCTCTTTTTTTTTGATCAGATGACTACTACCACAGAAAAACAACCCAAAAGTCCTAAAATGCATTTTGACAGCTGTATGCCACAAAGAACACTGCATTGTCTTCATATAGTCTTTCTAAAATGAGCCTTTGTACTTAGTTTGTGAAGCTCCAGTTTATCAGGGCTTCGGACCTTCAAGCTTTTGGAGTTGCTGGCAAAATTCTCAATGCCTCTCAAACTGCAGGATGAGATCTGGAGTGAGTAAAAATCAGATTCCTCAGCTGATGTAAATCAGTGAGTATCAACTAAAGTAATGACAAAACATTTAAGACCAAAAAAAGTAAACAAAGAAACCCATACTTAGTCACTTTACAAATCTGCTCACTTTTATTCAAGTGTTTCTATCTGTCTAACTAGGTAGGGCTTGATTCAGTACTACTGGAATAGTTATGGCAAATAAAAGGAAAGAAAAAAAAACAAAGAAGTTTCCCTTCTCTTTTCATCTTAATTTTATTTTGCTTTAAGCAGCCCTTTGCTCTCCACCCATTCTACTGTCACCTTCCTCTGAGGTTATCTTATTTCCTCTCTGTAAGTATAACTCTGTCTACTCCACAGACTGCTGCCAAGGCAGCCATATCACTGAAAAAAATCCCCTATCCCTCCAGCAAATTACACAGCAATGTCAGCAGAAATTCAGACTGTGCCTCTGACTGTAGAGAGTTACATTTTAATAGTATTTCATAAGCCTGGGTAGCATATTAATAGTAGAAATGAAACCTAGAAAGCACCTGTGGCTGTTGTGAAGACATCCAAAAATACCTCATCTTCCTTCCTCTTCTCCTCCTGCTCCACCACCCCAATACACACCCCTACCACTAACTCTACTTCGCGCTCGGTTTCCCTCTTCTCTTTCTCTAACATGGCCATTGGTCAGGTTCAAACTTCCTACTGCAATCAGAGTAAGAGTGAAAAAGGAGCATATATCGTATTATGGTAAGCAGTTTCACTTTACTCGTATTTAGGGACCTAAAATTAGAGAACGCGTGCCATTCGTTTCCAAAGCACACCTCCTTGTTTGCTCAGTGGCAACCAGATGGTGTGAAGCTTAAGGGCAGACTAACTCCCACACATTCATCAGACCCATCTACCAAGAACGGTACCTTTATGATGCATATAAAGAAACCACAATACCTACTCATGAAATTTGCTTAGATTACTACTTATATCATGCTGCCTTTTTTTTCTTTTAAGAAAAATGTTTTATGTTTTCATATGGATTAAGAAGCTTCAGCTTTTATTCCCTACTGTTTGGTTCATTTTTCATTAGTTCTTCATAATCAGTCTTCATGAAAACATATTAAAAGTTTAGATCAGACAAAGCAGATTACAACCTTCCCCTCTGAAACCACCTCCCAGAACCCCGCTCCAAAATGGCCAGGATCTTGACAAGCTCCACTTCCCATTTACCGGGGGAACTTGTTCATGACCATGATCCCATCCTGAGAACAGATCTCCTCCATTCTTCTCCCAAGAACTACAGTTTTTAAAAGAAAGCCTACATTCTTATGATTTTTCAATGTCAAAACTAAATTATAGACTTTAAAATGTATATCCCCCTACCTTCAAAGTTTTCTCATTATCTGTTTGCTTCTCCTGTACAAAAACAACTGGCTGGGAAGTTTCTGCCGTTACTTCGTGCTGCCCTTCTTCCAGCTTCTGTGCTCCCTCTGTGAAATAAAGAATAAAATAACGTAGTGTCTGGAGAGACGTCCTTTATGAAGGCTGCACCCCTCAAGCGAAATTGTCTGGGGGAGTGGCCTGGCGCCTTCATCGCTTCCTCAGCAGCGGCATGCCTGTCTCAGGGCAGATTTCCTACGGCGACTGATGACTCATTTGCAACGTTAGGATGACTTGCTATATTTTTCTCTTTAATAAAATGACATATGAGATTTGGCTAGGATTTCAGTAAGTTTTGCCAATCCAACAGTATGCTTGGAACAAAGCAAGGAAATAAGATTTGCTGTGGCTAAGCCTGAAACTTCACTCTTAAAGGAAAATTATTATTTTTTTCCTTTCTTGCACAGAAAGTGATTTTTTTATGCTGATGTGCTGTCATTTTTTTCAGACTTGTACTTTAAAAACTGCATTAAAAGTTTTTATTTTTATCCTGCAATTAGTTCCCTGGAAACTTCTTTCTGTTCAATTTATTGATAAAACCATTTTTGCCATGCATCTACCCTGTCCCCCAGTAATTTCTGCCACATGGTACTGCTTATACTATGAAATCCTCTAAATAAACATCTTCAAAATCCTGGAAAAGATCTGTGTTTGCTCACTGGTTGTAAGTGATTTCATATATATATATTCTGTTGGAGATATATGTATATCTCCAATAGAAAACATTAAGCATATTAGTGGAAAGAAAAAAACTAACACAGTGATACTTTATTCGACATGGAAAAAGAAAAAAGAAGAAAATCTAATACTTGTTTGGAATCCATTATCAGCTCTGCCCTCCTCCACATAACTGGGTTACATTAAGCTTAATTTCCAATAAATGGGTCAGTACACACTTGTGTGTACTTATTCACATACATACTTTGCACTGCACAACAAGCATTAATGAGCAAACTCTGACACGTGCACATACTTAGACAAACAGCCATACTGAATGCGTACACATTCCTTGGGCATTGAGCCCACAAAGCCGAAGAGCATTCACACACACACACATATGCACAAAAATGCAAAAAGGCAGTCACTGAAAATCAGTCTGTAATCTTGTTGCCTCCGTTTTCTTTTCTGAAACTTCGTGATAAAATTCCTTTATCTCACAAAGGTATTGGGAAGAGTACTTTGCTGATGTTGGTAAAAGGGGTTTAAAGATCAGAATCATTACGCAATAGTTAATAGTAATATTAATGATGGATACTAATTAATATTAATGATTGTATTATTAATGATTGGCCTACTCTTGAGGAAGGAATGTAGGAATTAATCTATGTATACACACATGCATGTACAAAAAGAAAAGCAAGAACACAGGTTTTGAACACTGGTCACAATCTTCACAAAGGAGAATGTTTTTCTTCAATATATTATCAAAGCTACAGTCCTGCATGTACCTGAAGCAACTGAAGCCTTATATTTTACTCCTGTAACAAGTTTGAACAACCTCAGGAATGTTCACTGTATCTTCAATGAGATAAAAATCTAGTCGTTAGACAACACAGGCATTTATATAAACACCTCTAATTATTTTCACGTAAGTCTGTGCTAGAGGTGCCTAGCTTTAGCAATAGCCCCAAAACCGAAAGGCAACCATAACCTCTGGCAGAGACTTGAAAGAGTTTGTACACAGGCTGGTGCTGCTAGGGGCCTCTCCCTTGTTGGTCCGGGCGACCTGCCACAGGCAGGATGACAAAGCAGAAAGTGCTCTGCGTGTCACGTGCTTGCTCTCCATAAAATTCCATCCATTAACGGCAATTACAACAACCCACAGTCCTGGTGAATCAATACTTCCCAGAAATCAATCAGCAGATACCTTTTTGCAGAGTGAGACTGCTAAGGAGAACTTGGACCACAGAGCCACTCTGGATAATCCTCAGAGATATAGCGGTGAGGACGACTCTCTTTGCCCGTAAGCATCAGTGTTACTTCAGCAAGTCTGTAGCAACTCACAGCCATTGCAGGAAGATGCAGTGAGGCTCTCACCCTGCACTACCACCACCTTTGTTTTTGTTAGTCCCAATCTAGAAGATGAGCGCTACCTCCTCTACGACCTGCCAAGTGGTCCTTGACATGGAGTGAACCAATCTAACAAATCACTACTATCAAAAGGGTACTCTCTTCCACCACATTATTTTTTTATTTCTCCTTGCTGTCTTCATACTTGGCACCAGCTCTGGCAGCCAACAGACCCTTAACATGAGCTAAATCAACTCACTGACCTAGGAGAAAACTAACCCAGGAGAAAAAAAGATGCGGACATTTTCCCACCAGCCTAACAAGCTCAGCCAGCACACGGAAGGATCCCATGAGGACCACAGCCAGTGCCAGGCAGCTGGCATACCCATACAGACCATCAGGGAGCAAGAGGAGGCAGCAACATTTCTCTTGCTGGTAGCAGCAAAACTGCCAGTTTTGCTCAGCAGCTTGTTAAACCAGAAAAAAAAAAACAGCTTTTTAGCATTTACCTCAATCCTTTTCTGAAGCAGACTACCCTAAGCCTCACTGCCACTTCTCGAGCAGAGAAAAAAAATAAATACAGTGAAACAACTATGGTATTTTTAATCCGTATCCTTCCTTATTGGCAGTTAGCTTCCTCACAAACCAAAGTCCTCGCTGATACCAAGGCCTCTGAACTTTTGACTATCGGTTGTGTAACTTCTGGTGGGGGTGAAAAAAGGCATGGTGGGTTTGAGAAGGCCTTGACGAGGTGGGAACGTGACCAGCCCAACACAACAGCCAGGACCAGCTTCGTGAGCAGAACTGCTTCAGGATAAGAATTGCCTTACTCTGCAGAAGTGTCCACCCAGGGATCCAAGGGGCTGTCAAGGCAGGACGTGGGGAACCCTGGGAAGCATCTGCCCTTCAACTACTCACCATGAAGGTCTGTAAGTGGAACTTCAAGGCAAAGGTCTTTGCCGATTTACCCAGATTTTCTGTATCAGACAGAAGGACATTATCAACAAGAATGAACTTCACATTTTTGACAAACAATGTAATAAAAAAATAGCTGTCTCTACTCCAGTAGTTCAGAAGATGCCTCGTAACTTGCTTTACAGACTTATCTTCAGGCATCTGAGAAGTACAGGGTATTTCATATGATGACAAACATTTACCTTACACTTAAGTGAGCTTTTTAGGTGGAGAAACTTTCAGCTTTTCCTTCTCCTAGATCTGCTCATCTCTGCCGTTTCAGGACAGGTTACCACCTACTCCATTGCGTAAACTCAAACATTTGGAAGTGATGGTAACAGAGCCATTATATCACCCAGAATCACAGAATCAACCAGGTTGGAAGAGACCTCAGCGATCATCGAGTCCAACCGTTGTCCGGACACCACCCTGTCAATTAGATCATGGCACTAAGTGCCATGTCCAGTCTTTTCTTAAACACATCCAGAGATGGTGACTCCACCACCTCCCTGGGCAGCCCATTCCAATGTCTAATAACCCTTTCTGAAAAGAAATTCTTCCTAATGTCCAACCTGAACCTCCCGTGGCGAAGCTTGAGGCTGTGCCCTCTTGTCCTATCGCTAGTTGCCTGGGAGAAGAGGCCAACTCCCACTTCACTACAACCTCCCTTCAGGTAGTTGTAGACTGCAATAAGGTCACCTCTGAGCCTCCTCTTCTCCAGGCTAAACAACCCCAGCTCCCTCAGCCGTTCCTCGTAGGTCAGACCCTCCAGACCCTTCACCAGCTTGGTCGCCCTCCTCTGGACTCGCTCCAACACCTCAACATCTTTCTTGAAGTGCAGGGCCCAGAATTACGACAATGGGAAAAAAGACAAGTCTCTAAAATACATGCCTCCAGCCTGGATCATATCACAGATCCACACTGAGCGGCTGCCTTGCAATAAGCTGAATTGACAAAACTATGAAGGAATGGAAACCTGGGGCAGGATGCAGGGAAGGACGAGAACCTCTTAAACTGCCTTTGCTCCTACAGGAATCACAACACACTCCCACTTCTCTGAGGGCCAGGATCAGTGGGTGGAAATTAAAAAAATAAGACTTAGAAATTGTACTTTGGTGTAAGTCAGACCTTCAACCTACCTCACGCTTTATTTTTTACTGTGACAGAGACACAGTGCAGCCTTACGGCTAATCAAGAGAAGCAACAGAGTTGGCTATTGTAGAAGATGTGTCAGGGCTTGCTTAGATAAGGGCTGCATGTGCCGTGCTCTAGTGATCCTGGCCAAGAACCACTGATACCTTTGACAGGATAAACTAGCACAGCCCTGTGGCTATTCTCTTTCTTTCCAAGTTCTGATTCAGTGCTTGGCTGCCTTGTCAGAGGAAGTATAAAGATAGCTTAGAGGTACATTTGCCTCCTCACCTGAACTCAGCCAAAGTCTGAACCTAAAACAAGTCAGTAATGTTAAGATAGGCCAACCCAACATCATTTACACACACAGAATTCAATGCTCACTGACAAGCGCTGTTCATCAAGGGTGAACCACTGATGTTGCATGAATGCTACTTCTGAAGGCTGATATATATGTGAGCCTTCAATCCTTCTGTCCACACATAGGACCAAGATATATGTTACACCCAATTAACAAGTACCTCTAGCCTTCCCTCTGAAATTAGCTACTTGTTCTTAACTATGTGTAAAGCACCATGTGGGATCACTGCACAGAAATTCTACAGTAAAATCTTTACGTTCCTTCCTAAGTGTCAAACATTAATAAACCAAAACACAGTAGCTGAAAAACCCTACCTCAGAGCATCTTTTGCACCTACTTATATAAGCAGAAGCTTGCAACAGCTGTATATACTCTGAATGGTTCATCATTTTAGCCTGCAAGGAAAAAGTTCCGTGGTGAGTGGAACAAACAAAAACACTTCACCAATACCACAAAAACATGCATCTTTCCCAGGGCTAAAAGCTGTTTTTTCCTAAAGAATCTCACTGTCTGCATATACAAGCACTGAGGAAGGAGAAGTTAAGAAAGACTGAGCTCAGTCCTTAAGACTGCCTGCTCGCTTATCTGTTTGGTGCAGTTCAGGTGAAAAACAAAGAACTTCTGAGCATTTGAATAGCTCCTTCATCTGCAGAGTGCACAAACATTAACAGATGAGACTGAACAGTGAAATCACTTTCATCTTTTCCTCTCTGGATCACAGGTCTGTTTTATTATCTGCTGGCTTCCCACACATGCAGTCTTCATGTAGCTCAAAGAAAGCACCATTTTCATAAGCCCAGAAAACAGCCTTGATGCTCTTCTGGTTCTGCCAGTGACTTGCTTGACATATTGCTGAAATGTCCAAAAGGTGTTTAAGTGTTTGAAATGATTGTGATGGGAAGCATCCCATCAGAAAGTAGATGCACAGGTTTTCTTGGCTTTATGTTCTCTCCACATCTGACCAAGAAGCCCTTAAAACCATTGGTGAGAGTTACTTCATTAAGTCATTGCATTTTTCTTAGCAATCCCTTACTACTGACATAAATGAGAGCAGATCCACACCAGCCCTAACTTCACCAAGAGACTGGTTGTGTAATCTGGGTCACTGATGTCCTTTTCTACACACATTTCCCTAAGCCTACCGAATTCATGAACAAATGTGAACTGGGTGTTTCATACAAAGCTTGATTCCAACTCACTCTCAAATTCAAAAACCACCAAGCTTCAAGACTGACAAGTAAAAGAGTAAAGTGCATTTTCCTAAGAAATCAGAAGTTCTCCAAACTAGGTTACTGCTTTTATTTATTCAGTGTGTTGCTGCCAAGTGCTTTAGTTTTCACTGTATTCTTGTTAATCAGCTTTTCACATCTAAGAGCTTAAGACTCCTTCCATTTAAATAAAGCATAGCTTGAATGGGACAAACATCAAGACATCATGTGGAATAACGTAACTTTGCACTTAGTTGAAACAGGGTATACAAACAGAAACTGAGGGGCTCTACTTTGGCAAAGATTTCTGTTAAGAGAGTCCTGGACTGTTAGTCTATAGTGTTACTCCAAAACACCTATTTCCTTCAGGAAAACATGAATTCTTTTTTACCACAACTATTTGAGTATAAAAGGTATTTAAAAGTATTTTCATAAGTCACAAAACATGTAGATACAAATCTTCTTCTGGGAATTTCTCAACCTAAGTGTTAACTTCTCTAAGCCAGAGGAGAAAAAAACTCATCATTCTCAGCAAATCAAATGCAGTTAACATATGAAAAAGGCAGAAAATCACAGAAAGCTTCACAGCGCTGTTTTCTCAAAGGACAATAAAAATCCACAGAGAACTTTTAATCTAACCTCTACATAGTAGGGCAGGAATTACAAAACCAAGATAAGCCAAAGAAGAAATACTGATGGAGGAATAACAAATGCCAGATCAAATGAAGGAGAAACTTTCAAGTGACATCCATCTGAGGGTCTGACTCAAAGCGCTCTATACCCAATGGAAAAGCTCCCACCCAAACGAAGGCCTTAAGTGACAAAATTCACCCCTTTCAGCTTGATTTTCTAAAGAACATGTAGTAATTGACTCAGCAACAACCTCCAATCTGCTTTTCACGCAAGATGGGTCAGCACTGTGTTTTGAGGGCTGCAATCCACCACTTCTGCATCCAAGAAAAATGAGAAGCATTGCTAATGTAGGGCAAGAAGCTCAAAGCTAAAATACCTCCTCAGCCTCTACACAACCAGGCACTCAAGCTCATAACCTGTCACACCTGATAGTCTGCAAAAGGGGTTCTGAAACTGGCCTCAGTTCCTAGTTCCTAGCAAAAGAAGTAATTCCTACTTCCAGGCATTTCTTTTCCTTTTGCTTTTATAAATATCCATGCAGTTACCATGAAAGTCCAACCATAATATGAAAAAGTATTTTACTTTACTGATTTCAACAGGGACATCATTGTGCTCCTTGGTTTGTTATGAAAAGTCCTACAAGACATGTTCCTGCCATAATAATTATGGAACTTGAAACCCCACTCCAACAAGACCCACGCTTTCTCGCAGACTTTCCTAGTACTGCTCTCACCACCAAAGCCCTAAGCAGTATCAGGCAGTTGATACTTGCCCTAGAAAGTCTTCAGCCTTCACTCTTTTCTTATGTAATTGTTTACAGTAAACCATATAGGAATTAGCCAGGTTGCTCTAATTAGCACTAATAGGGATGTTTTCTGTGAGTATAACATCACATGCTGACCTCAAATATTTCTAGAATATCTACAACACAAACTGCATTGGCTTAAATAGAACAAGCTGTATAAATTAAACAAAGGCAAACTTCAGATTATCTCTTCCTCAGTAAAAAGGCGGGTAATGCTAAATTAATTAGGTATCTTTGATCACTTCCATCCTCCATTTTATTTCATCGTGAACTAAACTAACAAGGTTATGAAAAACTAATATAAAGGTTCTCTGCCTCTGGAACTGTAGTAAAAGCTGTAACATCTCATATAAAGATTTATATGCAATCTTTATGGAAAACATCGTAGAATCATAGAATCATTTTGGTTGAAAAAGACCTCTAAGATCATCTTACAACTGGTAAATCTAACATGTATTTTTGTCTATTCCCTTCAAAAGTCACTGTTGCTTCTGGATTTACCCATATTAGTATAATGCTTTGTCTAATCCAAATCAAAAGAAAGGAAGCTGATTTCTGGTATGACTACCTGTAGGTGTATGATGCTCACAGTGGCATCCATACTGGCTCATCCTTCATTTGGGATGACCTGAAAAAGCTGAGCTTCCTAATTTTTTTCTTGAAATCCCTGTGGCCAGCACAAACCTGTGGCTCCCACAAACTGTAATTAATACTCTCATGCTGCTTTTTTTTTTTCTGGTCAGTAAATAAACAACTCTCTGACAAGAGAAGGAAGAATCACCACACTTGAACAAGTGTGGCACCTGAGGCACAGAGAGACAAAACAGTACTCAGCAGGGCTGGAACAGGATCTCCTGGTGCCGGTGCCATTCATTAGTCCCTACCGCCACTGGCCGTGCCTTTATTGTCTCTACCATAACTAAAGCCATTTACTCACTCCCATACGTCTCTTTGTAATCAGGGTTGCATGTGAATCACAGAGAACATTAAAAAACAGAGGAAAACAGCTTACACACAATCAGTTTTTTTGTCAAACAAGCCAGTATTAAAAGTAAAACATGGTTAAAGGAAAACAAGCTTTTTGCAGGCAGTCTCCCAGAACGGGCATGAAGTTTAAGGCAAGTACTGCACTGTGGAAAGTACTTGGGTACTCGGCTCAGAAACCTGTGATTCCCACCCCCCCCTCCCGACAAGCAGCGCTTTTTTAAGGCGGGGGGGGAATTCCCACTTATTTTAGTCCAGAGTAATCAGTTTCCTGTCTTTGAAAAACAAAAGGACTTGGGCGGAACAATTTAATCCTGCTTGTAGCAGCCCAGCAAAAAATGACATAGCATTTCTACGAGGTGAGTGAAGCAGGAAGACCTAACAGGTCATTGCCCTCCAAACTGTCTTGTCACCTAAGTGATACAACAAACCAATCATCTGATGCACACCGGTTCTGACGAAGGTCTATCTGGAAACAGTTGTGAAAGATGGGTGGAAAAGAGTAAATATGCTACACTTCTGTGTGCTAGAATTACGGAGATGTGCTTGCTTTGTGTCAGGCTGTGCAAACAGTGGAGGAGTTAAGGAAGTTAAGAGCTTCCTTCCCGCCATACTGGGGATGCAACGCCAGGACACAGGTGAGGCGACCATGCCAAACAACACTTTCTTCTCCGAGCAGCTGACTCAACAAGTAAAACAGGCAAGTTTGCTAGAATAGAAGATGAAACGAGATGATAGCTCAGTTCACTATGTCAAACCAGTTCATTAGCAGATTCTTAAGAAAAGCTTAGGACTAGACTAGACTAAGCTACTATTATTTCCTATGGAAACAGAAGTATTTGCATACTTTACTTACTTCCTCCTTTTGCATTTGTATCTCTTTTATGCAAATAAAACTGATGAGTAAGATAGCGTTGTTACAGCCAAAAATTATGGGAGGTCACACAGTTCCATGGGGTTTGCCATAGATGAATCCGACTTCACAGTCAACAGTGCAAGGCACAGAGAGTACCTATAGGAAAGTCAATATGCTAAGGAAAGCAACAGCTGCGACCTTTTTGGAAGAAAAATAGAAGGTAAAACCAAGCTGAAGAGGAGGAAAAAGAGATGGTATCAGATCTAGCTTGGCAAGTTAGAGGATGCCTCTGTGAGGAAGACCTACAATGCAACACCACATTGAAAAAAGGAAGTTACTGAAAAGTACGAATGAGGAAAAACCTGAACAAGCACTGAAAAAGAATTTCACAGGCAATACATGAGTCAAGATGCCACAGACTGGAAGGCAGCTGCACTACAACAGGCAGATATCAAAAAACAGATATCAAAAACAGAGGAGGCATCAAAGATAAAAACTTTCTCAGGAGATGACAGTGGTGAAGTGCACTCACTTTAAAACAGCGGAAAAAGGAGAGTAAGTTACCAATTCAGCATACTGAATAAGCCAAAGTGCACGATTTTATCTGGTACTTGTTTTGTTTTCTGCAAGCACCCAACCTAAAAGATAGCAAGATACCCTACCAAAGGATGTCCAAGATGGACTCAATGGAGGAACAATCTTCAGACAGGAACAAACTGTGAAGTTTTATCTCCAAGAAAGCCTTGAAAGTAGAGAAACCATAACAGTGGACTGGAAAAAAAGGGGACCAGTACCATACATTGTGAGGGTCAAGCACTGTTCCCTTTCACAGCAGAAATCAAGGGGATGGCATAACTGTAAACAAGGGTAGAGGAAGAACATGGGCAACCATGATGCCACCTCCAGAAGTCAAGTCCACTCTACTCTTCTCCACAAAGAGTGCTATGACACATCTGTTATTGTTACACCTGAGCAGTTCGCATGTAAATTATATGGTCAAAACATTTGCAGGAAATAACTGCAAAAATAAAAATATTTGGGTCCTCATTACTCACACACTCACCACATGTAAATGTCAATGCAACTTAATCACCATCAGTGTTTGTACTCCAGCACAGAACTAGGACTACCGAAGTGGATCCTCTGTTATTCTGTCTCACAGTTATGCTGTATTCAGAGGTCCTCCTATTAGCACTAAAATGAGGAGCAATGATTTTAACAATACTTTGTTAATTCACTGTGTTGAATCCAACCCAAATTTCATTCCAAGCCTATCATAACTTTTCCAGATCCACCAGTGAGGGTGTGCTGTCTCCTGAGTGCCCAGTCCTGAAAGGAGCTGAGCAACTTCAACTTACATGAAAGTCAAACCGAACTGAAAACACTGCTGCTCATAACATTGATCTAGCATGAGGATATGGGGGGGAAAAAAGCAGCACTTGAGGTCATACCAAGGTAGAGTCCCACCAAAACAAACAATATGTTTTATAAAGCAAAAGCTGCAACCCAGACTATCTTAAATCTGAGATGTATAAGTTTAGCCCCTTATTGTGTAGCTTTGATTTTTCTCATTATTCCTTTCTGCAGTTAAACGCATGTTTATAATACAGAAAACTAAAGTTTTGTAGAAAACTAAATTACAAAAAAAGTCAGGAAAAGCATTATCTTCTGAGTTATTTCCAATTTTCATACCTTTACACTCACAAAATGTCATAAATACTACGTATGTAAAATGCAATTGGTGAAGTAAACGGAATGCTATTTGAAGATTGAATGATAACATTTTAGCAATCACAAGCTAAGGACAAGAGAACGTCTTTAATAGCTATGTTATGCAAAATACATATAAGCGCTTTATCTTAACATTTTTACTTTTTCCTGTGCCAGATATAATTTTCCTTGCCAGTTTTGCTCATTACAAGCTTACTACTGTTTGCTTTTTTCACATCCTTTAAGATCTTACAGTGAATTAATAACTCTGAATTTATTACTCCCATTGACAAAATTATGGAAGGGTGGGAAGAGATCCAGAGAGTAAAATTAAGAAATTCTTACAGCTAGAAAACAGCCCAATTTCTTCCTCCTACTACACACAAAAGTTTAAATATGCCTTGTTCAAGAGATGTATGTAGATATAAAAAAACCCCTGCCTACTGCATGGCACGACTGACTACAGAAAGGGGTTAATTTAAAATTATTCATGTTTTAGAGTCAGTTAAACAATAAGTAATTAGCTTATTTAAATTATGTTTAAGTTTTTAAATAAATCACACGTATCTATTCATATTTCTGTAATTATTTGGTTTTAACCTTCTATTTAACCTCTTCAACAGCACCCACTCTCCTCATCTCTTGTCCTTGATGGATATTAAAAAATTTGACATGTTCCTTCGGGAAGTGGATGTTGGGTTTGAGATAATAATCCACTGGTACATGACCATCCCAGAAGCAAAACCACCTAGATGCTGCAATATAAACCTTGACATCACAGTTTAAACCAACTTTCCTGGGGAATTACTTTAAGATGCTGCCAGAGCTGCAGAATGGGCAGCAGGGAGTAGCAACGTCTTAAATTGAAAAACCAAAGATACAGCAGAGCGTATAAACTGAAGCCCAAACAATATGTTCTTTTAAGTCATTTAGCCTAAATGAGTCAGCCTCACAAGGATGAAAAAGGGCATTAAGATGCAGGCTTCGTTTCTGAGTTCGTGTCAGCAGATACATCATTATCCAGAGGAACGAGGTTTGAGTGTAACTCCATAGCAGTTTACTCTGTGCCGAACTCTGTGCTATCACACCTGCCTAGCTTCCAATATCTGATTTAAAGCTAAATCAGGTATTTCTAAATCATAACGTGGTAGTGCCAGTATTAGGTAAGGGAACTGTTGTTGGTTAACCCTAACTGGCCTCAGGGCGCTGCACTGCTCTGAAAGTACAAGGACAACTGGACTCTCTTGACTGCAGTTTCCCAGTCCTTCCTGTTAGGGTCAAGGAACATCCAGTGCTTCCAGTGCCAGGCCTTTAACTCACATCGGAGGATTTTACATTGGTATACTTGAAAAACACTAAGCAATACGGAGCCATAACGATAAGCCTATTTCATGAGTTTTAACTGTTATAAACCTCATGTTTGTATTTGCTAGCTCCTGCTGTGCTCCCACCTTATGCAAATTCTTACTGCACAGTCATCTTTATTCTCTGTTTGCCATTATATATTATAATATTATATAATATCTTAAAGCTACCAAGGCCTTTTAGCTTTGATGTTCTCCAATTATTGCACATCTAAAGATACCTTTAAAAACTGACCCCTTTCCCAAGGATTTGGTAGAGCTGAAAACACTTCTCCAGTAGTAGATGCTCAATGAAATACTACATCCTAAGAGTGCTTTTTCATTTATGCAGAACTGCTGTCCAGCGCCAGATGTAAGCATAGGTTAATTTTCAGGCATTCATTACTTCAAGCTCATTATTTCTTTTTTCGTCGGGTTTTATAGACCCTGTGAGAGCACGGTTAATACTCTATTCAAAGAGCATCGGAGACTGAAGTTCTGTCTCCAAAGAGGTACAAAGCTGACAGCCAAAAGACAAATTTCCCCATTGCTGTTGCAGCAATGTGCCTCAATCCTGGCAGACATAAAATTACCTCCACAGATGAGAGGGCCGTTCAGCTCCCATCTAACTCCAAATCTTTTTCCCTCTGCAGCGCACACACATGCAAGTCGCAGTCTCCCTTCACGCAGCAGCTGTGACACGGACCCTCACAGCGTGGGAACCCCACTCCCAGAGCTGCTGCCTGCGCATCCTCTGGACCAGGGTCCCATACACGGACTCACATCACACAGCATCTCCCCTCGCTCCTGTAAGCGAGGTGATGTACACAGCCCTGCACGGCCCCACCGCCATCTACGCTGGCCTCAAATAAAGCGAGTCAGGAGAAAAAACAAGCGCCAGAGGTTGTGTTTGGGAACATGTAACCAACATGCGCGGTCGGATCCATGGTCACGCCAGCTAAAGTTACACTAAAGTTGTTCTGCAGCGCCGTACTCCCGTACCCAGAAGACCCACCTGCAGGTGCCCGGCCGGCAGCAGGGCGGGGGTGCCCGGCCGTGCCCTTCTCCGACCTCCCGGCTGTTTCACCGGGAAACCAAAGCGATTTTCTTCAGCCGCCCTCCCGCACCGCCGCACGCGGAGCCCACCGCCCCGGTGCGAAGCGCTACCAGGCAGGTCCGTGTCCGCCCGCCCGCCGGCCGGCAGCCCCTGCTGCCTACCTGCTGGGCACCGCCGCTCCGGCCCGCCGCCGGGCGCCTGCCGCACCGCCTTGCTCTTCCGCAGGGCGCTGCCCATGGCGCAGCACCGCGCCGCGCAGCCACCCCTTCCCCGACGGCAGCCCCTTCCCCGACGGCACCCCCCTCCCCGACGGCACCCCCCTCCCCGACGGCACCACCCTCCCCGGCGGCGCCCCCTCGCGGCTGCCCCTTCCACCGCCCCCCGCGCAGCGCTGCGGCCCTCCGCGCCCCCAGCCCGGCTCCGTCGCGATGGCAACAGACGCGGAAGCGAACCCAGCCCCGGCGCTGGCGCGACCCCTTGCGGCTCCCGAGGCCGCGCTGGGTGCGGGCGGGCTTTGGCGGGGGCGGAGGGCGGCCGCTGGCGCCGGGCCGGAATCGCCGGCGGGGAGCGGGCCCGTCTCACCCCTGAGTCCTCCCTTCGGTTTTCTTCTCTCTTCCCCGAGGCGGGCAGCCGGGGCGGGGGGACGCCGACCGGCCAAGCAGCGGCTGGGGCGCTCCGGGGGCAGGCTCCCAGCGCTGAGACGCTGCCTGATGGGAGCGCGTCCTGCAGCGGGGACCGGGCGAGGGGCTGACCCACGGCCCGGGGAGGGACGCTGCCGGCTCCCACCGCCCAGCAGACCTGCCTGCTGCCACCTCAGGGATGCTGGCGTTACACAAGCATTCAGGGGGTGTTTTAGAAATATTTTTTTCTCACAATTAATGGTTCATTCTAAGAAATCTGTATGTATAAAGAAGACACTCTAACTGACAGATCAACTGTGCGAGGCAGAAGATCTGATGAGGTTTATCACACTGCTCCCTTTTGGGCTCTGGACATCATCTGTCATCATTATCTTAACAGGTCGTGGCCCTATTGCAGTGGCTTTCATAGAATCATAGAATCGTTTTGGTTGGAAAGGACCTTTAAGATCATCAAGTCCAACCATTAACCCAGCACTGCCAAGCCCACCACTAAACCATGTCCCTAAGCACCACATCTACATGGCTTTTAAATACCTCCAGCGATGGTGACTCCACCACTTCCCTGGGCAGCCTGTTCCAATGTTTGACAGCCCTTTCAGTGAGGAAATTTTTCCTGATATCCAATCTAAACCTTCCCTGGTGCAACTTGAGGCCGTTTCCTCTCGTCCTATCATTTGTTTCACACAAATATGTGGCAGGAGGGGTACCTGCCAAGAAGGATTTCTGGCATAAACCCCGAAGACAGAGCAAGATGAAAGCCATGACCCGATAAACCACCAACGAACCCGCACACAACTGCCTGCTGTCACTGTCAGCTCCAGTTTGAGCCTTCTTCACTCTTCACA
Source organism: Nyctibius grandis (assembly GCF_013368605.1). NCBI lineage: Eukaryota > Metazoa > Chordata > Aves > Nyctibiiformes > Nyctibiidae > Nyctibius > Nyctibius grandis. The sequence goes on from NC_090662.1 coordinate 65,199,091, forward strand.
TGGGAACGTGTGACTTCTTACACCAAACATGGCAATTTATCTGATCCGCATTCTCGCTTACGGCAAATACCGACATTCGTTTGAAAGGTTTTAAAAAGACGCTAGAGCAACCGCTAATGTTTTTGGTGGATGGCTCTTCTTCTTCACAGTTGTGCAGATTGACTACTGGTCTGTACGCTGAGCGAGTGTGAAGGCTGCTGTAATGCTAATGCATGGCAAGGAAACACATGCTATAGGCTCAGGAGCTGTTAGTCCAACTCCTCACACGATCATCGGGCTGCTCCGTGGTCCTGTGTCAGTCACTCATGCGAAGTATCCCCCGGTGTAAAATGTAAATGTCATGTCTGTTTATCCTATAACCCCTTCAGAGTCATACTTATTTTACTAACACTTTTACTACAGGACCCCAACCGTGTCGCCTCTCACTACTGTGCCACAAAAGTAATAACAAGTGACAGCGAAGGGCCAGAAGAAAGGGAAGAAAAAGAACGGGATAGTAACTTTGAGCCTTGAGGTTTAAGAGGCATTGCCTCCCCGTCCTCAGTTTTTTGCACAGAGGATGTCAGCAATTCCTATTTCTGGTGCTGGATTACTCTTCCACTCTGCAGCAGTATCTCCGGTGTGAGCTGGAGTGTCTAACACCAAAAAAAAATACAACTAAACTTAAGACTATAAAGTGGAAAAAAAGTCTCTGAACTCACTGTGGGAACGATCACTGAGATTTTAGAAATTATGTCTTCAATATAGGTATCTGTAATAGCAAAAATTATTATTATAATGAGGATAATAATTGTTATGGGCATTCGGGGATTATTACAGCTTCAGAAATAGAGTTATTAAAATAATTTGCTGAACAAGCTTAGGGAAGGAACTTTATTCCACCAAACCCCATCTCAGTATTTTCATTAAATGGGGACTACCAGCTGGCAATTCAATTTGAGAAAAATCAAGTTTAAAATAACACCTTGGAGTGCTGTTACTGCCCTTTAAATTGTTCATACTGTTTCGTTTTGCTTATTGTTTTGCAATACTATTCTAAACACATTTCCTTTCATTAAGAAAAGAAAAAGATCTTATGTTGCTGTGGCAAAGATCCACTGAAGCCATGGAAAAAAAATGAAGTTCTACTTTGAGATGGTTCGTAAGTTTGAAAAACAGTGCATTCAAAAATCAGAATTATCCAAAATCACTTGAAAGTTTTAAGTAAGCGCAGTAAGCAAGGGGTCTGTCACTGCACAGCAGAATCTGGATGCTGCATGCGAAGAAAAATTCATTTTCATCTTCTTTACTCCACTCCTCCAAATCTGTTGCTTCTTCCTACAGTTTCACTGGCCCACGTCACCTCTTACGTTAGTAATTACAACTCCTCACAACTACTGCCTTCAGACCATTCAACGTACAGCCTGAGAACTTATGTTCCTTAACTCTTGTTTTAATCAGACCACTCCTGATCTTGGCCTCTTAAAAGATAACTCCTTTCCGTTTTTTCCACAGGCTTCATGCTTTCTCCTTAATCACAGATTGTGATCAACTCCAAGGTCCTATAAAACTCTTTCCTTTTGGCTGATTTACTCTTCTTATCTTGCCAGATCATCCTCTCTCCCGTTTTACCTGCTTCTTTACTTTGTTTATGTGCTTCTCCACAGAGGTCTTTTGTTTGCTCTTACAATGTTCCCCATGTTAAATCTTTTTTTCTGTGCATATCCAAAAAGTATCTGCCCTCTTTTTATCGAAATTTTGCCTAGAAAATACACTTTTTATGAGGCTTATGAAAAGCCAAGTACATCCATTTATCTTATAATTTATTCTCAGTTGACTGAACAGCCCACATACAGGAGGTCCAGTGTTGGACCACTGAAATGTAAGCAGAATATGATGACAAGAAGAATGGAAAGCAGAAGGAAGAGGATGGAAGAAAAATATTCCAGTTATTACTAATGTGATCTCCTGATGCCTTGTCTGTACGTTACACACTTTTTTATCAGTCTTTACCTTTCTCTCCCTGTTTAGACTCTTTGGGAGAGAAACTTTATCTTCCTCCATGTTTAGAAAACGCTTGACATTTCTATTTCTACTGCTGTCCTCCTCATAAACAATCTTCTTGCTGTCCTTTTCCAGAAGCAAGGACACACACAGAAGAGCAGTCTTCAGGATCATAAAGTTGAAGGACACCCTGGGTCCTGTAATACCTCCTTGAGAGAGACACCAACTTAAACCCCTGTTGGAGTCAGAGATAACTCTGCATACTGAAGTCACTGGGAGACTGAACGCCTATTTCAGTCCAATATCAAAACACCAATTTCAATATGTTTTGGGTTTGCCTGTTAGTTCCATCTACATGAAAATTTAGTGCAGATCTTCAGAAGTGCCGTGTTAAGAAGCAGGACAGCAAAGACTGTCTCATTAGAAATATCTGTAGAACAAAGGAAACTCTTGAAAATCTGTCACGTTGCATCCTGTTTTCAATATTGGACTATTAGAAGGCACAGACTGCATAAACTACCAGTGCTGGGATTAAGATATCAGCTGTGATAAATTCAATTGATGTGTAAAAAGTCTATAAAAGACTCGAATTATTAATAAAAATAGTAATTGAATTAAGATATTAACTGATAATGTTCTTTATAAAGATGAAATGTAAGGTGTTTTACTCTGTCTTGAAATCTCGATAAAGATATTTTATAGCAAACACATTTGGTGCATGATTGCTGCTGAAGAACCCCAGAACAGAGCTGCGATAATCTAAACAGTACATCCATGGGATGTACGTCCCTCAGTTGTTTCTGAGATAATTGATTCCCAGCTTCCTGTGGCCGTTATAAGAGTGATCATGAAAATAATATTAGAATTTCTGTTCCCACAAAAATTTCTGTATATTCCTTCTGTATATAAACTTAGAGGAAGGCTGTCTCAGTCAATGAAGAGCCCACAGTGCCACTTTCTTATAAAGTACAGAATTCTTGGTGCTGAATGCAAAATCACCTAAACATTAGCGTTATTAAAGCTGACACAGTCCTTGTATTTTCAGAATATTAATGTCATTGAAATACCACCAGTCATTTCTGCAACCTTAGATTCATCTTACCTTACATCAGCCACCTAAAACTTTGGCCGCTCCTATAAACTCTTGATCTAAACTCCTTCTGTAGCCAAGAGAGAAAGACAGGCGTGTCCAGATGGTAACTCATCCTTCCAAAGACAGGCGCTTCTAAAGAGTGAGCCTAGCCCTTAGTTTGGACAAATTCAAGTGAGAAGAATTCCAGCTTTCATGTTTAAGTTGACAGAAGAAATCTATGTCTCTGCCTACACTGCAAATGTGACAATGTCAGTCAGTATCTTAGTGACAGTTAAAGGGCACAGTTAAGATCCATCCAGTGCAACAGATTCTAAGAGAACAATTTTGTTTTAGCGATGCCACTGACACAGTGGTAATGTACGCAGGCCTTTGAATCACTGCCTTTTGGAATCCCATATAATCACTTCTACAGGAAGGAAACTACAAATACTGACAAGTGCCACAGCCTCTGGAAACCTCTGATACTTCCAGGAAAGTCCTGAATTCCTCCAGTCATGCCAAGCAAAACTAAGTGATCAAATCTATTACCATTGTGCAATTCAACCATATGGACAAAATCTGAGAACATAGGTTTTATGAAAATAAATTTCCATGACAGAGCAAAACTTACATTCTGTAGTCCTCCAGAGCCCCTACTCCGTCCCTCCAGTATATCAGCACTGACAGCCTCAGGGCTTTCATAACTGTAACTTTGTAATCAGAACTGAAATGGGCAATAGTCCACATTTCCTCACTTCTCACGCCCATCTGACCTGCCTTCTGTGCTCCCTCTGCAGTACCCAGAACAGAGCTGTAATAGAACCCAGCTTCCCCACCCATGGGAGATGTAGGGTTTCACTGCACAGCCATTAAGCAGCTGCTTGTCCTCTTGCACAGTAGAATTAACTAAGACATTTTTCACCATATTTACGCTACTGAGAAATTTCAATCCCACATGTAGCTGATAATAGGAGAAAACCCAAAACACATACCCACAGAATGCAGCTGAATGCAGATGATAACAAATAAACCCACATGAATGACACTTGCAAGTGTGTCATAAATTTAGCTACAGAAAAAATAAGTTAAAGTTTTACTAGAGCTACTTAGGTTTTTCATTTTATACTTTGTGTTACTTGTCATAAGGTTTGAAAAGCTAAATGATTTCATCCTTTTCTATTTAAAATGAGCATTGATTTTTTTCCCGTGTTTTGAAAAGAGCCAAAACCAATGCAAATGTTTTTATCCTGGAGGCTGTAATGGCACAATTGCAAAGCAAGGCTCCTGTCAGATTGCATCTCAAAACTGTGGCATTGCTTTGTTGAAAACAAAGCAGAGAAGACAGTTATAGTTTCACCTCCAACTGTTGCTGTATTATTCACGGACAAGTTAGAGGCTTTTGCCAAGATCTTTTCTAATCCTTCAAATGGTTCTGTCTGGACCATCATCTTGCACGTGTACTTTGAAGTTCTTTGTTGCTCTTGTGGAATGTTTATACTTGATGTTTTAGACATGTTTTAACATATAAATCACCTGATTACAAGTCAGTTCTGCTCCTGGTACATTTCAAAGGGATTGCTGCTAGACACATTTAACCCCAGCTGGCTGAGATTAACTAGCACATCTAAACTTCAAGTGATATCTTTGGATCTACTTGCTTGACTACCTGTTCCACTGGTGAAAACAATAAGCTGATTTTACTTTTATCTAAAGGAACAAGACTTAAGCATTCATGCACTGCCTATCTGTCTTAGCTCCCCCAATAACTGTGGAAACATTGGCCAATTTTAATCAGATTTACTTAGTGGAATATGTCTCAACATACTACATGTCTGTCTGTCTTGTAAAAGAAGGGCAGTTGAGCAGTGGCAAGGAAAAGGCTCAAAAATGAGTTCAGCTCTTATTAGAGATTGCACACAGGAGCTCTGTCTCAAGAAGTCTTCAGGAAATGGCTTCACTTGTCATTTGTCACCTATGGTACTCTTACCTCTCCTGTTCTCCTAGTATCTAAGCCATTCACAGTTCAGGTCAAAGCAGGAAAGTAATATTGCTACTGATTCAGCAGATGGGTAACTGAGGCATAATATGCTTAAAATTCAGACTTTCAAAGGTATTTGTGCACCTCTCAGTTGAAATCTGATGGCCTGGATTTACAGTAATTTGCCCAAGGTCATACAAGAAGCGTGCAGTAGACCTGCAAATTGAATCCAAGCTTGCACCTTGCTCTTTGGACCATACTTCCCAAATGAGCTGTAGTCATTTCAGAATCATGCTCTGCCCAGCCCCCTCTTTGGCTGGATACCAGTCTGCTGTGAATAAACACATCCTTTGGTCCTCACAGTGTGGATGTCAAAGCTGGCTACTGTTATAGCTCTGCCTCAGGCGTACTGTCACAGTACAGACCCTATACATGACTCCTTTTCAGAGCTGCGGGACCACACAGCATGAAGACCACCTGAGCACCTAGTTCCTTCCAAGTGTAGCAGAAATTTTACTGTTAAAGGGGCAGTACTATCTAAAAGCAAGGTACACTTGGATAGCTAAAATATTTTTCAACACAAGTGAGAGCTACTGATCCTTGGAAAAATGAAAAATGTCCTGAACTTCAATTAATTCCATCTGATCTCATCCTACTGTGACTTGGTTAATTACCTGAGATAATTTATTCTGGATTTCCGCACTCTTTTTCCACATAGCATTGCCTGGCTCTGTAGCATCTTTCAAGAATCTTTAATTAGGATTGTCTAATACAAATAAGAATGCTCTAATCTCCAAAAAAGAGACAACGAGCATTAGAAAGATCACTGTTAAGAATGAAAATAAATTCCTGAAGCACCATGGAGCTCATAGTTTGACAACAGACCTATTTCCAGTCTGTTACACTCAGAATTTCACAGTAATGAGAATTCTGGAGAATGTTAGATGAACCCCCCACTACATCCAGTGCTATTTCTACAAAAAATGTAATTTCTTATTTCAAACACATACTTTTCCAAATGACAGAGTCCAGACCACAAGTAAGCACATTTTCAAGCAGGCTGATGTATCTGTTCTGGTTTAAAGAAGCATACTTGCTCACCTTTGACAGCTTTCTTAGCTAACACCTACTAAATAAAACAGAAGATATCTGAAGATTTTTATTTCCTTACTGAAAATTTCAGACACAAAATGACATCCTCACCAAATAGATCACAACCTCACGAAACTCTCGTACATCTCACTGCAGTTAACTCCAGCTGCTCTTGAACATTCTTCCCCTCTTTTTGTACAGACAGAATTTGAGCTGAACTAAAAGGAGAGGCAGATTGGGTACAGAATATGAGGAACACACTGCAGATTGAAGAAATTATATATGAACCTGTAGAATATAAAATCTAAATTACACGATGGGGAATTTGAGACTTAACTGATAAGCAGCTAGATAACAAAGCAGCAAGCATTATACTAGAGGATTTATCAAGGCTCACACAAGACACCCCTGATACTGTACAGAGGGGAGATGCAGATCAGACAGGTTGAAGTCCACCTTTTCAGAATATACGGTATGAATAGAAGACACGGTGCTGCAAATAGATGGAGCTTGAAAATGTACTTAGCATATGGATAAAATAATAAACCAATTAAAGACTGCATGATCAATGTGAGACACAAATTGTTACTAATGGAGGAACACAAGATAAAATGTATGTAAAGGGGAATGCTGGCTTGGATTCCCTGGCTTCAGCTGGCTGACAAGTTTAAGCACTGAGTGCTATTCTGTCGCCAGTAACAGTGAACACTTGTTCCCCCTGTGCTATCCTAAAGAAAAGTGTTGAGTAAAATAAGTGGTAAGTAGTTTTTCCATCAACACAACACTTATAAATGCCAGAAAAAATGCCACAGAAGAAACAATATTTTTGTTTCAAGTTTGAAAAATATGCAGTAGAAAGACCCGAGGGCCATGCTTTCAAGGAAAGATTCAAAATAGCGACCAGCTGCTCAAAAAAAAGGGCATTGTCTGCTCTGTGCCCTGAAGAACCTGCACACTGGTCAGCATTCAGCTTTCTACTCCCTTATGAAATTCTGGGCTGAGTTGAGAGAATCCATCCAAAGATCTTAAAACTGCACAGCAAGATGAATAGTGTATTGTCATGGTATTATACTTAGTGAACACAAGCTATAAAATAGCTAAAGGATTCCCTAAGGTCCCAAAGTTAGTGAATGCACTTGCATTACTTTAAATGTTCTGGGCATTTTCAAAAAAATAACTAATTACTGCTCACAGTACCTAGGAGGCAGAATCAAGCTGCGTATAGCATTTGCAGTAAAAACCTGAGGCCATGCAAAATTTGTCTCATTTGATGTTCCAGTTTAAACTCAAAACAATCCAAACACATGGACATTTTGAGTGACTCTGAATCTTTATGATATATCGAAACATACGAAACTAATGTTGTTACGTGAAACCAAGTGGAAATGTGTAAGGTTTATTGAGTTTTGCTTTGTTTAAATCCAAATGCCAGAAGAAAGCTAGGAGAGGAACGTGCTGTATTTATCAGGTATTAACCAGAAGAAGAATGCTAGCAGAGACCATTGTGAAACACAAGTTTCATACCAGTTCAGGTAAAATACTTAAGACCCTCAAGTAATGAAAAATTACTATAGGTTATGAAGAACTGCACAAAACAGAATTATTCTTGTTACCTCCATTGTGGAGACTGCACATACACGTGTTGATGGCAGATGTGTAGCATGTCTTTGGCTGCCTTCACCTACAAGAAAAATCCCTCTCTCCTGTTCTAGTGAATGTCAGGATTGGTGGATTATGAAGTGTTTCATATAAATGCTTCATAAAAGAGGCTTATAAATCTCAGCGGAGAAGTCAGTCCGACTATCATCTTCAACTGGCAGCCCGTATTTCTTCAGAACAAAGCCTAAACATGGAAGGAAAATGTTCTCTTTAGGCCCTGTATCACCAGGGGGAAGCGATTCTTTCAGGTTTGCAAGTAAGATTTTATTCCTGTAGAGGGAAGGGGCAACGCAGAGTGGTAGATCCTCTCACCCAAGGTTTTTTTCCACCAAAGGGTTGGCTGGGACCTAGGTCCCATGGGCCATCCTCCTCCTTCATGGACCTCCTCTTGTTCATCAACCCCTTCTTTCTCAGTCTGTGTGAGACCTAGCAAGTCACTGGGCGATGTAACATGTTTTTCTCTCCACCGATGAACCCAGACACAGGTGTAGGGCAGCTCTGAACAGAGCTGAGGAACCTCTCCACCATCTATAAAACCGGTGCCTGCCCTACCAACAGCAGACCCCTGCCGCTGAGGTGATCGGGGGAGAGGATGGGGACAAGGCCTGAGCGACACAGCCGGGAAGGCCACTCTCTCCTCCGTCCCCCACCTCCCAAGGTTTCCTTTACCACAGCCCCGGGGATGAGCTGCGCCTCGTCAGCTACCCCACTACACAACCACCACCACCCCTGCACCCCACGGGAGAGAGCCCTCTTGCCGGGGACAGCCAAAGGAACCTGCAGGCGCACCCCAACAGGCGCTTTTACCTCAGCCCAGCCGCGGGGCCCCCCTTCACCCCTCGGCGCGGCGGCCCCCCCAGCCGGGCGCCTCCGTCCGCATAAAGAAGGCGGGCAGGGCCAGGCCGTGCCGGGCCGGGCCGGCGGCGGGAGGCAGCGCGCTGAGAGGAAGAGCCGGCGCGCGTGGCGGGGAGGCGGCGCGGAGGGAGGGCGGCCCGGCTGCGGGAAGCGGGGCTCCGCGCTGGGACTGGTTCCTTCGCAGCCATTTTCTGTCCAACCAAACAGCCGATTTGCGGAGGGAGCCAACCAGGGCCGCACTGGAGGTTTGTGCCTGGCTCCGGCCAATGATTGGTAACCGGTTCCACTGCAGGCTCGAATGAAATGTCCGTCTCCCTCCCCGGGCCCTGGCGCTGCCGCCGCGCCGCCGCCGCGGGGACCAGGAAGTGAGGGGCGGCAGCCCCCGGGCCCCGCCACCGGCCGCTCGCCTCTTTGTGCGAACGGAGGCGCGGGGGCCGCGCGGACGGGGGAGCGGAGCTGGCGGGTGGGGAGGCGGCGCAGGCGGGGAGGCGGCGGCGGCGGCGGCGGTGGTGGCGGGGGGTCTTGGCAGGGGTGTGGGGGCGGCTGCCCCTACCGGTGTTCCCTTTCTCCGCGGGGCCGGGCGCGAGGAGGTGCCCCCCCTGCTCCGGCTCCATTTTGTGGCCTAGGCGGGGGGGGGTAGGAGGCGGAGACGGCAGAGCGGTTGCCCGGCGGCAGTATCCGCCGCGGGCCGGGCCGCAGCCGCCCGTGCGCGGGCAGGCGGGGCGCCCGGCAGCCCTCACCCCCCGCTGAGGTCGCGGTGAGGCACCTGCCGGGCGCAGGGCCTCCGGCTGGGCCGGCCTGGTGGCCGCCGCGACCCCTCGGTAGCGATTTCCCTCCCGGCCCGCCGGCCGCGCTCGGTCCCTTTTCCCGGCGGCAGCATGGCGGGCGGGGGGGCGGCTTTGTGGCGGCCGCGCGTCGCCGTGCGCGGGCGGCGGGGGCTCCGCTCTCTTTTGTTTTTGCCCGGGCAGCGCGTCAGCCCGCTGAGCCCCCTCCGTTCGCCGCAGGAGCGAGGGGCCGGGGCCCCGCCGCGCTTCTGGCGGGCCCCCACCACGCCCACGGCCCCTCGCCGGGCCGGCAGCGGGGTGAGAGTGGCCTGGCCTCTCGGGCCGCACCGCTGTTGTTAAGACCGAAATTTCCTTGAAGGTCTGGCGGTGTTTTGCAGGGGTAGGGAGCGTAGGGCGAGGCCCCGGGATGTGGTGAGAGTACCCGGGTGGCCGTGCGGGCAGCCCGATCCGGGCATGGCGCTTGGGGAGGGCTGCGGTCGGCAGGAGGGCTCCGGCAAACGGCCGCCGGCCAGCGGGCGGGTGGAGGTGCGCGGCCTCTCCTCCCCACGGGGGCGGGAGGCTGCTGCCTTCGGCACGGAAGTCACAGCCAAGGTGATTAACAATAAAGTTGCTAAATAACTGGGGACGCGTTGTGTTGTTCGATTTGAAAACAAGGGATAGCGGTAGACGAGGTACCTATCGAGCAGATGTGTGCTAGGTACAAGGAAGACGCAAGAGCACTTTGAGGCTATTTGTGTAAGTGGGAAGGTTTCCCCCCACCCCCGTGCCCCTGCGCTGGCTGCTGTTACATCATTGAAGGGCATGAGGGCATGAAATCTGGAAGTGCGATTGATCGGCTGGTGCGGTTGTACAGCATCCACGGCTTGTTCTGTAACACATGGCAGGTAGATCAGAGACAGGACTCTGCTGTTCTCAATGTTCGCACAACTGTTGTGTGTTCAGCAAGTGTTCTTGGGCATACCTGTGTGTGCCAGCCACTGCTCCCTCCAGAAGTGATGTAGTTGGTGATCCTGAAGAATATTATGTAGGTTATTCACAGGTTAATCATATTGGAAGGTAAAATAATTGTGTTCTAGTAATGTTTCTGCAGCTATTAAGGTACACAGGTTAAAGAAACCTTCCTACATCCCGTTGTAAGTGTAATACTTCAAGCAACAGAAAACCAGTCAACTTCTAGCTTTACCAGTTTCCTCGAGGCTTAACCAAAAGACTTTGTTCTGCAAAGAGCTGTCATGTAAAAGCTACCTGGTGGGCTTGGATTGCTTTTGGGAGGGCAAAATAATTGATAACAATGACCCGAACATTTCTAGGAGGTGAGAATGTAGAAATCTGGATTTCAGCCCTTAAGTGGGCTCTCTTATATGTAGTAACCATTGCCTGTCTTGCTGATAGATTTAAGTTACTGTCAATTGAAAAAAAAGTAATTGCAGCTTTCTCAAAAGAAGCTCAGGCAAAATAGCAGCGAAAAGCAAAATGGAAGGATCCACTTTGGGCATTATTCACAGTCTGGCTTTAATTGGCTTGCAGGAATGGAGAAATGGTGTTTATGCATAATCACTAGCATAGCGTTTCTAAACAATAAGCTTAGTGATGACTGGGGTTTTTTTTTTTTGTTTGTTTGTTTTTTAATTTGCTTATGTGGACTGTGGCATGGCAGTTACAATGTTAAGGGAGGATCTATCTGTAATTCTCTGGGAGGCCCAAGATGGTTTAATCTGAATCATTATTTATGAGGTCTGTGTGAGTTGCTTGTGCTCTGCATTGAGCGGGTGATTATATATGGCCTTGGCTGCTAGCATTTACAGCTATGAAATGATATTTGAAAGAAGTCAAGAATGCTGGATATTACTCTTTAGACCTTAATATTTGACAATTACAGCAGTTCAAAGTTTAACAGATAACCTTTTATTAGTGGTAACAAATACATGGAGGGAGGCAGCGTACAGAAATTGAGTGAAAAAGATTGTTCAAGATACTGTGAGGGTACAAAACCTGAAATACTAAGAAACTTTTAAAGTCAGATACCTTGTTTTGTCAATGTTTAAAAAGGCTTGCAAGGCTCTTCCTTTAGTGCTTTGAAGCACAGATCTTTAATGTCACTTTGCCTTTAAAATTTTGCTTAAAAACAAATTGCAATAGTACTTTAGAGAAACACGGTTTTTGGAAATTGATGTTTTAGTGGCAGAATGCTTGTAAAAAGTGCAGAATATGACTCTACACATACTAAACAACATGTAAACAACATCGGTAGAATAAAAGGAAGTGTCAGCAAATTTCATAATTCTGACTGAAAATACTGGCCAGGTCTGATCTAGCTTTTTAAAACTCTTACTTGCCCTGTTGCTTGAGAGGAATAAAATTCTTGGCGCACTTGATGTACTGCTGCGATGAAGGAAAAACATAACCAATTTACGAATGTTACCAAACTTATAAAAGAAAAAGGCAGGATTTATGAATTGCTGCTCTAATAAACAGATAAGCTTAGTTTTTCACAAAAAAATGCTAGAAAAGCATCAAAAACTTAATATGGAAAGGTAATATGGGGTTTTCAGTCAGTGTTGCAGGAGGAAGGAGATGCTGGTGCAGTCTGTTCAGCACTGCTGCCCTCTTCCAGCTTCTGCAAAAGCAACAAAACTGCCTCCGTTCATCTCTCTCTTACTGCCAAAGAAGCGAAGGCACGGAAACTCAGTTTCTCCTGCTTTCTCCTTATCTGTCCTGTTTTGGCCAGGATCAGCTGATCCACTCCTACGTTATGTAAAAATGTGTGCATTGGTAGTCCACCCATATATATTGCAGCTAACCATGCTTCTGAACGGTTATCCAGCCTAGTAAGGAGCCACCGCATACTCTAGCACAGTTGGATCCATGCAGAGGGGACTTGTGACTGGTGACATCAGGGCTTGTAAGATGAGCCATAACGTTGATAATACCGGTACATGGAGGGGGAAGGCGGAAGGGTGAAAAGATCCTATTTGGATTTCATAAGGCAAAGGTTTCCTCGCTGTAGTCCAGGGGAAGGGAGCCTGGTACACCCTGGATGCTAGTGAGCCTTAGTGACACTGCCAGCTCCTCTCAGTATCAGTTTGCTTCTCCTGATGTTATTCTGCTGCGGGGTAAAACACTGAATGTGGGAGATTAGAGGAGCCTGAGATGGAGAGAGACAGTGCAGCATCTGTTTGTGTTCTAGGCACATGCTAAAGGGCTTTAGCTTTACGTTTTGTGGATCTGCCGGAACAATGTCCTGTGAATGCGTTTACCAGTCAGTATTTCTTGCTGCAGGAGACACTGCTTTGCTGCCCGGTGAGAATTCAGTGGGAAATTAGGTTCTCCAGAAGTAATTGAAAAATAAAAGGAAATTAAAATTGTATTTTCGGTTAAAAAATATTTCTGTGTAAGAGCAGCAAGTGAGGGTGCAGAAAGCTCAATTAAAACTTTATTGTCTCTGCTGTTACGTACTGCTTTACAGCTTTACATGTCTTGTGATAAGGTGTGGTGCAAAATTAATCTACAGTGGCTGAAGTGGTGCTACCTACAGCTTTAGTTGCCATTTCCATCCTACTTCTGTGGCAGGGACAACTGCATGGGAAGTGTACCAAGTGCTTCAGTTCATTGCATATCATTTTCTGCTGTCTCTCTTTCAGGGGTAGCAGTTTTGGGAGAGAGGCAGGGTGGATAAATACCACTTAAAGTGCTTAAATCACAAAAGGCCTTTGGTTTCCCTCAAGAGACCGGTTTTGCAAAACATTGCCAGGTGACTTCCCAATCTGAAGACAAAATCTTGTTTTCTTTGATTCTATTTTTGCCTTTTATACTGATCTAAGTTTTAGACCCTTCCCCTCCTCCGTGCTGACAGGTCTGGGCTTGCATTCTTCTTTATTTATCATTTAGCTGAGCCACTGATACTGCTCTCTTAAGAGAGCTCTTAAGATTAAACAGGATGCAAGATTTACTTTGAGATAATGACGTTTTATTAATTCAGTATAGATGTATTCTAGGAGTAGCCTGAGTTTTGGGCAGCTGACAGAAGCATTTTTTTAAGCATCCTCCAGAAAATTTTATACCAGATGTCAGTGTAAACCTGCATGTTCATTCACTTGCATCTTACCACTGTGTTTTCTTTGATGCCCTTGATCTGACATGTTTCTCTTTTTACATATTTCTCAGGTTAATTTTGCTGGATCTGGTAATTTGTACATTCCTAGTAACATTCTTTTTCACTAGAGATTTAAAAAAAACAAACAGAAAACCACCACCAGAAAACTTGTGCTGCTGCTTTGTATTTGGATGCTTTTTGCAGTGTATCACTGAATATTTGGGTAGAGTGTCCTGTACTTGGTTTCTCTCCCTTGTTGTTGATAAAAATCAGATGGTGGCATGATCGCTTTAGAGACTGACATGTTGTTGCTTCTGATACACTTAGCTCTTGGGCTTGATTCAGTCAATACATGTATGCATGGAGGAGCTTCAGTGTTTTCCTGGCAATGAAGGCTAAGGGTCATGTACAGCGTGCAGTAAGTGCTTCTTGCAGATGTGTGCAGTACATGCTACTAGACCAAGGTGTTGGAAGCCTTCCTCCCTCGCGCGATTCGGTAGCTGCACAGGTGTAGGAGACACTGTCTTGCATTAAAAGACGTTGCAATGTCTGCATGCTGAAACTGCCATGCAAATAGGATATATAATCTGCAAATACTTACTTTTCTTTGAAGCAACTTGTAACTGCTCCAGGGGCTAAAGCAAAATCTGAAAGGAGAGTTCTTGCCCATCTGAACCTTTTAGGATTAGATCTTCCAGGATTGTGCCTGTTCATGAAATTTAGCATCTGCTTCCATCCAAAGAAGTAGCTCTTCCTTACCTGCCAGCTTAAGGGCTGTTGTCCTTTTAGTTTCCCAGTGACTGCAGTTACTGTAGGCAGGGTGTTTCTATGCTACATTGGACTGCTGCCTTTTTAGAGTAACTTCAGGGACACTGAAAGTTTACTTTGTTTAATGTTGTTGGGTTCTGTTTGGGTGGGGTTTTTTTTTTGTTTAAAAGGGGGGATTAATTAGCAACAATGTATTTAGAGCAGCATTTTCTCATTTTCTGAGCATTGTATTGTGTTGTGTGTATTACAGACCTTGTGCTGAGCTGACGATCAGGTATGTGGTGATTGACTTGAGTTTTGAACATCTGAAATTAAAACCGTAATACTTCAATGTGTAACTGTGTTCATTATGAGATGACTAAGATAGCAGTGGCCACATTTTTCAGCAGGGTCATGTTTGTGACATCCATCGGGCTCAAAGAAGTACTAGCAGAGTGACTAGATGGTATATTAATTACAGTTGCTGTAGTCAGATGCCTAGCTCTAGATTTGAATTAAATGACAAAATTAAATCTGACTGAAATTCTTCCATCAAACTTACTTGGATAGAAGTAGTGTGTAGAGATGCTGCTCCTTTTCTCACCGCAAGGCCAGCCAAGCAGTGGAAGAGGCTCCCAGGGCAGCTGGGCAGGCTCCGTCCGTGGAGGTCTTCAAGACATGGCTGGATAAAGCCCTGAGCAACCTGCTCTGAGCTCAGAGCTGACCCTGCTTTGAGCAGAAGTTGGACTAGAGACCTCCTGAGGCCCCTTCCAACCTGAATTATCCTGTGATCCTAGATTAGGACCTGGTTACGCTAAGTGTTATCCAGAAGGGTGTTATGCTGTCTGTAAACCCCTGTCCCAAGGTCATCCTGGCAGCTAAAAATCTTTCTTAAAATAATATGCACAGAAGTAATTTCTGTAAGCTGTCAGAGCCGGTTCTCTTTATCTGAGACAGATCTGCCTTTTTTTTTCGCAAGCCTTTTCCTGTCAATTTTGCTAATCGCTATTTTAGATTCATAATGTTGATAAGCTTCCACTCAAATTCTCACTAATTGTGAAATAATGCATACTGTAAGTAGACATGGAAATATGCACACAGAAAAGAATAAAAGCAAAGATAGTACCTGGAGGATGCATTAGTCTAATGTGGCTAAAACTGTCTACAGATGTGGCAGAGGTTTAAAAGAGATTCAAGCAGGAATTGTCTTTTGAAGGTGAGCTGGGCTAATGAAAGCAAGATGGTTTCTTAAATAATACTACTGGGTCTTGGCAATGAAGATTCAGCTAGGGTAGCCTGCAGGACGGGTGAGCAAGAAACGAGTGAATTATCGTATCACTGCAGAAATTTGAAGAATATTGCAAACCTGCAAGAAGGAAGCATTTTAGAAGATATGTTTAATAGAAAAGTGAAAGAAGAGAGAAAGAAACCTTAAGGCGTTGAAAATAGTACCAGGGCTGAGCAAACGTAATGCTTAAAGTTTGTGGAGTCCCTCATTCTGAGTTAAATTCTAGTAGGGATCAGAGAGCCGAAACTGAGAACAAGCTTGCCAGAAAATCCTAACGTCTAATTTTGGAGGTAGCTTTTGGGATTTATCAGACTGCAGAATGTTAATTGCTTCAAATTGCAGAAGGAAAAGAGGGACACAACTCTCTTAATGATGGGTGATGTCAGTTTTGGTGATCTTGACATGCAGGGTTGTGATATCCTTGCATTGTCATTACAGTGAGCTGAGAAAGCAAACAGACCTTTTGGAAAATCGAAAAGCGAAGTTAAATCTCCCTACAAAGAGTCTGCAAAATGCAGACAAAGCAAATTTACATGAAAGTTCACCTGTGGAAGGCTAATGCTTAAAACGCTACCCTGGAGACAGAGGATAAAAAGAAGGCGGAGTTACTGAATGCCTTCTTTGCCTCTGTCTATACTGCTGGAGGCTGTCCTGAGGAGCCCCGGACCCCTGCGGCCCCAGAAGAAGTCAGGATAGAGGAGGAATCTGTCTTGGTAGATGAGGGCTGGGTCAGGGACCAATTAAGCAATCTGGACGTCCATAAATCCATGGGCCCTGATGGGATGCACCCGCGGGTGCTGAGGGAGCTGGCGGAAGTCATTGCTAGGCCACTCTCCATCATCGTTACTAAGTCGTGGGCAACGGGAGAGGTGCCTGAGGACTGGAGGAAAGCGAATGTCACTCCAGCCTTCAAAAAGGGCAAGAAGGAGGACCCGGGGAACTATAGACCAGTCAGCCTCACCTCCATCCCCGGAAAGGTGATGGAACAACTTGTCCTTGGTGCTGTCTCTAGACACATCAAGGATAGGGGGATCATTAGGGGCACTCAGCATGGCTTCACCAAGGGGAAGTCATGCTCAACCAACTTGATAGCCTTTTATGAGGATGTAACCCGGTGGATAGATGATGGTAAAGCTGTGGATGTGGTCTATCTTGATTTCAGTAAAGCGTTTGACACGGTCTCCCACAGCATCCTCGCAGCTAAACTGAGGAAGTGTGGTCTGGATGATCGGGTAGTGAGGTGGATTGTGAACTGGCTGAAGGAAAGAAGCCAGAGAGTGGTGGTCAATGGGACAGAGTCCAGTTGGAGGCCTGTGTCTAGCAGAGTCCCTCAAGGGTCGGTACTGGGACCAGTACTATTCAATATATTCATTAATGACTTGGATGAGGGAATAGAGTGCACTGTCAGCAAGTTCGCTGATGACACAAAACTGGGAGGAGTGGCTGACACAACGGAAGGCTGCGCAGCCATTCAGAGAGACCTAGACAGGCTGGAGAGTTGGGCGGGGAGTAATTTAATGAAATATAATAAGGGCAAGTGTAGAGTCCTGCATCTGGGCAAGAACAACCCCATGTACCAGTACAAGTTGGGGGCAGACCTGTTGGAGAGCAGCGTAGGGGAAAGGGACCTGGGGGTCCTAGTGGACAGCAGGATGACCATGAGCCAGCAGTGTGCCCTTGTGGCCAAGAAGGCCAATGGCATCCTGGGGTGTATTAGAAGGGGTGTGGTCAGCAGGTCACGAGAAGTTCTCCTCCCCCTCTACTCTGCCCTGGTGAGGCCGCATCTGGAATCTTGTGTCCAGTTCTGGGCCCCTCAGTTCAAGAAGGACAGGGAACTGCTAGAGAGAGTCCAGCGCAGAGCCACGAAGATGATTAAGGGAGTGGAACATCTCCCTTATGAGGAGAGGCTGAGGGAGCTGGGTCTCTTTAGCTTAGAGAAGAGGAGACTGAGGGGTGACCTCATTAATGTTTATAAATATGTAAAGGGCAAGTGTCATGAGGATGGAGCCAGGCTCTTCTCAGTGACATCCCTTGACAGGACAAGGGGCAATGGGTGCAAGCTGGAACACAGGAGGTTCCACATAAATATGAGGAAAAACTTCTTTACGGTGAGGGTGACCGAACACTGGAACAGGCTGCCCAGAGAGGTTGTGGAGTCTCCTTCTCTGGAGACATTCAAAACCCGCCTGGACGCATTCCTGTGTGATATGGTCTAGGTAATCCTGCTCTGGCAGGGGATTGGACTAGATGATCTTTCGAGGTCCCTTCCAATCCCTAACATTCTGTGATTCTGTGATTCCTTCCTTTGGGCAGAGCTGCTGTGTAAGAAGTGAAACGGTTTTACAAAAGCCCATCAAAAGGGACCAGAAGTGCTTTAAAAAAAGCAATGTGTGTGTGTGTGATATTCTGTCCGATGAAGAAGAGGTGGAAGAGTTGTTTTTTTTTTTCTCTTAAACAGCTCCTTAAGGCTCCATCCAGCTGTGTGTAGTATTGCCTTGCACGCGAGCAGCCCTCGGGTTACGTGTGCGTCTGTGCCCCAGCCGAGCACCGGATGTCACCTAAAAGTTGGAAAGCAAAACCCAGCCCTGTGGCCACAGGTGAAGTGCAGATTAGAGAGGTTAAATCGTGCATTTTATACCTACCCAGAAACATGAGCAAGATTGCTTCTCCCTCCCTCGCCCTCTTCAGACTAATGGGTCTGGAAAGAAGGGAGCTGCGTGGTCTCACTGGCAATGACCACGTGACCCTTTGGAGCAGAGGTTGTTTTCCAAAGGCACCCAGGTACCTGCAGAGCTGGTGTAGGTCAGGGAGTGAATTGAGGCCGGTTCCGTCTCCCATAGGGCTGTGTGTTTTTCTTGTCAGTAAGGCTGGCTGCTTGCGTTGGAAACGGCTGGTGTGGGAAGGGGGAAGGATGGGAAGTGCTGATCCAGAGAAGGAACCGCATGGACTGTAGAATGGGAATGGACGAGCTAATTTTCTCGCAAACAGGTAAATAAACAAATGCTAACAGAGCTGTTTGATGTTAAACATAGGCAGGAAAATTTGGGGAAAGGTGAGTCTGGTGCTGTGCATCTAAACATGTTCAAAATTACCTTTGGATTTGTGTGCCAGTGTAGAAAGAGTTTGCATGTGCTGGGAACCCCTTCTCCCTCCATAATTTTTGCATTGTTTCTTCTCTCCAAAAGAAGCGTTATTAAAGCACAACTGCAAGAATACCATCTCACATGAAAGAAAAAAAGGACATTTTGAAAGCACAGGAGCTAAATGTTCTGCGAAAGTTTATTTTTAGTTTACTAATTTTCAAGACACTTGCAACTGGAAAAAAGTAAAGATTGTCTAAGATTGTGAGACTTGAATTTAGACTTACATTTGGCACTGCTAAAACAGCCCCTTTGAAAGTGGAACTGTTGTCTGCCCTAATTCGATATCAGTCTAAGCTTTCTACTGAGCACTTGATGATAGCATTTACGGAAATTCATTATTCCTGTAAAAAAAGCAAAATGCAATATGGTGACAGGTTTTGTGGGCTGAAGCATTTGCTGTTGCAAGAATGCATGTATATCTGCACATTGCGTACAGTGGCAAAGTGTGGATGCAAAAGGCAGCGATGTGTTGGGTTGCTGTTTATCTGTGGCAAGTCCTCACTGAAGGAGGTGAGAACTTCCAAGGGATGTAGGAGACATCTCCACCTCCTTCACTTCTGGAGTATGAGGAAGCGCAATACATGCAATGTCTCTAAGCGGTGAGACAGGAGGCTGCTGAGGAGCCTCTGGGCCACAGCCGCCATTCAGAGCAGCATTATGAGACCTCGTTACTCATTCACAAAGTAGACTTTCTAGCAAACGTTGAGACTTGCCAGCAAATGGCTGCTGATGATTTCAGTAGTTTTGACCGCATCGGAAGGGGGAAGGCAGGAAGGGCAGGCTTCTCCCAGACTCCTCAAGCTAAAACGTGGTCAGTGCCTCCCAGGACAAAGGTTCCTAGCTGGGAAGGGAAGTGCTGGCTCTTTTGGATGCTCTCTTTCTCCTGGCAGTCAAATTACCTATTAAACTGTGACCCAGTCTCTAAAGCCTCGAGGAGAAGGCTTGTTGGCCACCACGTAAGAATGTCCTGAGAGGAGCTGAAGGATGCCCAGAGAAGAGAGGTGGGACAGAAGCAGAGAAAGCAAAGGAAAACGTGACTTAGAAGACATCTAGGAGTGACTGATGCCTCAAGGAGGATGAGGATGCAGAGCTGGTCCTGAGGTCTGGTTAGGAAAAGTTTGTCAGTGGGCTTGACAAAAGCTGTTTGGGTGGAGAGTAATAGTGAGTGAAGGATGCACTCTGTGTAGTAATTGTAGGTAAAGTGTTCAATGAGCAGTGGGCTGGTGTTAGGTTTGGAGAGTTGTTCAGAGAAACAGATGCCTTGACCTGTTCTGGTCAGACTCTCATGGGAGCGACACAAGGTTGTTATATATATGCTGCATGAACCAAATGTTTCTGTGTCCCTGGTTGAAATTCTGGGGAAGCTTCACAAGAGTTTCACTATTTGCCCTGTCAGTAAAGCTCAGTAATGAGAGAGAGTATGCTGTTCTCAAATGGTGAAATATTTATACTTTGTATAAATTGGTCTCATAGTTCTAAGTTGATGAAAGTGCTGTTTTCCAGCAATAGCTGCTCTTACAGTATAACAAACGTACCTGAAAGGTTTCATTCTTTTGGTTGTAGATGGATGGTGATAGCTCCACAACTGATGCTTCTCAGTTAGGAATTGCTGGAGATTACATTGGTGGCAGTCACTATGTGATACAGCCTCACGATGGTAAGAAATGTAACACTTTCCTGTTACACATGTAACACAATGTAATACTACTATTTCTCTGTGTGTGTGTGTATATATGTATATATATAGATATATATATATATTTCCTTCCAGTTCATGTATAGTTCTCTGCTATCTTCTGTCAAGCTAAGAATTTGCAATTGTTTGTATTCATAAGGCTTCACTGTATAAAGCATTTTTTCTGCAGTCTGAAGGTGGAATTTTTCAGTATTGACACTGAGTCCTTCAGGGTGATGGCAAAAAAACCTGATGTTCTAGGAAACAATTTTTATTTTGACGTGACATTAAGAATGCTTGGTGTTCAGCAGCCACGTACATTTCTGTGCATAGTATGATAAAGATGATATTGAACACCCATAAAGGTAGCCTGGTGTTACATCTATTTTTGAAATTATTTGTACAATGTTAAAACACTGTGCTTTCAAAGGTCTTCATCCTTCAGTGTAAATTTTAAACTGTCTTAATTATTGCCTGCTGTCTATCAAATACAATTTCTGTTAACTTTTCTTTATTTCATTAGATACAGAGGACAGCATGAATGATCACGAAGATACAAATGGCTCAAAAGAGAGTTTTAGAGAACAAGATATATATCTTCCAATTGCAAATGTGGCAAGGATAATGAAAAATGCCATACCCCAAACAGGAAAGGTAATAATACCCTTGTCCGATAAAGAAGGTGTGTTAATGAATTTTATTCCTTCCTCTGAGTGAACTCGAGCTGGTAGAACAATATATTTTTTCCAAATGATCCTGGTTAATTGGAGAAAAGCCTTCTAAAAGAAAAGAAAAAAAAATCTGAGCAGGAGGTGATTGAGAGCAAGTCGATTTTTCTTAGGTTTCTGAAAGCTTTTAGTAACCGCTGTAATTAAGCGTATCCAGAACAGTGCTCTTCACAGGGCTTTCTAGTGCTTTCTTTTTCTAAAATGTATTCTCTGAAATTGTCATAACGGGTCAGACTTGGTGACAATTCCATATCAGTAAGAATATTTTGTATGCAATTCTGTCTTACGAAATTTAATCTGCTTTTATTGAGGTGCATAAAATTTGGAATAAGTGAACCATTTTAGATGAAATAAAAATCCAGTCCTCATCCTGAAGGAAAGAGAATGGTTAGTCTTCCATTGCCCAAATCTTTACATGTCCAAGTGCCAAAATAACCTAAGAAGTCTGCCTTATAACATGTAGCAGATAAGGCCAGGTATTGAAAGACTGATCTTATTTCTTACTTCTAAGAATAGACTTTTTAATCCATTCTGCTGAGCTGGTGAGTGTATAAGTGTTTGACCGTTCTACCTGTTTATCTTAAACTTTTGCAGGGCTGCTATTACTTGCTGTTTCCCTATTGTATTCCAATACAATTCCTGCCCCAGTAACATTACCTCTAGCTAATGCTGATTTCTTTTTTTGAGATCACTCTAAATAGAAGCAAGACATAATTTACTTGTATCTGCTTGTATTTTCATAGTGTTCAGGGCTTTCTGGAGATCTGGGTGTTACATTTATATCTTTGCTGTGAAAATCTCTTCACTAGTCCATATTGTCATAAATTTTTAGTGATCAAGATGAGATTTTTCTCAAGAATTTAACATATGGGATGTTGAGCTATCTTGAAAAAGCAGGGAGGTTTTTGTGAAAAACTGCAAGGGAGGCTGCTGGCTGATGAGTACTTCTGAAAATCTTGCCCTATGTGTCTGAAAATATCAGAGACACTAGTGAAGATTGTACATACAGTTATTGCTTCATTATATTTTTTAAATACAAATAGGTTCTTCTTGTGTGAAGAATAAGAATCTTAATTAATATAATCTTTCAGTTGGCTCCTGTCAGCTTCCCAAATAATCATGAGTAATGCTTGCTGTTATTTTAAATCAAGTAAATTGCTTTTGTCCAGCTGAAAACCATGATCAAATTTACTTATTTCATTCTTGCCAGGGGCATATGTTTCTTCATTTGAATTTTCATTTGGAAAATTTATACCAGAATATTAAAGCATTATAGAGGCTTGCTGGGAGACATATATTCTAGTCCCTGAATCTGGTCAGGATAAAAATACTTGTCATTGCTGAATTTGTGGGAATGTGCTGCAGTGGGGCTGGAACTGCTGGGTCTGTTAAAAGGAAGATGGAAGTGGGCTATGACATTGTAATGAACAGGTTTAAAGAGAAGGCGTAGGCAAGCAAAGTAAGCAATACTGATATGTATCTATATGTAAAAGCTTGTACAGAGCATGGTTATGACTTCAGGAGATCCTGGCAGTTGGCTGTGCTGCTTGAAATAGTAAAATTTAGCTTAAAATCATGTTGCAGCTGTGCTTCCATAGAGCAGTGATGACATCCAGTGGTTCCCTCACATACAGGTGTTGCCTAAATGGTGTTATCATCAGGTTTTGGGATGTTTCCTTTCTTATCGAGTGTATTCTTTTCTTGGGTTTTTTTGGGTTTTTTGTTTGTGTTTTTTTTTAATCTTCTTGCATCTTGATTAATCATTTTATGATACTTTTTCCTTACTAGATTGCTAAGGACGCAAAGGAGTGTGTGCAAGAGTGTGTAAGTGAATTCATCAGCTTTATAACGTCAGAAGCAAGTGAGAGGTGTCACCAAGAGAAAAGAAAGACCATCAATGGAGAGGATATTCTCTTTGCCATGTCTACCTTGGGGTTTGATAGCTATGTTGAGCCTTTGAAGTTATACCTCCAAAAATTCAGAGAGGTTGGTATATACTTCAGTATATCCACATTTATTTCACCTGGTTGTGTTTATCTTTCGCTCCCTGTCATTGTAATTGTATAATGGCTCACTTGCACAGTATCTCACGGCTCTTGTCAGGGACTAATGTAATGTTTAAAAGCATTCCAGAGGATATGAAGAGAAAAAGGAGTAAGTAAGCATTTTGATTAGACTTGCTGATTCAAAGTAGTTAAAGCTTTCAACTGAATAGATTCTCTAATATATTGCTGGTAGTAAATCACTCTGTTCTTTAAAGGTGCCCATTAAGAATACTTAATTTGATCTTTCAGTTCAATCAATAAAACTGTACTAGACTGCATCCTCTGAGGAGCTAGCCTAATGCCTGTTGTTTGTCTGGCCTTCAGATCTGCAAAAGAAAAAGTTGTTTTTCTCATGTTGGAATAATGATTCACGTGGAAGGCTGTCTGCTTCAATGTTGTTTTTTTTTTTTTTATTATCTGTTTTTTAGCCTGTCGCTCAGTTTTCTTTTGATATGTAGTACATGCTAGGTATGTGGTCTAAGCAGTTTAATTTATCCCTTCTCTAGCAGAAAGTGACTTTTTTTTTCCCTTTCAGCAATTTAAACTTTTTGAAAAAGAAGTTGCTTCTGCTTGGTTTTTTTTGTTCTGGTCCCGTGTTCTGCCACCTCCTATCTGGAGACCAAAGAGAGTTATGCTTTCTTGCTTCTTTACTTTGATGTTCTCTTACCTCAGAATACCAGATTTAACCAAAAAAATCAAAGGTATATTTCTCCAGTGACCTCTCTCTTCGTCCTAGTCCTGAATGAAGTTGTTCAGGGTTAAAATAATCCTGGGAAAAAAAACTCAAAGTAAACTAATTTTTTTGTTTTTTTTTAAAAAAAAATGTGGTTCTCTGTTGGTATGGCTGCTTGGTTTTACTGGCATGAGCGAAGAAGGTATGTCTAAATTGGCAGTGCTGTAGATAGAGATGCTCTTCAGACTTTTTGTTCTGTAAGCCTAAGTTTTTCAATTAATGGCGTCAGATTTGCTAGTGATATTTAATTTGCTTAGAGCACTTGAAGCTTCTGCTTACCAGAGGGTCATTTACTGTGATAACTGAATAACAGGAGGTGTAATCTAAAAGTTGACGTACTACGGGGTGATATCTTTTTCCAGTTCTGTGTAGCAGTTGCATGTGCCTTCAAAGTGCTGTATGTACTTTAATTCAAAATGCAAGTAGTGCCTAACTAGTTTCAGTACTTCTGGAGAGGTCTGAAGTGGGTCTGTGCTAGTATGCTAATGAAATTCTGAAGTGACCATTTTTGCAGATATATATGCTGTGGTAGCAGAGTAGTTGGATTGGGTTTTAATTGGATGGATGGATTGGATGGTTTTGCTCATCAGTTTTAAACCTCCATTTCAGCTAGTTCTGTCTTCAGGGTACTGCATATAGTGAATTATTTCTGTTTTGTAGCTTAGTATTTTGTCTACATGGAACAGTTGCAGAGAATACTTTTTATACCTACATTATTTTCTTAGATGTTCCTATGTAAAAGCATAGAGCATCAGGCTTCATACTTGTAAAACTGCATGCAGATAACTGGGAGCCTTGGCTTTCTGTGCTGATACCCTTTCTGGCTGTAGTCCTTGATGTGGGAAAAGAAATCCAATATCTTGATTTTAAATGTCAACTCTTAGTTG
Source organism: Nyctibius grandis (assembly GCF_013368605.1). Classification (NCBI taxonomy): domain Eukaryota; kingdom Metazoa; phylum Chordata; class Aves; order Nyctibiiformes; family Nyctibiidae; genus Nyctibius; species Nyctibius grandis. The sequence goes on from NC_090662.1 coordinate 65,223,854, forward strand.
TATGATGATGGCATTTGCATGTGGTTGGTAAGCAAATGTTGCACATTCTTGATAGTTCTGAGATTCTGTGATTTCTCGTCAAGGCTCTTAACAGTTCCTTCTGGATTACTGCAGATCTTTGACTTTCTGCAGAAGGTGAAAGCCTTTCTTAGAACTATACAATCCTAGTTTGCAGAGTTTTTGTTTCTGAGGAGTATGGCTAAGATGAAAAACACCCTTCGTATATTCTTGTACTATGCACATTCTTAAATCCTGTAGAGTTTTACAGGTCTTAGATTTCAAACCCCAGCTGCTTCACAGTGACTCTTCTGCAAGTTCCAAACCTTGGCTAGAGCTCCTGGGGTCTTGAAACAGTCTCAAGGCAACTCTACTCTAACACAAATTCTCTCTCTCCCCCCTCCACCTCTCTCCAGGCAATGAAAGGAGAAAAGGGAATTGGAGGAACAGTTACAACTGGAGACGGTCTGAGTGAGGAGCTCACAGAGGAAGCATTTAGTAAGTAATACTTTTAAATTTATTATATTATTACTATGGCTTTTCTAAAAACAGCACTCCCTTTAGACATCAGAATTCTTACTTGAGGAATACATCCTGGACTGGCCATGTGTTACACCTGTGATCCACTGATATTTTCCTTTGAGATGTCTGGAGGATAACCCGTGCTCAGATAAACTCCTCCGAGTCACTAGTATTTGTGGTCAGAATGAAGTAACATAGGGATAAATGATGATACTCTAGTAATAGCTAATGTCAACTGTGGAAGATTTTTAAATGCATACATTAGTGCCAGTATTTTTTCTCTACACTTAAACACAGATTGTAATGAAAGGTGCAAACATTTTTTTTTCTTTTTCCCCAGTAGCTACATACTTAGGCCACATTCGTTCTACTTGCAAGACTGTTGGGGAAAAAGTAAAATAAACTCCACTTGATGACTTGAGGAGCTCGTCTTTGGGAAATGAGCCAGAGAAGAACATCGTCTTCGTATAATTCTAAAACACTTAGTATTTCTTATATTCAAAAGAGTGCACAGATTGGTAATTAAAAGGCGTAGGGCAAGGAGTATCATATGCATTCACTGTAGTTTTTCTTCCTTATACTATGAATTAAAGCCTGATACTTGTTGGGACTTTGCGTTGATTTTGTTGATACTGGATTCTTGCATGTAGTCTTCACCTTGGCTTTTAAATGTTACAGGCTGGTAATCTTGAAGCTGACACAAGAAGAATTAGGAGGTGCAGCTCTAGTTGTATCTACTGATGAGATTTAGTTTTTCAAGTATCTGATACATCTTCTCTTCACAAGCACTGGTAAACTGCTGAACTAGCACAAATTCAAAGCCTGAGAACTGACATGACCTATTCAGGGTCTGAAACACACTTTGCTTCCAGTATGATGACTCTGGGTCTCTATTAGCCTGGAAGATAAGCTCATAAAACTGGCTGGAAATAATATTGCAACATAAATATTGCAGGGGACTTACAGAAAGCTTTATTTTTTTTAATATGACTTTTAATTTTACAATTAAAGATTAGGCAATGCAAATAGTAAACTTATCGATACTCATATGTAATAGCTCTGTTGGTTTGGAAGTAGTAAGACACTAGCACAACTGTAGGCCCAACTTACTTACCTGGGGTATGTTGCTAATGGCTTCTGGATTGCAGCTGTTGGGAGTCTGTCCAGCTTGGAAGCTTGTCAAATCAATATATAGAAATTGTTCTAAAAGCTTTATTTTGTATATATTCTGATTTGCACTTCAAGCATTTAAGCTGCAGCTCAAGAATTGAGGGAAAATACATAGCTGGAGACTTCTGACTGTGTCTGCATCTAGTGTCTTGTTTTGTATGGGCAAAGAGGCAAATTCACAGAAAGTTTCTCCTCTGGGATGCTCACATTCCACTTAGCCTGAGTACAATGCCCACCAGAAAATGCAAACCAGAAAAAAGGAATCCCCTTACATCTCTGGATCCTCTGTCCCCTTCCCAAGAGAATATTACGTCTTGGCAGGATGCAAAGGAGATGTTGCAGTAGTAGAAGAAGAAGGAAAAGAAAATTTCTGTAAAATAACTGATCAGGTCAAGTGCTGCCAAGTGTTTCTCTCCACAGGGGCAGCAATAGATCTATTCAGAACGATGGTCTCACTGCAGGAGTAGCAGTAATAGCTGTGCTACTGTGGCACAGCCCTTAGCTCTTTGTCTTAGCCTAATGCCAGGGCTGGGTCAGAGGCTTGGCACTGAACTGTGTTGGATGTGGAACATGCACATCAGAGTGCAGTAAAATTTTGGACCTGCCAGAGCCACTTCTCACTGTGATCTTAATGCATCTTTAACTTGCAACTTAACTATTAAAAAGTTACTACAATGAAGGTAGGGGGGAAAAAAAAGACTAAAAACACAACAAAAAAAACCCCAAGTGTCAACTTTCAGATGAAAGCTGCTAGGATTATACTGTGTTTTGAGAATTTTTTAATGGGTTATCCATTTATTTATACATAATAACAGACATGCTTCAGAAAGAAAAGCGCCCCATTGTTTCTTTCATAGCGGAGAATGTTATGCTACAATGACTTAACTTGCAACTTAAAAGAGTTTTGCAGCTTTCCTTCCAAGTAATAGTTGTAACATACTCTGAATGTCGCAGAGCTCGACGTACATGTTATTGTAACGGCTTATCTTAGAGCATCACTCCCTGTGTTTTCTCTCTGAAGTCTCAGAAGTACTTTTTTACTCCGTTCATTGGCCTCCTCTCTCCTCTATGAAATTCAAGAGCTCTTGGGTGTACCCTGAAGGGCACGCTGAAGTCATCCAGCGTAATAGCAGGCTCTGGCAGTGTCTTTTTTTTTTTTTGTAAAGCAGCACAACATTTTCATTGACTTCCTCATGCATGTGTATGCTCAAGTGCTAACCTTACATCTAAACAAAACAAACTGAATTCTCCAGGTTTCTCAGGATGTTGAATGCTGAAGATTGCTTTTTTTGGTGGTCAGGATGGCAAACTCTGTTCCATTCACCACTGTATAGCTGTGTATGTTCTGCTTCAGGATAGGTACAGGGGAAGAACAAGGTGCAGCCTTACTTTTAGATTATCTGATGCAAAATTAAGTGGAATTTTGCTGCTTAAGTGTTTCTTAATGGGAATAAGCTTGTTTACTTGTAACACTCAGTAACAAGTGTGTCTATATGCAGTGTAGGTTGGTAGCTGTCAGGAGAGGAATGGCTCCATAGTCCTGGAGTGGACCACAATTAAAGGTTATTTAATGGTGACAGACACATCAAACAAGGCTCTGTGTATCCTGCAGTTCCCGTCTAACTTTCTTAAAATGCTCTTTCTTTCAGCTAACCAGTTGCCAGCAGGCTTAATAACTACAGATGGCCAACAGCAGAATGTTATGGTCTACACAACATCATATCAACAGGTACTGTATCCCATCCCCTACTCTCCCTTTTGCTGCTAAAATTCAAATGCTAATTCAGCTGCCCTGTCCTGAAAGATGAGAATGAATTTTATGTAGACCTTTGGTGGCGGCTGTCGTGACATTCCAACACTGTGACAATTCCAAGCTGGTAGCTCCGATGGAGTTTTCAGAAAAGGTGCATTTGAATGTGAGCTTGCATTTTCTTTCTCTAGCTGTCTGGTGTTCAACAAATTCAGTTCTCATGATTTGAAGAAAACTTTGGATCTGGGAACATGAGATGGAAAAGCTGTGCAACTCTAACGAAGAGGCAGTTTTAATGACTGGTGAAGAGATTTATCTCTTTGTATATTAAATAGCTGTAATGTAGCTACCTGAAGCTTGACTAATTGAGGTGTGAATTCTGACTCAAATCTTTTTCATGATGATTTAAAAAAAAAAATTGGATTTTAAAGGTTTTAAAGTATTTTTGTTTTGTACAAGAGTTTGTTGCTCTGTATAACTCCTGTATGCATTGTATATTGCAATTTATTACTGTCAGAGATTTGTAGACAGTTTCTTATTTTCATATTGAATCATGTTACTTTTGTAATTCAGGTAAACAGCTGGGTTAATTCATGTTTACCCTTTGAATAAAATTGTAAGGGTAAAGTTCGTTTTTGAATGTAAGTTGCCTTTATTATAAAGATTGAGTTGGTCCTCGGTTATGTAACTTGTCTTGCATGACAACCTCAACTAACTTTACATGTCAGCGTATTTATTGAAATTTTAAAAGGGACTTTTTCCTCATGAAACTAGCAGCTCAAATGAATTGCTACAACTGTTTTTTTTAATGTACCTTCAGAATTAAAAGTTAACCAAAACCAACCCGTGCTCTACTACGTTTAGAGGCTTCGAGCTTACCAACAGTGTTGATGAAAACTGTGTGCGATGCAGGTCTTCATTTCGTTTTTTTTTTTCAGTTGCATTAACTCTCCTTAGACTGATATATTTAAGTTAGTCTTTGTGCTACTGAAATAACTCTTCCTTTTTATGTATGGTTTTTAGAATCCAAAACTTAGAAATTCAAGGGGGGGGCCCGGTATTTTATAGTCCTTGTGGTAAAAGACCTCATTTTAACTTTTTACTGAAATGTTTCAAGGTTTCTTGTGAGACTGTGGGAACTCAACTGTGTTAGTGACTTTCTGTGTACAGGCTGTGTGTGTGTGTGTGTGTGCGTGTGATGTGTGTGAGTGATTGAAACTTGAACAAGTGATACTGATCTGAAATGGAAGACAGACTTCTAGTTTGCTGTCTGTTTCCTGGTTTTGCAATAAACTCTACCTAGATAATGTAGTTCTGTATACTTAGTGAGCTGTTCTTAGTAACGTTGCTGTTTCTTTAAAAATTGGGTGGGTAATTTTGTGAGATGCAATGTCTCTTAGCCTGTTAGGATAGGGCTGGTGGTTTGAGTAATATATCTTATTCAGACTGAATTTTGGGACCTTTGATATTTTTACTGTTTGCAGTGGACTGAAATGTAATATAATAATTATCTTACCACATACCTGTCATTAATTTAAGCAAACCGTATCTTGAATCTGTTGCCGTATAATTTCTTGCTGGTTTTGTCTCTTTTTTTTTTTTTTTTTAAAAAAAAAACAAACACAAAAAAAACCCAAAAAAACCTGTTTAATATTGGGAAAATAGTTTAAACTAAGACATCTCCAAATCCTGAAAGAGCCAGTTCTTTGTTAAACACAAATTTTATGTATGAGCAGATTTGAACAGTGTTCCTTACCAATCAGCACCATGCTGGCAGAGCCTCTGGAGGTGATCCAGCGTATTCTGTGGCAATCGGGGCGGATGTTCTGGGTTTTCTGGCAGTCTGTCATTCTTCAGCTATGACTGAACAAATGGAGTTTTTCATTAAATGTACAAATGAATAACACAATCACTACACGAGCCCCTTCTGTTCGTATTCTGTTTATTTCAGGCCATCATACCTTGTTCTTCATGTTCCCAGATTTGCAATGGAAAAAGCTGTGATCTCAGCTAAGGAGAAGCTAGGAGATGTTTGGCAGTTGGATGTGCAGAAAGGGGGCTGAGGTCACCTGTCACATTTGCTTGAAACCAGCTACACTTTTCAGTCTGCTGTCTGTTCTGTGAGTTTAGGTTAAAGTGGTTTGAGTTTGTGGTTTACACACCATCATGTGCACAAAGAAGCTGATACTGCTTTGTTTTTCTTTTTTCTTTTTTTTTTCCCCTTTCTTCTCCCCAAGTTCCAAGGGCAAAACTGCAACCAACTTGCACATTCACTTCCTGAAAATAGACATGTAGAGTAATAGTATAACACTTCATTTGAGTTCTCTCTGAAACCGTTCACCTAATAAAGTTTGCAGGGTACTGTAGTGGTGGTAAAAGAAGTGTGGTCTGAGGAAATAACTTGCCTAATTTCTATTAGTAGTAGCATAACCACTGTGGAGTCTTTGTTTTTGTTTAACAAGTGATTTGTGTTTTCACCTTTCTGTTTGTTAAGTACTTAAAGTTTAGAAGTGGCTTAGACCCAAACCAAGAGTGACCATTCCTGCTGTATCCCATCTGCTTCTGCAAAACTGATGCCTTTGGTTCTCTGAATGTGTTGTTTCAACTAACATAACCCCAAATTGAGCTTGATCTCAAGACAGCTGTGGCAGCCTATGCTAAAACTTGGAGAAAGGCTGCTTGAAATAGCAGTGATGCTCAAAGATCTTTTTCTAAGCACAGTGACTTTTTTAGATGTCCTTCCATGACACAAAATTCTTTTTTTTAATTAATTTCTGTGTGACTTGATCATTGTGATGTTTCTTATAGAGTGCTTGTGGTGTCTTTACTGTTATCTCTAGTCAAAATGCAGTAATGAGAAAAGCTCATTTAGATGGCATTCTTCTACAACCGATTTTCATTGCAAGCTTAATAGGAGCTGAGGCTCTGCCTTTACCAGTCTTCCTGATGTACATGTGTATCTTTACTATTTTATTTATTCCTCTGTTCTGATCACTACTGAACACTAAAATGTGTGGTTGGATGGTGGAGCCAGAACACAGGAGTCTTGGCATGAGGCGGTTATCCTAAATAGCTAGTGAGCCATGCTTATCTGGCTGTAGCTAAAAATCAGTCTGAATTATGCAGGCCGTACTTTAAATAGCCATCTTCCTTGCACTGCACCCTGGCTACTCTGTGAATCGTGTCAGATCAGTGGATGGTCCCTATTGCAGAGTTTCAAGATGATGCTCATTAACATGATGTAAGCATATATAGGTGACTTCACTCTTGCCTTTGGCAGGAGAGGAAGCATATGGGCAACTGCACATGCACAGGAGATTCCTCAGTGCAAAGCACCACGGAGAGCAAAGGGGAGAGCCGAGGGCTAGTATTTTCACAGAATCACAGAATGTTAGGGATTGGAAGGGACCTCGAAAGATCATCTAGTCCAATCCCCCTGCCGGAGCAGGATTGCCTACACCATATCACACAGGAACGCGTCCAGGCGGGTTTTGAATGTCTCCAGTGAAGGAGACTCCACAACCTCCCTGGGACAGCCTGTTCCAGTGTTCGGTCACCCTCACCGTAAAGAAGTTTTTCCTCATATTTATGCGGAACCTCCTGTGTTCCAGCTTGCACCCATTGCCCCTTGTCCTGTCAAGGGATGTCACTGAGAAGAGCCTGGCTCCATCCTCATGACACTTGCCCTTTACATATTTATAAACATTAATGAGGTCACCCCTCAGTCTCCTCTTCTCTAAGCTAAAGAGACCCAGCTCCCTCAGCCTCTCCTCATAAGGGAGATGTTCCACTCCCTTAATCATCTTCGTGGCTCTGCGCTGGACTCTCTCTAGCAGTTCTCTGTCCTTCTTGAACTGAGGGGCCCAGAACTGGACACAATATTCCAGATGCGGCCTCACCAGGGCAGAGTAGAGGGGGAGGAGAACTTCTCGTGACCTGCTAACCACACCCCTTCTAATACACCCCAGGATGCCATTGGCCTTCTTGGCCACAAGGGCACACTGCTGGCTCATGGTCATCCTGTTGTCCACTAGGACCCCCAGGTCCCTTTCCCCTATGCTGCTCTCCAACAGGTCTGCCCCCAACTTGTACTGGTACATGGGGTTGTTCTTGCCCAGATGCAGGACTCTACACTTGCCCTTGTTATATTTCATTAAATTACTCCCCGCCCAACTCTCCAGCCTGTCTAGGTCTCTCTGAATGGCTGCGCAGCCTTCCGGTGCGTCAGCCACTCCTCCCAGTTTTGTGTCATCAGCGAACTTGCTGACAATGCACTCTATTCCCTCATCCAAGTCATTAATGAATATATTGAATAGAACTGGTCCCAGTACCGACCCTTGCGGAACTCCGCTAGACACAGGCCTCCAACTGGACTCTGTCCCATTGACCACCACTCTCTGGCTTCTTTCCTTCAGCCAGTTCACAATCCACCTCACTACCCGATCATCCAGACCACACTTCCTCAGTTTAGCTGCGAGGATGCTGTGGGAGACAGTGTCAAACGCTTTACTGAAATCGAGATAGACCACATCCACAGCTTTACCATCATCTATCCACCGGGTTACGTCCTCATAAAAGGCTATCAATCAAGTTGGTTAAGCATGACTTCCCCTTGGTGAAGCCATGCTGAGTGCCCCTAATGATCCCCCTATCCTTGATGTGCCTAGAGACAGCACCAAGAACAAGTTGTTCCATCACCTTTCCGGGGATGGAGGTGAGGCTGACCGGTCTATAGTTCCCCGGGTCCTCCTTCTTGCCCTTTTTGAAGACTGGAGTGACATTCGCTTTCCTCCAGTCCTCAGGCACCTCTCCCGTTGCCCACGACTTAGCAAAGATGATGGAGAGTGGCCTAGCAATGACTTCCGCCAGCTCCCTCAGCACCCGCGGGTGCATCCCATCAGGGCCCATGGATTTATGGACGTCCAGATTGCTTAATTGGTCCCTGACCCAGCCCTCATCTACCAAGACAGATTCCTCCTCTATCCTGACTTCTTCTGGGGCCTCAGGGGTCCGGGGCTCCTCAGGACAGCCTCCAGCAGTATAGACAGAGGCAAAGAAGGCATTCAGTAACTCCGCACCTTGCTGTCATGATAAGAGCTGGCAGCAACCTTGCTCACATCTATGAAATTGTTCATTTTGCAGAACTCTGGATGTGATTAATGTTCTAGTTAAGTCACGTAGGCTCGCTGCTTCAGTTATATTTACAGCGATAGGATGACTTGCTTTTAAGTCCCTGCTTTCCCAAATGGTGCAGGCTAGACTTTTTTCAGTTTTCATTTGTACTGAGTAGAAGAAAGGAAATTTTTCACTTAAATTTGAGGAGAATTTTCTTATGTTTATAGATTAAAAAAAACCCCTGTAGGTAGATTCTAAGACAAATGATGCTAGAGGGAAAGTATATTTTATATAGGGCCCAAGCAGTCCTATAGGAAGAAGTTAAATACTGATAATGTGGACAATGGTTATTCTTATATTGCTCTTTCAAATTGGTTTTCTGAAAAGAGCAGTGGTGGAAGGATGCCTTTTGGCTGTAGTACAGTTTAAGACATACCTAGTTGAAAACACAGACCAATTTCTCCTCTTTGAAAATAAGACATGTTGTGCTGGCATAATCATTCACACTTCCACCCTTTGAAAGGCTGAAAAAATTATACTTAAACAACCAAATATTGATCTGTTTACCTATTGATTTGTGAAATCGGCATGATAATGGACTGCAATGTCACCTCTGACCCTCAGTATGTAAAAATTTAGTGGAAAGCTCTCTTAGAAACTCAGTGCCAGTTCAGCTTACGCTGACATCCGAGGCCAAATGCTCTCGGGAGCCAGGGCAGTTTGCTCCTCTGCACAATAGTCTCCAAATTGGTGCCAGCTGCACCAGGCTTATTAAAATGCAGTCTCCAAGTATGGCTGCGGAGGCAGGGTGGGAGGCAAGGCAGCGTACAGCAGCTTGGAGGGAGTCAGCTACGCTGGTTTAGGAAATCTTCCAGGCGAATCGCCAGGGTAATTTCCTGGAATATCTTATTGCAGCTCACTGAGCCAGGGGATCCATTTGTTAGGAGCAATAGCACCTGATTTTCTTTTGTATGAAAGAAAACTATGGAGGGTTTAAATCTGCTGGGCAGAGGAGCATCTTCCAGGCTGCTAATTTAATCTGTGTGTGCCTAATACTTACTCTGGCCCACCCCATACAGCATCAGAGACGGCAGCTGACTTTTAGGACAGAGCTGCCTGAAAGGGTTTGATTTCTGGCTAACAAACCGCAGTACGAGGTGGCTCCGTGCTCACCCCCAGAAAGCACATCAACAACAGTGCATTGCAAACAAAGTTGTAGCAGCAATTTACTCCTGGTCAGAATCAGCCCAGGTTTTTGGTCCTGTTCAGGGGTGCAGACCAGTTTTCTCCAGAAATCACTGGGCACACCATGAGTCCTCCCCTGCCATTGGGGTAACAGTGACTAAAGCACTTTCCTGCTGCTCCTCAACTGTTGTTGCTGTGCATCTTCAGTTTGCACAATAAAAGGATGAAAAAGGGTTGTTTACAACTTAAAGCATTTCCCTGCCCTGCCTTGGTACACAGCTCTCCCCAAACTGAGGGTAGGGCATGGACCTAGCCACTGGTTGTAGCTTGCCCAGTGACAAGGGCAGCAGACAACTAATTTCTTAGATGTATTTGCTTCAGGTGTGTCTTTAGCATGGCAGAAACGAGAGGCAAAACTACAGAAGACCCTTTTAAAATCGACAAAATAATTCAGTAAATAATGGCAGGGAATCTGTCTGAAATTTCACGACTGTGATGATGAGAGTATCATCTCCCACCCAGAAGGACACAGTCACAGGAACAGCAAATAAAAGCAACTTCCAACAGCACACCTAAAGACAGTTCAGATATAAATGCTGTGTCACTCAAAATACAACTGCAGCTAAAATGTCACCAGTTTATGCAACACCAAATGAGTGTGCACTATTTTTACTCCTCTCTGCACCATGTACAAAGACAAATAGTTGACCCCATCAGAGCTTATCTCCCATCACTGGCGAGAACAGCATGGCACAGATAAAAGAATCCAGGACATGCAGGTTTGTTTCTGCAGCGTCCAACTCCTCAGCCCCAGCCATGAAATCCAAACCCACCCAGATGCCTGAGTTCCCTGTGTCACGTAACACACTGGGAAAAGCAATCTGGTGAGCAGGAGGCTGCCTGGAGGCAGCTGGTAGGAAAAGTTAAGCACTGAGGGAGAAGGGAAAGGATCTGAAATCTCACCTCTAGCCAGCTGGAAAGCATTTCTGCTATGGAGAAACAGGCTCTGTCACTTTGCTATGGGAACGTGGAGACTGCAGGGCCTGCAGAGTGCTGCATCAGAGGACGAGTCTGCTCTTCCTCCATTCAAAACCAGCAGCGACAGCCATGTTTCACAAGCCAAGCAGCTGAAACTCGTCCAAAGTGTCTCTTGAGTGGATGCAGTGAGATCAAGTTCTGTACCCACCAGAAAAATATTGACGCTAACTGGCAATTTTGTGTTGTTTGGCTTGACGGCTCCCATGTTGCTTCAGATGGTTCAGCAGCACCTTTCTACAGCAACTTCATCTTCCTAACGTTCTAACAAACAAACAGCAGCACAAATACAAGAAACTGATCTCAGTAACTAATCTTTGAATAATAACTACATAAATAGTCTGCATTTATAATTAATAAAACATGTATGCTGTAACATAAGTAGGTGACACTTCAGTCTGTTAGGTTGAAATTTCAACTCTTTTTTTTCAAGACAATAATTTCAGAGAGTTGCTCCCAGGCTCCAAATATTTTCCTTCTGGAGCAGACAGCATATAAAGTCAACATATAAAAGTCTCCTCCCTACCCAGGCAAAGTGCTATGAAGAAGTAATTATAAAGCTGCTACTAAGAAGAAAAAATTGGGGTACTTCTTAATACTGCTCAAAGTTACGAGCTACTACTTGTACCTAATAACTTTTGTTAAGGGAGATTTATCGGCACTGCCTGTAAGAGAGAGGTGATTATCCTAAAAGGCAGTTAAGAGTCCCTGGCAAAAACCGTTTAAATGAGGGAACGCAAACAAAAAAAGAGGATACAAACAAAACCAAGGAACTGGTGGTTTTAAACCTCCTAAGACAGCACATGCCCAGTGTGCTTCTTCTAAGAATCACTTGGAAACAATTGTATATTGATGACTTCCATGTGCGGATAACAGTATTTTATAATTTCATCAGCTACAGAAATAACTCTCTGAACACTGCTTACCATTTGGCACACACTGAAATGCTTTGTCTCTTTTTCTCTTTGAAGATACCATATCTGAGCCTTCATTTTCATTTTGAGGAGCTGCTGTACCAACTTAGCAATTACATCATATATTAAAAGCAGATGCTTGCGAGAGGCAAGAACCTCCTCAGTAAAACAATGACAGCAAACCAAACCCAGCCCCAGCGTGGTAGTTTTGGGGTTTTTTTTGGGTTATTGGCAGGTCTGTAAGTTCAACAAGCAACGTGAAGTACTTCAAGCTTTTGAAGGATTTCAGGAACAGACCTAGGAACCACTTACCGAGTCCTCTTTAGATGCCAGATTTTCATGACCTAACATTAGGCACATATGGACAGAGTTAGACAAACAGGTCCAATAGCTCACAGAGATCTCTTGGGCCTTCCTCCCATTCCTCCTCTTCCTCCCCCGCTCCCACCCATGCAGCCCAGCCCCTCCCTTTCTTCTGCTCCGCTGCTTCTGCCTCTTTGCTGAGCTGATGAGCCCAGCAGAGCACTCATACCATCTCATATAATCTCAGATTAAACTGGGTGCCTAAAACACATCAGTGTCCTGCTGTCTTGTGCCTACCGGGCAGGAGTCTCTTGTTATCCATTCTTTTTCTCTGTGCAGCAATTGCCACTACTGTCAATAGCAGCACGGCCAAACGATGGCTTTTGCGCTTGCCTGCGGGATGTGTGGGCAAGGAAAGGGAGGGAGAAGGGGGCAGAGGGGCTGTGTCTCCAGCACCAAGCCCTGCAGTCCTGGGCACCCGCGCTGTTCGCAGCCGGGGCTCCCCCCAGACCCAGCTCAGGGGCCGGCGTTTGCCAGAGGCTGTTTCTGAGTGGATTCAACCACCACCCCTTGCTCTGGGGAAGACAGGAGGATGCAGCCTCACGGACCCTGCCCTATCACTTGTCCTGGGGCCAGGCAACACGCCTGCGCTTGGTTTGTGATTTTTATCGTAGTGGCATTTCCCAAACCAGGCCTGCGTAAGGCCACAGCAGGGGCCTGCGGGTGCAGGAGAGAAATCCTCTGGCTGAGATCCAACACCGTTCATTCATGCTGGGATCTAGCTGCATGCCCAGCCTGCCACCCCTTGCTATTTTCTCTCTCTGGAGGAAGCATTGGATGTGCAGTATCCTGAAGAGTCATTAATGAGGCGGATCAGGAGCGAGTTGAGAGTTTGTGGGTGCGAATTAAGGGGCAGGCTGGCAGGGGTGATACTGTTGTGGGTGTCTATTACAGGCTACCGGATCAGGATGAGGAGGGTGATGAGGCCTTCTACAGGCAGCTGAGAGCAGTCTCGCAATTACAGGGCCTGGTTGTTGTGGGGGATTTCAACTACCCTGATATTTGCTGGGAGGCCTACTCAGCCAGCCATCCCCAGTCCAGGAGGTTCCTCCAGTGCGTTGATGATAACTTTCTGATGCAAATGGTGGATGAGCCAACTAGGAGAGGAGCGCTGCTGGATCTGATCCTCACTAACAAGGAGGGTCTGGTTGAAGAGGTGAAGGTTGAGGGCAGCCTTGGTTGTAGTGACCATGAGATGGTAGAGTTCAGGATCTCATGTGGCAGGAACAGAATAGCTAGCAGAATCACAACCCTGAACTTCAGGAGGGCCAACTTTGGCCTTTTCAAGCAATTGCTAGGGGAAATCCCATGGGACAGGGTACTAGAAGGTAAGGGGGCCCAAGATAGTTGGTTAGCATTCAAGGACTGCTTCTTCCGAGCTCAAGATCAGAGCATCCCAACAGGTAGGAAGTCAAGGAAGGGTACCAGGAGACCTGCATGGTTGAACAGGGAACTGCTGGGCAAACTCAAGTGGAAGAAGAGGGTGTACAGATCGTGGAAGGAGGGGCTGGCCACTTGGGAGGAATATAAGTCTATTGTCAGAGGATGTAGGGAGGCAACTAGGAAAGCTAAGGCCTCCTTGGAATTAAACCTTGCAAGAGAGGTCAAGGACAACAGAAAGGGCTTCTTCAAATACATTGCAGGTAAAGCCAACACTAGAGGCAATGTAGGCCCACTGATGAATGAGGTGGGGGTCCTGGAGACAGAGGATAAAAAGAAGGCGGAGTTACTGAATGCCTTCTTTGCCTCTGTCTATACTGTTGGAGGCTGTCCTGAGGAGCCCCGGACCCCTGTGGCCCCAGAAGAAGTCAGGATAGAGGAGGAATCTGTCTTGGTTGATGAGGGCTGGGTCAGGGACCAATTAAGCAATCTGGACGTCCATAAATCCATGGGCCCTGATGGGATGCACCCGCGGGTGCTGAGGGAGCTGGCGGAAGTCATTGCTAGGCCACTCTCCATCATCTTTGCTAAGTCGTGGGCAACGGGAGAGGTGCCTGAGGACTGGAGGAAAGCGAATGTCACTCCAGTCTTCAAAAAGGGCAAGAAGGAGGACCCGGGGAACTATAGACCGGTCAGCCTCACCTCCATCCCCGGAAAGGTGATGAAGAAACTTGTTCTAGGTGCTGTCTCTAGGCACATCAAGGACAGGGGGATCATTAGGGGCACTCAGCATGGCTTCACCAATGGGAAGTCTTGCTCAACCAACTTGATAGCCTTTTATGAGGATGTAACCCGGTGGATAGATGATGGTAAAGCTGTGGATGTGGTCTATCTCGATTTCAGTAAAGCGTTTGACACGGTCTCCCACAGCATCCTCGCAGCTAAACTGAGGAAGTGTGGTCTGGATGATCGGGTAGTGAGGTGGATTGTGAACTGGCTGAAGGAAAGATGCCAGAGAGTGGTGGTCAGTGGGACAGAGTCCAGTTGGAGGTCTGTGTCTAGCGGAGTCCCTCAAGGGTCGGTACTGGGACCAGTTCTATTCAATATATTCATTAATGACTTGGATGAGGGATTAGAGTGCGCTGTCAGCAAGTTCGCTGATGACACAAAACTGGGAGGAGTGGCTGACACACCGGAAGGCTGCGCAGCCATTCAGAGGGACCTGGACAGGCCGGAGAGTTGGGCGGGGAGAAATTTAATGAAATATAATAAGGGCAAGTGTAGAGTCCTGCATCTGGGCAAGAACAACCCCATGTACCAGTACAAGTTGGGGGCAGACCTGTTGGAGAGCAGCGTAGGGGAAAGGGACCTGGGGGTGCTAGTGGACAACAGGATGACCATGAGCCAGCAGTGTGCCCTTGTGGGCAAGAAGGCCAATGGCATCCTGGGGTGTATTAGAAGGGGTGTGGTTAGCAGGTCGAGAGAGGTTCTCCTCCCCCTCTACTCTGCCCTGGTGAGGCCGCATCTGGAGTATTGTGTCCAGTTCTGGGCCCCTCAGTTCAAGAAGGACAGGGAACTGCTAGAGAGAGTCCAGCGCAGAGCCACGAAGATGATTAAGGGAGTGGAACATCTCCCTTATGAGGAGAGGCTGAGGGAGCTGGGTCTCTTTAGCTTAGAGGAGACTGAGGGGTGACCTCATTAATGTTTATAAATATGTAAAGGGCAAGTGTCAAGAGGATGGAGCCAGGCTCTTCTCAGTGACATCCCTTGACAGGACAAGGGGCAATGGATGCAAGCTGGAACACAGGAGGTTCCACTTAAATTTGAGGAAAAACTTCTTTACAGTGAGGGTGACTGAACACTGGAACAGGCTGCCCAGAGAGGTTGTGGAGTCTCCTTCTCTGGAGACATTCAAAACCCGCCTGGACGTGTTCCTGTGTGATATGGTCTAGGCAATCCTGCCCCGGCAGGGGGATTGGACTAGATGATCTTTCGAGGTCCCTTCCAATCCCTAACATTCTGTGATTCTGTGATTCTGTAATGGAACAAGAGGATCCATTTTAAGCTCATTTTCCTGCTACTTTCAACTAACTTCTGGAACTTCTAATAAAAGGGATCTCCACTTAGCTTCAGATCAATGGAAAAATGCACCAAAATGAGGTTTTTCCACAACTACTAACAGGAGGAGGAACATTAACCACTAACACAATGCCAGCAGTTAATGCTCCAACCCCTGCCTTGGGAATCTGGAAATGCTTCAATGTCAGAACTGGAAGCCACAGAATAAAAGCCCTGGCCTTTAGCTTGCTAGAAAATGTTGCAAAAATACACCAGGACCCAGCTAACACTATAAAGAAAAAAAATAAATTCAGAGTTGTTTTTAAGATAAATTCATAGAGCAAATTCAAGTCTACCTTAAAGCAAAAATAACTCCTATTCTGAGAATCTTACTAACAGAAAGAAAAGGGCACAATGAGGGAATTCTTCACTGATTGTTTAGGTTTTCCCATTTGTTTTCCACTAACACAAGGATCACAAATAACTGAAAATAAGACAACAGTTACTCTATTATAATAGGTAGGAATGCAAGGAAGAAATCAATTTGCAGCAGACAGATTTTAGCAGTTTCTTTATGTGAAGTCTCTTAAAGAGGTCTAGAAATAGCTCTGTAGACCTTTCAGTTCACTCTCTCCTCACTGCTCCTCTGCTTCTAGAAACATGTATTACTTATTTCTCCAGGCGTTCCCCATAGCCAACTGCCATAAAAGTTTAGCAACTTGCCCTAAGACAGTGGCATTTTGAGCAGAGCTGGAGAGACACAAAATTCATATCCTTACTAGAAGCCGCCTGAGCACGCTGAGTGCTCACTCATAGCCCATCCTTTTAACAAACTGTCCCAAAGCAATACCAAACTCTTTGCCACTCATTTTGAACAGCACCAACACAACTGCTGTATACAGGGAAAGTAACTTCAAAATTTCATTTCAGAGGCTGCTGCCAGCAAGGTGCATGGCCTGAAGGCATGGAAGGGGGCTGAGTAATGGTGAGAGCACAGCAACTGCAGGAGAAGGCGGGGGGGGTGGAATTTGGGGAACCTCAACTAAGAAAAAAACCCCTGCGGTAACCAAGAAGTAACTTGGGAAAGAGTAATACTCAGGATTACAATGCTTATCATTAAACTCTCTCCCAAGACAAATACACTCACTCTTCTCTGTATCATCCCCTTTTCTAAAGGAGGGCAGAAATGTGAAGTTTGTACATGTACACCTTTGAAAAAACAGACGTACACTTCAGTGTTCACAGTGCGTTTGATAGAACAACCACTTTATTACAAACAATGCTTCAAAATAAGACTGATCAACTGGAATTGTACAAAATGTCAGTTTCCTTGTAGAGGTCATTAAGTAACAGGCTGTAAGACTAAGTTCACGTCAAATTCACTATCCTGAAATATCAGGTAACAACAGTAATACTATATCTTCAGAGTTTATGGCATGATCATGTGCTCTACTCCAAACTACATTCAAAAGATATTGCTATAATTGCTTTGAAAACACAAAGTGTAGGTTATTGTTCACTTCATTTCCATTTTCACAAGAACATTCTTAAGGTGAAGCTGTAGCAGCGTCTGCCGTAACTAGCACGACTGTCCTGTACTTACACAGTCACAACTTCCCTAAGGAGTTTAGTAAACCTAGACATTTCTACAATACGGATGCTGTCATCCGATAGATTTCAGCTTCTGTTACATGTCCTTTAGCGATATATGAAATAAATGGATAACACAGATTCTCAAAGTGTCGATGCCAACAGTCTTCCAAACTAAACTGAAAATCGAACAATCAATATTTGTCTGATATCTAGTTGATAGGCAAACAGGTGGGATTTAGACATTATAAATACAGTTCTAAAAACAGACCACAAAGTGTATTTTACAGCATGTACCACAATTTCATTTTAAAGTAAAACTGTGAGGAACTGAAGATTTGCATATGATCACTATTCAACATCACCCAGCTTGGACAAAGAAGAGAAAGTGACATCTTATGTCAAGTCAGCTGAAGAAAGCACACTTACTTACAAGGAAATTATTATACTTTCATTGAAAACGCCACAGTTTTACCCTTTGGTGGTTGTGACATACCCACTGAAAAAGAAATTGTGCAAAGCATGTGAAACCAAGTGCAAAAAAACTCCACCCAGACATACCCAACAGATTTTATTCTTAAATAACAACTCTACAATCACAGCTATCAACCAACAAAATCAAAGCCACAAGTGTTTTCTCTAAAGGCTTCTTTCACAGTACTAATAAGAAAAAACAAGTTCTATTCTTCTAGTTAACAGCTCATGTGTACGGTATTTTAGTTATCAGACAGTATTGGTAGCGAGATCATACCTGATGAAATGGACCATTAAAATACAAATATTTTAAAGCCAGTTAACTTCAGGAAAAGTCCTATACATTCATACTTTCAAACACTGTTTAAAGTGAATCTGGGATATCTGTCATTGTCATAAACACAAGATTTTCTCTGGAGTAAAACCACATGTATTACTCCTGTGCCACAATTAACACTATTATAGTGATTTATGGTCCCCAGCACTTTTTATATGCTATTACATCATGTAATGTGTTGCGATAATTAAGGCTGTATCAGCACTTCCATTACAACCCTGATTTTCAGGGTAGCTAAAACTTGGCTATTAAATCTGCTCTGGGATACTTGAGCTGTTAAATCTCTAATATTTTAGTGATACTTCTCCCACCAAACCAGGCACATCATTTCTTTTAGTTTATATATTTACAAACGCTCTTAAGACAAATTTAACTGGCAGAGGCAAGAAATTCTACCTTGATGTATAGTCTTTTGGCATTTGGGGCAAAATTAAAGTGCAAAGTATAAACTTCATTGCACAGTAAATAATTTAGATTTTATTTTAAAATAAATCTTATTTAGGTGCCTCAATCTATTCACCTCGTGACCTTGTCCAACTCAGCCATTTCCCTCTACACTTTGGTAAACATAGGTTTATATATAGATACATAAATAGCATTTAAAATGTTTACCTTTATTTCACTACTGTGAACAAATTTTTTCTTTTAGCATAGGAATGGATCAACCTATTCCTAGAAGTAATGCTTGTTGAATTTATCAGCTAGCTAGTTAATGTAAAATGATGCATAGTAAAAGGGAGATACTGAACTTGATTGGTAGAATATACTGGTAAAGCAAACAAGCACTTAAGAAGATTAACTGGAATAAATATGTTGAAAGTTGCCATATAATATGTGCAAAATTGCTTACCATGTATTCTAAACTTTGGTTAAAATTTTCAGATCGAAGTTTTACAGAAACATTATGGAAGCAACACAAGTGATTACAAACACAGGAATGAGGTAAGTTATTATTAGTGCAAAAAGCAAGCATATGCTAAAAGCAAAGCATATGGATTTAAAAAAAAAAAAAAAAAAAAAAGAGAATGAATCTCATGGAAGTTTTAATACAAGACCCGAAAGGTCTCTTGTAAACATTGGTATTTACAAGTTTAAGATTTGTACAGCTACAAAAGGATAATTCTAAATATTAGTAGTGCATTTACAATGAATTTATGTGGTTTTTTTGTAATAAGAGAAATGACTAAGTTTATCTTTTTCCTTTTAAATCTTCGGGGGATATCTTTCAAGATTAAGGTATTTGTTACAAATAGTAGAAAAATCATTTCTTTACAAAAAAGGTATATATTAAAATATTTATACATTTTAAGTTACTATATAATAACTGGAAATTTTTGCCTTGTACTCAGGCACCACAATGAAGAATGTGGTATAAGGAATTGAAACCAAACAGAACTTGCTCATATACCAAATCTTATGAATTATCTATGCAAGATCTGTAGCAATCATGGGGACTCTACCTCAAATACTACTGCACGTGCCAATTTTTTATTTATTTATTTGCAATTTGAAACCGTGTATTTTTTTGCATTTTAACTATCACTACCAAAAAGAGCTGCTGGATAGAGTACGGTCCTCCACCCCTCCATCTTCAATAGAGTTTCTATATGGTACTCATACCTGAGCAAGGCTGTGTAACGCTGATGTTTCAAACGTAAAAAAGGTTATATATTTTTAAGATAAAAACAATGCAAAAATAAAATATTTTTAGCATTTACAAATAGTACAAGAGTTACATTAAACACTACATTCAAAACTTGAGATTTATTATGTTGTTTCTACTTCGAGCTTGATGTTTTCATATCTGCAAAAAGAAGAAGACATTGTTAAATGTTTCATGATTTCACATTGTGTACATGGTCAAACACTTTCAAACAACTACTGTTTCAGAGTTCTGGGATACAGATCAGGGTCAAAACCCTTGCCAATTAAAGGGTTAAAACAGCATGGGAACACTAAACATTATGGAAGACAACTCCTTCATTGTTGCTCTCTGGTTTAGGAAACCAGGTTAAAAAACAAGCAGTGGTGTAATTCAACAGTTCGCTTTCAGCCACACCCTGTGGATCACAGCCCACAGCTGAGAGGTCAGCTAAACTGATACAACAGTTCATTGCTCCGTGAGGAGGGTGGGCACGCTCCTCTCACTCTGCCCTTCCTAACCTTCCTCCATGCTCACAGGACCTCTTGCTGAGCAAAGCCAGCTCCCAACTAGCAGAAAGCTAAGCCAGAAAGGGGAAGGAGTGGGACGAGAGGAGAAGCCAACAGAACTTCTTGTTTTGAGCCCTTGGATTGGCTTACTTAAAAGGTGAGCCAGAACCAATCAGGCTAAAAACTAATCTTTATTTTCAGTGGATCCATTCCCATCCCCAACTCATCATGAACCTGTACAAATTCAAGTGCAAGGACAAGATGACAAAACCTCTTCTGGCTGTAATACAGATTTCAAAGTGTATGGGCATCACAAAAATGCACCTTACATCACCTCATGAAAAATTTTTCTGATGAGGGGGGAAAGATTAAAAAAAAAACCCCAACTGATTACACCCATGCATGTAACTGGATTACTTATTAGAATGAAAAACTTTTTTGAGTTGAAGTGAAGCCCAGGGAAATCAGAAGCTTACTAGGCTCTTATTATTTGAGGGGCTGGGTAAGACTCTATCCAACATTTCAGTACTTGCTTGTCTTTCACAGAATCACAGAATCAATCAGGTTGGAAGAGACCTCTGGGATGATCGAGTCCAACCATTGCCCTGACACCACCATGTCAACTAGACCATGGCACTAAGTGCCATGTCCAGTCTTGCCTTAAACACATCCAGAGATGGTGACTCCACCACCTCCCTGGGCAGCCCATTCCAATGTCTAATGGCCCTTTCTGAGAAGAAATGCTTCCTAATGTCCAACCTGAACCTACCCTGGTAAAGCTTGAGGCTATGTCCTCTTGTCCTATTGCTAGTTGCCTGGGAGAAGAGGCTGACTCCCACTTCACTACAACCTCCCTTCAGGTAGTTGTAGACTGCAATAAGGTCACCTCTGAGCCTCCTCTTCTGCAGGCTAAACAACCCCGGCTCCCTCAGCCGTTCCTCGTAGGTCAGACCCTCCAGACCCTTCACCAGCTTGGTCATCCTCCTCTGGACTCGCTCCAACACCTCAACATCTTTCTTGAAGTGCAGGGCCCAGAAGTGGACACAGTATTCAAGGTGCGGCCTCACCAGTGCCGAGTACAGAGGGCGATCACTTCCCTAGACTGGCTGGCTACACTATTCTTAATAGAGGCCAGGATGCCATTGGCCTTCTTGGCCACCTGGGCACACTGCTGGCTCATGTTTAGCCGGCTGTCGATCAGCACCCCCAGGTCTCTTTCCGCCAGCCTGCTTTCTAACCACTCTTCCCCCAGCCTGTAGCGCTGCATGGGGTTGTTTGTGAACAAATATAAACACATTTTTAAAATGTTATGCCAAATTCAACAACTAAATTTTCTTAAAACTTCCATAAGGAACAAAATGACATTTCAAGAACTTCACATGCACTGCTGAGAAAACTCTTCATTCTAGAGACACAATATGCCATTTTCTCCACCACAGCTACAGCCCATTTAAATGCTGCGTCTGACACGGACTTTACCTTGAAGCCATCGAACTTGTGTGGCTGGTCCATATCCTCTCTCATTCTTTGCAGAAATTCTGAACACTATTGCAGGTCGGGAAGTGTAATCAACATGAGCATTTGAAAGCTGGGCAGCAGTCACTATACATGATGTTTTAAGACCACAGTATATTCTCATAAATACAAGCTGACTTGGATTTTCCTGTAATTGTGTGGAACGGATTGCTAAGTAGGCAGAATATTCTAAAATATTTCCGGAGGGTGAAGCAGGAGGCTCCCAAGAAAGATGAATACAGTCTACACTCTGAAGAAAAAGGGAGAAAATGTAATAGTATGTAGGTAACCATTAGGTACTTGAATAAGTATATAAAAACCCCAGAAAATAGAAAAATACAAAAAAATCTCTGAAGATCATCCGAAAATTCTAACCTAACATCATGGCTCTTTGGAGGTGAAGATGTGTCTTTTGACTTTTTTTAAAAAAGCATGGTAAACCTTTATAGATTCCGGGATGCCAAAAGACAAAATCATAGGGAAACTATCAGATCATTGAGTAAGATATGTCTCTGGTAACATAATCTTTAAAATAATTCTTTGTAGCAAATTTCTTAAAGAATGTTACATTGAGCAGAATTAACCAATTAAGCATTTGCCACTATTTTATAGAATAATTTTAACTCTGAAAAAAAACCCAACAACAAACCAACTAAAACCAAGAGTTTTGAGATTAAGCTTGTGACCAGAATTTTATACATCAGCACCAGAATTACCTATATTTCTCACCTTGGTGATTTTGACTGTTGAAGGAGCTCCAGGAAAACCTGGAATGCAAGTCTTGAATTCACTGACTTTACTGAATGGCCCAACACCACAGCCATTAATTGCAGCAACTCTGAACCTGTACACTGTGCCTGGAAAAAGATCCTGTTTCTTAAGTAATCTGTAGTCTGGTACATCTGCACTTTCCATCTGAAAATAAAGCAACGTTTGTGTTAATTTTTAAAATCCTCTAAACACGTTTAGCCTAAAAAAATATAAAGTAGGTAGTGATAAACTGAGATTACTAAGTTTAACTGAAACTGAAAATCAATTTAACACTTTTGTACTTAAATCAGAATTTACAAAAAGGTTTTGACTGAGGTACTAGCTCACCTCGAAACAGCTGATCTAAGAAGCAATATGAGACTACATCTCTAACCAAAAAAAAAAAAACCAAACCATTTTTCAGTCATTTAAACTGAACCGCACCTCTTGGTCATTTTTACTCAGGAAAGTAAAAGCAAAGTAGCATTTCCAACTGCACAGCTTATGATTTAATTAGCATACTCTTCTGTTCTAAAAAATATTTTTCTTTCAGAAACAGTTATCCCTATAGTTAGGAGTTGCAATTTGATGTGTAGGTAATCAAAATGTTTTTAAAGAAAGTCACTGTAAGTTAGTAACAAATAGGTTTCTGAAACATTATGTGCTACTGTACTTCCGTGTTTAAAATATTCATTGATGCATCCTTGAAACTTCCAGTGGAACTATTTTCCTTCTGAATAATGTAAGGAAATCACAATCAATGTAAACACTGTAAAGTGTACTATGCTCGTTAACACTAAGATGTGCAATATTTATAGCGAAGTGCTTTCTTTGAAAGTGTTCTGTTCTTTTGGTTTTGTCTCAAGAAAACATATACCCATTGTTTTTGTTCTTAGTTCGCTAGGACATCTTTAATTTACACTTTCACCATCAAAACTGCAACATTTTTGCAAGTTTCACACATACAGCACTTTCATATGTAAACTTATATGTGCAACAACATTAAGACAGAGAAATCTAATACAAAACCCACTACAGTTCCATATCTAGTTTTTTTTAAACAGCCTAGCCTATGTCTATTAGTATCTTTAACAATTTATAAGCAAAGATTCTGGAAACAGAGAAGAATCTTTGATTGAAACATTTCAATGCTGTACTGAAATAACATATTAAAAAGTTAGGTATTTTTAAGAATTTTTACTGGTTTGAAAGTTCACTAAGTTTAAAATTCTTTCCTAAGGCTAGAAATAGAAATATGGAAAGAATTAGCAATAGCACAATAAGACGTTCCATATTATCATACAAGAACAACACAAGAAAATTAATCTGGTTTAGGAAATAGTGAAAAAAAAAAAAAAAGGTGAGCAAAATACAGAAGGAACTACATGGTCACAAAATACAAAACTCCTATAAGCACCAGATCCTGCTGCAGTATCAGAAAATCCCACATTTTATTGTCAATCATATGAGCAACAGATTCCAAAATACATATATGCAAGTACGTCAGAGAACAATTCGCAGATACCTTGTTAGAGATGCTCAGTGTTTCCTCTGGCAGCAAGTAGAACTGGCTCACCACAGCACTGTTGTTCTTAAAAATTCCAACATCATACCACCGCCGGTCTCTTGTTTTCACCGGTGCCATTTGTCTTTGTGGAGTTTTCTAATATTTGAAGAACACGTTATGTAGACTACCCATATTTCAATGCAATGTAAAAAAAATGTTAAGACTCCAGTATATGTAAGAGACAACCCCCTTTCGTACCAGTGTTACTTTCTTATACTTCAAAGAAATATGCATACTTTATTAAAATACTGTTCAAAACCAACTGGATCTTATACACTTAGACACAGTTCATCATTTAAAAAAAAAACAAACAGTTGGGATGTCACCTCTGACATTCTAGTTTAAACAGGGAGGGGAAGAAGTTTAAAGCTATAGAACTAGGTGTCTGTAGCAGCATGTAGTTGTGAGTTAATTTCACTCAGAGGTCAAGAAGTTTCACAACATGGTCCAACATCAGTAGCTCTACCTGGGATTCAGCTATACCTCAGCCCCAAACACACTCTCTTTCAAGCTGCTGATGAACTCGCTTGCAGCTGAGAAGAGGGCCTCTGCTGTGGCATGGGGTGATGGTGGTGGAGGGCATGGGAACTGTTCCTGACTGACCCAGAAAGACAAACCATCTCTCTCGCTTGTCTCCAGGCACCTGGGAGGGTGTTTGCATGGTCAGTGTGCCCAGCACAGACAGGCCATGATCCTGCTAGCATGGAAAAGGGCAGAGTGGCAGCTGCTATTGGCAAAAGCACCCCAACCCTTTAGTAGCAGCTGCTTCTTCCCATCCTTAGCTCCTCTCTTTTGGTGGCAAAGGTGGCACCTTGGTTTTGTTTATTGTAAGCAGGTGAAATAGGAAGCATTTACTTTTTCAGGCAGTATTTACAGCTTGCATAGCCAGTCCCCATCTCCTCTAGGGAAAAACATCAAGATGTCAGTTTAGTTATGTTTCAAACCTATAGATTAGCAGCTAACACTAGTCTGATCCAATACATACTTCATTTTAAATTCAGTTGTGCATATAGAAAGACATTTTACATTTGCACATCATGCAGCAAAGACCATTCTACTATGCCAGTTGATAAAAATGATTCAACAGCTGAAACACATACTTGGATCTCCTCCCAGCGACACAACTGCTATGTAGACGCAAATAAAACCCACACAATGCAATTAGTTTTACAACAGAAATGTTTACCCCTGTATTATTCACTTCAAGCCCGAAATACACATTGCTTTTCTTTCAGAGATATAATTAAAGGCAAACAGAAGAGCCCTCACAACTAATCAACAGAACAATAAATACAGCAATTTGATTATACTTTTTCAGACTTACAGAGGAGTGTGAATCATTTGTCTGCCCCGTATTGACCCTTGTCGAAGGTGTGATATAAGCAGTTTCAGCAGCTGGAAACAAAAAGTTATATTTAAAAAGCTTAAATGATATGATAAATTTAACACAAAGTCCACAGAGTATGAAAGTTGACCTCAATAGCCATTTACAAGTATTTGTTGCAAAAGTATGTCTCAGACTTCTTTTGCATGCAGTTCTATTTATAACACGAACAACTAATTTTGGCTTGCATCATATTCACAGAACAATTGTAAGAGCCTGGCATTGCAGGCTGTTACAGATAATACAGACAGAAGGCAGGACTCAGAAAATCCTACAAAGTGACAGAATTATGAAATTGATATGCAATATTTATGAACAAATAACCTAAATACCAGATTGAGGCACATACTGATAACATTACATTAAGTCTAAGCATGAAATATTAATTTGAATGCGTTGTTTCTGACATTAATACAGCCTGAATTCTGAACATGAGCAGTTAATCTTTAAACAATCCTAACAAATGAGAAAAGAACATTTATTAAATTTAAAATGGAATCTTAAAAAAAAAAAAAAAAGATAAATTAAAGCACACGACCGATGCAAGGGAACATTAGTATTCTATACTTGTGTTTCTGGGTTTTGCTTTTAAAATACAATACTGTTTGGTAAAAACTACACTACTCACACAGCATCAGTAAGAGAATACAGTTCCTTCAGTTAGCACTCAAAACAATAGCAAGCACAGCCTGTTGATACTCACAAAAAAAAAAAAAAACAAAACTTAAACACTACCAGTATGTTTGGTTTCTGTGTTGCTGCTATTTCAGCTATTTCCAGCACACTGTAAAGAGGTCACGGCCTTTGACTAGCGGTGAGCTAGCCACATGAACTGGCCATACTTGTTACAGAGGTCAATTGTTTAAAATCAAAACCATCTAAGGTTTCCATCTGTAGTCTTTTGCTGACTAGATAAACCAACAATCACTGAATGAAAGCAAATGTGCTATGGGCACCAAAACTGGCTGCCACTGCTATTTACAAAATAGGCTTCTGCATAAATGAAGATTTAAAGGACTTTTCACTTACAGGAAAAAGTGGTTTACAAACGTATAAAAGGAATATTCTGATTGTACAAGATGTTTAAATCATAGCAGAGATCATCCAGGCTGCCCAAGGTCCTCAATGCCCAAAGCCCTATCTCAATCCCAGGTACTAGTCAAGATCGGAATCCCACCACACTAAAGGAACTCTGATGGCCTTAGAAATATATGGCTCAAAATACAGTATGTGAAACACATTTCAAACCTTCAGATTTTGAATTGAATGTTGTTAGTGAAGTTTCATCTTTTACAACTGCCCCATTTGTACTTGATGATTCAGTTTTAACAGCCTGCTGGGTTACCATAGTTCGTGTGCTGGAGACAGTACTGGATACAGAAGCATCAGGATTTACAGTTCGTTTGTCCAAGTCATGTAATTCACCTACATTTGCTGAAGTCTGAGGACCTTAAAATAAGAAAATATTAACCAGAATTCAATATTGATAACACCTAACAAATCTCAACTTGATCTAATGACTTTATTTCATATAAAACCACAGTTTAGCTCAGATTTAGGTTAGAACAGATGTGATTATATTAACTGCTAATGCTTTCTTTAGGTATATAATTTAACAAGAGTCTGTCTCCATAGTCATAAATAGATATATGTAAACAGTTATATTAAAATGACGATTTCATTTGTTTTAAGCTTGCTATTCTATATTTGTTTGGTTATGAAAGGATTAATTTGGAAAAAAAATCCTAATATAAAGAGAAAGTACCTATACAAATCAGTATCACAGATTTGTAATAATCAATTTAAGATTAACCACTGTGGAAGTCTGTTTCTCACTTAGCACTAAGATCCAAAATTTCCACACAATATTTAAATTACACTGTGAAGAAAATTAAAATCCAACAACCTATAAATTACATGAAAGTCAAGTATAAACAGATCAGGTGATTGAGCCTGGATTCACTACACTGAACTTAAGGCACTTCAGTGAAATGCCTAAATCAGTGCCTAGTCATCTTCTATTTCCTCTACAGTTGCAGAGAAACATGCTCCCTCTCTACGTTGCCTAAAATTTTACATCGGCTACTAGCTTTTCACTATTAACAGACAGAAGTAGTGTCAAAGAGAGCCTGGAGTTACTATCACCTTCATGTTGTAAAATTAATCTGGTCCTGTCAGTCTGTTCTTTGATGTTAAAAAGGGCTATTTATGTTTAAAGAGACACATATGCCATCATAATAATGAATATATTGAGAATTTCATGTCCCTTGCAACACTTCAAAGAACTTAAGATTTCATTTTTCCTTGTATCTTCTAAGAATATGTACAATAAACAAGTGGGTTGTTTGTAAGGCCTCTAAAATAATTTTAAATTGCAAGACAGAAATAATCTTATGTTTATTAGATGAATTTTAACTCTCACTTTTTAATTAATTTTTATTCTATAGTCATCTTACTTGAAGTACAAACAGGCAAAAGAGAAGGGGCATTTGATTCTTTGAATCCTGTAGCATCTGCATGGTTTTTCATAGTCTCTTGTGTAATCTTGTTTTCAGGTGCTGCAACCTTTTCTTTTCCTTCTACTTTTAATAATGAGTTGGATGAAAGGGAAACTTGGACCTAACCAAAACAATACATTTGTTAATGTTTAACTGCAAAGTTCAGAAATTTCAGTTGCAAACATGGCATGAAAATGCTTGCTCAAAAACAACAAACAAAAATCCTCCAACAAATATCCCTAGCACTTTAAATTAAAACAAGAAACCAACCTCACAATCCACCTTAGCCATTATACAACAAAGACTCAAACTCTAAGTTGGTTATGAAAGGATTAATTTGGAAAAAAAATCCTAATATAAAGAGAAAGTACCTATACAAATCAGTATCACAGATTTGTAATAATCAATTTAAGATTAACCACTGTGGAAGTCTGTTTCTCACTTAGCGTCCCTGACACATACTAAATTTTATCTGAGAGTGAGCTCACATTCTTATGTTATTACATGGAAGTTCACTGACATGTACATTTAGTCTACTGGGGGGACTTGAGGGGATGGGGAAAAAAGAAAAAAAAAAAAAAAATTCACAGTTACAGAGGCTGTTAACCTTTGCTTTCCTGGCACATACCTAAGATATTTCTACTGTTAGAAAAATCCATAGTACTTCTACATGTGTTTTCTACAAGAATACAGACCTGAGGCCTTACACAATTAAGAAAAAGTCTAAATTTCTAAAAATGTGATTCTTTAGCCAGAGTTTTTCCTCTATCTTTCTTTCAGATTGGCAAAACAGTGAACATGTACAACTGCACAACCAGAATAGACAATAATTGGGCTTATAGTGTAGTAGGAACCTACAAACTAAGCAGACTAGCATAAAACCACTAACAAAGAAGGAATATGCCTTATCCTTTTTGCCTCCCACATTAATTTCATTTTGAGGATGAATAGTATTTCTATTGGTACCAGGCTCCCAGTTAGCATTCCGGAAGTCAATACAGTTGCAGTTTCCTTTCTGCACTACCAGGAAGAGGACTTTAAAGACTGTCTGTCAATCATAAAAGTAAGAAGGATATAAGAAAACAGACACAACTACTTCAGCAGGTGTCTTTTTTTGTTGTTTGTTTGATTTTGGATTTGTTCTAAGGCCTAAAAAGTACGTAGGGACTTTTAAAACTGAGGAAGTGTTTTGGCAGTTCTCTTGCTTCCCACACTACTTTGCCACTTAGGCATTTTTTTAGTTTACACTTACGTTATTAGGAATGACATTATTTGTTTGGCTGGGATGATCCACCTTCATTTCTGGATAAGGGACACTAGGCAATGATTGTGGACTTTGATGTAGAGAAGAGCCACCTTTCAGGTAAACAAAAGCAAATTCCAATCAGTTACATAAAACTTAATATTATGTTGGTTGGAATCTATTCCAGTAAGCAAGAGGGAGACCCAAAGTTGCTTGAAGGAAGACTTGGTTATAAGACTGAAATGAAACTACATGGCCAAACAGTCAGATAAAATCCCTTCCTCACTGTTTCCTTTCTCAAATCGTGCCCAGTGCTGCACAAATATCTTCGTATTCAGATAGCTGGCCAAAACTGACAGAGACAAGTTAAAACTGAGTTTTCCATAATTATGATGCACATATTTTGGGAATAACCAAAGAAATAGGGTCTCTCAAAATGATTTTAAAAAAAAAAACCAAACAACTCTTATTAATTACTTATGCAATCCTCTACTCTACCTTTGCACAAACATTAGTGTAATGTGATCTGACTACTACCTTGTGAACTCAGCACTGATGTCTCAGGAACCCCAGTCCCAGGTATTCCAGCCACTGATGGCACTGGCGAGTCAGCATGTAACTGAAGAAGATATCCTTCAACTGTAGGTACTTCATCCCATTTCACTTGAAAAGAGTTGGTTGTAGCTCTAATCAGCTGTACCTGTGATGGTGCTGGAGGTTTCTCTACAAGAAACCAATAAAAGATAGATGGCATGTTTGAAATTGCCCTCCTTTATCAGTGTAAGAAATATCTATATAATGCAAGCAAAATTAATAGCTCCTTTTTCACTTATGTACAATATATACCAGATTCAACCAGAAACAGTTGTCAAAGGTGGCAAGTCAAGTCAAAGAATTATAAAGTGTTATGCTAGAGTGTTCAAAAATGCTGAAGTTTTGATGCTTTCTTTGTTTTTTAATGGCTCTTCTGCTGCCAGTAAGTGTTTGGGTTGTACATACATCATACAGGGATTACAGACATAAGAGATCCTCTTCCTTTCGTAAAAGGCTGCACACAGTTCTTTGGCTCCTAAAGTTTTACGTATTCCTGAAAAGGATTCACAGAAGATTGTGCTTCCTTTTCGCTTGCTCTCTGTAGCTAAAGTGAGCTTTCCCTCAAACTTATTCTGCAGAGGTTGAAGCCTAGGCATCATTCAATGCCAATGACCCACTCCTCTCACTTGCCTTGATGCCTAACTAGGCTGCACTCTCAAGCACATCCCTCCCCTGCTACTCTTTTTCATCTTCTGACCTTCCAGGGGCAGAGGGAGGGGAAGAAAAGAAAATAAAATACGATCTCCTCAATGTTTCACAATCTCCAGTAACCATTCTCATGCTTCCACTTGAGCTGGCAACAACTCCCTCCCAAAAGAACTATTCTAGTTCCCTCTCCCGAATACTACCTCAATGTCCTACCATCAAGCCAGCTACTAATGAGTGATTAGTGCTCCAGAATTCCCTTCAGCCCCAGGAACAATTTGGTCCTTTCTTAGATTTGACAGTATCTTTTTGCAGTCCAAGAGATGAGGAAGCAGCAGCAGCAGTGATCCCAAGAGAAGGAGGGGTTTGGTAAAAAAAAGTAAGTAGCAGCAGCAAAGATCACTAAGAAGAGAGGTCAGGAACCTTGAGTTTGGGTAAAACACCCTTTAGCACCTTGTATCTACTGTCTATGGCATGCAATGCAGAATCTAGCCACAAAGTTCTTTCAGAGACTTTAAAAAAGCTTTCCTAATTTTTTCAGTTTAAGTTATAGCTGTAGCCTTCAATCAATAGTGAAGTGTCATTTATTTAAATAAGCTTTAACATGTAAATAATCTTTGAGTTTGCTACAGCTTTAGATTCTCTGATCATCAATGATGCCAGCTTCCCTTATGTTAATAAAATATGGAACATAGTACAAATCTCTCATTTATTTCTGACTCACCAGTATCAAGGTACCAAAGATCTTTGCAGCAAACTTGATTGTTCCAAGCTTTTCTGTAACCATCTCTACCACTCCAGATATACAGACGAGTGCCAACCGCTACAGCACAGTGTCCTGCTCTTGGCCCTGGTAACAAGTTACTTTTGTCCTCCTGGCAATCTGAGATCAGACCTATCCATTCTGTGGTATCTAGTAAATGAAACTCGAAAAATTTAGTTTCTAGATGTTTTCCAAAACAAGCAATACAGATGTTAATACACTTAACTGCTCAGAGAAAATTAATCACTTCTGTTTTTATAGACAATTGCATTTAAATTTGCAATATTAAAAAGAATTGTCGCCTTCCAATTAGTTTGCAAGATACGATCAATGAATACAGGATGAATTTTCTGACCTCCAGTGGTCTTTCTCAGCCACATACAAGATTCAGGGATAGTAGTACCACATTTAGAAAAAACTCATTTCAGGATCTGTCTCTTGTGCTTTACTATAAATGAAGAATGAGTCTCTATATTACTTAGCATTAAAGTGGTATGAACAAAGATTTGCATCAGCAAACCTGCTGAACGTTCAAAGAAAAACAATAATAATTAAAAAAATCACTTCTTAAGAAAGGTGTAAAAAAACTGGCATCTTCTTTAGTCACCTAGGATTACAACTGTGTATCCTAAAACTTTTCTCAGGGTCTTAAAAATATTCTGCTCTGTAGAAATTTCCTAATTTCTACAACATTAGGAAAGTATTAATTCAAAATGCCCACTCCCAGAAAGGCAGAAACACTGACCCAAATTAAGATAAGAAAATGAACCGGTACATTTCCATTCACCATCATGAGCAGAAATTTCACCTCCTGCTGACTGTGGAACCCATCCACCAAAAACATACATTCTGAAATATAGGAAAAGAGGGAAGAGGGAGAAAGAAAAGAAAAGCCAATTAACATCCAGATCTGCTGCATGTGCTCTCTCAAACTAGGACAAAACAGAAAATTTACAGTGCTTTACAGTTCTGGTTTACAGCAGATTTTATTTGTGTCTAGTCTCTTTAGAAAATATTGATGCAGACATCTACCTTCTGAAATTTTTTTAGTAAGTAAACTGATTTAAAAAAACAGCCATATATAAACCCCCACAAACTCCTCCAACAACTTCCTAGAAACAGAGGTTAATACTGTATCTTTTTACAAACCACCAAACTGCTAATACTCTCCAAAAATCACACATTTACACAGAATTTCTACAACCCTTTACTGCAGACCTCTCGATAAACCATTCTAAAATTAGAAGACTGGTATCTAAGTCAGATATCAAAATTTAAAAACATAATGGAGGCTACAAACTAGTAACATTTAATGTAACTAATAAAAACCTAAGTTCTTGGATCATAAGATACAAAGTTTCCACACTTCTTTCCCCTCTTGCCTCTTTCTCCTCACACCAGCTTGTAAACTGGTATGAAATGGACTGAAACCCGTTGTCTAAAAGTCCATTTTATCAATGCTATCTGCCAAAACAAACCGTACTGGCAAGAAGCAAAGTAATGAGAAACAGACTACAGAAAAACTAGCCCACAAAAATGTGGAATGGTTTTGCCTAGAACTACTTCTACTCTTTGGGCAGTTTCTTTGCGTAGCTAGTTCATTGTGTCACATACACAGAGGCATTCAAGTTGGCTCCTGACAGAGCCAGCTCAGGTCCGGCTGAGATCGCCCCAGAATGCACAAAGGTGCATTAAGAAGCCTGGAGAGCTGCTTGTGTGCTGGGCAGATTGTCCTGCTGGATGGAAACACTGAGTCTGATACCCTTAAATTAACAACGGTACCTTTCAGTTTCCACTGAGGTAGGACAACAGAAGCAGAAAAGTACTCTACAGGGCAGATGGTTTATACTGAGCAGTAGTGGATAAGCATCATCATTCTCCTACTAGGTGTACCTTTCTAGAGTTGAGCTTTTAACAACAGACATACTTGTTTCCTATTACATTGGCCGTATGGAGACTGCGAGGAAGTGGTACTGTCCCTTTAGTTTCTGGTCTTGACCAGGTCATGGTTTCTAAAAGAAAAAGAACAAAAACCCTCAAGTAACTTATTACTGTGTATTTCACTACTTGGATTTTAGGAGGGAACATACCTCTAACATTCAACAAAACAAAATTTCACCTTTTTAAGATGGCCACTTTAAGAAAGAAGGCACAATAACAAGCACTTAAAGCTTCTTTTAAAATTCACAGGAAATACTGACAAACTAATTGTTCATCAGTTTATCAAAAAGACATATTATGGTTTCATTATGGTTATTCAACTTGGTTATCATAGCGACAGTCTTTAAAGCACTCTAAGGAAACAATCTCACAGTGTAACCAAAATCAGTGAGGAAAAAATATGCAAACAATGCTGTATCTATTTAATTACAAAAATTACAAAAGGTTATCACTATGGTGCGAGTCCCAGTAATATCTGTACCGCATCACGCCATTAATCATTACATACTATAATTTTTCCTCTTAGCCAGTGAGGCCCCTGCACTGACTTCTACTGGCAAATCAACTCACCTATGTCAAGTTCCCAGAGATCATTAAGCCGACAGCCACACATCCCTCCAAAAATATACATCTTTGGATTTCCCAAATCTTTTCTGCAGTATACGATGGCTGTGTGAGATTCTCGGGGAGATGGCAAGATCCCTTTGGTCACAGGAATACTCCAGCCAACAACTCCAGAAGCATGTTGCAGCTCCAGTTCATAGAAATCATTTAAATATCTAGGGTATTATTGACAAAGTATGAAAACTTCGCTTATAAGCAAGACTACCAGTGAGCTTTAAACCCTGATCACTTCCAGGTATTACAGACTTCTGTCTTGGAAGAGTGTAGAATTTTAAAATCCCCAAACATTTGATGGCATTGTGGACAGTACCGAAACGAAATGGATTTAAAACAAAAAATGAACTATTATTATCTTGTTGCCTCTAGGGAAACATGCTTTCCTATCATACTTGATACACTATATCACATGAAAGAAACATTCAAAACTGGTAAAGAACATTCTTAGCAGAAATTACTACATACGGACAAACTTGGAATAAAATGCAAAGTTGTGCGAAATGCACGATGACGTGGGACATCAGAGATTAACTTCTGCAAGTCTGCAGCAACAAAGGTAAAAAGAAGCTGTTTGTTTTATGATGTCTTCAGGCTGGCCAACGGACAATTAGCCATTTGTTGCTGAATATATCAGCAAGTTATTTTTAGATAATGGTCTTTGAATCTTGGCATTCACACCAGATACCTCTTGTTTACTGAGCTTAAAATTGCCAGTTTATAGCTCAGTGGATATAAGCGCTCTGAACTGCAGGTGAATGTGGATATAAAACTTCAGCATTATAGCACTGTTTGCCAATAATAAAGGCAACTTGTTTAAAAAATTTCCAGATGAATTCATAACTGTATTCCACAGCATTATAGAGGAACCTTCCATTGTGAATTCCCTGATGTCTCATGAGACTTTGCTGATTTAAGTAATTCTAACAAACAAACCATCCTTAAAAACATCACTCAAAATAAAATACTAGGAAAAATACCAAAGTCTACTCAGATTTCCCTCCAAAACTGTTCGAGCTGTCAGTCAGCGTTACATAGTGTGGGATTAGCAGAAGAAATATTTAAACTTCTTAGCATGTAACCCCTCCACTGCACAAATAATCCGAATGTGAGTACTTGGTACGTAGTACAGCCTCCCTTGAATGTTCCTCTTCAAAGTTGTCATATCTAATAATTTATTTTTAAAGACACTGAATTCAAACCAAATCAGCATACCTGGGAACATTATTATTTGAATCCTCACTTTCATTTGCCAGGCCACCAAATAAATAGCACTTGTTACCGTATAAAGAAAAGCTGTGGCCAAGTCGAGGACAAGGTGGTGATCCAGTGGAAGGAGCCTGAGGTTTTACTTTTTTCCAGAGCCATCGACTTGCCTTAAAGACAAGAAAGATATATTCAGAAATATCTTAATTTATAGTCAATCATAGTCAATATAATTCACTCGTCTATATTCTGAATTATTTTTAAGGGAATGTTGGGCTTTTCTTAGGATATGCATTAAAAGGGATATGTAAGAGCTAACCTTCATAAAACATTAAATATTTATACGGTACTTAGACTAGATGGAAGTCTCTTTTTCAAAGTTATTTAGATTTTCTCCATCTTCAGAATCTATTTAAAGAGTTTATTTTTCCTGGAGCAGAGCAAACCTCATCTAACTTTCCTCTGCAGTTGGTAATATAAGATGTGTTTGCTCATAAATAACTAACTAAAGTAGTCCTCAAAACAGAAACACCTTCATACATTTCCTACCTGTAATTCATATAAATCATTACTGTATCTTCCATATTCAACCATTCCTCCAAAAACTAGTATTCTGGTACCATCACAAACAAATCCATGTGCTGCACAGCCTGGAGGAATATCTCCCCTTACAGCAGGAAGGAACCACTGATTTGTAGCTATAGTAAAAAAAAAAGAAAAAAGATATTTCAAACGCTGAGAAAAGTGTATTTTTAAACACCTCTGCTTTCTAAAGAATTACCTTTTACCTGTAGGTAACTGTGAATGGGCTGTTTGTTTAACATGAAGTTCTAATTGAATTAAAACTTTTTTTTAAATAAAAGGAAAAGCAAACATCTCCAACAAACTGATGTTACTCAATATATGAATAAGCACATGAGGTCATCATTGTAACTAAGTCAGTTACCAAGGGTCACCCAGCAATTTAACAGACGACAAAAAAAAGAGGCTGATGAGGAACATAAGTGCAGTTCCACACAAAAGAGATAACTATGCTAACTCAGAGGGAGCTAGCTCTAGAAACAGAATTATAAGAGCTACAGGAGCATGCCAGTGTGCCTGGACTTAATAGCCCTATTGAAAAACTAATTACACTGTTCTGGGACCGATGTTAATATCTACAGAGCACTGCACTGATAGGTGGGAGAGGAGAGGCACAGAGGCAAGAAAGAGCAACTGAGACTGCCTGATCCAGCAGCAGCATATTGGTGTTTAAACTGTTCTGGAATGAAAGAATTACAGGAGATACTGTCTCCTTTTTCCTAAGCTTGTTTTCATGAGCACGAAGAGGAAAAGTGTGAAATTAGAAGCTTCCCGCGAATGTTGCTGCAGGGGATTAATATGCCCTCACTGTGTGCCAGCTCCTCAGAAGTCATCACACTCATAGCAAGAGCAGTGGCTGACATCCCAAACTCAGGCAGCCCCGGGTCACAACCCTGCATGTTAGCGCCCAGAAGAAAAAAAAAAAAAGAAAAAAAAAAAAGGTGAGTTTGGGCCAAACACCTGTCTGGGGACTGAAACAACTGAGTTGCAACCCTTTTTGTCACTGCCACAAAGGGGAAACAACTTTAGCAGAAACTCTGGGCAGAAATATAAAAGAAGTGATGTTAAGACTCACTCAAAAGGCATCCATCGAAACCTCTGTTCTAAAAGACAGTATAACTGTACTATCTAGAAGCTTTCTTTAGATTACTCATCAGAACAGAAAGGTTAAGAGAGTTCCCCCCCCCCAAAAAAAAAAAAGTGTGATTGAATACAGCAGATCTTTAAGCTTCCACGGAAAAATCTGCTTGGAAGAACTCTAACAGTAAGCATTTTCCTCTTAATAAACTCCAAAAACCTCCAAAACATGTTTGTGCTCCCAGATTTTATATCAAAAACATTCAGCAAAAATACCATCAGTTGTTTTTTTTTGGGGGGGAGGGGATAGCGTATGATAATAATAATAATTATTATATACAATTATTATAATTATTGAATTATTCTTAAAAGTTGCGAAGTTAAAAGGCTAGTTAACGTGCTCTCACTTTCATGCTTTCGGTAGGTCGCACAAGCAGCCAGCACCGGCTGACTGAGCAGCACAGATCAGCCCTCCCCAACTCTCCCGTCTCAGTGCAAGCTCTGAAATTACACGAAAGTTTCCCAGCCTCATCCAGCACATCCCGTACAGCAACTATTTAAGCATCTAATCTTTCACGAACAACATCGGTCTTGGGCAGCTTCCTGTTTGGAAAGGCTCCCAGTGCCAACACGTTCCCTTTCTAACCCAGATCTCTATTTCAGCGGTTTCAGCTCCCCTGAGCTGCCACCAGAGGGAAGAAGCGGGATGTGGACACCCGAGGGGGCGAATCCAGCCCGCAGTCATTCAGCCGAGACCTACCAGGGGAGACCCTGCGCCCCAGGACGAGGGGCTGCGAGAGCAGAGCGAACCCGAGCCGCATGAGGAGATTTTCCAGGTTCCCTTTTCCCGAACAGGAGCATTAACCGCACAACATCGGCCAGGGCGCAGCACAGCCCCGGAGAACCCCTCGCCCAGGCGTATTCCAACCCCCGCTCCAGGCAGTTTTCAGCCAGGGCACAGCCCCGCCGCCACCCCCCCTCAGCGGCTCGGCCGAGCCCCCCGCGGGCAGCCCCGGGGGGGGACAGGAGGCTCAGGGGCGATCCCCCCGCTGTGAGGAGGTCGGTGCCCCGCGGCGACTGGCCGGCGACCACCGGCGGCTAGAGACATGGCAGCCCCGCCGCTGCCCCCCCCCTCAACCCCTCCACCTCACAGCCACGGGCGCCCCGGCCGGCCCCGGCCCCGCCCCCGCCCCGTGCGCTCCCTGCCCCCCGCCCGCGGCCGGCCGCGCCCGCCGCCCCGCCCCGCGCACCCGTGTTGTAGACGTGCAGCTCATCGGCGATGCCCTCGTTGCCGCCCCCGAAGATAATGACCAGCTCGCGAATGGCGACCGCACGGTGCCCGTGGCGGGAACGCGGCACCGGCCCCGTGGAGGAAGACACCCGCCTCCAGCTCAGTCCAGCGGCGGCCGCCGCCATCTTACCGCCACTCCCACAATGCACCGCGTGGCCGGGGCAAGCCGGCGGGGGAAGGGGGAGAGGCGGGTGGCGGCGGGGCGCCGCCGCGGGTCACGTGGCGGCGGAGAGGCGGGCGGGTGGGAGGCAGCGGCGGTTACCCTCGTCCCTGAGGGGGGGCTGCGACCCCCCTGCCCCCTCCACGCGGCGGGCGGGGGAGGCGGCGATCGCCTGCTGGGTGCCGGCCTGCTTCCCCTCGGTGACGGGGGCCGGCGGAGAGGCGCAGCGACGCAGCCGCGTCTTGTCCCTGGCCAGGGCGGGGACGTGGAGGCCGCCTTCTCGGCGGCCCCAGGCGCACCCCCTGGGCTGTGCCACGGCCGCCTCTGTCACAGGCCGCTCCCTCCGCCCCCCGGGAGCCCCCGGTCTCGACCTTGCTTCGGCGGGAGTCCTGTCTGGGGGGCCTGGCGGAGGCAAGCCTGCTCTCGCCGCACCCCGACGGGGCGGGCTGCTGGGGTGCTTGGGTCAGCACGGATGTGGTGCGTGCTGTTCAGCTTAGGGCGCCCAGCTCTGCGTTCAAACCCTCTGAAATGTGTAGCAGGTTTTTTTTTTTAACTTGCTGGTGGTAGGCGAAGTGTGCTGCCTGCGAGGTATGCATCTGAGAAAGAAATGAGTTGCTGTTTAAAAACTGCAGGCTGAGATTAGACACCAAGGTTTCAGTTCTACAGCTAACAGCGAATGATCTGAGTAAACCCGAAGATCGATCTCTGCAGGACAGAAGCTGCTCTGTTTCCTGTGTGAGGGGGGTGTTAATTGAGAATATAAACACGTGAGGCTGAGGGAAATCGAGAGAAGGTGCTGCTGGGTTGCCAGTATTCCAGCGGTGGTTGCCAGGTGAAGCAGATTGTCCTGATGCTGCAGGTTCATACAGCTGTGTGCATCTTGGATCTGTTCAGGATGCACGTGGAAGTGGAAGGGAGATGAACAAAACACAGGTGGATTTTGATGAACACAAGCTTAATACAGCTTAAAAAAATACAGAAAAAGTAATAGTTGTGGCCATCTACATGAAGGCCATAACTGTATGTATAGCTCTTCATTTATTTTTTTCCTTCAAGCAGTTCTGCAAAAGATGGATTTCTGTACAAAATCAGGCACAGATAATACAATTTTGGCATGTTTGAGACATACGGTTGAAAACACACATTTTCAGTTCTGGCAAATGGAACAAATCTTCATTCAAAACACTTTGTGATTTTTAAAACCTTGACTGAATACTCCTTGTAAGTTTTGCACTGCCTCATGCAAAAAATATGAAAACTAATTTAGAATTTAAGATGAGTATTATTGTTGTTCCTTTCAGCACTCATGAAAGTCTTGTGACAAAACAGTGTTTCGTCATATAGAAAGGAGGCTCCTAGAAGAGAGGGAGAGAATTTGAATAAAAGAAGTGACATAGAAATAAAACTGCAAAAGCATTCCAGGAGAGCTTAGGCGACAGAGTATCAACATGTGCTGGTTACATTGATCTAAGGTCCCTTTGAATCCAAACTAAACCCATGGATTCAGATTCTCTTAACTGCTCAAAGATTTGGAAATTATATGATTCAAGTCAAAATGCATGTTCAGAGTTGAATTTTGCAAGTTTCCCTTAGCTTTTGACTCACAAGAACTCTGCAAACAGACACTGGAAAAACTTTGGCTTTCGGTTTGACTTTGGCATGTTGTTATTTGGCTCTTGCACGCTAGTTATCTGTTCACGTTTACTGTAAATAATGACTAGAAATCTCACCGGCAACTAGACAAAGTAACTTCTGGAAGGGTTTGTTTCCTTCTCTTTCCCCCACCCCCTTAAGACTTTTTGTCTTATGGGATTTGTTTGCAATCTGCTAGCTGAAGTTCTGAGGCAAGTTTGCCGATCTGGGGCTGCATCATCATCCTGCACATCTGGAAGTGGTTTATGGGCTCTTATTCCTCCAGTGCGGCGTCTGGAGTCTGTGCTATTCCTCAGCAGCAAAGAAAGAAAAGAAAACCAGCACAACTCCAAAGTAAACTTTGAAGAGTTTGAAAAAGGAATTGAATCTTAAAACTGTTACTGTGCCCTGTAAGGCCCTTGTGTGGGGGACTTCAAAGGAGGATGATGGTCGAGGAAGCTTTGGCAAGAGTGCTTACAGCTGTGGACTATCTAGGATCCAAGTAAATAGCTCTACAGCTCTTCAGGAGAGAGGAGTCCCGAATACTGTGCTGCTTTGAAGAGGTAAAAAGACTAATTAAGCAGGAAATATCTGAGCAGTAATGTCACTGTTTCTGAGCTTTCCCTTCTGTAGCCCCTCATTTTGTTACAGGATTTGGCAACCGAATTAGGGACTGCCAGGTTCCAGGAACTAGTGTCTACAGTCAGGAAAAACTGAGTAAATATTTGCAGGGGAACAAATACTTCTCTCTTTCCTTAAAAATCAGTGGGTAATCAGCCTGAGTTTCTGAGGCTTAGGAATGCTGTAGTTTTAGAACTCAAACTTGCATGAGAGTCTGTCTGAGTTTGGATTTTAAAGTTTAAAATGTGGTTCAGTTTATGTTGATTTAATCATTTGTGAAGCTATCAGGAAGCTGTGGCTATCCAACTTTCATCTCGCAGTGATCGTCAGTATTGTTTGTGACTATTATTGCAAATGTTGATTAAAAGATAGTAGTCACTGTGGAAATCAGGGGAAGATTGTGATTAGCTAAAGTAGGGTTAGAAAGTTACTCCAAGAGTGTAGGGGGTTCTATTGTCTCTCTGCTTACCTAAACAAGTAAACTTTTTAAATGGATAAGAAGACAATACTTGTGCGTGATGTGTGAGAGAGGGCTTTCTCAGCAGTGGGGTTTTTTTGACTGATAAGCTTCATTTCCTCTCTCTGTAAATTAATGCCACGTGAAGAGAGCAGGCTGCTGGAATGTAGATAAGTACTGCGGCTGCAGAAGGACTTTCTCTCAGAAATACTCCTCACTTACTATAATTTAGTCATCTGTTGGGACCTAAATACATGGGAATATAAGTGGTTTGTAAAGAAAGCAACATCTTGGCTTTATTTATAGTTTTATTGTCATTTAACTTGTTAGTCTAGAGACTAACTTAGGATTCTGCCTGAACTTGAGCATTATCCAATGAGAGACGGTCAGCTTTGTGACTCATGTTTCAAGAATTCTTGCTGTTCCGTCTGTCTTCTCAAGGAGTTGTAATGAACTTCGTTTTTATATGTGCATAGAAACTGTCATATATCCTTACCTATGCTGTAATGTGTCCATATCTGTATGTATAGAAACAGGAAAAATTGGTTTCTGTGCTCTATACAGCTACCATAGTGTAAAGGTTAGATCACATAGTTGTATTTCCTCCCCGTGCCCCAACTTCTAGTGCTATTTTTTACTGTTGTGTTTTTTATTATTATTATTATTATTATTATTATTATTGTTTTGGGGTTTTTTTGTTTGGTTTTTTTTCCCCCCCTAAACAGTAGTTTTGGGTCCAGAATTCAAGTGAATGTTGTATTTCCCATAATCCTGTATTTTAGGGATTATGGTCTGTCCTCTCAGGCACAAAGTCATGGCCACTCTTGGGCCTCATTTAGAACTACAATTTTAGGGAAGGCTACCTCATTTTCTCGAGTATCACAAATAACGTGCTTAAATACAAGCCACATTGCACAAACTCCCCCCTTACTGTTAGTGGAAGGATACCTCTGTTAGAAAATATTTTCACTATTGCTCTGAAATTTTCTGAGAGTCTGAAAGACACTGCTCCAGTGTAAGATTCACATATGTTTGGGAACGTACTCCAGCAAGAGACTAATATTTGTGATTGTTATTGTGTTTTAGGTGAGATCAGAGATAAATGTAGATGTATTTACAAATTGCATCAGTGGGCATTTTAACACTTTTTTGCACGTTACTTTAAAATGTGTTAAAAAATCTTAATTATTATTATGTAGGTGATTGGATGGAATATATTAAAATGCAGTTCTTTTCAACCTATTAGTAGCTTAAATGAAAATATGTAATAGTTTTAGCCCAGAATATTAGTTATTTGTTCCAAAAAAGTTATTTACAAAGAGAGTTCAGTTTTACTTCTACCAAGTCAACAGTAAAATTTGATGATGCAAAACTTTGTCCCTGGAATAACTAACTGGTCTTCACTGCTGGTATTAATGATTTCTCTCTTCTTTTTTAAAAAAAAATATTTTTTTATTTTTATTTTACCACAGATCACAGTTCTCATCCAACAGGACACATGGCTCTTTTAAAGAAAAGTAAGAGAGATTAAAAACATTTGAAATATACATTTTTGAAAGACAGAAATGTTAAATGCAATTTCTCATGCCACTGTTGTCACAGTTGCATGCAAATTTATAGTTCTAGTTTTGCTGAATTATGCTCACCTTTAAGTATACAAATAAGCCTTTTCGTGTTAACTAAGTCAGACAACTATGGCCATAAATCCCATTAATTTAAAATTACTCACTGCTTTACTGCATGATACTGGGGGGTCTGGAATTTCACACTAAGAGTGCAGGTAGCTGCTGGTTTCATGTGGGTTGTGCCTAGAGCACTGAACCTGGCTTTTTTACAGAACTCCGCACATTAGTGCTGTTCATACTCGCAATTGAGTACCCCAATAAATTTGGGGAAATTTGACACATCAGCTGTCAGGGTTGGTGACTGAAAATGGACTGGTGTGTGCCTTCAGTTATGCACCCAAAATTTCTCTGAAGTCAATGGGCTCTTTCCTCAGCTGGTTTAAATTAGTGCAGGTTCAGTAATGTATGTTTACCAATTTGAATTTATTCTCATGTCCAATTCTGGCCAGTTGGCCCTTTTGATTAAAATAGTTCAAAACTCTGTTCCCTTTGCTCTTTTGTATACCTTAAATACCTTTTATGGTGGTGTGAAAGTAACAAAGTAGTCTGATACAAAGAACTCCCATCATCAAAATAACTGTTGATGATGGTATTGTATTCCTTCCCTGTTGTACTCAGTGAACTGTCCTGGTACCTGCTCATGGTTGGTTTATGTTGAATGACTTATACTTGTACAAGACAGTTTGATAGGAACTGCAAATCAGAATATACAATAAGGTCTTTGCTGTTGCATGCTTTGTTTTGATTTTACTAATTAAAGTAACCATGTAAAAATATTTATGTATTTTCAAATATTTTGGAACATTTCTAGTTTCAGTACCATGCTGGGTTTGTTTTTCGAGTATTTTTAGAGTTGTGCTCAAATACACTTTAAAGATCTGAACATTGAAATCGAAAAAATATTTCTCCTGTGTTTCAAGTTTTATCAGGGAAGCATGAGAGAAGAAAAGGGCTAGGTAAAAATAATTAACTCATGAAGTCCTGTGAAGATACACAGACAACAAACTAGCCAAGAAAATAAAGTTCCAGGCTCCTGGTAAAATTCAGAAACATGTGAATTTCCTAATATAGATAACCAGTATGTTTTGGGAGCTTAATGATTTAGTGAGCAAATTATCCATTAAAATCAGATAGTTGAAAATTGTTGTAATGGGGGAGAGATACTATTATGTTTTTAACATACATTTTTTAGCTTAATCAAATAGCAAGAGAAAGAAGAATTTGGTAAGCACAGCAAATACAGGTTATGATAAGTATGGGTTGCAGATCAGATTTTTTTTTAAAAAAGGTACTTGGGAATTAGCTATTACACTGATTGTTAATGAATTCTCCCTTTTGTTTCAGTTAACCAGATATTACTGTTACTTCTTGTCTTAACTGTGTGCGCCATTGTGTATAACAAAGTTCACCAAGTGCCATCTGCATTAAAGAGCAAAACAGGTAAATGACTTGTTCTTCTCTTTCATTTATGTTCTTGTTTTATATTCCTTATCTCTTCATTTGAACAGTGCTTTTTGTCTTACTGAATCCTGTTTGTCCTGTAGTAGATGAGCTACTCACACTTCTGCATATGGTCTGAGATGCGTAATTTTTTACTTCTAAATTACTTGAATAAAATAGTAGGAGATTGATATTAATGACTAAGAATTGTCATTCTGGTCCAAATTTTTATCCAGATGTCAGTGATATAGATGGATGCTGGAGTGTATCCTTATTTGTGCTGAAAAGTGTTGGAGTTGTCAAGTGATAATAAACTTTGATCAGAACTTGCCCGTTTGGGAATGTGCTTGGCCTACTTACTCATTTCAGATAGATCATCAAATCTTGATGTAATTTACAGCAGAAGTTTATGCTGGAATTTTTATAGTAACAGAAAGTCTCTAGAGTTGATATGGTTGGACTGGTATTAAATGTTTATACTAATAGCCTATTCACTGTTCCCAAGAGAAACAAACTCTGTCTTGGTATAAACCATTTTTTTCAGTATATTTTTGTTGGGGCTGTTATGAGTTTAATGTTTATGTTTTAACCAGTGTAAATATATCCATATAAGTTCTGTAAGTTAATCGATGCTAGGGGTAAAAATCTTCCTTAGCAGTAACGTGAACTGATTCAGTAGTTTAGATTTTTTTCCTTTTATCATTAGCGACTTCCTGCTGGTACAAAATTTTGCACTCTTCCCAAAGAAGTAAAGCTCATGCAATTGCACCATCTCTTCCACTTACCTACTTCCTTTGATAATTTTGGAACCTGGTGTTCAATTTGTACTAAATATAACTGGGAAGCTTATATTTTGTGAGGATAATTCCTACCAGGTTGAAGGGTGGAAGGACAAAAGGAATAGCATGGAAGCTGAACTGCTGCCCAGCACACCTCTCCCTCCTCTTCCAGCTCTGCGATTGTAGGCACACAAGTTTGCCTGCAAACATGTTTTCCAAACTGACGCTCTTCTCTGTTGAGAGTGTTTTGGGTGACATTGGTTCAATCTGCTCAGAAGTAGCTTGCTTTCCATTTGGTGCTACTTGGGTAGTAACAGTGTAAAGAGAAAATCATCTACTACTCAT
Source organism: Nyctibius grandis (assembly GCF_013368605.1). Lineage (NCBI taxonomy): Eukaryota > Metazoa > Chordata > Aves > Nyctibiiformes > Nyctibiidae > Nyctibius > Nyctibius grandis. Next base: position 65,268,628 of record NC_090662.1, read on the forward strand.
CTACTAATCATCTATCCACTCATCTACTACTTCTGCTGAGTAGAAGATGCAGAGAACTCTGTTACATATTCTGTTTGGAGGCATCCAACAGTCCAGTCAACCTGCATGTAGTTCTGGATTAGCGACAGCTCATGCTGTGTGCCTTGCTAGATGCGGATGTGTATAGGATGTGGTAAGGAAATGGGGTGATTGTGATATGATTCAACTGCTTATGGAACTACATACTCATTCCTATGACTCAGATCTGATATAAAAAGATTCTTAATTTTCTATTATAATGCATAGTTTTTTTTCTCGTAGTTGATTTGGAGAGTCCTGAGGAAATGGAAGAAGAAATCCCAGTTGTAATCTGCGCTGCTGCGGGCAGAATGGGTGCAGCTGTAGCAGCAATCAGTAGCATCTACAGCAACACAGAGGCTAATGTTTTGTTCTACATAGTTGGGCTGAAGACTACCATCCCACATATTCGGTATATACCAGCCTTATTTTGTTTCGTGCTGTAGTTAGGACCAGGTTGTTGTTCTCCTTAGCTTGGGCATAGACTTTGGAGGACTTTTCAGGGAAATGTTTCTCCCTTTTATTTAAGTAGTGCTGCCAATGTAGAACTCCCCAGGATTCTCTACCTGGAGGAAAAAGGACCATTTTGCCCTACGCAAGGCACTGACTGGTGTAAAGGGGTGTGAAATAGCCAGACCATGCCCATACCTGTGCCTCTCTGCCTTATGTAGATCGGCTGCAGAAGAGTCTGTAGTAAGGTAGGTATATACGTGCTTACTTGTCACAATCTCACTTTGTGGCACTGCACTTACCTCTCACCTGGTGCTGTGTCTTAAGCTTCAGTGTAGAAAAACTTGCTGTTTAAAGCTAATTTCAGGTAAAAGGATGTATTAAAGGTTGTAAATAGAGACCCAAAGAAGCTTGTAATGAAAGCATGTTTGGGTGTTAAAATTTGCAAACATTGTCTAAAGGAGTGGGAAGGTGTGAATCAAAATTGAAGCAGGTTTCTTAGCAGTTCTCACCCCTGGCTACTGCACTTCTGTAGCCTGTATACCCACAGTTTGTGTGAAAGTGAAAGGATGTAATGAGTGGGGTTCCACAGGGAGTTTTTCCCATCCAGTTCATCAGTAACCTGGTAATAGAGTGGAGAATGTTCTGTATGAATCTGCAATTGGCATGAAGCTGGAAAAGAGACAGCAGATATATTGAGGAACAGGATAAGAGCTGAAAACCAACTCATTGTGATGAATTGGAAAAATTAACTGTAAAATGTGATGAAATTCAGTAGTGGTAATGACAAGGTAATACAGGTGGGAATAGCTGATTGTATTGGCTCAAGGTGGAGCAGGAGTTTGGTAGCACTCATTTAGAAAACTGCAGAATTATGACTGATAATTGACCACACTGATTAAAAAAAAAATAAGGCATTGCATTGTAGTGGATATACATGTTGACAGATATGACCACAGGAGATGTGAGGAAGCTTCTTCTGATCTTGCAGACATTATTAACACATCAGAAAAAGTGTGGTGTTAGCTTTAGGTGCCTTCAGGAAGGATTTAGAAGAGAGGTCAGAGGAGAACAATAAGCAATGGTGTCAAGAAATCTGACAAAATAATGAAAAAAATTAGTGTAGTCTGAAGAAAATATAGTTAGGAGGTGATGTGGCAGTCATCTTGAAACTGTAAAAGGGTGAAAACTAACCTCTGCTTTAAAAGCACAGTAGACAGGATTTAAAAAAAAGGTCTTTAACTATAGCAAGAAAGCCCATAAAAATAGCATTTCATGCTGGTGATGGTGAAAGGTGGGTTGTTTGGGCAACATGTGGAGTCTCCGGTTTTGGCAGGTAGGGGGGGTTTGCTTTGTTGGGTTTTTTGGGTGTTGGTGTTTGTTTTGTTTGTTGGGGTTTTTTTAAGAATAGGTTAAATAAATGTCTATGTGCAATAGCTGTAGACATAAGTGGTTCTGTCTTGGGACAGAATAGATTAAGTGAGCTTCCAAGGTCTCTTATTTTCCTATGAGTCTGTGAATTTAATACTGGAAGTACTTGCCACACACTCAATATTTCTTTTCTCAATTCTTTTTTATAACAGCAAATGGATTGAAAATTCTAAACTGAAAGAAATAAAATTTAAGGTTGTGGAATTCAACCCTATGGTACTAAAAGGAAAAATCAGACAAGATGCATCACGTCCTGAGTTACTGCAGCCTGTGAGTAAATGAACACTGCATAACATATTTTCAGGGTTTTTAATGCTTATTACAGGCTTTAATATGTCCTAGATCTCGATTCCATTACACAGGGGAGGCATAAACCAGAGAAGCCACATCAGGTCCAAATGCTAAGACCTGACTCAAGAAGGAAAATTGCAGTGTAACAAGCTTCTTGCAACTTGTCTGTCCTGCTGGGATCTCATTATTTGGTGGCATAAACTTGATAGTTTTAATGTGTTCTATCTTTAAGAATATATTCACAGTTTATTAGAGGGAAGATCTACTAGTGTTCTTTGTGCCTTTGTGATGCTGAGTTGGCCGCATTCTGCTCATGTCCAGGGTTAATTCAGAGGCTAATGACTAATCTAAATATTACCAGCTGTAAGAAAAGGCAAATGAGATGTTAGAAATTACTAGGAAAGGAGTAAGGATCAAAATAGAGAACATAATTATGCCACAATACAAATCCATAGCTTTCCCTCATCCTAAATACTACGTGCAATCTTTGACCCCTTATCTGGAAAAGATGTAGCACCACTGGAAAATGTTCAGGTCTGTTCAGAATGTTTGTTCTTGCTGCCCTTCTCTGAGCCTTTGACATTTCTTGTATATAGAAAAGATTTCATACAAGGAATCAGTGGGTTAAAACTGTTCAGCCTGGAAATGTGACTTCTAGCGTGAAAATAGTAGAGATCTACAGAACTGAGTGGCATAGAGGACTGAATGAGGTATGGTTGCTCACTGTCTTTTCCAATGCAAGAACTAATGGCCATTAGATTAAATTAGTGGGAGTCACAGTTGGAACAAACAAGAAATGTTGCACATTTTTCATGCGATGAGTACTAAACCTCTAGAATTCCTTGCATAAAGGTCTTGTGAACGAAAAAATTTACAGCGATTCAGTAAGGACTGAAGTTTATATTTAGACAGATCACATCTGGTTCAGGAAATCCCTTGAGCTGAAAATAAATGAAAGCTAGGAGAATACTTGGAGCAACTTTTCTGTATGCTTGCTCTATTCTTATTTTTCACTGAGCATCTGCTTAGGACCACTCTGAAGGCAGGTACTGGGTAAAATGGTCTGAATCAGTATGGTTGTTGTTATGTTCTCAGTCCCCTTTCCCTCCACTGTGTTCTTTGTTGCTATTGTAGAAGTTGTTATTTCACGCCTGTGCCAACAGTCAAATCATTCCTATAGAGTGGAATGATGACAGTATTAAATTTGAAGTGTTTTGTATAATGTATGCTGTAAAAATGCATTAGGAAGAGCATTGCCAGGAGGTCCACGAAGGTGATCCTTTCTCTTTACTCAGCACTTGTAAGGCTTCATCTGGAGTACTATGTTCAGTTCTGAGCTCCCCGGTACAAGAAAGATAAGGACTTACTGGGGCGAGCCCAACACAGGGCTGCAAAGATGATTAAGGGACTGGAGCATCTTTTATATGAGGAGAGGTTGAGAACATTGGGGCTGTTCAGCCTGGAGAAGAGAAGGATCTGGAGGACCTTATCAGTGCGTATAAATACCTGAGGGGAGGGACAAGAGGCAATGGGCACAAATTAAAATACATGAAATTTCCTCTGGGCACAAGAGAAACTTTCTTTTTTTACGGTGAGGATGGTCAAACGCTGGAGCGAGTTGCCAAGAGAGGCTGTTGAGTTTCCATCTGTAGAGATATTTGAAACCCAACTGGGCATGGTCCGTGGCGGCCTGCTTGGGTGGACCCTGCTTGAGAATAGGGGTTGGACAAGATGATCTCAAAAGGCCCCTTCCAACCTAAATGATTCTTTGAAGAAGCAACTGTTCTGGAATGCTTGGTTAGGGCCATAGTAAATAAAATAGGGATAAATAATAGTAATAATGGGCTCAAGATACTAGTAAAGATACTAGTAAAGATACTAGTAAAGATACTAGTAAAGCTGTGGGGGAGGAAGCAAATGATCGCTGGCTAGTACTTAATGAAGAGAGAAGTTAAAACTGATTATTAATAGAGAAAGAAGCGTGAGACTACTACATTAAACAGCTTTACCATTTAGCCTTTACCTTTTTTTCTGTTTAATAGCTGAACTTCGTTCGATTTTATCTTCCTTTACTTATCCAGAAACATGAGAAAGTAATATATTTGGATGATGATATCATTGTTCAAGGTAAGCTGTCATCCAAAAAGCAGTTTCTAGCAGAATTAAAATGAAAGTTATTGCAGCTTTTACAGTCGTTTGGAAATATGAGATATAATGAAAACTGAGGCAGCTGCTAGGAGTATTGCACTCAGGAAAACTATGAATAATCTGTTTGTTTAAAGGAAAGTCTGAAGAAGAACCTCTCTCCATACATCTTTTGAATAGTTGGTTTTGATGAAAATTGTATGTATGGGTTTAATTTTAATTGAATCTGGTCTATTGCTGAAAGATATTATGGATTTCACTTAGATGCTGCAGTGTTTATTGTTAAGTATGTGACATGCATTTCCTGATAGTATTTGAATTCCCGCAAATGCTACCAGTTCCTTGTCCAGAATTGCTGTTCTTGAGAGCAAGAGGAATTTACTCAAATAAGAGCGTTAAAATTCCAAACACTCAATGTGATTTTGAGCATCTTCAGCTCAGAATCGGTAGCAATTTGCAGAATCATGATCTAAGATTTCAGAGTTTGTAGACAACTGGGAGCAGTTAGAAGACATTAAAATCCTGAAAATTCATTTTTTTTTTCCATACAAAGAAATCTAATTAGAAGAACAACTATTTTTTTAAAGATTCATTTATGTTTTTTTCGTCTTCTGTTTCACAGGTTTTTTTTTTTCCTCTGTACACTTTTTGTTGTCCCTTGTTTTATCATTTTGTTTTCTTGTTATTTTATAACATTTTAAATCAGTGTTACGGTTTAACCCTGGTGGGCAGCTAAGCACCACACAGCCTCTCAATCACTTCCCTTTCATCCTCACCTGCAAAGGGATGGAGGAAGAGGAAAGGAAGAATAAAAGCAAGAAAACTTGAGGGTCAAGATAAAACAAACAAATAATTGTTTAATAAGTGAAGGATAAGTGGAAGAAGAGAGAAGAGAAGAGAACAAGACAAGTGATGTAAAGGCAATCACTCACCACATCCTGTGGGCAGATCGATGCCCAGCCAGTTCCTGAGCAAAAGCTGGCTAACTCCCCCAAGACCCCTCTTTTCCCTTTTATTGCTGAACGTGACAGTATGTGGTACGGAATCTCTCTTTGGTCAGTTTGGGTCTTCTGCCCGGGTGAGTCCCCTCCCAGCCTACTGCGCACTCCCTGATCCATTCACTGCGGGGGCAGAGTGAGAAACAGAGAATGCCCTGATGGTGTGCAAACACTGTTCAGCAACAGCTACAACCTTGGTGTGCTGTCAGTACCGTTTTGGTCAAAAATCTAAACCACAGCACCATATGAGCTGCTGTGATGAAAATTAAGTCTATCTTAGCCACAGGGACAACAAAACCGTTTTACCTGTCCTTGTTCAATGTTAAAGGGATGTTCCAATTAAAATTTCCTTTGGAAAGGACTGAGTATAACTGTAACAAACTTTTTGGCCTAAATTAATCTTTGATGTAAGAACATTAATATCAGTGAATTTACACATGACAAAAGTACAATTTTATTCTCTGCTGCTTCTCTGCACCTTCTGTAGTTTGTCTCTTCAGTGGCAGATTTCAGAACATCTGAAGTTAAAGGGGCCACTATTAGCTACTTTATAAAATATGATTAATCTGCTCTGCCTGTCTCATTTTAATTTGCAATAGACTTCATATCACAGTTTCTTCAACATGTGAGTTTCCAGTGGTTATCTCTCCTTTTTGGTTTTGTTATTCCATCTGTCATTGCTGGGCAACAGCAATATTTAACTCCTTGAAAAGTTCTTAAAGTCTTCATTTACACTCCAGTTTCATGAGCACTTTAAGCTGAGCCCACCATTTCCCCTGCATCCCTCCTTGCACCTGCACAGGCATTCACCAGAAATGTGATTACTTTCAGGCTGAATTAGTTCCCTGGTAGGAGTTAGGACAGCGTGGCTAGGAGAAGAGGGGAGGTAGGACTTTCTCTTTCATTAGGGGTGTCAGCTTATGCCAGCTGATAGTGTTTCTGAAGCCGCAGGATAAAGGTGCAGTTTCACATTACAGCTCATGGTAGGCTGCTGCTGACTGAAGTGGCCTCTCCTGTCCCCAGGCAGCTCGTGTTACTTGTGTCATATCTACAGTTGTGCAGCTGCAGAATAAGCTGATTCAGCTGGTTGACCTGGCAGACTAGTGGCACAAAAAAAACCCAAACCCAAACCTTTTATTTTTTCCCCTTGGCTTCAGCCAGCCTAGCTTGCTCACCCTGGGGCCATGCAATCATAGGGCCCAGAAGAAGGGAACAGAGATGTGGGAGTGAGGGAGCCTGTTCTGGCAGCTGCTCCCCGTATCTTAGCTGTAATGTGAGACTGTGCTTTCTGTCAGATGTCTCTGGAATGGGAGTGATTGAGACATGATTCTGACAGGGTAAGGAGTGAATGGGGTGTTCAGGTCTTAACTTTGGGTTTGTTTGTTTGTTGGTCATTGCTTTCTGCAAAGCAGTAAGAATGAAACATACTGAACTTGGGGTGTCAGCCTAGAATTGTTTGGTTTGATTTTTTTTCTTTTTCTGCTTTTTTCTTGAAGCTATTTAGAATCAGGAGAAAATACTTAGTAAGGCATGTTGATCTTGAACAATCAAGTGTGCCATTAATTCAAATTCTATTTCTTGGTGGGACATGAGTCCTAAACCAAGTTTTCCAATCAGCTGATGAGTTCAAACAAATAATCTCTGCTTATTTCAGAAATAGTAGTCCCCACTGTTTGCAATATGGGGAATGTTTTTGGTCACTAGTCTTTTAATGAGCTCACCTCAGGCCACGGGGCTGTATGTGGCTTTCCAGGATAATTCATCTTACCTGTGACTGACCTGTGCCCAGCAGCAAAGCTGGTAGCTGCAGGGGGTTTGGATGCAGACTCACTCGATTGCTGTGGCAGTGCTGTCCTCCCCACCTGCCTTGAAACTCTTCTGGCACACCATGGGTACCTGCTAGTCAAAGGATGAGTGAGATACTGTTATTTCCCTCCACCAGGAAGGAGTTGGGTGGTCTGTGAAGCCAGCAGGGATGGTCAAGTGTGACAGGCACATTTCATCCGGCCAGTGCTGGGAATCCAGGTATCTTACTAGGAGGTATAAACACAAGAAAAACGTGATCTGTGCATGAGATTGAAGTGGCACTTTTGAGGGACTGAAAATGTTCAGAAAAATTGCGTGTGCCCTCCCTCTCCAAAGGCAAACTCTTGTGAATGCATAACTTTGTAACCAGGCTTCTTAACAGTGTAATTGGCTTCTGCTGTAGCTGATTTTGGACAACCAGACCAGAATGTGAATGTATTGAATACTGAGGATAAGATCTGAAGATAGACCTTAGACATCCAGGTACAGGGCTCAAATTTGAAAATTGTCCCATATTACAAAATTCAGCCTTCACTAATATCTGGGCTATCCCCTAAAATTGGTATGTTCATAAGTAACATATATGAGAACAGAAGTTATCCTACCAATTTTGTAGCAGTGAAGTAGGTTTCTTCTTATGCTTTTGACCTTTCTGTAATCAGGTGACATCCAGGAACTCTACGATACTAAGTTAGCTCCTGGACACGCTGCAGCTTTTTCAGATGATTGTGATCTGCCTTCTACACATGAAATGGTTAGAAGTGTAGGGATGCAGGTAAGATGCCATTTTGGAATTCTAATCATCAGGAATGTATTTACCCACAAATGTAAGATGGTTTTAGACATTTTCCCCAAAGTGAAAGTTATATTTTTATTTTTTTGATAGTTTTGTAATAGTTTTACAGGTAATTAAGAACTATTTTTTTTTAGTAACTCTATAATGATATGGTGTTATGCAGAGGTGTTTCCTGTAATAATTTAAATCTCTGTTGCTCTTTGGATTCTACTAAATTGTTTGGTATTTTGCTATCAGCAGATCGTGAGCACTTAATGAAACATCTAATGAAGACAAAATATATTTGTAGTAGTCAAAATGGGAACAAAACTCAAGAAAACAGATTTAAAGGCTAATTCCTGAGCTGAGTTCCCCAGAATTGTCACGTGAGTCTCTCTAGCATTGCAGCTGTACAAGCGTGATGCTACATCATTTAGAGTAAGCTACAGAAAAACAAACATACAGTGAGGGAAGAGCCTTCTGAAACTTGCATAGACCAATACTGTGGAAAAAGTAATTCAGTGGCAGGAAGTATCCTGCCTTTCAGCCTTGTGTCACATGGAAATCGAGCCATGTAACCGTCACTTAGAAACTCAGCTTTGGGAGCATGTATCTAGTCTCCGTATAAGTGGTAGAGAGATGAATCTTTGTAGAGATTCATGGGGGATAAACATACATACTTTTTTTAATCCTTAGAACACATACATGGGATTCCTGGACTACAGAAAGCAAGCAATTAGAGATCTTGGCATCAGCCCCAGCACCTGCTCCTTTAATCCTGGAGTAATTGTTGCTAACATGACTGAATGGAAACATCAACGGATTACAAAGCAGTTGGAAAAGTGGATGCAAAGAAATGTAGAGTACGTGTGGAAATCTAGCTTTGCGCTTTACTTTTAATACTCAGTTTACAGTTTAATTTTCTGTTTAAAAGCTCTTAACAGTTTTTTAACTCCAAGCAGTCTTTCTTTGAGATCTCATAAAATGAGGTAACTCGTGTTCCAGAATTGCCATCTGCTTCAATCTGACTGATCGTGTACCAGGAAATGGCCACCTGGAATTTTAGTCTTGTGTTTGATCACAAACCACCCTTCATCCTGCGGGACACTGGAACACGTGGTTCTTGTTTTGGGTGACCGACCTCACTTGGGATCAAACCACTTATGATCTTCCCTTCCTGAGGCTGGCTTAAAGAAGGAGGAATGTTTCTTTGTTTGTGTGGGGTTGCTCCTATTGTCATGTCATGTCAGCCAAACTGTAACTGGACACCGTATTTCTTAAATACCAATAGAAAACACTTCTTTTTCTATAGATAAACAAAATTTGACATGAAAGATATTTTTTTGGTGTTGACCATGAATAAGTCATGACATAGTGAAACAATCACTGTTCATTTTTTTTTTATGTTAGTTCACTGTTAACCTGTATTTGCAAACTTGACATTTACTTTCTTTGCAAAGGGTTAAATTTAAATTTAGTAAGGCTAAACTGAAACCCAATAGCTTGTGCTGTTGTACTATGTCCGTTACTTGCTAGTTTCACAAATGAATGGAGGAGGAGAGACACAAATGATACACAGGTGAAGGAATGAAAAGCCAAATGGTGCTTTTTCATACTCTGCTTACGTAACATATCCTGACAAAGCTATGCTTTTTCAGAGTTTGAAAAAACTCCATGAATCTTACTGCAAATTTTGTCTATAAAGTTGATTTTATACCTTAATAAGACATTCATGTTCCTTTTAGCTGGAATTTGAAATGACACTGAAAGAAATTGCTTGAAACGCAGTTTTGAGGGGAGGTTATGATTATTTTTTTTGTTCTGGAGCCTCTAAACATCTCTCATTACTTCCTGGGTTTCCTCCCCAGTGGGCTGGTGGGTGGCACAGTGTCCTGTAGCTGGCATGGCTTCACACACATGCTGACCAGGCCTTCAGCATACTGGCCAGACATCCAGCTGCTACATCCTAATGCCTCTCCGTACAGTGATTTGGCTTTATCTAGCCCTGGATTTATCACAAAATTCTTAGGCAGATAATATCCTTTACATGTTAGTTTATACTAACTAGACTTCGGCAAATCTGATTTGAAGTTAATTTATGGGTCTAAAAGCTGGGGGTGGGGGAAGAAAGAGGGAATGAAACATGTGGAAACACGTAAATATTCTTAAGAAAGCAGGCTAAGTTAGGTCTGGTTCCTTGATGGTTACAGCTTTTTTCCTACTGTAAACTTTGTCAGCCTTGTAGACTATAGGCAGCGTGTAGAAGTACTTGGCTTCATGTTGGGTCTGACTCCCATTCTGCTTGGTAGCAATGGTTTACTCAACAGGAACTGGAGTTGCAAATATAAGCAATTAACAGCATTAGAAAGGAGTATGCTGAAAACTGGCCTGTTCAAAAGGATTTTGAATTTTGCCAGAATACTTTTTTAATCTTCTGACTTTTGTACTAAAGACTCTTTGATTGAGGTTTTGAACATTTTCTGCATTTTTTTCCCCCTTTTGCAGGGAAAACCTCTACAGCAGCACCCTTGGGGGAGGTGTGGCAACCTCTCCAATGCTGATTGTATTCCATGGCAAATATTCCACTATTAACCCTATGTGGCACATAAGGCATCTTGGTAAGTTAACTTCCCCCCATTTGCAGTTGGAACTAAATAGTGAGAGGTGTGTAAGATTCGAATATAGGACCTTATGTTACTTTACCTCAATGCATTGCTTTATACCTCAGATCTGCAGTATGTAACCCCTGCTTCCCCCAACACTTAGTCCTGCTTTCTTCAGGGTAGGGCAGAACATGGGGGTTCCCCCCAGGTTTCATTACACAAATATCTTAACAGGTCAAGCAAACAAAATAGTTGCACACCCACAAAAAACCCCAAACCCTAACAATCATTAAATTGGATATAAAAAAAGGAAAAAAAAACTACCAAGGACAAAAAAAAACCAAATATCAAGGACAAAGTTACATGTTTGAAGACCAGCTAACCTTTATTGTCATAAACTATGGAAAGAATGTATGAAAGAGCTGAATATAGTGAGAGACCGAACAAAATCAGACACACTTTTGGTAACCGCAGTGGAAGATGGGATGCCTGGCAGTGTTTGTCTTATTCAGCATTACCTTTCACCTGGGAACGGTGAATTATCCTGGGAAAAAGACAATGGCTTAGCTGGGACAGTAAAATGAATAGTAGAAGGATTTTTTTTCTTTTAACCCCAGCTATGCCAAGATAGTAAAAGTGTTAAGAGAGAGGAAACTTGCTGAGATTTTTTGCTGATGCAGAACGGAGGCATGAGGCTGAAAAATGCTACTCTGTCAGACAACTAGTTGTCTACTAGTTGTAGAAACCCTACGAATCAGACTTCCTAAAAAAAATACAACTGAATTTACCTCACTCTATAGTGTCTTTCATTGTTAAAAATGGCTTTTTTTTTTTTTTTTTAATCTACCCGAGCAGGTTGGAGTCCCGATACCCGTTACTCAGAGCATTTTCTTCAAGAAGCTAAATTACTTCATTGGAATGGGAGATACAAACCTTGGGACTACCCCAGTGTTCACACTGATCTCTGGGAAAACTGGTTTATTCCTGACCCCTCAGGGAAATTCAAATTAACTCGTCCTGATAGCTGATACTGAAACCAGTTAAAAAGCATCCACACACTATGTTTTGCAGTATGTAATAGTTTGAGATGCAACATATTGTATAATTAACTGATTTTAGAAAACTTAAGTATTTGTTAAATATATGAATAGAAGACCATCAGTTTTGTGTGCTTATGGCTGGAGTGACAGCTACACAGTTCAGATTATCTTGACTTTCACATGAGGTGAGGAAACAAGTTTACTTGACAATGAAGTATTTTCATTAAACGTTTACAGAGGTGAAATTCAGTGCTAGATGGTGTTTTAAGGTAAGGTCTTTATAAAGAAGACTCCAATATCTGCTGGTAGAAAAATCTACACAGGAGATACTGGCAGTATTACATGTAAGGTGGCTGTAGTTGTCTAGCCCACATTAAACAGCCTGAAATGAAAACTTATGCAGCATTTGAATGAGTGGAGCTCTGTGCATGGTGACTCTGTTGTGCAGTGTTTCCGTGTATTACATATCCTGTAGTGCATTTAGAGCCCTGCGAGTAAGATGCAAAAGCACATTCTGGGACACTGCCATACAATTCCTGATTTTATTGTGAAACAGTGATAGATTTAAGACAGATTAAGAACTTTTGTATTACTGTAATGAAAAGAGCACCAGTTCTGAAGGAGTACACATAGAATTGCAATATTTAGTGAAACGGTCATTGTACACTTAACTGTATTTTATACCTAGACACCCTAGGAGGTGACTCCATTAAAGAAGAGACCTTTCCCTTCCACTCAAACAGGATAGCCTTACAGTAGTCATATCCTGCTGTGCTACATACTCAGCAGTGCTAATTACATGCTTCTCATTTTGTTGAAAAATAAAACGGAATTGTAACAAATCCCTGATGCAAGATACTTTGAGCACCTGCAGGAAAACATCCATGTAAACAGCAATACATGATACAGTACACATTAAATAACAGACAAGTCCTATACCTTTTTGACAACATACTGAACAGCTTTATGCTGAAGCTAATAAACACAATCAGAATCATAATGCACACTTTCTTGATTTAAGACGCTCAGAATTAAGCCACATAATTTGAGAAGAAAATTGTAAACATCATGCCTGCCTTATACCAGCTGGACAGTGTGTGATCTCAGCCAGAGCTGTTACAGCAGGATTAGAATCTACACTAACGAGTTACACTCAATGCATGACAACTGTCACTGGCTGTGAGGAAAGGGTAAAACACACTGGTACAGGAATCTGACCAGTGTGGATTGTGGAGATACTGTTTGTATCTATTTTTCAAGTATGTGAAGCACCTACTGTCATAAGATCATCAAAACTTTAATGTTTTGATCAGCTTATTGCTTTTACTTCATCTCTTCCTCACATGACAAAAGAGGGAAAGAAGATGGTTAGGCACAAGCATGGAATCTCATTTCTGTCTCATTCACTAATATTGGCCAAAAACATGTTGCTGTTTAAGCAAGTTCCTCACAAGAGAACTGTAGTTTCTACAGCTGACTTATTCATGGAACAGCTGACCTTGTATTTAACTTAGTATTTTTTACTTGTAAAAGGAATAAGGAGAACACCCTCCAAGGTCTTACAGATTGACGAGAACTGAATGTTAAAAACTGCTAAATCGCAAACCTCTCTCACTCTGTGCTAATTGTACCTGATGTAAACAAGGTAGCTGTACATGGTTTTTACAAGGAATACAGTCTTTCCCTTCCTTGCAATGTAATCTGTTCAAAGGGGTTGTCCCCTGGTAAAGGTCAGGTGAAGAGACTAATCACACAGAAATAGTCATTCTGAGAGTTTAATCAATCAATCAATCAGTCAGGTTGGAAGAGACCTCAGGGATCATTGAGTCCAACCACTGCCCTGACACCACCATGTCAACCAGACCATGGCACTAAGTGCCATGTCCAGTCTTTTCTTAAACATATCCAGAGATGGTGACTCCACCACCTCCCTGGGCAGCCCATTCCAATGTCTAATGACCCTTTCTGAGAAGAAATGCTTCCTAATGTCCAACCTGAACCTCCCCTGGCAAAGCTTGAGGCTATGTCCTCTTGTCCTATCTCTAGTTGCCTGGGAGAAGAGGCCGACTGCCACTTCACTACAACCTCCCTTCAGGTAGTTGTAGACTGCCATACGGTCACCTCTGAGCCTCCTCTTCTCCAGGCTAAACAACCCCAGCTCCCTCAGCCGTTCCTCGTAGGTCAGACCCTCCAGACCCTTCACCAGCTTGGTTGCCCTCCTCTGGACTCGCCCCAACACCTCAACATCTTTCTTGAAGTGCAGGGCCCAGAACTGGACACAGTATTCAATTAAATGCCACAGAATTCAAGAACCACTTTTTTTTTTTTTTAAAAAGGAATTCCAGTTCCTTACATTGGAATTTAAGGGCGAAAGAGATGGGATTGGTAGGGACACCTTACCCAAAGACAGCTCAGCTAGAATATTCAGGCCCTGCCCTGTGCAACACAAATTTTCCTCCCCAGTGTTGTGACTTGAGATGATGTCTCCACTCCCTTAATCCTGAATATGGTCCAATCACTAAATAGACAGAGCTCTCTCTTCCCACCCAGAAAACACTCAGTACTCACAGCTGCAGAACACAACTTTCTGCACTTTTTAAGAAGGTCAAAGGCAGACTTAAAAAGCACAATTTGCTTAACTGTGCATGATTAAAAACACCACTCCATGTACGATAAGGGTACATTTCCCATTTTCCCCTCTGGATATAAAAGGATTATGAGATATCCAAATATTGAGGCATCAGTAAAAAGTATACTGCTGCTGTTACTACTACATTATGCTTTCTGGAATAAAATTAACGCCCCAAAGAAATCTTCACAAATGAGAAAGCAGTTTGTCAAAAACTGCAAGAAATGGTATACATTAAATATAAAACTCATATACAAAAAAGGGCTAACTTTTTTTTAAAAAAGTTTGGACAGTTCCTTAAAATTACCTAGTTCATTGATTTGAGCCTACCACACACTTACTTTGTACTATAATAAAATAACTAGAGGAGATAAAATACTATTAAAATGCATCAGTTGGAGAACCGAGGTACCAATCTTGATCACTGCATTAAAACTGCAGCATGTAGGCATAGCTGAGAAGAAAGAGCTCTTACGCGCTGCTTCCCTCTTCTTCCCGTGTCACACCCGCACTGAACTCTGGAATCTGGTCTGCAAAGGACTGTGTCATCCATTGTCCATTAGGAACTTCACCGAAGGATGATCCCTCACAGTATGGGGGATTGCTTGCTGCTAAAACAAACAAACAAACAAACAAAAATAATAAAATACTGTTTAAAAAATGCATTTGATACTACTAACTAAAACTAAACAATTAAAATACAGATGATGCCACTTGCAAAAAAACCCCTAAAACCACAAAACAAACCCCAACCCCCCAGTACAACCCCTAAAAATATACATATATATATAAAAAATAAATATATATATTTGCAGTTTCCATCTTTTCTGTCTATTTTTCAACCACCTACTCAGGCTGCAGTTCAAACTCATTGCTTTTGAGCATTTACATTTGTAGATCCAGATAATTTCCTCAAATTATTATTTCTTCAAATTTCTTCTGCATATATATATAAATTAAGAGTCTAAATGTTTAAAAGAATACCTCACTTCACAGTGTTCCCTATGAATAAATTTTTTCTTCTCAAAAGGACATTCTCTTTGACAAAGCAGAGCAGACAGAATGCAAATTTCAATTCACAACCTGACTGAGATTAGGACTGAAAATTAAAGACCACGGAGGAAGGTGGTTACTCCAAAGTTACTGCTTCTGCCATTGTTTTTCCTATTTTTTTCTATTGACAGTTGGTGGTATTTTGGGAAGTAAAATTCCCAGCTTCTTAGTTACAGCTAGATTACTAGACTCATCCTTCCAATACTGCTCCTTCAGCTGGCCCACCAGCAACGGGACCACCTCAGCTGCACTGTTATTTTACCTGTTCCACAATTCTCTGGCTTTGCTTTCCTTAGGAATGAAAAAAAAATGAAGTACCCACCCTCTCTTTTGCTCTGAAAAGCACAACGCAGTTACACAAGTCATTGTAGCTGAAGAGCTTTACTGTGTAAGTCCCTAGTTGCGTCTGTTTGTCAGATTTTGGGAGTCAGTCAGAGTTTGGGAAAAAGAGTTTGAAGTTGCAGACATTGATTTTAAATAAAGTAAATGACTCTTCCTCTCACAAAAGCTACACATTCCCTCAATTATGTAAAAGTTTAACTGCTGCTACACTTCAAATGTATTGTATGAATTGTGCTAGTTGCTGAAAGGGTAGAAAGTTAAGTATGTGTTCATAAGCAATGGTTTACAGACCGAACGCCCCAAGCACCACACTTTACCAGTTCCATTTGAAGAGAAACTGCACTGTTCGCTTTCATACGGTGCACGGTCACAGTAAGCTCCTCCATACGCTGCTTCATAACCTGGATCGTATTTTTCTTCTTTGACAGCCATCTTTTTGGCATCCTCTGCCGAAAGAGAAGACCCCAAGTATTCAGAACAAAAATGATCAAAGTGCACTTTTATCAGAGAACACTTGAAAAAACAGCCACACATTGTACAAGATAATTTCTGCTCCCCTTAGATAATTAAGACCGTACTAAAAAGAGTAGAATCTGTAATTCCACACCACACGATTTAGAGATGATGGCACATCTCTTCCCTTAAATTCTTTCTTTCTTTGTGCTTGGGAAACTGCTAGTTTTGTTGTACAGTAGACTACATTTTAATAAAGGACTAATAAAGTAGCCACCATACCTTGTGCAAGTTGCAAGTCAAATGTGTACTGCACCTCCTGCACCTCTGTGTTTGGTGCGATGCCTTTCAGCTGATCCCTTAAGTCTTTCAGCTTTATGTAATAATGAACTTTATCTTGTGCACGAGGAAACTGAGCACATCTTGCACTGGATGATGGCATAACGTAGCAGAGCTTGAGACAAAGAGCAAGAAAAATAGTGTTACTGATCCCTGAACCATGAGCTAGTGTTTACTGCATCGAGAATAACTTAACAGTCAAGCTCACTGTTTTAACCCTTTGTACAAACTTCAACTAATGCCATGGGTGGTTGTGGGAGAGGATAAAAGGAGCCTTTCATTTTTCTTGGCCACCTAGATGCCTTGCCCTAAAGAGAGGGGCTGATTATCAGCTGCTGAAGCGAGGACAGTTTTCACCAGTTGTTTATGTGCTGCAGGAGAAGCAGCACCAGTATGTGTTACAATTCGCAAGTGTATGCCAGAGAGTGGAGCACACTCCCGAGCTCCCTGAGCAAGCGGAGCTCTGAGCCAGAAAGTCCCCAGAGGAGTACGTAATAGCATGCAAACACCCCAAACCAGTGGGGGAGGGATCACAGGTTAATTAGCCCGGCTTCCTGGCCAAATGAGTCTGCATCACACTTGCCAGGGTTTGAAACTCTGGAGTTAGCGTTGTTGAAGCCAACTTAAGCGTCTCTCTCTGTGCCAACAGCCCTAACTAAAGACAAAGTTAGTTCAGGAAAAAGGAACTGTATCCAATACTTCTATTACCATGCAGTATTTATGAACAAGTACTAGTAAAGAGGATTATTTATCTTTCTTACAAATACATCTAGTGCAATAGTCTTTAAGAGCTACTTAAGAAGCAAACACTTTATCAGCAACAGTTTTTCAGGCTCTGATGGCAACACTTCACCTTTAGAGAAGGACAGCTTAAACCGAGCTTAAACTTGCAGCACTAGTAATTTGGGATAGAAATAAAAAGAAAAACTGACCCAAACTTTTGAACTGCCAAGGTAGCGATGCTTTGGAATAAGCTACCTTAGCAGGTAGTGTTGGCAGCCTTTGCCTTAACCTGTTCATAATGACAGGTTAAACAAACCTGTTTGTGATGGTACACAGCCGGTCTCTTGAGATATCTTCCAGCACTAGAGGTCTGTGACTAATGCACTTTTCATCAAACTGTTTGTTTTACCTTAAGTGTCCAATTTAATTTCAAGCTGCAAATCGGCTTAGGAAGACCGAGTCTGATGGAAGTGCTTGGGCATGACCAGATCCAGTAATGCTGTCGCTGTAGTGTGTAATAGCACAACGACAGACTTACTATTCTTTCTCCCCCACTGTGGCACTACTAGCACCATGGTCATGTTCGGTATCAAAATTCAGTAACACAAACATACAGGAAATTGGACACAGAGAATCAGATGAAAGCAGATGACAGTTATGGTAAAAGCATGTATATTTTAGATAGTCCTCAGAGAATGCACTAACCTGCTAACCATAGTACACCAATTCCCAAATAAAACCTGCAAGTCTGAAGAAGCTGCATTAAAGATGTGTCTGAAAATTGCACTATCCCCCTTTCTCTATTTAAGTAAAAGCCTTTCACATCCCTCATACTTTGGGCAAACTTTGACATTATCGTAATGTATGTGCAAGTCCTGAGTCTTTGTTATTTTTGAAATACCCAAAATGGACTGCCCTGTTTTTGTTTCTCAGTATCAATACTTACGGTTTCTGTATCTGGCACCTTGTGTGGCTGCAGTCCAAATTCGAAGTTCTTAACTTTTATTCCAAAAACTTCTTTACTAAAAATGTCATAAATACCTAAAATGAAAAGAAGATAGGGTAAGTGGACAAAAAAAAAAAAATCTACTGACAGAACAGATTTATTTAAAATCAAGGTTCTCACATTTTCCATTGAAAGCCGCTATACGAGGTCTATACTTTTGTAACTTCTGCATCAGAATTCGCCCTCCTTCCCGAAACTCTTTGCTGAAAGAGAAAGTACTCAAAATTATAATCACAACTATTAATTCATTAACAAGCATGATATTCCCCCTTGTTATCCTACCTGGAGAGGTCTTTGCTTCCAGGTGTTGTCCTTTCAACCATGTTTGTAAATCCAATCCCATATTTATATGGCAAGGTGTGGTCATCCATATGGTTCAGCTGTTCATTACTTAGACCAGACATGAACAGACACTTCCCTGTGAAGTAGGAAGATATGCATTTACCTTTTTTTAAGGAAAAGAAAACAAAACCAAAAAAACCCCTCGACTATCCGAGTACTGGAATGCTCAAGGAAGAATCTATGTTAACAGAGCATCAGTTAATTTGGGAAGACGACTGGCCTATCCAGAAAAGTTTAAAATAGCCAAAATTACTTTATCTGCTGCAAGAGGATAGAAAATCCTTAGTGAACCGCAGGAGTTCCTCGCCATGATCCTGTGTATGGAAACCAGACTTTTATTCTAAAAGTTCAGAAAGCGCTTTAGATATTGTGATTCACTTAAGCAGGGAGCGAACGGGATCACTATGGATTTTTGTGGGAAAGAATGCTGCAAATACAACAAGTGTCAGCTTTCTTTTACAACCTTGCCATCGCTTCTCCTTGCACCAGGCCTCTCTGACAGAACCGGCTGACATCTCACGTTCATATTTAGTGTGTAAAAGTATAGTCTGGGTGATGTGCACTGCCAGTCTCTTAAACACAAATTAACCACAGCTAGCTCCTCATGACCTGGGAAGCTTGCAGAGTCCCGGATTTGGGACTGTCTGGAATTTGTCTGGATTTTGGAACCTGTCTGGAGCATCAGGTATGCTAGACACATATGCCTGCTGGGAAAGGGCAATGGTTTTTGCTTTTTCATCAGTTAGAAAGCTTGTTTAGCAGAGATGAGTAAATGCAAACAGAAGAGGGCTTGCTGAAATGCATTTTTGGGAAAATGTGTGCAGTTTTATTTTATATCAGATATTGATGCCTATTGACTTACCCTTGATAACTCAAGTACTAGAGATTTAATTTTTGTTCGCACACTAACAGGCCAAGAAGTTATTCGGTAATACAATCTGGTAAACTGTGTTTACAGGACAATTCTAAACCTGCATCGAAAGTCACTCATTATCCCTCTTTTATTCCTTTTTATGTACGATATTTGACAGAAGTAGTTATGGGATTTAAATCACTCTTGGATGGTTAAAGGCAAAATCCCTCCCTGCATAAAAAAAAAAAAAAAGCAAAAACCAAAAACCAAAGCACTTTAATTAAAATGCCACAAATTTGTAAAAAGTTCTGCAAATTCTATAAGAAAGGAAAACAAAAACGTACAAAAATGGTTTCCAGGTCCAGGGTAATGATGTCCTTTGTAAGCTGCCATCAAGCCAGGGTTTATGCCAATCTACAAAGATACCAGTCCATTTTAATGATAAGAACATGGCTTGCTAGTCAGGAATTTAATCAAGTTACAGTAAGGATGCTTATTCAATTCTCTTTAAGCTACTGTCAATAAACAAAACTGTGTTAATGGCACCTTCCATCATTATTTTCAAAAACTGACAATTTTATAGCAGTGTCTCATTTAGATACGCAATGTCAAAAGAGCAGCTCGCAGTGTGTTTTACAGGCACTGGTGTAGCGCTTCCAGTAAACAAAGTGTCAAGTAACGGTCTCTCATGACTATATGTTATGCATAAGCCTTAGACTTCTCAGAAATCAGAACTAGGTTACTATGATTTTTAACAGAAAAAGCAAAGCAGCTCTACACACAGGAAACAGTTTATAGACTTTATCTTGCAAGATCTTGCCATATAAGCAATATAGATAAGTAAGAAGAATGAATGTAAATCATAATCAGTGAGTATAGACTATTCACTTTTCTACCTCATCTTGCAACTGTGAGTTACTTACTATTACAATGTCCAGATCAAAGGTCAAAATATCAGGTAAAGTCTTGGTTAGAAGTTCAGCTTCAGATACACCATTAAAACGGTCTATTTTTCTTTTGACTTTAAAAGTATCTGTGATCTTTTCTTGTTTGCCTTTTGATTTGGCTGATTTTTCTTTTTTAGCAGCAGGCTTTTTGGGTTGCTTTGGCTCAGTTGCTTTGGCTTTCCTTTTCCTTCCTCCTTTTTTAACTTCTGAAACACACAGCAAATATCCTTTTTGTACCTTTCTAATGTCGTAGTGTGGATATTCAAAAAGACTGAGCTAAATGTATGGACACAAAAAGAATTCAGACAAATAAACTTACCTTCAAAATTCATTAATTTGAACAATTATCAGATGAATCTCAGTTTTGCAGGCTCAACTCAGAGCTAGCTTGGGTGTCTCTGTACCAAGACTTACACACTACTCACAATGCTGTCTTAGGATACAGACCAAGAATAACCTCATGACTAGGTTATGTTGTTTACACGCTGTACACAACAATCTTTTGCAAACAGTTTCATTTCTTTAAGGATATGCCAGAACATGAAAGCTTAGGTTCCAAGGAATGCAATAGTAAGTTTAGTCTACTATTCACACTTCAGCTTCTAAATATGAAAGTTGATTGTTACAGATTATCTAACATACTGAAGAAATTGAACACCACATCAAAAGCAACAGTTCTCAAAGATTACCTACAGTGTAAGGTACAAGCTTGTCAGGAACACAAACACATAGGCTGAATGCTGCATAAGCTATTTACAATTTATTGTTTACAGAATAGATACTGTCCAGTGTATCATACAGTAATGTAATATATGCTCTGGTAAATTTCACACACATTTGGTAAATCTTCAAGCCCTGCCTTTGAAGGCCTTACTTAAGTTTCAATTCTTGCAAAAATATTAATGAACAGCTTTGTAACAGAAGATTACAGTCATCTGAAAATACTTGAAAGTGCAGTCAAACAGTGTGCTCATGGTGGTATCACGTTATCCAGTAAATACAGGTGCAAAAGAAGCCTAACTACATAGCACTTAAGATGCATCCCAGCTGTAGTGAATAATACAGTGAGTGAATAGAGCAGTTGCAACTTTTTTAAACTGGAGGTTTTCTTCCTATGATTTCACCTGGCCAAGTATTACAACTGAAAAATAAAACTGAAGCTTATCAAAGGATGTGCTTTAACAAAGTCATTGCACGAACTGGCTGATACATTACCTTGATACAGAGAGCTCTGACCTGTATCTATAATCGAAAGCAAGATGAAACTCAGTGTGTCAATGTTTGCTATAGAATCGCAATTTAAGCACGGCAGAGATCACTGCCTTTTATATGTGGTAAAGAGGAAGCATAACAGTAACAGAACAAGGGATCTTTTCATGGCATGGTTAGTGTAAAGCCTAAGTGTACAAAATCCTAGTGGGGGAAAAGAAAGGCAATGTACAAGTGCATAAAGTAAAAAAACTTGTGTCACATACAGGACACTTCCCATAATTGTTGGTATTTGTTTAAATAAGCCTCACTAAAAACAAATAATCCTTAGTGTCAATAAGCAATTCACTATCGGTGATTACTACAACATACTAAAACACCACGTAAACAAAAATATTTCAAATAAATAGTATTATACTGTACTTCTCTTACAGAAATTAAAAAAAAATAACTCAGACTGAAAAAAAAGAAAACTTCTCTAATGTAATACTAAAACCCATGAAATCAGCTAAAAATTATATGTTTATGTATTGAAGCAAAAATCTGCTTTTCCTGCAACAAGATAATTTTGTGAGACTGAACAATGTAAATACTGTCACCTGGGTTTACTTCTTATCTTTTTAATTGTCTGGTAAAAAACGTTACTTAAAGAATGCAATTAATGAATAGTTCCTCAGAGAGCATCAAGAAAAGGAAATCAAATAGGTCCAAAGAAGCAGTTCAAGAGCAACAGTTTTTTTCCCCAATCGATTACTAACGTTTTAATGCACTTAGCACAGCCCAGTCAAACTACCTTTTGGAGGCTCCTGAGCAATGTTTGGCTCTGGAATGCCCTCTAGAGTCGGCTGCTCAGTCATGATTTCCACGTTGGGTGCTGCAGTCATCATTCGGTGGAACGGAAATGTGTAAAAAGCTTGAGCTTGCTGAAGATACGCGTAGTATCTTAGAAAGGGAGGAAAAAAAAAAGACATAATTTATCAACAATTTAGAAATTCAGTGACGTACCAAGTAGAGTGTAAACATCAATCTTTATCAAGGCTGGCAGGTACCGCACTTACATTCTCCAACAACTATTAACAAGGCAGTAAATTATTCAAATCCACTAAGCAGTCTGACTGCTTAGCTGGTATCAGGGGATGTTAAACCCAACATTAACAGTACAGTTCTCTCATGATTACGATAATGTGAAAGAATCACAACATTTGTAAGTGAAGCATAGAGCTTTTCCCTTTTTTTTCTCTGAAAAAACACTCTGCAGCACACATCACCAAGGCAAACTGTCTATCAAACACACCGACAATTTACAACACAAGCGAGTTAAAACTCTCTGGAATTCAAGTTTCCCAAGTTTTAGATTTTCTTAATGTTACATCAGTTACTTTGTCTGATATGATACAGAATGGATGAATTATTCTGGGCTACAAAGCATTATGAACACACACAGCATGAGTTACTACGCAGATTGTTAAACAGCTTTAACAAATGGTGTGGCAGATGTTACCCGGTTATCGCACACTGGATCCCAACACAAATATTGCACTTATTCTACATGGAAGTGTTGACACACACACAGATTCAGTCCCCTTCCATCCACAAATACATTTTTCCATATACAGCTCTTTTGCTCCACACGTTTATTAGTCACATACAGCCCTCACACCCCAACACATACTTCTGCTTCATACGGCCATTCCCTTCTACCTACGCAGCCGCCTTCTTGTCCATAGATTCTTCTGCCATACGAATACACAGAAAAGATTTTGTGAACAGTAAACTTTCAGGAAATAATTTTATCACCTCAGAGTTATTCATAAAAACACCAAATAATTTTGAGATATTTTGAAATATCTCAAAAGGAGGGACCATCCTCTATGATGCAATGAGTATGTAAGAACATTTAAGAATCCCTCTGTAAATCTGATTTATGCCAGAATAGCCCATAGTCTTGTAATCCAGCCACTGACTTTGAATCAAATACTTGCCCTGTTCCAGAATAAATTTGAACGTAGGTCTGTCAGATTCCTGGGGAAGTTGCCTAACAAGGTCATGGGAGATTTTCAGAGTACAGTAAATACCTCATCTCCCTACGCCAGAAGAGTTCCATTTTATATAAAATCCTTATGCCGTTACTGAACCAAACAAAACTGATCCTCAGATTTGTATTAGGAAATACAACTGAGACATGTACAATCCAGTTCAGAATGTAATAAAAGCTTAATTATACAGAGCAAACAGAGTAAGAAAGACACAAAAGCATCTAATCCAAGAACAGTCTCTAACAAGAAGCCTTCTTACAATACATGTCTTCTTATTTTATGTGTATATAAAGACTCCTTGTTACGAAAGGAATAAAATTCCCTTCAAACAGAGGAAAATTTGCACCATATCATGGACAAGTCCCCTAACCACAGGGTCGAGACGAAATAGAGCTTTTACCCCCACCTCTAACCCTCGAGATGCGTTTTTTTTAGATATTTTTTCTTGCACGGGTTCAGAACCACAGTATTTTGTTACTGATGGACATATGGAACATTTAAATAAATATTTTCAGTTCCATGAGCAAAAGGTAGTGATTTAACCCCCCCTTCAGTTCAAGCTAAAAATGAAAGAAAACGAAAAGAGAAAGAAAGATACGCTCACTGGAATAAAACCAAATATTAAATCACTTACAAACCCAGCCCACGCACACAGGTCCCCACCGCATCCACGCGCACGCACGCGTGTGTTAACACACCGCGGGCCCCGTCCCCACCGCACGCCCCAAACCCAGCCGCCCCTCCGCACCGGGGCTGCCCGCCCCTCCCGCACACCCCGCCGCCCCCAAGCACACGCTGCGGCCTCACCGGCCCCGCACACCCTCAACACCCCGCCGCCCCCGGCAGCGCTCACCCCGCCCAGGCCCCCGCCCGCAATCCTCCCCGCCGGCAGCACGCACCAACCTTCCCCCCTGTCCCACCCCCATATAGACACACGCACCCCCCGCACCCTCTTCCCGCAACTCAGTCCCGCTTTATCCACCTCAGCCCCACGCACCCCCCACGCAGAGCTCCCGCTCCGGGCACCTCCGCCGGCGCCCACCCGGGACACACAAACACGGCATCGCGCCCCGCGCTCCCCCACAGCCCAACGCCTCCGTCCACCCCCACGGCCCCGGGCCCATCTCGCTGAGCCCCCTCCACACCCCACCCAGGAACGCCTCCCTCCCCCCCGCGCTTTGTGCCCAGGGCGGACTCGGGGATGGGGGGAGGGGAGAGGGGCCGCTACAGCCCGGCCCCGGCTCCCCCCGGCCGCGGGAGGGGGGGAAGGAGGAGAAGGAAAACGGCGATCCCCAACGCTAGGCCCGAGCGCGGCTCCGGGCCCCCGCCGGTACCTGCCCAACTCCTCGGCCTCCATGCCCGGGCGCGGGGTCTCCCGGCGCCGCCGGGGCTATTGTCACCGGCCGCCCCACGCCACCCCCTTCCCCCGCGCCTCAGCGCCCCAACCGACCTGCCGGGCAGCCCCGCGTCACGTGAGCGGCGGCGGCCAATGGGAGCGCGCAGCCGGCCGGCCGGGCCGGCGAGGGCGGGACGCGGGGAGGGGGCGGTGCCGGCGCCGGGGCGGAGAGGTTGGTACCGGCGGCCTCGCCCGCGGCGCCAGGCGGGGAGCTGCCGCCGGGGCCGCGGGAGGAGGCGGGAGACTCGATTGCGCCCGGCGGGTCGCAGGGCCGCCTCCCGCCACGCGGTCAGCCCCCAGTGGCCTGAGGGTTCCGGGGCCTACACCATGACGAGTCACCCACAGCGAGGTACTCCTCCGCGAGGGGCGGGCCTCGGCACCGCCGCCGCCATGCTGCGGCCGCCCTGGAGGCGGAGGAGATGACGCACATCCGGCACGGTGCGGTGGTAGCGGAGGTGCCGCCGCGGGGCGGGTGGCTCTGGGGCCGCGGCACGCGCGCGGTCCTCTCGCCTCCGGGCTTCCCTGTGCGAGCCCCTCCGTGAGGGGGAACGGGGCTGCCGCGTTCCCGGGCCCTGCCCGCAGCTATGCCCGCCGGCGTGCCTTGGCCCACCTACCTGAAGGCGCTGGCGGCCAGCATGCTGGCCATGTTCGCCGGCGCCGACGTCGTGCACAGGTACTACAGGCCTGATCTTGTAAGTGCTCGGGCGGCTCCGGTCGCTGGTTGCGTTACGGAGCCTGGTGGCGTGTCTGCGGGATGGAGGGTCTCCTGTACGGCTTTTGTGTTAGAAAGGTCTCTGCAAAAATGATCGGCCTCTGAGGAAGGAGCCACCAGGTAGCCAGGTCTTCTCTTGGGAGAAGGAGCCACCAGCTAGCCAGGTCTTCTCTTCGGAGAAGGAGCCACGAGGTAGCCAGGTCTTCTCTTGGGAGCTGCCTTCAAACCGGCAATAATGCGGTACCAAAAATAAAAAAGCTGTGCAAACGTATTTCAGAAGGAGTTTCTACGGTGGGAAGTTGTTCTTTGACAAGAGCGTGCAAAAGTGGCAAGAAGGGGCTATACTAGATTTAAAGCGAGGTTTTTTTCCTCCAGTAACGAAAATGAAGATGACCAAAAGTTTGCATTAGACACAATAACAGACTGAGGGTCAACACTATAAAAATCACAGTCACAGAGAACCAAGCTCCAACTGAGACCACCCACCACAGATTTTAATGGTTGATTGGGTCTCTTTGAGGCCTTCTGTCTTGTAAGCCTCATCTTGTCCTCCTGCTCTTGTATGCTTTTTTTTTTAAAACAACACTGCTATTTTAAAATCAGAAGTGAGTTTAAAAATCACCATGCTTGAGCTATCATGTGAAAATTTAAGCAATGAGGCTTAAATCATTGATAGATGCATAACAATTTATGTATTTTTAAGTCTCTACTGTCATACTTCATTACAGGCAAATAGGCATATTTATTCAGAATGACCTAATGATCTACACCTCTTTAAAAGAGCAAGAATTTTGAGGAGTTATGGTTTTTAAAATGTCATCTGGTATCTTTTCCTTTTTAAAATTTCACATCCAGTTTTAGTGCTTATTTCTAAACCTGAAAGGTAGAAGCAGTGAAACTTTTTTCTTCTGTCACTAAGAGAAAGAATGTGTGGAAACTTCAGCTGGTGCTTTAAAGCAATACTAGACATCTCAACCAAACTTAATTTCTTAAATGGCAAAAAGCAGCTTTGTTCATTTAAACAAACTCTCCATTCTTTGTTTTTCCTCCTTTTTTTCCAAATTATATTTTTCTACTTTGAAATAAAAGTCAAATTACAAAAAGGTAATAGGCTAATTTTTAAGATGTTTTGCATGTAAGAATTATACACTGCTCAAAAAAGAGGGTAGTATAATTTAGCTATAATGCTGTCTTCTCTGTACAGAGTATGCTAATTTACTGGTTTTGTTTTTCTTCTGCCACAGCACTGACATCTTTCTCCCTTTCTAACAGAGTATACCTGAAATACCTCCTAAGCCTGGAGAACTGAAAACAGAACTGTTGGGTCTAAAAGAAAGATCAAGCAAAGCTCAAACTTCACAACAGTGACCAGAATTTACTTATGTTGTGAAAACTAGAACTGATAAAATATTTGTTCATCTCTCTTAACTGCAGAAATCCATGTGTGAAATATGTGTATTCCCTTAACACTTTGTTAAGTAGTTACAGGCAACAGTAAAAATAAATGTAAAATGAATACCATTGTTAACGAGTCCACTCGTTTGTGCACCAAAACGCTGATGATTTCTTAATCTTGATTGCAGTGTAAGTGTCCTTCAGAATAAAAGATGTAAACTCACATTGGCAAGTCTGATGGAATTTGAAGCTTTTAAGCTGATTAACAAGTATAGGAAGTTTAGCATATTGAAAAGTCAAGCTTTTGGGGCTACTCATCAGCCTTAATAAACTTAGCTGTTCATCTGTAGTAGCACCCACTTACCCATTGGCATTTCCCCCCTTTTTAAACTTTATCTCGGTGCTACTGGACATAACCCAGAACATGATACAGTAAGTGATGGTACATACAAGGAAGAAAGATTCCTTATTGCAGCACTCCTTGCACTGGACTCCTAATGCTGGCCAACTGCTGTAACAGTTACGTTGGCTTTCTGTCTGTCTTGCTAATGGGGAATCTGCTTTGGTCCACTGTAAGGCTGGGGAGGATCTTACAACTTGGTTGTTTTAGTTTAAATGGGGCAAGTGGGTACAGATTACACTGAAGTTGGGTACGTGTGTAGTCCATTGGGGCATCTTCTGTTTACAGCTGATTTTGATATTTGTAAACATGCAAAACTCTGAAGTAACAAGTGGAGGTTTACCTTTCAGTCCTGAAATAGGATTGCCACAAAAGTCTTGTACCAGGAACTTGAGAAGATAGAGAGTCAACATCCTACAAAGATAGATAGTACGACAACCATTTCTGAATGGTATGCAGCAGAGCTCATGAAGGCTGGGGATTGCGTTCCCTCAAGAAACGTACCCAGACCAGGCACAGACTCCATCCTCAAATCTCACTCGGATTTAACTTGGGAAAGAAAAACACAATCTGACAGATGACCCATTAAGGAAACAAAAAGCTCCCTAATTCCTGCTGGTAAAATACTTGGAGCTCCTGTAATAGCAGAGGGATTCAGAAATGATCACTAAAGTGTTACTTTTACATTTGTTTACAGCTGTGAAACCATTACATATGCTTACGTAAGTTGGAATTGGTTTCCCTAGGAAGAAAGGTTTATAGTTCCTCTGTGTGTGTGATGAGTCTCTGCTCTCACACAGCTTTGCAGCTATTGGCTGATCTAGAAAAGCAGCTGAGGTGGGATGAGATCCTCTCCTGTGCTGGTGTGCCCTTGTGGATGTTGAAGCTGCAGCCTGTACTTAGTATCACACACTCTCAATCTCAGACACCTTTATCAATGATAACAGCACAAAAAGGCCTCAAGTAAATCTCAGATGTTAAGCCCAAATGAAATCAATCAATGAGAACATCTTACTAGGTCCAGGTCTGGTGAAACTACTTTTTCCTTCACTGTACCTAATAAAGCTGAGATAGACAGACAGCCTTCCACCTCAGCATAAGATAAAAGTTTATTGAAGGGACAAAGATGGGGCAGTTCAGCAGTATTTTGTTCCTGTTCTAAGGAGGGCAGGAGCAGCACTGTCTCAGTTATCCCTTTAAAGAGCCAGGACTCACCAACCCTTACCCTGTTACTTACACTTAAAGAGTAGCACCTCTGTTACTATGTTGTTGATTTCTGACATGAAAGATGCATTTCTCCCTGTTTTCTAAAGTCTTTTCAGATCTAAAGGCTGCAGAGGGAAGTTACTACTAATTTGGCTTTGATTTCTAAATGTATCCTGCTAACAGAAACTGAGCAACAGGGAGCATCTGTTTTATCTCAGCCTTTTCTAGCACTGAGGGAACTGTTCTCATTTGCACCTGTTTAGGAACAGCAAAGCTGACAATACACCAGGTTTTAACAGCAGAGGTGACACTCCCAGAAACAGCATCACTACAGCACTGAAAGAAATAGCCTCAGTATGACTGGGAGATGCATCCTCCAGCATTGGCACTATTTCACTTCACAGACCTGACACCACCTCTCCCCCCCTGCCCAAAAAAAAAAGCAAGCTTACACTGCATTTTGTGCTTATTAATAGCAAACACTTGTCACTCCACGGTAGAGAAAGCAGCTGGACCACACTTATGTTGCACACCATACCCTCAGCTGGGTAAGATGAAGCAGCAGAAAAGCATGACTCTCCAGGGTGCTTTTATTATTTCTGAAGTTGAAGCAGGTGTGTCACCCTAAAACCAATCAAGGCATTGAGAACTTCAGCTACATAACAGAGCAAAGGCTGCTTAAGTCTACAAGTAATTAACAGATTAAGAATACTGTAGCAAGCAACCCTACGCTTACCCATACTCCTCTTTGTTTTGTTAGCTGCAGAAGCACTCAACCTCAGAGTAGGCCTGAGCCACATTTGCTGCTCAGGCTGGGCAAGCAAATAAGAGATACAGGGCGGTGTGTATTGAGGATATGCTCAGAAGTTTATCACTAGAGGGGAGGTTTAAATCAAAACCTCAGCAGTGCTTGATTACTACAGAGCACAGAAGATAAAAGTTGCACTGCCATACTAAGAGGACTGTGCCTTAAGAAGTGGTGCACCTGCCCTATTCAGTAACTTACTAACAAAGGACTGCTACTAAAGACAATAGTGCTAGCTGCTGAGGTATGCTCTAGGGTTAGACCACTCAGCACGCTCTAGTAACCAAAGGCTCTTATAGTGCATCTAAGATACTTCTACAGTAAGCAAAAACCAAAACAGCCCCTGACTCCCTCAAAAAAAGTTCCTTGAAGGTCTCAAACAGCATATTTCAATAAAGCTAACATCTCTGTATGAACTGTAACTCAATAACCACACTGATCCACAGCATTTGTATTTATTGCATGGAAACAGTATTTGGGCAGTATAGAAAAAGCCTAGTAAAAGTAAATGGAAAGCAAGTTCTTCAGATCAGTGTTTAGTGCCCTCACCTAACTAGAAACAGTTTATTTCACTTCAGATTGCAAAACTCAAACTTCACAAAAGTTCTGTTAACAAAACAGAAGAGTGGTACTTAAGTGGAGTCACTATATAGAAGTACTAACTACACATTTCTGCCACAAACGCAAAAAAAACCCTCCAGCATAAACACTTTCTACCAGCCCTGTAAAGATGTTTCAAAGTAGAGGCACTAGTGAGAAAATGTAGTGCTTCATCCAAACACCACATAAAGCTAATATAATGAATAGAAAGTGGTGCCTCTGGTTCAACCTGTCTACATTATAATTTGATGTCAACAGATTTAGCTTGAGTTAGATTTAACTATTTACAGTGCTTTGCCATACTAAAGAGACATAGAACAAGAGTGAGAAAGTTTAGAACAGCAGCATTAAGGAACAACTGTAACAGACAACAGCTTCCACCTTCAAAAAAACTGTAGAAAGCAGGACTGCTGTAGCCACACAAGTTAAAGGCAGGGTTACCAAATACCATGAAGGATGGTACAAGCTCACAGGCAGCAAGCCACTTGTGGTGGTTGTTGCTCTCCAGAACTCCAGTGAAAGGAAATGCACGCCCCCCCCCCCCATCTCAGCGTAAAAGCTACCACTGCCTACCCTGTACAGCAGAGTCAAGTCACATACAGTCCAGGACAAGCTGGCAGCACTTCAGTTCCAATGCTATTTTTAAATAGCCCATCTCATCTTTAAGATGTCAGTAGATACATAACTTCTCAAATACTTATTTCAACTGGCAAGTTCCATACAGCTCTCAGATACCAGGTAGATTTTGGCTAAACAGCACAGTAGCTTTGTTAACACAAAACCCCACCACAGGCATACACTACACAGTTAAGTGCAGCTGTGCCAGTGTGAAAAGGCACAAGGACTACAAACCGCCTGTTGTGCAAAGGACCTGAACACTCAAGACAATCTTTGCTCCTTCGTGCTAGCCCACAAGATGAGCTTACTATGTAAAATTTAGTTAGTGGTGTTTGGAAACATTTTATTTTGTACATGATAAGATTTTACACCAAGTCAGTTAAATAATACAAATTTACATTCATGAGGAATGTTTTTAGAAAAGTGAACTTAAAAAAAAATCCTCCTTCACCCTTAAACCCCATACCATCCCTCAACATTTTACAGTGAAAAAAACCAGAACAATCTAATTCACATTCCCTCTTAACCCCCCAATGCAGGACGGTAGTTGAGTGCAGCTTACAGTTCATCTTTCACATCTGTGGATTCCTGTGGAGACAAAGAGAGAATAAGAATCTTGCTTTTTGAAAGTGGAAAAGGTTAAAAGAGCTGTCCCAGAAGAACTGAACCTAAGTACTGTTGATGCTTCCCAAGGCACTGACAGAAGCAATACAACTTTTAAAGGAGGTACTAAAGTCAAACTTCTGTTCAAATGATGGCATGTTAAGCCTTAAAATAAGTATTTTTCATTTTGCTCTAACAGTAGCAGTAGTTCTAGTCTACCATTTCATCTTTACTACTTTCTCAGCTATCTTTCAGGCACAGTATTAGTGCTGTTAATAGCCCTATTCTACTGGACTGCAGAGCTAGGAAGCACATCACTTTCCAGTCATTAGCCAGAAACCTTAATCAGCAAGTGTGCTAATTCAGCAAATAGAACATAACTTTGCTCCTTTATAACATACTACTGTCACTGCAGGTTATACTGCTGTGTAAACACAACAGTAATAGCATCAAAATTAAGTAGCTATCATTATTCCTCAAACTTATTCTTAGGTAACCCAACATTTAACAGTAGGCAAGTACATCTCTAAAAGGTATGTATTTGCACTAGTCACAAGATATAATCTTGCAGGACTCTTCCAAAGGCAACCTGAGAAAGCAGGTCCAGTTGGGACATCATGATAACTTTAAAAGTTAATGCTATCAAGAAACTGCAGTATTGGAAGAGATCAGCATATCCATCAAGACATCATTAGAACTGCAGATATTAGCTAAGTGAAGGCTGACTTTGCACAATTAGCTGTTCAGAGGTAGTGTTGTTGTCTGTAGCGGTGCTGCAAGTCTGTACTGTTGCAAGCACTTGGAACTATACTCTTGCCAATTTGATGTTATTGCCCACAAGCTGTGGAAATCCAACAGCTAACATTAAGTTCACTGTTGAGGATTTACTGCCATTTTCTTGCCACAGAGCACTCTATTACAACATCTTAAGCTTAATTTAGCTCCAGCTTTGAACATATCTAGTGTTTTCTTCTTACAATGTAGTTTGATAAGGAATGAAGTGTCCTTTGTGCTGCAGTTTTTCCTTCCCCTCCAAGAAAAGCTTGGAAAACCTCACACTAAAAACTAGGTCGTGAGACCTTACCTTCTGTGTTTCACTGTCTTCAGCATCAGCATCCACCTCCTCTTCATCTTGCTCTGCCTCCTCAGCTGCATCTTCAGGCTCTTCAGGTTCCTCCTCCACCTGTACGAAGATCACAAGCAATTTGCTTTATTTGCTGAGGACGTTTACTAGTTGTGGACTAGCTAAACACAGGCTATGGAAGTATTTACTATCAGTTCCTAACATTTGCCCCAAGCTACCCGAAGGAGAAAGCAAGTTCTGTTTAGCACTGACACATCATGTCTCCTCCAGCAAGATACCCAGCAGAAGTTCTTGCACAGCATTATGAGAACCCATATTGTTTATACCCACTTATGATTTTCTCTATTAATGAGAAGGGCACATGTGCCTGTGGCCCCTAATTTACTCCCACAGAACCACCAATTAGTTAAGGACAGGACAATACTTGAGAAACACAGTGAAAGAGCAGAATCTCAAGCAACTGGAAAGAAGAGGGGAAGGGAAGACATGAGCATGAAGTAAAGACTCATCAGTTTCCCACCCAGGTACTTGAACTGAGCTCCTGATGGCCCACCTAAATGTAGGAAGCTGGATACATTTTATCCAAGTCTATCAAGTATCTGCTTTTTAAGACTAAGCAGCAATAGGTCAATTATCAGCCTCAAGTTAAAAAAAACCAAACTAACCTTTGCATCCAGGTCAATGTTTAAACTTAAACGAAGCATCCTTTCTATTCTGTCTCCATATTCCTTAGTGTCTGGTAACATATATCCTGATCTCAAAGTTGCAGTTTCAAACAGTACCACTGCAAGATCTGAAACAGTTTTGTCATCTTCATTTTCCTAATGTGGAAGGAACATTGAAAAACAGACAGAACTGTTAACTAGGTTGTATGCAGCCAAGTAGTCAATAGTTCACTGCTGTTATTTGTTTACCTTGACTCGCCTCAGCATGTCCTTGATCAGTGGATGCCTGGGGTTAATTTCAAATGTTTTCTTTTGGCTAGCATAGTAACTGAAAAGAACAGAAGTTACATCACTAAGTTTTAGTACAGGACCCAGCTACCTCTTTTACACCCATGAATACCAATTACAGCCACAGTAACAAGTGTATTCCTTCTCCAGCCCCACTTTACTACTAGCTTAACTCTAAATAAACATTCAAGTTACTATAACAGAGACTGCAGCTTGGTTGTAAGTGACCGTAGAATCTGAAGGATTATCTGATCCAGATGGAAACTTGGTGTGCCCACACCAAGCAAGGGAGGCCATCAACTACGTTTCATGTCTGCTGCTATATAACTGAAAGCTTACTTTGTAGATATATCCTTCCCAGTCTGGTAAGCTTGAGCCTTCATGATTCTTTCCATGTTACCAGACCATCCATATTGACTAGCCACAAGAGCACAAGGAGACTGGGTTAAACGTTGAGATAGCACAGCTTTTTCAATCTGTAGGGAAAAAAAAAAAAGCCTTAATGTTGGTTCACAGAACTAATAGCTTATACAGGGAATAAAGTAAATACTGAAATTTCCTATCATTTGGTCACTTCAATATTTTCTGAAAGCTCTAAGATGACATTCTAACTCATTATCTTCCTGAAATAAAGGTATTAAAATAAATGTTTATTTATCCATAGACAGAGAAGCTACTGTCAAGTCTATGGCTCAAATAATCTGCAAGGTGTGTTGTAGCAAGTACAACATCTACAAATAAGCATTACATTAGTGTAACATTTTACCTTGTCTTTTAGAGCTTTGTCTTTCATCCAATTTAAGAGTGGTTCAAATTCCTTCTCCAAGGCCTCCCGACTCTCCTTAGACTTTTCACTTTCTTCAAACTTAACTCCTTCTTTTGCTACATTCTGAAACCTCTTGCCATCAAACTCTGGCAGAGCCTGAATACAGTATTCATCTACAGGTTCAGTCAGATAGATCACTTCATAGCCCTTTTTCAGAAGGCGTTCAACAAATGGTGAGGACTCCGCCTAAGATGACAGATCAGATTCCAGTTTAATTGCATTGGTACCAGCAGCTACTGAAACCTGTACAACTATTTGTCAAAAACAGTGGTAAAAAGAAAAATCAAACTGCAGTAGTGACATAAGCATGTAGTCTCCACATTTACAGCAAATAATCAGTTCACAATGTTTGTTACTGTAACTCAGAGGCATAATTTTTTCCCCCTTCCCTCTTTCTTCCATGCTCACATACCTCCTTTCTGCTGGCACCTGCCATGAAATAAATTTTGTCTTGCTTCTCTTTCATTCTTTCCACATACTGGTCAAGGCTTGTAAGGTTACTTTCATGATGAGAAGACTGGAAGCGAAGAAGTTTAGCCAGTCGTGTACGATTGGAGTGATCCTCAATAACTCCAAGCTTTACATTAGTACCAAACTCTTTCCAGAATGTGTCATTGTATTTCTCTTCTGCAATTTTCTTGATCATGTCAAGAGTTTTGCGAACAAGTTTTTTTCTGATCACCTGAAAAAGCAGCAATACCAGGTTATAACAATAAGCACTTTAAGAACCCTCAGTTGAACTCCACTGCAAAGGATGGATTCAAGACACTTACTGTCCCCGATTTAAAGTGAACAGAGGTAGTCTGAAAACAGCAATGCTTGGGTTTCCTGAATTTTAATTTCACATTTCTTACATAAAGTAAAATTAATCAAGCTATTTTCCTTCCAAATCTTGCTACTGTCAAGTATTTGTTTTGAACAAGTCCCCTATTAAAATGAAGGCATTTAAGATCAATTACCTTACCTTTAACAATTTATGCTGCTGAAGTGTTTCACGAGATACATTCAAAGGAAGATCATCAGAATCCACCTAATCGAGGAAGAAGCTTCTTAAGTACAGCTAACAGTATTTAAAGGAAAAGAAGTCAAATGCAAGTAGGATTTATAATACTTACAACACCCTTAACAAAGTTAAGATATTTGGGCATCATGTCATGGAAGTCATCAGTGATGAACACTCTTCGAACATACAGCTGAATTACAAGAGAAAACAGCAATCAGGTTATGGTTTGTAGTTTTTTTTGTAGACAGGAATCCATACCCACACACTTGTTTGTCCTACCTTAATGAAATCACTTTTTTTCGATCCATATTCATCAAACAGGCCACGTGGAGCAGAATTAGGAACAAACAAGATAGATTTGAAAGTTACTTCTCCTTCAGCAGTGAAGTGGATGTAAGCCATTGGGTCATCATGATCCTGCGAAGAGAGAATTCTTTTAATTGACATGCGGAAAGTATTGGTGAGTTAATACACTTTCAGTAATAACATGAGTTTGCCAAATAAGTACAATTATTTTACAATTAAACTATCTAACCATGCTTTGTCTCCATAGTAGATTCTAACAGAAGTTCCAGATTCAGCTGAGTTACTCACATAGAAGTAACACTCCTTGAGACCTACTAGGGTTGTGTTTTTTTTTTTTAACAAGCCAACCACCAGAAAGTTACCAGTAGCACAGTAACCAATACAGTATCATCAGAGCACAGTAAGAGACTCTCAAGTAATACATTACACTGTATTTACATGTAAAGACAATGTTGTTCCTAGAAAGCTGTATCCTCCTCTTTCTTCCACCATGTACAACACAAGCACCACCAGTCTCCGACTAAATAAAAATTTCCCTGTCAACATCTAAACACATCAGTAAGCACCATATGAGGGGGAACATACCATTTCTCAAATCTAAGCCACTCATCACTTGGGTGGCAGTACCTTCTCTCTGAAAAGAGAATGGCTCCTGAAAGAGATGCTACACCTCCCAGGCTCTCTGCAATTCAGTCTATCTACTGACAGCAATTAATTAGTTCTCCAGAAATAGCCTCTCCTGAGTTTTGTTTATGCAGCAAGAGATACTATAGCAACCTTCTGGCTTTGGAACAATCTTGAGGCTCAGAGCTTACCTTGGAAAAGGTTTTGTAGAAAGCTTTGTATTCATCTTCTTCAACTTCTTTAGATGGTCTCTGCCAGATTGGTTTTATGTCATTCATGAGCTCCCAATCCCAGACAGTCTTTTCAACCTAGATATGTAAACACCATAGTATAACAGCTCATTCTTTGCTTCAGGTTAAGTCAGTTAAAGAAACTCCACTGAGGCTAAGTCATAAAATAGCATGGCAAAAATACATGCTCTTTCTAATCTATAAAATAAATTATGCAACAGCCTGAATATTCTCATTCAAGTATACACATTAGGTTTTGTTCCCATGTGTTACACTAAGTCTACACTACAGTATGTCCTAGTCACCAAGTATCAGTATTTCTGTTCTACTGCCATTCTGAAAAAAGCTTTCCAGCAGAGTATACTCAATTTAAACCAGTCAGTGTCACATTTCTGAAGTCCACTACCATTTCAAATGGTTCACTCAAGTAATCGTAAGTAACTTCTTGAACCACTGCCTCACAAGGCCATTGTCAGTCATTTGCCTGATTTCAACCCAGTCTGTTTTATTTACAATCTTCTTTCATCAGAAGATGTCTAAATGCACTTAAACAGGATTGCTGTTTGAAAGCACACACACACTACTGAAGGACACCTCTGGAAGACCACCTATGAAAACTGCTGAACTATCTGACATGAGTTACAAACCCACAAGTCTGACAGAGCTTACCTTCTTCGTTTTTGGCTTCTTTTCTTCCTCTTCTTCTTCAACTGCAGCTTCATCATCATCATCTGTTTCTTCTTTCTCCTTTGCTTCCTCCTCTTCAATGGGTTCTTCAACAGTCTCTGTCTAAAGAGACAATTTAAAGTGGGGACTTGAACTGTTTGGCTTCCTACCAGGCATCTTCTAGTATTCTCTCAAACAGCTTAATCTCTCAGAGCACTAGTTTAACTTGTGCTATTTGCCTGTTGCAGGCATTTCTGCCCAGGTAGCTATGGTTTTTAGTTGCTTTTTTCATGAATACATGCTTTCTTTCAATACACTAGGAGGTCACTGTACTAAAATTTAAGTTTTTCCATAGCTTTACACGTAATGCTAATCAGAGACTTGGGTGACTTAAAGTTAGCAGTACACCAAGAAAACACCAGAAGAACAGGCGTAAACGTTAAGATGCTTCCCTGCTTTCAGAAGGACACCTAACCATGGCCCTGCCTGAGAGCTTACCAAAGCCTCCAGCTACCAAATACAGCCAGTGGAAGAGAGACCTTTCTTAGTGATTAGCAGTCTTGCTCCTTTGGTAAAGCTGAGTCAGAATAAAACGAAGTTCCTTGAAAGTTTGTCATTTTAGCAACACACTAACTTTTGGAAAGCAGCTAACTAGTAAAATACTAGCTGGAAGAGTCAGGAATGGAAAAACTTTAGAAATTAAACAAGTAATTCTATAGGAGGCCCTCCATCCTTCCTGAAAGATCTGACCAGACACTTTTCACAACCAAAGCTCATATTGTGCAATGCTCAGTTAAATATACTTACCTTGCTGCTCCACACGTATATGGGGAAGTTTATGAACTGTGAGTATTTCTTTACTAGATTTTTAACAGTATCCAGCTCAAGGTAATCAGATGCTTCCTCCTTCAAGACAAGGCTAAAGAAAATAAAAAGAATCACAGAATCACAGAATCACAGAATCACAGAATCACAGAATCACAGAATCACAGAATCACAGAATCACAGAATCACAGAATCACAGAATCACAGAATCACAGAATCACAGAATCACAGAATCACAGAATCACAGAATCACAGAATCACAGAATCACAGAATCACAGAATGTTAGGGATTGGAAGGGACCTCGAAAGATCATCTAGTCCAATCCCCCTGCCGGAGCAGGATTACCTAGATCATATCACACAGGAACGCGTCCAGGCGGGTTTTGAATGTCTCCAGAGAAGGAGACTCCACAACCTCTCTGGGCAGCCTGTTCCAGTGTTCCATCAAGAAAGTTCAATCAAAGTGCTCGACAAGCATTTTAAAATAGTTTTACAGGAGGAGATGCATTTTCCTACTGTTGCAGCTATCGTGATTCAAATTTATGCAAGTGAGCTTCTATATCAGCTGCAAATATCTCTTAAAAAATACAATCTCTACTAAACTGCTTCAATGAGAAGGGGTAAGTTTTCAAGAACTGGAGCAGACTTATCCATAAGTCTAAATCAAAACCTCAAACCACACTGATATTTATCAGGACCTTAATGCACTCTCACTGGCTTTACTTGGAACTAGAGCACTGATATGAACCTTTTCATATTAAGTGCCTTCTTCATGAAGAAGTCCTCTAAACCCAGATGCAATAAATTTATCTGCTCATGAAAGCAATGAAAATAGGATTGTCAAACTACCTCTAGTTTGAGATTTGCATCAGACCAGTCTCACTGGTATATAAACAGCAGTCAATTTCCAAGAGAAAGCTTTACAGCCCCTGTATAGGTTTCAATGGGCCGCAACTGTGTTGAGCAGCTGAATGAGTCTGCAGGAGGCTGAACTGTCTGGAATTACTTGCCAACAGTTAGTTCTCACGCTGCTCATGGTTTTCTTAGTTCATCTAATGGAATGTGAACTACATGATCACTATACATTTATTTTGGATGCAGTTAATAGTTTGCATGTTTCTGTTAAACTGAAAAACACTGTATTACAAGAAGTAAACAATGTGTGACTCACAATGCTAAAGTCACCCACATATTCCAATGAGCAAAGTGTACCCACACAACTTTTTTCTTTTAAACCCAGAGAAACTTAATACTTACGTTATGGTTGTGCCGCGTCCTAACGTGTTTCCTCTTGGGTCATTAATCACAGAGAATTCATTTGAATCTGACTCCCAAATATGTTGAGTATCATTGTTGTGTTTTGATGTGACAATAACCCTGTCTGCTACTAAGAAAGCAGAATAAAAGCCAACACCAAACTGGCCGATTAACTCAGATGTTGACTGGCTATCGTCCTGCATTTCAGTCATCTTGTTTAAGAATTCACTTGTACCAGACTTTGCAATGGTACCCAGGTTTTTAACTAACTCCTCTTTTGTCATGCCAATACCCGTATCTGTAACATGAAGCATATTCTTCTCTTTATCACACTGAAAAAAAAAGAAGAGAAAGATGCAGTTTGACTTCACTTTGAATCTTAATATGTAATCCACTATCACAGAAAAGTGGTAAGTGCAGTAGCAGCTATTAAAAGTCAAACATGGCTGGCTACAATAAATTGAATTTGCTGTAACAAGAGACCTGAGAAAGACCTACCTTCAAAGCATTTCAATACTTCAGTTACTCTTTATAGAATCAGAAATATATTTTCACCATTAAAAGAAGAGTAGTCTTTGATAAAGTTAATTGCAACAGTTCTGATGTGGTCTTAGTTTGTACTTGCATCAGTATTAAGCCAAAAATTTATATTTGATGATACACTATCTTTTTTTCCCACATTCCTCCCACCGCTCCTCATTAAGAGATGATGGAACCTAATGCTTTGTACCAATGCATAGAATGGTTTCAGTTGGAAGGGACCTTAAAGATCATCTAGTTCCAACCCCCCGCCATGGGCAGGGACACCTTTCCTCTAGACCAGGTTGCTCAAAGCCCCATCCAGCCTGACCTTGAACACTGCCAGGGAGGGGGCAGCCACAACTTCTCTGGACAACCTGTTCCAGTGTCTCACCACCCTCACAGTAAAGAATTTCTTCCTAATATCTAATCTAAATCTACCCTCTTTCAGTTTAAAACCATTCCCCCTCGTCCTGTCACTACTTGTCCTTGTAAAAAGCCCCTCTCTTACCTTGATTTTCACTGTAAGTTCCTCATTACCAGCAAGAGCATTTTCATCAGTTAAGGATATTAACCGTATCTTATCTAAAGCATCCGAAGCATTTGAAATAAGTTCCCTCAGGAAAATCTGAAACAGAAACCAGTAGTAAGGAATTCCAGAACACACACAAACAGTTCTAACATGTTCTACCGATAAAGGCACTAACCTCTTTATTTTTGTATAAAGAATTGATAATAAGTTTCATCATTCTGTTCACTTCTGCTTGAAATGCAAACTTCTCAGATTTTTCTCTGATTTCTTTGATCTGGGATGCATTTAGGCCATCTAGTTGGATAGCTTCTTCCTCTCTGGTAGGACAATGAAAACCTGTCAAGTAGTCTTGTCCACATACAGTATTGCTAATTTTATTGTCTAGCAACAGCAGTAATAATCCAGTTTGAACAACAGTAAGATCCTTAATCACTGACACAGCCCCAAAGTTACATGATCAAATGAAATATCTGCAAGAGTAGCTATCCTCAACTGTATAACCTTAATTTAAAACTCTAGTGAAAATCCATGCTTGCAAGTAAGGCGTTTTTCCTAAGAAGAAATTCAGGGAAGAATACAGGTATGTTAAAACCACTATAATTCTCAGCATGTGGTATACCTCATAGGAGATGAAACAGTCCATAGACACAGAACTATTTCACCAGTAAGCTCTAAACTAACACCATTTACTACACATAAGAGTAAACGCCTAGTAATTTATTGGTTTTTATACAACTACTAATATTAGACAAAAAAAAAATTGAGTATATCTGAATCCAAGTTCTCAGGCTCACTTCTATTTAGGAGGAAACAGCCTTTTTCAGAAATATTTTATTTCTCCCAGCTAACCAGACCTCTCTTTTGAATGGTGTTCCCCCCGCCCCATTTCTGAGGTTTCAGGCATTACTGATGCTCTCACTGACTATTCAAAAGCAAGACAAAGCCTTAACCTTTCAGAAGTAACCCACCCAGAACCCCAGGTACTAACCTCTGAACAACTTCATCATCTGTTCGAGACCCTTCTCTGCTTTTGCCCAAGTCATCTTCCACAGTCCCATCCACATCCACCTCATCAGCTCTAACCGATACTGGGAAAACAAGAGATGCAACGATCTGAGCCCAGTCCCCACTACTCACCACGTAAGTTCTCCGCTTACCCCTCCCCACGGTTTTAGTCTCAGTTCTGTCCCTCCGCCCCCCGTCCCCAAGAAAAGTTCAGCCCAACCGGAGACATCAGAGATGGGGGAAGAGAACGCACCCGCCCACCACCACCCTCCGCCCCCGCCGGCGCATGAGCCGCGTTGGACGTACCGCCCCCCTCCCCCCCCCCTCCCTCGAGAGCGGCACCAGCAGCAGCCCGGGGAGTACAAGGCAGAAGGCCTAGCACCACCTTCCCCTCCCCACGATACGCCCGCACGGAGAAAAGCGGCGGCAGGAGAGAGTGATGGGTCCCCCCACCCCCCAGATGCCAAGGGCCCCACCTCGCTTGTCGTCGGCCTCCATCCCCCTCACCCTAGCAATAAATGGGGGGGAAGGACGGGGGGGGGGGGGGGCCCTTTTGACCGACACCCCAACTCCTCTCCCGCCTCCAACCACCACCCGCCAGAAGCTTCTAGAAG
The DNA here is from genome assembly GCF_013368605.1 of Nyctibius grandis. NCBI lineage: Eukaryota > Metazoa > Chordata > Aves > Nyctibiiformes > Nyctibiidae > Nyctibius > Nyctibius grandis. The sequence goes on from NC_090662.1 coordinate 65,310,335, forward strand.
CCCGCAAGCACTCACCGGCCAGCAGCAGCATACACGCCAGAGCGAGACCCCACACCGACTTCATGGCAACGTGGCCCGCGGTCGCAGAAGAGACCGGCCCCAGACAACCCTGCCCCGCGCTCCCCAGCCCGCCACCGGCCACAACCGTCGCCTCGCTCCGCCGCCGAGCCCGCTAGAACGGCTACAGCCCTCCCCCTCCGCCTTATCAACCCGGGGCGCGGGAGGGTGGGGGGAGCCGCTCTGCCGCTGGCCAATTGGAGCGTACCACGCCAAACACACAGCCAATGGGAAGCCTGGAAGGGAGGGGCCTGCAGCTATCGCCGCCAATCGTGGCTTTCCATGTGAGGTTTCCTGCGGACGGAGCGTGGCCGGCGCTGATTGGCCGAGCCGAGGGGCGCTTGGCCAATCGTTTCGGCGGAGGGCTTTAACCAGCACGGCTTCCTCGTTAGTTTTTTAATGAATACGCCGTTAACGTTTAACGCCGAGGCTACGTGGGCCGCAGCCGCTGCGGCCGCGTCCCGGAGCGATAAGGACAATCTCCACATGGGAGGCCCGCGCCGACCGCTTCCGGGGCACCCGGCATGTTTCCGGGGAGGCGGTTGCTATGGCAACGGGCGCTTCCGGTGGGGGCCCGCCGCACACCCGGGCACCAAAGAGGAGCGAAAAGTTACGGGTAGGGCGACCATAAACAGTGTGGCCGAGCAGCGGGAGCAGCACCAGGCTTGGGCCGCCGCAGCCGCCGGCAGAGGAGGGGCGGCAGTGACGGGACGTGAGCCCCGGCGGACGGGGATCCCGCCCCTACGGCAGGCGGGGGTGCGAGGCTGGCGGTGTGCGCATGCGCCATGGCGCCGCATTGCATCCCGGGAGCTGTAGTCCGCACCGGCGGGGCACAAGGCGCGCCCTGCCGGTGCGGTGCGGGAACTGCGAGGGGCGCCATTACGAGGACCTCGCTCTTGGCCAGCTGTTCCGGGCCCGAGGTGGCGCCGCCGTTGTCCCTGTTGTCCAGGCCTTGGCTCTCTGCTCCCTGCTAGCGTGTCTAGTGCCTCACACGGCCGTGAGAGAGCGTGGCTGGCTTCAGCCGAGCCCCCCCCACGGCCTCATCTGTGGGGACTGGAGGATAAATCAACCTGGGTGCTTAGCAGGTCCCCATGTATTCCTGCTTTCCAGTGCTCATCAGGGTGACCATCCTCCAGTGAGCTTATCAGCACTCCTTAGCCTACCCTTGGGGCCGTTGTTTATGCATTAGCAGTCCTTCCTTCCCACCGTGGAGTGGGGTCTCCATCAGCTGCCTCAGCTGCCTCCATGCGCCACTGGTGTGAGGGGACATGGGAGCAAGCACACAAAAGGCTCCTCAAGTGCCCCTGTCAGGGAAGATCAGTGTGAAAAGGAGTGAGTATTTGTGTAACAGTAAAAGGTAGGCCTGATGCTCAGGAGATAGCATGTCCCCATCCTTTTTCAATGTCCCTTTCAGGGATTGCAATTTGTAAAATGAAACACAGTGCGTGCAAATTCTGCAGTGTACCACTGTTAACAACTTCAGGTTTTTAAGTTGTGAAAGCTGACAAGTGATTAAAAATAATAAACTTGTTTCGTATGTTAATAAGCTACTTGGAATATCTTATGGCCGCCCCTTGCTTTCCTGAAAAAGTCTGCCCTGGCTTTCATGTGCGAGTCACCTGTTTAGTCTTACACATGTTCAACATTAGATTGGGGGGAAAAATAACCCAAACCTGGCAAGCAATTGCTTTATAAACTCTCTGCTTGGGGGGGAATGTATTTGAAAGCTGTTGATCTGAGATTTTTATTAAAAATATAAAAAAACCCACTCACTGTGTTTACGACTTCACAAACACTGAAGTTAGTCCATCAGTAGCTAAAAGACTGGGAAAAAATGAGCTTAACATTTTTAGTTACACAATGGGCCAGATAGATTTTTTTTTTGGCCTCAAGACTCTATGTTGTACCTTTTTGCCCTACCAATAATAAAAGTTTATAGAATTGGAAAGGAGCCTCTGTATTACAGTAAATAATGTTTATCTTTGGGTTCTTAATGAAGCCAAGATTCGATCATGATCTATTTAAAAATAATCATGAAGCTTTTCTGTATGATTTGCAGTTTCAATAGCTGTTCTTCAGAAGTTGCTGCTTCACTGATCACAAATTATAAGAGAAATACGAAGGAAAGTTACTCTTCCAAGATGTATATGAGAATGACTGTGAAAAATAAATATGAGAGGTCAGTGGCAGGTTTGTAAGTAAAAAAGTGTCTGTCAGGTTTTTGTGGAGACCTATGTGAACTTGGATAATTATTTTCTAAAGAGTAGTCTTACTTAATTGAAAATACAATTTAGTTATTCAGGAGTCTAAGCAGAGAAAGTTTGTCTTTTTCTAAAACTCACCTACAAGCGGTTTCAGGATTTGATTTCCTAATTATGTCTATACGATTCCCAGAGTGACATATGTTGCTCTATGACTGTGAATAGGCATTTGAGGGACATAGGGATTCACAGAGTAAATTTATCCCCATCTTGTAGAATTCTTGCATTAACAGGTTTTTATGGCAGTTCTGTTTCAGCAGTCATTTTGCTGGCAGTGGGAAAATGTAATGCTTCGTGACAATCTTTTTGAACTTTGGTAACTGGAATAGTAGGAACGCAAACCAATTCTGTTATTGACTATGCTAAACCAACAGTGATTTTAGATTAAGTTTGGTGGAATCCCGATTTTATTGGTTACTTTGCTCTTATGATTGTACAAAGTAGAATGTTGTTTTTGAAGGAGATATGAAACCTGATAAACCTGTGTTTTATGCTTTGAACTTAGAGGTCAGACTAGTAAGAAATGTAATGTGGTTAGCGGCATGGCTTGTTTTATGTAGATTATACTGCTTGCTTTCATGAAAGCCCAGTTGGATTACCCAGGACAAAACTGATAGGCAAGAATGAGGCAGCCGAGGACTTACACTCTCACATAGAAAGTTTGATCTCTTTACAAGGAGGTTGGCATTTGAAGAAAATATCTTCTTTGAATATTAAACTTATAAAAATACTTTCTTTTATCTATTTTAAGACTATGAACATATTCTCAAATACTACTGTCAATGTTTTAAGCAAATCTGAGTAGAATTTCCACTTAAAATTTATTTAATTTCCACTTAAAAAACTTAATCTTAGTTGCACTGACTACTACTGCCATTCAAAAGAAGTCTGAATATCATCCTCCAGGATTTAATACAAAAGTAAAGGTGTAACTGTTGAGGTAATAGTTCTTCAGTATGGGGACTTAGCTACATTAAAGGCTTCTGTAAAGCAATTAGATATACTTTGATGATCATGTGCATAATGATTGAAATAGTGTATTTAAGTGCTGTATTTGCTCTGTTAACTAAAAACATGGGGGCATGTGGTGATAAGACAAACAGAATACAGGCAGCACCTTTTTCCATGCAAACAGTAGAGCAAGCCCCTCTCCAGTCAGTCCTCTGAATACAACTTTATCAGCTCATCCACATGTCCATGGGGAAGTCAGCTCACTGAAGCATGCCACATGATTCCAGCTGTAAGTTGTAACTAGCAAGAAGTATTGCCTTGCCAGAAATAGCTGTAGAGATAAACTGAGAGGAATTCATATGACCCGACTCTGGGTATTTGATTTAACCAGCTAAATTAGCCAGCTAATCTCCCTGGGCTCCACCTCTAACACAGAGGCAGTCCTCCTTTCACTGTACTGGCTTTGGCTATGTCAGACTCTTTCCTGAGCTGATTTAACTCTCTAGCCCAGCAAAATACTCTATAGTTAAATCAGCTTATATCAGGTCCAGGATGCACCAGACTAGAGAATGGCAAAGAGCAGGAGTTTATGGCTAGGAGAAGGTGGTACCCTGGTTTTGACAGTGGTGGGCTGAGCCTGTGATGTAAATTACACAGGACAAAGACATTGTATATACGTGCAAAAGTAAGGAAGATATAAAACTAAACAGTGACTTTGCATTGTCAGACTATCGCCTCTTTTAATACACAGTTAAATTGAAATCTGTAACTAATGCAAGTTCCATTTTTGTTCATGGATAATAAAAATGCTGTAATTTGTGTCACTGCTAATTAGCCATTTACTGTCATACTGGTTTTGATAAAGAAGTGTTAAGTGATTTTATTTGAGAATAATTCGTGCAGTCTGAAGTTCATACCACCTGTCCTGGTTTCGCTGGGATAAAATCATAGAATCAATTTTCTGTTATATTTTGGTATGCAGATTTCCGTGGTGATCAAGGCCATTAGCAGTTTTGAGTTAGCCAGGTGTTAAAGCTGTGAGGAGCGAAAGCCAGGGCAGCTGACCCAGGCAGGCCCACAGGTGTATTCTATACCATAAATGTCATGTTCGCTATAAATTGGAAAGTTTGGTGGGGATGGCCTAGGCTCTTTGCTTTCTGTGATCTGTTTTCTTATCTCTCCTCTTTTCTCAGGGGTCGCTATCCCTGGAGGGTCTCTCCACCACTATATGGGCTAAGTATAACTTTTTGTGTTTTGTATTAGTATTGATATTGGTTTTCTTATTTTATTAAATCTGTTTCAATTTCAATCTATGAATCTCCCTCCTTTTCCCAGTTCCTTTTCTTGCCTAGGGAGGGGTCATTGGGTGATAGAACAACTAGTTATTGTTTAGCCCTGGATGCAGGCTAAACAGATGCCACCAAATTGAGTCCTGTCTTTCTTAGGTGATGATGCATTGGAAATATGAAGAACTACTTAACTGTATTCTGTGTATGCATGTGTAATTTGAGCTTCATTTTTATCTTTATAAAGCAATGCATTGAGACTTAATATTCCCTTCCTCTTCCATGCCTGCTTCAGGGACTAAACATTGTACATACAGCACAAACTGAAGACATACCCGCTTATTTAAGGTATTCTACAATATTTGGGACTGAGTGTGAATATGAAACAAAAAAAAAATGCTGTCATTAACTAGCTTTTCAAGCTGATTATCAGAACAGTAGAAAATTTTAACAGTGACTACATACAAGCAAGAGTAAAATACAGTTGTTTGTAACCAGTGACAGCTTTACTAAATGACCATGCTATATAGATTATTCTTACCTTCTGTCTTTTTGTCAAGAACTTCTATTGACCAAAATACCATATTTTTACTGCAACCTTTTTCCCATTAGAAGAAAGACATCCTGTATCCACTACCTACTTAGTCTCATAATGATTAATCTCCACCAAAGAGGCATTCCAGCTGTACTCTACTTGTAAGAGTTGAGAATCCTAATGAAAAGGTTAACTTTTTCCTTCCTGTACTGTGAAAGACTACACAGCCAAATATTCTACAACTTCGTGCAGAAACATCTTTAGACCTGTTTCTTAAAATCTTTTATTCTTTGCAAAGAAACTATAATGTGGTTTGTTTTATGAAAAGCTGAGGGTTTTTTTCCCTGTTATAATTAATGTAACTTGTTAGGTATAGGTACATTCAGTATTTCCAGGACTCAGCAGAGTGCTGTATGAGAAAGGTAGCCAAGGTGGAATTTAAGACTTGAGGTACTTTGAATTATACATGTGTGAAAGAAAACAGTAAGCCCAGACTGTGTCTGACTGATGCTCAGACAGAAGACAACTTCACTTTTTTTTTTTTCCAATAAATGCAAGCCCATCAGCTTCCCTGGTGCAGCTGTTTAGCAGATTTCTATTAGCAACAGTAGTTTCCCTCCTGCTTTTGCTCCTGTTTTCCTGGGTTTCTGACATTTGGCAGTTTGTGCAGCTGACTATCATTAAATATCACCAAAAAGCTGCCAAGGATCCATAGAGCTAATCTTACTATGGGACTGTGAATCTGACTCTTCCCACAGTGTATCAGTAGTATGGATGATGCTAGAAGGCCAGGTTCATCTCTTGATGTGATGATGTTAGCAAATGTGTAAACCCTCTTTCCAGAGAGTAATATGCATTAGAGAGTGGTATGAAACATATTTGGTTGTGGGCTCACAGACCGTGAGCTGTAGTGAGCACCTTCCTTACCCTATGAAACTATTACTGTATGTATCCGTGACCCCATCATGGGCAACAGGAACAGTTTTGAGAGAAGCAATGTCTTTCTTGAACTCTGGCAATGGATGGTGACGGTGGGCTGCTGTCTAAAGAGCTGCTTGCTGGGCTGCAGCAGGGCATAGGAGTCCTGGATTGAGTTAGGTGTGAGCCTACTTTCCAGCTCCCCCTCCTCTAAATCCCTCCTGGACTTTTTGACCTCAGCTAAAATAAGCAATAGATAAGACAGATGCTTTTGAAGATGGCACAGTCAGATGCAGAGTGGAAGGAAAGATTTTATGAGGTACAACAGGAACGACTACAAGAGGGACTATGAAAATATTCAGTTGCACAGAAACAGGTGCTTCCTGCTGAGATGGATTCCTTTATTGCATTATTTTTTAGATTAAAGACTGGAGCAACAGGCAAGTTTATCCTGTTACTATCTGGAGATTATGGTAGTGGGAATTCTGATTTACTAACTGGGTGAAATGCTTTGGGCAGAAGCAACGTGCTTTGGCGCAACTGTAACAATTATGATACGGTGTCTGTAATGTGACATGTTATTCATACGTATATACGCACACATACACACACCATACTTTGGTAACCTCTGAGCATGACAAAGTATTCTGCAGCTACCAAAACTTTCTTATCAATGCACAAGTCACTCTTAGCAATGGCACTAAATGGGAATGTTGCTTTTTAATTGTTACAGTAATGTCAGTGCTCTCACTTTACCTATTTTACTTTTAGTTTCCTGAGAAGCAATAGGGAGAAAAAATAACAAAGCATATGAAAGTATTGATACCCCCCACAGACCAGATCCTGAGGAGTTCTAGTATGACATAGCATCATTCATTTTGTTTAAAGACTTGAGAAACCCTTTGGTTTATTTTAATTTTTTATTTTTTTGTCTCAATATTAATATTGAGACAAATCCTCTTTGTTTACTTATGAAAAAAGCCAATTAAGTCAGTAGATGAATAGTGAGCTGAGTAACATAGGCAGGAACAGTCTGGGCTTTTATTGATTTGTTCTCCTCTTGTCCTCTATTCTTGCCAGGACATCCACAGTTGGCTGCTGCTGGAGACAAGATACTGGGGTGATCTGAGATGGCCATTCTTAGGAACTACATATGTTTTATACGAGCTTCATCAGCTTGAGTAATTGGAATGCCCAGGGGCACGAATGCAGTGGCTGTAGAACAGTCAGATCCACAGGGAGCCTTGGGCACTATAATGTTCAGTCAAATTGATCCTTCATCATTCATCACAAAAAGTGGAACAACTGTAAGGAAACATGTTGCAAGTTACTTGTATGTTTTCAACCTTTTCTTCCTTTTCTCCACCATTTCTAGATCAGTGTTCAAGGTGATTCAAGGTGAGTTTCTCTCAGCTTGGATTAATATTTTAATTATTGAGTCACTGGTTAAAAACAGGGTAAATGCTATGAATACCAGCTGGTTTTTGAAGGAAGGCAGTGGTCTCCACCTTTTTTTGAAACCTGATCTTCTCAGTATGCTCTGGGCTTCCTTTCTGGACCAAAGTCACTTGGGCATGAAAGATGGAGGGAAGTGTGTTTTGTGAAGGTCAGGAATGAGCCGGGTTCGTCACTACTTGACACAATAAGCATTTGCAGTACCAGAAATGAGACTTTCAGTGCTTGGGGAACTTTAGAATGAAAACTGAGATGCTGACAGAGCTTAGGTGGTTTCAAGGCTATGTAACTGCTGGAGAAGCATTTTGGAGACAGGAATTTTGGACCCGTATGTCTGAAGAGGGAATAAGAGGTGAGTTATAACTTTCTGTGAATTTAAGGTTTGGGAATTTCCAGGAGGTCCAAAGCATCTTGTAGGACCTTTGTTTGAAATGCCTAACTTTTCAGACACTACACTTGCAGGAGCCATGGTACTCATACTGATATGCAAGTCCTAGGAGTCTGATGAAAGAGTCACTGATGTTAGGCACGCTACACACGTGGTCAGAGCTGGTGTTTAAAAATCAAAAGGACTGGGGTCTAAGTTGTTCCTTCAGCAAGCACTTTTGGTGTAAATGTTTCAACGTTAAGGCTATTGTTCACAACACTGTCAAAATCACATTAGGAAAAACCCTTCATCTGTATCTTTTGCCATTTTATATTTGTAATAACATTTTAAAAAAATGTTAAATAGTGACTTAAACATCAGTGTCATACTTCCAATATTTGTAATTTTTATTTCTACTCTGCTCTAAGTTTGGAAGAAAGTGTTCTTCAGGTATTATTTGGCCTTTAGTCAGCTTTATCCCATTCCTCCTGAGACTGATGATTGCACTGCAGCTGGCACTGTTAGTGAAAAGTCACGGTGGTTTCCCTCTGTCCAAGTATTTTTGAAGTCTGCAAGGTGTCCCTTGAAGTCTAATGCTCTGTATTCTCATAATAGAGGACTTGACAGAAGGGAATGGGTTTTAAGGAGCCTAGAATAAAGGACAAAATATGTTAAGGTGAAGAATTGTAACTAGAAGAATCTTTGTACAGATGAAGTAACCATGTTTTGATCATTATAAAAACCTCCCTGACTCTTCAAATACTAAAACCTCTGTAAGTTTCAGTATCACTGGATATCTGCACCTGCAGCAACATATTACTGTGGCTAATAATAAAAAACATACTGCAGGGAATATCACTCTTCTCAAAATAGTTATGCCTTATTCTGATCTGTAATTACTATTCTCCATGGCCAAAGAAACTCTTAGCTTGAAATGGCTGGCCACAGCCAGTGCACAAGCGGTGGCATTGGTTACGAGCTCCCTTTGGTTTCACAGCAGCTTCTGCCTGGTGGTGCATGATTGGACTTTGGGGGGTCAACTCTGGCAGAGCACGCTTTTCAATTAAAATTCAAGGAAACCATTCACATCTTTGAAGTTAAGCACAGGCTCCCATGCTACACTGGGCTGAAGTGTTAGTATAGAGAAGGAGAGAAAAGCTAAAATGGTCAAATACTCTATTTGTGGAAGAAGGCATGCCTCTTAACTGAAGAGGAGCTTGTCAACACCTGCAGCAAAATGGGCCCAGCAAACCCGTGGTGTAAAGAGTATCACTTCTGCTTCTGTCTGAGGATGGCAGCTGGGGTCCCCTGGCAGCAGAAGCACTGTTGCTAAGGAGGTGTCAGATCTTTGGCTGGTGCAGGTCACCAGGGCTGAGCTGAACTCAGGGAGTGGAGAGCAGCTGAGGAGCTGCTGGCTGGCATTACTATTTGCATAGCATCACCCAGACATGTGGGTATAGCTTCCAGCTGGTTCCTGCGAGCTTCACCAGCTTTCCTATCGCTCAAGTGGATGTTAAAAGTTTTCGGAGTAGAGCCCGTGTCCACAAAGTTGACTGTCTAAATCTGAATGTATTCTTGGGGAAGAGCCATTTCTGCACACTGGCACTCATGTTTTGCTCAAGAACCGAGGTGGGAAGATACAAAGAGCTGTGAAGAGAAGGCATTAAGCTTTAAATAACGTGTGCTTTTTCCTTCCCTGCCTGAGAACACGGCAGGAGTGAAGGACACAGAGTAGCCTCAGAAGCAGCAGGGGCTGGGCCTGGGTTTGCTGGGTGAGAGCTCGCCCTGGCGGCCTGTGGGGAGCTTGTCCCTTCCAGAGATCACCCCTGCCAGGTCTGTACCTGCAAACACCCTTGGCTGGGTTACACTTGTTGTTCCTGCTACTTTTAAGAAATATTTTATCATCGCATTTTCCTTTTCGCCTTGCCTTTATATATTCATCCCCATAAGCAGACATTAAGACTGGAAAGAGCCATTTCTGAAGTATATTTTTTCAACTATCCTTTGCATATATTTATGTGTGTATGCATGTATTTAAAATAAGTATTTCTCTAACTTTTTAATAGGGAAAATACTTTTTTTGTGGTCATACTACTTGCCATCACCTTGCCAATGTGTCATGACTTCTCTCATCTTGTGTCCCAGAAAGATGCTCTTTGCAGTACTGCCAGCGAAGGTTAACAACCTTTCAGCAGCATTCGTTTGTGTCAGGAGAAAAAGTCCTTATTCCTCCATTCAGAGACATCATTAGTAAACTGCAGCAGCCTGTGAACTCTAGGCCTGTTGACTATACAGAAATGAGTGCCAGGTTCTCAGTGAATAGCTGGAGGTTTAATTTATTTGTTATCTCTGGCTTTTGTTTCTTATATGTTAGGTCAAACCTAATGTACCTGGAAAACACATAGTAAAAGAATGTTAATTAGAAAAAAATACTTGAGCTTTCTCAGGGTAAGGCAAAGTATTTTCTTTTATAATTAATTTTGTGAAATTTGGGTTTATATCAATGTAAAACCTGTGTACTGATTGTATATCCAAATATATTTGAAAAGAAGGAAGATTCTTATATTGGGACTGTGAAATGTATTTTGAGGATGAGACTACAATTTTTTCCTTACTACACTTTGAATGATGATAGTCCATATTGACCAGGTGGATCTGAGTCTACCAGGAAGTCACCTTGGCCAAGCCAGGTGTACCTGGAACACAGGCCATATGAGGACTAAGGCACAGGCCTGAGCTTAAATGCAACTTGGGAGCCAAAGGGTGTTAGGTGTGGGGGTGGAGGCACAGATAAGGCTTCTCACAGGACCTTGGTCCAGGTTACACAGCTGTGCCATATCAGAGCATCACACTTGCAGCTGAAGTCCAGGGTGGGGTGGATGGATGATGATAATAAAGATTTTTTAGAGAAAGAAGGTTGCAGGCTGCCCAAGGTGGTTAGAGCCTCTCTGTGTGCTTAGGGGTTTGACTCTGGTATGGTATTTCCTGCTTTGAGTTAGGGGGTAGTGGCTTTTAGGTGTTCTAGCTAGACAGGCAAGTATGAAATCTCTCTCTTCTTACTGCTATTATGGTGTGAATTCAGGAAACTCCAGCGGTCCCTTGTACTTTCATTGCTGTAAAAGTGCCAGATGGCATGCGCAGCTTGGTAAGTGAGCTACAGGATGATACAATGAAAAAGAAATGAAGTATTGATCAGGACAAAGCTCTTTTTCTCTAGGTTGTGTTACTCTTCTACACTGGACTGGGTTTCTTGGTCCTGGAGTACGCTAGTCACAAAACTCATTTTCAGGTCTTTTCTATGATGTTAGATCGTCCTTTCTATTTCTGGGCCAAATGGTTTAATTACCACATGCAAAGTGGAGAAGCTTTAACAGGGGTGAGTGAGACTATCTATTCTTTGAATACTCAGGATTACATGCTCAGCTACTTTTCTGATGTGCTTTTATTCTGGCATTTCTCAGTCATTCTAAGTGCTAACTCATTTGGCTCTCTGTTCCATCTCTTGGTGTACCAGTGTTTCATCCATAGCTTCCTTGCTATCCTTGTGTATGAGGAGGTTTTTTTCAGCCTTTGTGAAAAGTGTGTGTTTCATTTGGTGGAAAGGCTGCTGCAAATTGTTTCCTTGCAAGCATATGAGTCCTTCTGCAGATCTGATCCAGGATTGTCTCTCTCTTTAATATTCTGTGTGAAGCAGGATGGGATACTTAATAGGAGAAAGTGTGCATCTCTTAAGATAAATGGTGTTGGTAGGATGAGAGTATCCTAGCTAGGTGACGAGTTGGCTGTGCAAACCTACCTATAGGATACAATGCTGCTTGGACTATAGCTACGTGTTGGATATAAGCTGTAAAAAAGGTTCACAAGGGGGTTGTTTTTGTAAGCTATCTTTTATTCAGTTCTGTCTGAAAGGTAGCAAGTCAACATGTGGCTGTAACTCGCAGTACTTCTGAAAGCAAAATGATTTTTAGAGTGTATGAGAACTACTATGACAGATGGAAAACTGCAGTTTTTCTTCGAGTCACAGGTAATTGTCAGCAATCTGATACTGATGGATGCTACAATAAAGACATTGTACCTTTATGTTATTTATCCAGAGCTATGATATGGATTTGGAGGACTGAATATAAAGCAGGAGTTTTGAGAATTTTATATAATCATGATTTTTTTTTCCCCCTATTCATTCTGCTTATATCCAACAGGTAACAGCTTGTGAAAATACCTGTAGGAATGATTATGTAACAAAAGCAGACAGTAATAAAATTTAGGATGGAAAAATAGACTTTAGATCTGACAAGATGCTGTGTAAGATAAAATGCTGTCATGCCTGAGTGAGGCTTGTTAAAGCTATGGCGGGGGAAGTGAATCTTCTACATTCTCATAAAAGACAGGAACAGTCAAAAGAGACATGCTCAAATCTGTTGTAACAGTTTTGTACCAGATGATGCAGAAGTTCTCCAGCTACAAGACCTAGACACTTTTAAAGAAATGAATGCTTCTTGCTATGAGTTTTTATTAATAGCAATGCTAAATATACCAGTGTTTTAAAGAAGCAGCAGAATGCAGTGGATGATGTGCTGAAATTATCAATCTTATGAAACTAATGAACTCTTTAAAAGGACTGGCAATAGATTTATAAGGGTGAATGTGTCTGTCTATGGCTTTAGATTTTTCTGAGTAACTTGTGTTTGAAGAATGGTGTGTTAATAGGCTGTAATAGATTTTAGTGTAAATCTTGGAGCAGAATTTCAAAGGGACCCATTATCTGAATTTAGGTCTTATCAACAGGCTTCCAGATTTTCAAAAGATATCAGTGCTCAATAGGACATGAGAGGCAAATCCTAAACCAGACTTCAAATTTAATCAGCATCCAGCAATTCCTCATTATTGTTGTCATTAAGTGAGAGCTGCTAAGCATTTAACAGCTCTGGAACCATTGCCTATAGTAGTTAATGCTTGTCTCGTTCCCACTGAAATAGAGGCAAAACTTCTGTTGATTTCAGATGTGCATGATCAAGCCTCTATGGTCTTATTTCATAATTTTGTCACTCAAAGATGTATGTTACACTGCAATGACAGAGATCTGTCATAGTTTAATGTGCTATTCTGTAAGTGTTATCATGCTGATAGTGAATTTTCCTGAACTCTGAAATGCACAGGAAGTTTTGTATCTCTTCCAATTTTTGTAAGGTTAATCTAGAGGAGACATGAAGATACCTTCAGTTATTTGCCAAAAATGGATTTCCATTTCAAGAGAAATTCTTTAATTGTACACACTGAAAACCAAGGGTAGACTAGAAAGTAGGACCTTCAGGTGGGGTGAATTATCATTGATTTAAAGAGTGATGGTGTTTCCTGGCAGGCTTGTCAAAAAATGTTTGTAGTCTTTAATTCATGCGAGATATACTTGTCAGATGGCACAGTGACATACTGGATGGCTGTAATGTCATGTTTCTTCTGTGTACAATTCTTATCAGTAAGATGTTCCCAGAATAAACAGGGTGATTGGCTTTATGGTGCTCTTGCTTTATGCTGATTACAGTACATAACTCACCTTGCCATGTTTGGTCAGCAGATGTATTTGGACACCATACTGTTTGGCAGACTACAGAGTGACCTGCCAGGGATTGCCATCACTGATAGTATTACTACTGCGCTTCTGTGAGACTGTTGTCATTAACCCAGCAATTGCGCAGTAAGTTCTACAACATATGGTTCAGTTCCTTAGGATATTGCGATTCCTCGGCTGGGCATCTGCTGCTTAATTTATCAGAAAACAGAGGACGAAGGCAAACACATATTTAATTTCACATTAGAAAATACAGAGAATATGAAAAACACTATAAATGAACTGTCTATTTACTCTTTGTGAAATGAAATAGTCTGAGCCCTTCTTCCAACAAAACTGATTATAGGGTTCAGAAATTACTTAGATTGCAGATTGAAGCTGTACTGATTTTATCTGAGAGATCACTGTAATTGCAGCAATAGAGTGCGTGCAAATTCATGTTACTTAGTAACGTTACGGACAAAGTTATGAGGAAGGAGTCATGCTTTTTAACATATACATACTTTCACTGTCTTCTCTGTTTGAATGTCATTCACTACTTGCATATCATTATTTTAGCATTATGCCCTGGCAAGACACAGTTCCCGCATCCTGTGTTCCTTGAACTTGTGCCTGTGAAGGCTTACCTAAGTGAATAACTTTGTGCAAGGAGTAGTTAAAGCTTCAAGGAGACTGCTAAGTCAGGTGCATCCATAAATCTTCACAGATTCCAGACACAGTGCAGTTATGCTAAAGTTAGTTACAAGCGCAGGATAACTGCGGTGCAATGTAACATAATGGATTTTGTGGAGAGGATGCACAGGGTTGCTCCATGAAAGGGAGAGGCATGCAGGGGAAGACACGTGACAGATAATAATCACATTTAAGAAACATTAAGAATATGACGCATATGTCTTCACCTCACTTAATATTTGTGCTCATATATTCTTACGATTATAGGTGGTAACATTATCAAAAGTATCTGTTTATCAACAGAAAATTAGAACAGAAATGAACTAAAGAGTTTAATTCCATGCACATACTCTCAAATCTAGGCACAAAAGAAGGGGGAAAAATGTATTTCAGCCAGTGAATACTAACATCCTGTTTTTGCCAAGTCTCAGTGCTGTAAAATGTTGTGAAGAGGGAATCCTTCAAAGACTACAGGAGACAGGTAGAATCTCCAGAGAGAAAAGTAAATAATGTGCTGATGGGAGGTGATTCTGATTTTTAGAACGAAGATAAATTAAATTAGTCACATGTACCTGATTGTTCTCTGGAAAATATAGGCTAAATGCAAGATTTATGTGCTACATTTCAGAAAAAAGGTGATTAATAGATTGGCTTAACTTTTAGGAGCTTGTCTCTCGTAGCTAAGATGTGGAGAGTCAGATCTGTTTGATTCAATTCTTCGAAGATCTTCACAGGATGCAGAACAGACATGGCTGCTCTTGACTTCTGTTGTCTTCAGTGAGCGTGCAACATACTTACAGCTAAAATAATATCTGCAGAGCTGAAGATGTATCCCAAGACTTGCATATTTTAATGGTGGGGTCATAACTATAATGCAACCTTCAGAGTATTGAGGAAGAGGGTTGTTTTTCTTTTGTTGAGTTTGGGGTTTGTTTGTTCTTCCCTAATATTGGTCCAGGCATATTTTTTCATTTGTGGGTACATAAGATTTTATGTCAAAATGCATGGATTTTTAAACTAATTTAATTACAATGGAGAGTTTTATCTTAGGCCATATTTTTAAAGCAATATGTGTTGACACAGCTGTCATTATTTGTTAATGACTCGATTTTGGGCAAAAGTAGTAGACCATGTTTGGGAAAAAAGAAAAAACAAAACACCTTACTGTCATGTTACTAGATCAAACTTAAAGCAACTATAAGAAGAATGCAGCCATACCACACCATCAGGTACGAACTAATGAGCTGTTTTTTTGCTGCTGTTGTTGCTGTCTCTCTCTTCCCGCCCCCACCTCCCCTAAAATGCCTCTTTTCCCTAATTCTGTGGCAGGTTGTTTCAGACACAGTCAAATTAGAATAAGGTTAAGGCAGAAGTTTTCTATGCAGAAGATATTACAAACAGTTAATTTGATTTGGATAGAACAAAATCTAGTTATTGTAATCAAATGAGGTGTGTTTTATAATGATTAGAGAAGAGTCAGAAGTATGATGAGTGCATTCTCATTTGCATTTGTCCTAAGGCTGTGAAAAGGTTGTGTAAGTGTAACTAAGCAGCGTGGATGCTGATTTTGGTACGAGTTCATGTTTTTCTTTAGGACAGGAAAGATATCCTCTTGATATAGGGCGAATTGCAATAAAACAGTCTTAAACCAATGTAATAATTTTATACAGCTTTAATTACAGCATCGGAAAACTGGATGAAGTTAAACCAGTCCAATTTTTCCAAGTAAATGAGATCTGAGATCACCTGTATGTTTCTCTAACACGGTGTAAGTTAAAATGTGTAAAGTACAATTTATGCTTGCTTTAAAGCCCATTTATTCTAATCCAGTGGTATAAGATGGCATTGTTTTTTCCTTGCATAAATTTTTCTCTTTGTTTTTTATTATTTAAATCTTGTTTATGCTAATAGCATTAAAACATACTTTCCTTCCTGACTAGTTAGCATTACAGTGTGAGAGTAGTCATGCTTTTCAGGCAAATGGTTGTGTAACCAGATGATAACTTACAGATTTCCCAAAGCAAGAGCAATGGATGCTGGAGGAAGCTGCCAGAAACTGTAGGGAAAAAAATGTTACTGATCTCTACCATAGTTTTCCAAAGCCTCCAGAAGCAAGAAGAAAATATTTCTATATGTTTGATATGCTATGTACGTATCATCTATTTCTCCTTTACTACATGTATCTTCAAAACAGACATACACTTATCTGTGTGCTATTGCTGAACTCATTAGTTTTACCGAGAAGGTGTATGTATTAACCTAGAGATGAATACGGGTCAGGAGTATTTATTTCTGCTACAAACCTGACAGTTAAACGATGATGTGGGTGTCTGGGTTTGCCACAGCCTTGTGCTCAGCGAACAGACTCCTTTACCAGAATAAAGCACAACTCATGTTAGCGACATTTCGTGAGGAGAGAAGGATTCACCATTTGGTCTGGTTGCGGGACTGAGGCTGCCGACTTAATTTGTGGTAAAATATGTAAAAAGATGCTTAGGTTTGTTTGTTTTGCTTTTTTCCTTCCATTCCTGAAAGGGCAATGGAGAGAGAAACATTGACCAGTCTCCTCTGATATGAATCAAAACTTTGGAGATGCACAAGACCAGACAAAGTAATGGGACTACATGGTTGGAGGCAAATCCAATAGGTCTGGCATTAGAGAGTAAATTTTACTATTTTCTCTGAATAAAGTATCCGTTTTCAAAGAAACGTCTATGAAGAGAGGGTGCACTTTTACAGTATATGTGTGATATATTCAGTTTGAAGCAGTACTGTACACCCTTACATTGTCTCTTGGCTTTGAGATGTTGATGTAGTTTAAAAGAAGGCAAACTCACCTCCTCTTTAAAGGCTTTTTTTGAATTATAGGCCCTGCCTCTAGCAACAGGAAACATCACTCAGTCTTAGTAAGACTGTTTTCAATTGGTTTCGACTTTGGCAAAGTTTTGGTATGTGAACTTGAAGGTTGTTACAACAGGCTTTTTTTTATTGTTTTGTAATTTCAAGTAGAGATTGTCTAGGAAAAAGCATAAATTGTTAATTAAACCACTCTGTTTTAGAACAGGGACTGGAAATGGGAGGCTGTGTCCTATGTGCTACAGATGTCCCTCTGAAAATCTGCTTGACTGCAGCTAAGTCGCAAGTCTGCAGAATTGCACTTTGCATGTGCTCAACAGGGACTTGGCAGAACCTCCTCGAGGGTGCCACTGTGCGATATCACAGCGAGCCTAGTGGGCTATGGTCTGACATTCATACAAAGCTTGTGTGCGTATCGTGTTTCAATGTAACTTTATTTGATCAGTTAAGTTTATTTGAGCAAACAAACTGTCCATCAAAAATAATCCTTTTTTTTTTTTTGAGTCAAAATTTCCTTTTGCTTCCTTGTGTTCAGCGAAAAAAATGTTTTTTAGTATTCTAGTTCTTGTGGTGTGTGGTTTATTTATTACTAGGATTTTTGGCTTGAGTTTTTTGGGGGTGAAGGATATTTCCCTTTTTGCTTCTATGCAAGTTATACTTTGCATGGCAAGATTAATCTTATAGTTGGAGGTCAAGGACAGCTGGCAGAGTTTTCAAGTCATCTCAAGAACAGTAAAAAGTAATGGTTATATATAAAGTGCTGAGCAATAAGTGACATGTAATTATATGTCACCTCACCTAAATTTGTCTGTAAAGGAAATAATGTTTTATGCTATGTGAAGAATTTGAAACCTCATTCAAGTTTCATTAGTTTCTTTGAAGATTGACAGCTGTTCACCATTTTCCTCAAGCTCTTCAAATTTATTGTCAGTGGTCTCTCTGCTGGGTGAATGAAAACAACCTGATTCCTCAAGTACAGGGGCAATCCTTCCAGCTGATGGCTTACAGCCTCTTGTTTCTTGCCTGCTCATAAACTCATTGAAAATAAGATTATAGAATGAGTGTTTACTGAGCTCTGGTTGGGTATAGTGGAGAAAAACACCAGTCCTGCTTAGTCTCATGACGTGATGTGACATGTTGTCAGTCAGCTGGCAGCAGCGGCAGCGGCGGCAGCGACTGAGGTGAGTGCGGGGCGAGATCGGGCTGTAGCAGCGGTTTCCGTGCTCTGGCCCCCCCCCCAACCCCGAGCAGCAGCCCCGAGACCCAGAAGTTCCCGGCAACGAATCAGGAGAGGAGGGGGTGTAGCACCACCCCCTGTGATTGGGTGATAAAGAGCCTCCGGGAGGACAGGGACTAGTCCCTGCCCAGAGGGGAGAGGGGAAGTCAGCAGTGACTGTGGGTGTCCCAGGGCGGGGGAGGCCACAGCCATTTGCAGCTCTTTGGGCAGGGCGCTGACTCTCTCCCAGTGCACAAGGAGAGGAAGGCGCCAAGGAGCTGACTTCTGCTGTCAGTCGGCAGCAGCGGTGGCAGCGATAGCGACTGAGGTGAGTGTGGGCGAGGGTGAGATTGGGCTGTACCGGGCGGGTTCCGTACTCAGGGCCACCCGAGCAGCAGCCCCTGAGTCCCATCCCAGGAGAGGAGGGGGCGTAGCCAGAGGCACCGTGGGAGATTTGAAGAGCCCCTGGGGAGCGCGAGCAACCCGGAGCGCGCAAACAGGGCGTGGCAGTTTGTGCAGCAGTTCGCACAGGCAGGGCGAGCAGAGTAGGCGTGCAGGCAGGTATGGTTTCCACTCGGCAGGGCCCTAAGTCCCTTGCGGGTGCCAGAAAAGACATGGCAACCCAAACGGACCTGCTGCGGAAGCATGCGGAGGTGCAGGTGGCAGGCTGCAGAGAGTGCCAGAGCCTGGCCCTGGCACTCGAGGGTAACGGAGACCTCACCTGTGTGAGGTGCGAACAGGTCGACGACCTGATCTCCTTGGTGGCCCAGCTCAAGGAGGAGGTGGAAAGTTTAAGGAGTACAAGAGCATCCCAGGAAAGGATGGCGGGCAGTGCTGTTCCCTGCCTGTCCTGGGGAAAACGGATGGGCCTAATGCTCCCCGGGTAGTGGAGGATCCTCTTCCTTCTCCACAAGGAGCAGGAGAAGACCTAGGGGATGGGGGGGAATGGAGGCAGGTCCCTGCTCGGGGTGGCAGGCAAATCCCATCCCGACCTTCCTCCCCTCCCCACGTCCCCCTGCAGAATAGGTATGAGGTGCTGGAGCCTGAGCGTCTTCCTGAGTGTCAGGAAGACACAAATCTAGGTGAAAGACCCTCTACAGGGCTACGTAAACAGAAGCAACCAAGTAAGAGGGTTGCAACCAGCTCCAAAAAGGAGAAAAGTAATTGTTATAGGCGACTCCCTGCTAAGGGGAACCGAGGGCCCCATATGCAGGCCAGACCTGACTCACAGGGAAGTCTGCTGCCTCCCTGGGGCTCGGGTAAGGGATGTTGCCAGGAGGATTCCTCAACTGGTGAGGCCCTCTGACTACTACCCACTATTAGTATTCCAGGTGGGTAGGGATGAGATTGAAGAGAGAAGTCCCAGGGCTATCAAAAGGGACTTCAGGGCCCTGGGGTGTTTGGTAAAGGGGGTAGGTGCGCAGGTGATATTCTCTTCAATTCCTTCGGTGTTTGGTGAAAATAGGGAAAAGACTGTGAAAGTACAACAGATTAATATGTGGCTAAGAGACTGGTGCCGTAGGTGGGATTTTGGGTTCGTTGACCACGGGGCGGCTTTTATGGCACCGGGCCTGCTTATGCCGGATGGGGAACAGCTGAATCAGAAGGGGAAAAGGGTTACGGCCCAGAAGTTGGCAGGGCTGATCAAGAGGTCTTTAAACTAGGTTCGATGGGGGAGGGGGATAAGACCAGGGCAACCACAAATGAACCTAGGGGTGACAGGCCTGCGTCGGGGGCAAGACCGTTAGCCCAGCTGAAGTGTGTTTACACCAATGCACGCAGTATGGGCAACAAACAGGAAGAGCTAGAAGCCACTGTACGGCAGGAAGGTTATGATGTGGTTGCCATCACAGAAACGTGGTGGGATGACTCTCATGACTGGAGTGCAGCTATGGATGGCTATAGGCTCTTTAAGAGGGACAGGCGAAGCAGGAGAGGCGGTGGGGTAGCGCTGTATGTTAGGGAGTGCTTAGACTGTGTTGAAATTGAGGAAGATGGTGAGGATGACAAGGTTGAATGTTTACTGGTAAAGATCAGGGGGAAGGTCGGCAGGGCGGACATTACAGTGGGAGTCTGTTATAGACCACCCAACCAGGATGAGCAGGCGGACGAGGTGTTTTACAAGCGGCTGTCAGAAGCCGCCCGGTCGCCGGCCCTTGTACTCGTGGGCGACTTCAACTTGCCGGATGTCTGCTGGAAATACAACATGGCAGAGAAGAAGCAATCTAGGAGATTCCTCGAATGTGTGGAGGACAACTTCCTCATGCAAGTGGTAAATGAGCCCACTAGAGGAGGGGCCCTGCTTGACCTGTTGTTTGTGAACAGAGAAGGACTAGTGGGAGATGTGAGGGTCGGTGGCCGTCTTGGGAGTAGCGACCACGAAATGTTAGAGTTTTCGATAGTGGGGGAAGTAAGGAGGGGCAAGAGTAGAACTTCTGCCTTAGATTTCCGGCGGGCTGACTTTAGCCTGTTTAAGAGGCTGGTGGACCGAGTCCCTTGGGAGTCGGTCCTGAAGGGCAAAGGAGTCCAGGAAGGCTGGACATGCTTCAAAAGGGAATTGCTAAATATTCAGAAGCAGGCTGTCCCAGTCTGTAGGAAGACAAGCCGTCGGGGAAAAAGACCGGCCTGGTTAAACAGAGAACTTAGGCTAGAACTTAAGGAAAAAAAGAGAGCCTATTTGCTCTGGAAGAAGGGTTGGGTAACTTGGGAGGTCTATAGGGATGTGGCCAGGTCATGTAGGGAGAAGATTAGAAGGGCCAAATCTCAATTAGAGCTTGATTTGGCTGCTACAGTCAAAGATAACAAAAAAAGCTTTTACAAATACATCAACAGCAAAAGGAGGGTCAAGGAGAGCCTCCACCACTTGCTGAATGAGGAGGGTAGTGTAGTGTCAGGGGATGAGGAAAAGGCAGAGGTGCTCAATGCCTTCTTTGCCTTGGTCTTTAATGTCAAGACCGGTTGTCCTCAGGAGACTCGGCCCCCAGAGCCTGAAGTTAGGGACGGGGGGCTGTGTGAACCTCCTGTAATCCAGGAGGAGACGGTTAGGGACCTGCTGTGCCAGCTGGACACCCACAAGGCTGTGGGCCCGGATGGGATTCACCCCAGAGTAATGAAGGAACTGGCAAACGAACTTGCCAAACCACTCTCTATTATCTACCGGCAGTCCTGGTTAACTGGAGAAGTTCCAGCTGACTGGAAATTAGCAAATGTAACGCCCATCTACAAGAAGGGTCGGAAGGACGATCCAGGGAACTATAGGCCTGTCAGCCTGACCTCGGTGCCAGGCAAGGTGATGGAACAGATCATCCTGAGTGCCATTACACGGCACATGCAGGACAATGGGGGCATTGGGGCCAGCCAACATGGATTCATGAAAGGCAGGTCCTGCTTGACCAACCTGGTCTCCTTCTATGACAAAGTGACCCGCTTAGTAGATGAGGACAGGGCTGTGGATGTAGTCTATCTAGACTTCAGTAAGGCATTCGACACTGTCTCCCACAGCATCCTCCTAGACAAACTGGCTGCCCGGGGCTTGGATGGGTGGACTCTTAAATGGGTTAAAAACTGGCTGGATGGCCGAGCCCAGAGAGTGGTGGTGAATGGGGCAAAGTCCAACTGGCGGCCGGTCACTAGCGGTGTCCCCCAGGGCTCAGTTCTGGGGCCGGTGCTGTTCAATATCTTTATAGATGATCTAGACGTAGGGATTGAGTGCACCCTCAGCAAATTTGCAGATGACACCAAGCTGGGTGGGAGTGTCGATCTGCTGGAGGGTAGGAAGGCCCTACAGAGGGATTTGAACAGGTTAGATAGATGGGCCGAGACCAACGGCATGAGGTTCAACAAGAACAAGTGCCGGGTCTTACACTTTGGCCACAACAACCCCATGCAGCGCTACAGGCTGGGGGAAGAGTGGTTAGAAAGCGGCCCGGTGGAAAGAGACCTGGGGGTGCTGATCGACAGCCGGCTAAACATGAGCCAGCAGTGTGCCCAGGTGGCCAAGAAGGCCAATGGCATCCTGGCCTCTATTAGGAATAGTGTAGCCAGCCGGTCTAGGGAAGTGATCGTCCCTCTGTACTCGGCACTGGTGAGGCCGCATCTTGAGTACTGTGTTCAGTTCTGGGCCCCGCACTTCAAGAAAGATGTTGAGGTGTTGGAGCGAGTCCAGAGGAGGGCGACCAAGCTGGTGAAGGGTCTGGAGGGTCTGTCCTACAAGGAATGGCTGAGGGAGCTGGGGTTGTTTAGCCTGGAGGAGTCTCAGAGGTGACCTTATTGCAGTCTACAACTACCTGAAGGGAGGTTGTAGTGAAGTGGGAGTTGACCTCTTCTCCCAGGCAACTAGCGATAGGACAAGAGGACACAGCCTCAAGCTTCGCCAGGGGAGGTTCAGGTTGGACATTAGGAAGAATTTCTTTACAGAAAGGGTTATTAGACATTGGAATGGGCTGCCCAGGGAGGTGGTGGAGTCACCATCTCTGGATGTGTTTAAGAAAAGACTGGACATGGCACTTAGTGCCATGGTCTAGTTGACAGGGTGGTGTCAGGGCAACGGTTGGACTCGATGATCGCTGAGGTCTCTTCCAACCTGGTTGATTCTGTGATTCTATGTTATGCTGGTAATCGAGTCAGTCATGTAGAGGAGAGGGTTCTAGTGATGGAGAGCCAAGATAGCCAACACTATGACATCTTCTCTTTCTGTATCCCTAAGATGAGGCATGTCTTGGGGAATGAATTTCATAGCTCCTGTGCTTGGAAGTCCTTGGTGGTCACTCTTTGAGAGTGAAAGGGTAGAGTCAACTGGTGTAACTTGGAGGACATTCTGGCCCGTGCCTTCTTGTCTGCGCTGTCCGGAAATACTCTTTGCTCTTTGAGCTATTCTAATTCGGATTGGTATAATATAGAGATGTCTGAGCTGCCTTTCCAGTATTTCTGCCAGGACCAGAAGCAGTTTGGTGTGATAGTGCCAGGTTCTGTGTAGGCTAATTTGCTCTGCCCAGAGGCAGATATTTGGAATTATTAGCTAGGAGCAGAATAAATTAGCCCATGGGATCTCGGGGCTGCTGCAGCTGGATTAGTTTTCAGATGACTTGGAAACAATCCATGTACTAGAGACAAGGGCAACCAATTTTTCTGCTGGATATATGTGGGCCCTGCTTCTTGTGGAATGTCGTTTGACCAGAGCTTGCTCCCTGACATTACTGTGTGACAGAGCCAGAAAGATGTCCGTCCAGCAACTCCTGCTGGAAGGGTAAAATGCCTGCATTAAGTTGTGACCTGGTGCAAGTGCTGGGTTCGATAGTTTGTTTTTTTTTTTTTTTTTTTTTCCTCCCTTCTGCCATGTTGGAGATGAATTGTCAGGCACATACTGAAAGTGGGGATAGAAAATTCTCTTTCCTAGTGTAAGGCACGGTGAAATCATAGGAGTGATTCCTGTGTTTTGGGACTGCCCTGGCCAAATCAAGGGTATATATACACTTCTTTGGCCAGGTGTTTATGACATGTTTACAATGCAAAATTGAATTAGATGTAGTTTCATGGGGTAGAACAGAGCCTGGCGGACTTGTCTTAGTTCTGGATAAAGTAGCTTGTGCAAGAGCCAGTGGGAGTCGTTAAGTGCAGTGCCAGGCAAGGATGTCTAGGATGTGACCCATCTTCCTTCCAGAGAGTTTGGCTGTCTCTGTGCTGTGTTTCTTTGCATTTCCTGTCCACTGTGAATTTAGGTAGAGACACGCTTGGCTGCGTCTGCTATGCAAACATTATTATTTTGAGATCTGGTATAAAATAATTCAAGGTTGCTTATTTTCTACCTTGCAGGATCAGATGCTGCTCACCTGTCACATAACAGGTAGCATGTACTGTACTGGATAGCATTAACAGAGATGAATGATGGGCTCCTCTGGTAAGTTTGATCCTAAGTGGATATATAATTCAAAATGTATTTCATGTAAAAAGCGAGGTTAATTTTTTTTTTTATTGCCATTTAATCTTCTCCTCAATACAAGATTAGGCTGCAAAGCTAGGAAGTTAGGCAAAAGCAGTTACAAAACTTGCATCCCCATTTAGGTTTGCTTGATGTTACTGGATCTGTCTTTTTTTCCTTTTTTCTTTTAATTTTTTTTATTTTTAATTTTTTTTAAAAACGCTGTACCCATAAGCACAAATTTCCTGTGCCATTTCAAATTGTATTAAAACGTGTTTAGAGTTTTGGCAAATTTTTAGGATGTCTGACATAATGGCTGGAATAATGTACCAGAATTCATACGGCAAGGTGCCTGGATGGTAAAATTGTGCCAGGAAATCTCATAACTTGTTTGGATTAAACATTTTCTTTTGGGAGGAGGGAGGGCGGGCTGACAAATACTCACCAGGCAGAACCAGATTATCAGAATCTTCTTTACCCAGCTCGAGTATGGATGTGTCACATCTAAAGTATTCAGCTCTGGTGTATATTGGAGTTTGTGTGGAACAGTACAGATACTAATGTTTCTGATTTCAATTGCTTTCTTTTTCTACTCTTATTTTAACCATATATTAAAATACGTATGTAGTGTGTGCCTATATTCTTGTTTTTCCACGCTGGATGTGGCAAATTCATTTCAAGCAGTGTTAGTATTACTACAACAGAAGTGAAGGAAAAGCGAATAAGTAGCTTGGAAAAAAGATTTTTCTCCAAATAGTTAAAGATGCTTTTCCCAAATAGTTGCACATAAACACAGTTTCACTTGTTTTTAAATACCAATACCAGAATGAAAAATGCATAAGAATGTAATGTATGCAAGAATTTTCCATACAGAAACATTTGTTGATGGGAGAGGTACTGGTTGGCTAAAGGGACCGTAACAGGGTACGGTTTCAAAGAGGACTCAGGTCAATAATGGCTGAAAACTGTTACCAGCATCTGATGGTTCTGTGGTCTTTAAAGCAAAATAATTTTTATGACTGCATTTAGGAAGATTTATGTAAGCAGCCAATATATTAAAGATGAAGAAAATTACATTCCTTGAATTCTTTTAAGGTAGTAAGACAGACTTCTGATTCTTTCAGAAGAGACTGTTTCTGTATTGTTTTTGCCCATTCTCTGTCAGTCCAAGGTCATTCACCTCTGTAATAAACAACTGTCTGATACAATCTGTCAGATGGTTTTATTGCTTACCAAGCTGGAACATTGTACTGCAGAAGCTGCAGTAAGACATTGTCAGCTTTCCTAGCATTGCATTTTAATTTCATTCAGTGGGACTTCAATAAATTGTAGTATCTATTAGCCCAGTCTTAGGCTTTACTTGAAGCTGATTAGAAATCCATCCCGCAGTCACTTAAGTGCAGGAGTGTCTTCATTAGCCAAGTGGTTTCTGAGGTGTTGAGTGCTCTCAGTAATCAGACGTGAGAAGGAGCTGACAGGGCTAAGCAGGATGTAGGGAGATTTGCATGTTTCCCCTGTGTGAACAAAACTATGAAAAGCAAAGAAATTAGATAGTGGTACAATTATAGATCTAATTTGTCATACATACTATAGGTGAAACACTTAACAGGTTATCAAAGGTGTTTCATGTACGCACATACGGAGGTCATATGGCATCTCTGTTCTGAACCTTCAAAAGTATTAATAGAGCTGGGGTTTGTGAACCGAGGATTGTATGTAGCCTCTCTCTGAATTATTCCTGGTCACAAAAGTCAGCCAAAAGTAAAACACTTAGTTCATAAGCATTCTGTTTATCTTGAAAGATATTGCATGTATTATACCCACTTAAGACCCTAATTAATGCCACAGGCCCTGAGTAGTAGTGGGATGCCAGATATAAATCAGGGTACATTGTATCTACTTAACACAACTGCATGCCTTTTTGGTTTTACGTCCATGCTATCTCTTGCTCTATCCGTGCAGTAAGACAGCCCTCTGAGATTCTTCCTTGAAGGATAATTCTTCTGTGAAGCTCTTTGTTGCGTATGAGATTTCATTTTTTTTTTTTTTTAAATTGCTACCTAAACACCTTTCAGTTTTAGTTTGTACCAGGTAAGCGTCATAGGTGTGGTCAATTCTGACAGTAACATGAGGGAAAGTCTGGGTTCTTTTGTGCATTGTGTGAAGTATTGGATACATCTTTTTTTGTCCTCTTGCAGCTACGATCACTTGGACTGGTGTGATTGAGAAGGGATATTTAAAGTTACATTAGGATTATAGTTCATGTTAAGTGCAATTTTAGAAAAAATGTTGTAGTTTGACTTCCTCTACATCTATATATCCCATTCTGTTTTAAATAAAAACGTGACACAACTTTTGGAAGAAGGAATGTATCTTAATCTGCATCTTCTATGGACCCCAGATAAAGAAAAATGAATTTCCATGTGTGCTCCTTCATGCCAGTTTATATTACCACATATTTTCCAGTATTTGAGTTATTACTCAGAGACCAACAGACATGGGAAAGGTCAGAGTTGTCTGAAGTTGACTTGTTAACTTATTTTTAAACACCACTACCTCATGTTTTAGTTCTGTCTGTAGTCTCACTGATAACACTTAGAGATTGCTTTGATTTGTGTGAATAACCCACTGGCCTAAAAGGTCTTCACAGAGAAGCAAACACCCCATGAAAGTTGCTCTAGGTAACAGAATTACATAAAGGAAGCAACTTTTCTTTTATTTGTATCGCATACATCAAGCATATGCTAGCATTACAGAAGCACGTTTTCTGAAATGTGGGGAGAACGATCTTTGAAAGCAGTGGGACTAGACACTCAAGCACACATCTCTTTTTATAGGTTAGTCCCCTCTATCTGGGGAGCTAACTACAGACTGCAGCAAAAATCGAGGTTTCTACCCACAATAATGGTTTTCACATTCAAGGCCCTGTCTTGCACATGCTTGCAGAAGAAATAGAAGTACTATCATTCTAGTTTGATAGTATAAAAAATAAATGAATGTGAAAGTTCAAAGCCTTCATGTTTCAAGGGGTGAGTGATAGTGCTATAGAGCACTGTATTGTCTTTTTCCAGACTTCTATTAGAGGTAAATTTTCTAACAATGCTGGTGTCACAGTAAGGGCATATGGCTCTGCTGTATTCTCTCACTGCTTATGCCAGAACAGCAAGACCTCCACTGACTGCTGGAAACGGCCTCTCCGTTACTGCTCCTTTTTGTATTATTCAGAGCAGTTCTTGTAACTCTTCATTGAGAACGTCTCACCTACCAACGTGGTTATTGTTCACAATATTTATATTCTTGGTACTTGGAGACCAGTCTAGGCTGTGTTCAGGAGGACAACATGCCTTTTTCTATTCATTTCAATGAAGCCCTAGTGGAATACAGCCGGTCCAATGGGGATGTGGTGGAGAGGCAACCTATATCAGAGGTCCCACCACAGTCAGAAAAACCTGACGGGCGTATAGCTACCTCCTCCACAAGGAAGAAGAGAAGAGTTTTAGTGGTTGGAGACTCCTTCCTAAAGGGAACTGAGGGCCCAATATGCAGAACTGACCTCCATCACAGGGAGGTCTGCAGTCTGCCTGGAGCCCGAATCAGGGATATCACCAGGAAACTCCCCAACCTGATGCAGGCCACAGACTACTACCCCCTGCTGATCTTCCAGACAGGTGGGGAAGAAGCTGCATCCCGTAGTCTGAGGGGGATGAAGAAAGACTACAAGGCCCTAGGATGGTTGGTGAAAGAGTCTGGGGCACAAGTTGTTTTCTCCTCCCTCCTTCCATTTTCAGGTGATGACGTGGGATGGAATAGTAGGATTCTCTCTCTAAATGCCTGGCTACGAGACTGGTGCTACAGGCAGGGCTTTGGGTTCTTTGATAATGGCTGGTTTTATAAGACACCAGGCGTGACTGTAATACATGGGAAAGGTTTATGTCGTAGGGGCAAAAGGGTTTTGGGACAGGAATTAGCAGAGCTCATTCGGAGAGCTTTAAACTGGATTCGAAGGGGGATGGGGTAGTAGCTGGGCTTGCACCACTGGGGCAACGCTCTAGTGTTGAGGTAGACCAGGAGGCCCCCCATCCCCCTGGGGTGAAATCGGTGTGCTCAGCTCGCTCCCTGAAATGCCTGTACACCAATGCACGCAGCATGGGGAATAAACAGGAGGAGTTGGAAATCCGTGTTCGGTCGGGGGGCTATGATCTAGTGGCAATTACAGAGACTTGGTGGGACGCCTCGCATGACTGGAATGTGGTCATGGATGGCTATTTCCTGTTCAGGAAAGACAGGCCGCTAAGGAGAGGTGGTGGAGTTGCTCTTTATGTGAGTGAGCAGCTAGAATGTATTGAGTTCTGTCCAGGGGCGGATCAGGAGCGAGTTGAGAGTTTGTGGGTGCGAATTAAGGGGCAGGCTGGCAGGGGTGATACTGTTGTGGGTGTCTATTACAGGCCACCGGATCAGGATGAGGAGGTGATGAGGCCTTCTACAGGCAGCTGAGAGCAGTCTCGCAATTACAGGGCCTGGTTGTTGTGGGGGATTTCAACTACCCTGATATTTGCTGGGAGGCCTACTCAGCCAGCCATCCTCAGTCCAGGAGGTTCCTCCAGTGCATTGATGACAACTTTCTGACGCAAATGGTGGATGAGCCAACTAGGAGAGGAGCGCTGCTGGATCTTATCCTCACTAACAAGGAGGGTCTGGTTGAAGAGGTGAAGGTTGAGGGCAGCCTTGGTTGTAGTGACCATGAGATGGTAGAGTTCAGGATCTCATGTGGCAGGAACAGAATAGCTAGCAGAATCGCAACCCTGGACTTCAGGAGGGCCAACTTTGGCCTTTTCAAGCAATTGCTAGGGGAAATCCCATGGGACAGGGTACTAGAAGGTAAGGGGGCCCAAGATAGTTGGTTAGCATTCAAGGACTGCTTCTTCCGAGCTCAAGATCAGAGCATCCCAGCAGGTAGGAAGTCAAGGAAGGGTACCAGGAGACCTGCATGGTTAAACAGGGAACTGCTGGGCAAACTCAAGTGGAAGAAGAGGGTGTACAGATCATGGAAGGAGGGGCTGGCCACTTGGGAGGAATATAAGTCTGTTGTCAGAGGATGTAGGGAGGCAACTAGGAAAGCTAAGGCCTCCTTGGAATTAAACCTTGCAAGAGAGGTCAATGACAAGAGAAAGGGCTTCTTCAAATACATTGCAGGTAAAGCCAACACTAGAGGCAATGTAGGCCCACTGATGAATGAGGTGGGGGTCCTGGAGACAGAGGATAAAAAGAAGGCGGAGTTACTGAATGCCTTCTTTGCCTCTGTCTATACTGCTGGAGGCTGTCCTGAGGAGGCCCGGACCCCTGAGGCCCCAGAAGAAGTCAGGATAGAGGAGGAATCTGTCTTGGTAGATGACAGATTCCTCTTTTACTGTCTTGGTAGATGAGGGCTGGGTCAGGGACCAATTAAGCAATCTGGACGTCCATAAATCCATGGGCCCTGATGGGATGCATCCGCGGGTGCTGAGGGAGCTGGCGGAAGTCATTGCTAGGCCACTCTCCATCATCTTTGCTAAGTCGTGGGCAACGGGAGAGGTGCCTGAGGACTGGAGGAAAGCGAATGTCACTCCAGTCTTCAAAAAGGGCAAGAAGGAGGACCCGGGGAACTATAGACCGGTCAGCCTCACCTCCATCCCTGGAAAGGTGATGGAGCAACTTGTTCTTGGTGCTGTCTCTAGGCACATCAAGGATAGGGGGATCATTAGGGGCACTCAGCATGGCTTCACCAAGGGGAAGTCATGCTCAAACAACTTGATAGCCTTTTATGAGGATGTGACCTGGTGGATAGATGATGGTAAAGCTGTGGATGTGGTCTATCTCGATTTCAGTAAAGCGTTTGACACGGTCTCCCACAGTATCCTCACAGCTAAACTGAGGAAGTGTGGTCTGGATGATCGGGTAGTGAGGTGGATTGTGAACTGGCTGAAGGAAAGAAGCAAGAGAGTGGTGGTCAATGGGACAGAGTCCAGTTGGAGGCCTGTGTCTAGCGGAGTCCCTCAAGGGTCGGTACTGGGACCAGTTCTATTCAATATATTCATTAATGACTTGGATGAGGGATTAGAGTGCGCTGTCAGCAAGTTCGCTGATGACACAAAACTGGGAGGAGTGGCTGACACGCCGGAAGGCTGCGCAGCCATTCAGAGAGACCTGGACAGGCTGGAGAGTTGGGCAGGGAGTAATTTAATGAAATATAATAAGGGCAATGTAGAGTCCTGCATCTGGGCAAGAATAACCCCATGTACCAGTACAAGTTGGGGGCAGAGCTGTTGGAGAGCAGCGTAGGGGAAAGGGACCTGGGGGTCCTAGTGGACAGCAGGATGACCATGAGTCAGCAGTGTGCCCTTGTGGGCAAGAAGGCCAATGGCATCCTGGGGTGTATTAGAAGGGGTGTGGTTAGCAGGTCAAGAGAGGTTCTCCTCCCCCTCTACTCTGCCCTGGTGAGGCCGCATCTGGAATCTTGTGTCCAGTTCTGGGCCCCTCAGTTCAAGAAGGACAGGGAACTGCTAGAGAGAGTCCAGCGCAGAGCCACGAAGATGATTAAGGGAGTGGAACATCTCCCTTATGAGGAGAGGCTGAGGCAGCTGGGTCTCTTTAGCTTGGAGAAGAGGAGACTGAGGGGTGACCTCATTAATGTTTATAAATATGTAAAGGGCAAGTGTCATGAGGATGGAGCCAGGCTCTTCTCAGTGACATCCCTTGACAGGACAAGGGGCAATGGGTGCAAGCTGGAACACAGGAGGTTCCACATAAATATGAGGAAAAACTTCTTTACAGTGAGGGTGACCGAACACTGGAATAGGCTGCCCAGGGAGGTTGTGGAGTCTCCTTCTCTGGAGACATTCAAAACCCGCCTGGACGCGTTCCTGTGTGCTATGGTGTAGGCAATCCTGCTCCGGCAGGGGGATTGGACTAGATGATCTTTCGAGGTCCCTTCCAATCCCTAACATTCTGTGATATGTGTAATTGCATGTGGGATTAATTAGTCCATAGGCTAGAGTGAAAAAGCTGTCCAGTTCTAATGCATTTTCGGTTTGTTGAAGGTGATTGATTAATTAGGAGTTGGGGTGACAAGAAAACCTACAACACCCAAGAACTATGCCATGAATTCAGAATGACTTTCACTGAGTCTCCTCATTTCATAGATGTCTTAATTTTTTTTTTCTAGTTGTACATGGAAAGTCTGATGCTGAAAGGTAAGTGGGAGTTTTCATTTTCTCTGCCCCAGGGTGTTGTAGCGAAAGACTTCTGTAAAAATCTTCTCTGACTGGAAAGATAAGAGAAAGCAAGTACCAGATTAGAAATTCTCTCTGAAGTTCTTTCCTCTCGCCTTGTCTGCTTTCTGAACATTGACCATCTTGTTCTCCCCTTGTTCCCAGAATTTATCATGATGGATTCGTAGTAACGTATACCACAATCACATACAATGTGACAATATATTGTAAATGATAATGGAGGAACTTTGGTGAAAGCTGTATCTGGTCTCCACAAGTAACAGAGTCTGGGAAGTCTGTAGGGTATCAGACTTTCAGCAATCACAACTGTAATGTCAATCAAGAACTCAACCTAGGTAGGAAGGATAGAGCACCCAGCTACCCACTGACAGACACTTTGAAATCCAGGGTTGATTGTTTCTCTTTCAGTATGTTGTGGTTTTTGCCTGTAAGAATAAGGTGGGCATCATTCTTTGTAAAAAAGAGAATGCTCAGAGTAACATTCGGTCTGAAATCCTTCAGATTTGTATAGGATTGCTGCTTTAGAGATGTATGGGGAGGAATGGCTGAGTAACTTCCAGACATAAGTGACAATGGGTTATGTAGATCTCCTTGGTGTAAGAACAAGCTATGTTTGATGTTTACTGTATTGGAAAAAATATGTTCCTTTTGTTGTAAAGAAAGTTTCTGAGCACATCAGGATTCTGCATGTGGAGCTGTAACCTTTCCGCTATGGAATTGGTCTGGTCTTTGTTCTTCTTCATCCATGCATCATCTACTTTTTTCTATTTTTCACAAGTATTAAAAGATAGGGTTCAAGTTCTCAGATTGCCAGGGTGTACAGCTATCAGTGGCAAGTGTTTCACAAGGAGACGGGAGCCTCAAAACAGCACTAGGACTTCCGTGGATTTCGTGGTATTCTTTGTATTACGCACTTTATATCCAGCTTAGGTTTTGAGCTTATTTTGTCCACGGATGTAAGCAGGTGTATATAGCACTTCTCAAGTGCACGCCAGCTGTACAAGTAAGTATTTGCTGTTGATATGTTTGCTGTGAAAGAATCCCAGGAGACCCGAGGAGCAGCAGAGGTGTGAAGTTGCGGTATGTTCCCCAGGCAGCTCCACTTGACCTTGAACCCGGGGATAAACCTTCAGCAGTTGCTGATAAAGTGCTGCCGGCGGTTATGGATGGGGGGAAAGCTGCTTTCCCTCGCCGGGATGGCAGACCCGAGGGCCAGGACCCCAGCCACCCCCGGGTCAGCTCCCCCCCGGGGCCATGCCTACTGGGGTCAGCTCTTCAGAAAGCTGCTTCCCGGTGAAGCCAAACGACCAGCACCCCCTGTGCCCCCCCAACCCAGCGCTGTGGGGGGGAGGCAAGAGAGCGGCGGGGTGCCCGGGCGGCCAACACCCCGTCCGGGTCCGTCTCGGCGCTCAGCCCGCAGGCGGGCGGCGGGACTGCGGGAGCGGCCGGAGCATCGGTACCTGCCGCCCCTGGGCCGGGCCGGGCCCCGGGCCCCGCCTCCCGCCTCGGCGCGGCCCCGGGGCGGGGCCCGAGGAAGTGACTTCAGCCGGCGGAGAGGCACGGCGGGGCCGAGCGGAGCATGGCAGCGGCGGCGGCGCGGTCACTGCTGGCGGCGCGGCGGGCGCGCGGGCGGCGGTGCTGCCGGGCCCTGCCCGCCGCGGCGGCCGCTCCCTACTGCACTGTGGCCCCGCAGCAGCGGCAGCAGCCGCCGCCCGACATGAAGAGCTACCTGTGGTCGCGCTACAAGGAGGCCAAGAGAGTCACCAAGGGTGAGCGGCGGCGCGGGGCCCGCGGGCGGCAGCGGCACGGCTCCCCCGCCGTGCCAGCCCGCCGCCCGCCGCCGGTCGGAGTGCCGCCGGGCTGAAGGCGAATACACGCACGCTGGCGGCTGGGACCCGGGGAGGGACGGCGAACCGAGCGGGAGCCGGTGCGGCAGCGTGAGGGGTTCACGGAGCGAGGGGCGGGTGGAGGGGCCGTGCGAGCCGCCCTCGTGGGTCATCCTGGTGAGCAGCCGTGGGGCCGGCCCGCGGAGCCGCCGTCCGCTCTTGAGGTGCCGCGGCTCCGGTGTCAGGGTGCTCTCCCAGTGTCAAACTGGGAGCGCGGGTAAGACAGTCACGTCGGCAGGTCCGGAGGGCCGGACACCCGGTGGACGTGCAGTGGCGGGGGCAGCTGCCCCTTTTCCTTGCCCTGCTCTGGAGAAGGGGTGAGCCCTCGCGACCACCAACCCTCTGACCCGGCGGGGCTGGAGCTGTTGGGAAGCGCCTGGAGGAGGAAGCTCTCCGCACAGCGTATTGGGCTGGGCGAGGCGGCTGGCGTTGGAGATGCGTTGTGTGGAGAAAAGCAAGTGTAAAAGGAAAATCAGGGAGCTGGTCGTCTGTTGGAGGGGCTCTCTGCCACAGGCTGCTCTTCCAAAAAGTTAAAATGCTGTGAAATTTGAGATGACTTTTTTCGTTTCACCTGTGTTTTCATTAAAATGCTGTGAAGCAATGAAGCCACGGTAAAATGCTAATGCTATGTGTGTGTCTCTGAAGCCCTTTTCTTAGCCCAGCTAGGCAAAAAGTTAAGGGCTAAGTACTTGCTTGAAGCTTGCTTGCTTCTGCCCGTGCTGTGATGGGAAGAGTATTGCCAAGGTGCTCGAATACGTGATATTTTTAGAGAGCTGAAAGAAGAAAGAGGCAGTGTGTGTTCTGCAACATCAAGTGGGAAAGCTTGTCCTGTAGTGGCAATGGACATATGCTTTAGTCTTGCATGTTTTGCCCTTTTTTTAAAAAAAAGAAGTATGGGCTTATCCTACACTTAAAAGAGTCTTGAGTGTGAACTGAGGCTTCACAGTGCTGGGTGCAAACATAAAATAGTGGCAGCGTTTCACAAGTGAAATAAGAAGCTGTGTTAGAGATCTCAGAAGAGTACTATGGACTTTGGAGAGTGGGATAAGGAATAGGAAGAAGAGAGTAAATGCCTTTTATTTTGAATCTTTTTTTCTTTTCATGTTTTTTGGAATTAACTTTTTCTTATTCTAAACCACACCCAAATAATACTTCAGAGCTGAGGTCAGAGAGTAGCGTAGTGTTAAGAGAAAAATAGTGGGCTGGCGAAAGATGAGGCAAGTGCTTGTAGAATAACTCAGAATATTTTATTGTGGCCTAAGTCACCCAATAGCTTCAAGTATGTGACATTTCAGTTAGTTACAGTATTATGACAAAGCTGTGCTGATTTTTGACTCAAGGTTTGTAGCACTTGGGATGCTGTCTGCCAGCCAGAATGTCTAATAGCAGCAAAGTGTTTATACTGTCTGTTTTCAGGCAGGTGCTAGTCAAACGTTTTAATCTGAAATACCTTTATCTCTATATTTATATATAGATATAGAAATATCTTTATTTTTAAAACAAACGTTGACTCACCAGGATGCACAATTGACATTTGGAAAAAATACTTTTAACTATAATACAGAAATGGGTGTTGTAACATGATTTTGGAAGTTCACTCACAACTGTGGTTGTGAATTCAAGTTGATTAAATTATTCATGGCCCTTTTTATGGAATAAGAGTATTTGCCTTAATAGTAGTGTGTCAGATTGCGTTTGATTATTTTGTTACCTCAACTGAGCATAACATTTATCTCCTGTATTGCTATAAGCAGTGATTTGAGATAGTAAGAGCTAATGTTTTGGTTGAGGCTTATTTTGTTAAATCCCCTGAAATGAAAGATACAGCTTTTCGTGTCAGCTTAAGCATGGGGAACTCCTGGGATCTCTTTTGGTAAAAGAGATGCTGGACTTTATCTGAAACTTGGAAACTTGGTGAAATTACTGTTCTGTCTCTCTTAAAAATTAAAAGAGACTTGGATATATGCATCTGATAAAGTTGAATGGTTTCAGATTACCGCCTGTTATTGGGCATCTGTGTTAAGTTTCTTATTGTATCTGCTCATCAACTGTGCAGCAGTCTCAGGCATTGCTATTACAAAAGAAATGTTATTTCCCTTTCTACGAGTTGGCCAGAGCTTTCAAAATGGAGCACTATCTTTCTAAGAGATCTGGAGTCCCCACACCTACCTGCCTTGTTGAGGTGGTTTCCTCCCATGGTGGAGCATGTAGTGTATCTGTCCTCAGAGCTGAAGGTGTTGAGATAAGCTTGACCAGTTCCTTCTAGACTTATATGTAAAAAGTAACCAAACAAAGCATATTCCCTTGAAACTCACCCTTCCAAGCACAGATTTAAGATGAAAGTCCCCTTTTTTTTTTTCCACTAATAGGGAAGGGTGGATTATAAAGATAGTATATGGGAAGGAAAGGAAGGAAAACATGCTCATGTTTTATGCTTCCAGGAGGGTAGTATTTAGCTTCCTAATGTTGTTCTTCCAAGTTTTCTAAATAAGAAATACAAATATCCGTAATACTGATGTTGGTG
The DNA here is from genome assembly GCF_013368605.1 of Nyctibius grandis. NCBI lineage: Eukaryota > Metazoa > Chordata > Aves > Nyctibiiformes > Nyctibiidae > Nyctibius > Nyctibius grandis. Next base: position 65,346,070 of record NC_090662.1, read on the forward strand.
CTGGTCCTAAAGTTACTTAATGGTAATATGTTATAGCTTCATGTAAGTGGTCTTAACTTCTCAGTATGCTTTTCAAACAAATATCAAGAGAAATATACCCTTAAAAATGGAAGTGGTTTACACACACTAAGTACCTGTGTGTAGAGAATAAGCAGAATATTTTTGGTTTCCTGACTTGCTAGAAGGCTAATAAGCATAGCAATGTAACTGTTGTTTGCAAAGTATGGCAGTTACTTAAAGTTTACTTATTTGAGTTGAAATTGAATGTGGTAACCTTGAAATGGTGAAGCAAAAGAAATTAAAGCATTGTCAGATTAAAACAATGTCAGTTCTGCTTCTGGGGCAGAAGCTGGACCAAATAATGGGAGGAGAAGACAAGGCTCCTATAATAATAATATCCTCCAACTCCAAAGTTCATTTTCAAAAACAGTAATGAATATGTTAATGGAGTTAGCAAAAAATTATATCTATTGAGTCTGGGGTTCTCTGATGAGCATGATGCTGAAATGTATCTTCTCTCCTACTTGAACTGTACAGAGACAAGTGTGCTTCAAATAAAACCTATGGGTCACCAAGACAAGTTAGGAACAGCATTTTCGATAGCATCGCATTGTTAAGGATTAGCTGGTTAGTCTGAATTAGTTTGATAGTTTCCATCATCATTTATCTGTATTTATGTTTAGAAATTGCTAATGGATTTCTATGTGTTTATTTAAATAAAACTACAAGGCTGGTATAACTTTTTTTTTTTTCGCTCCTCTGTTCACAGAGTTGGTTCCCTCAATTATGAGTAACATGCTGAATCCGGATGCTATTTTTTCAAACAATGAAATGAGCCTGTCAGACATTGAAATTTATGGTTTTGATTACGACTACACGTTAGTCTTTTATTCTACACATCTGCACACGCTGATCTTCAATGCTGCTCGAGATCTTCTTATTAATGAGCATCGGGTAAGTAAAATTAATGAAATAACAATAAACTTATGAATAAAGAGTATAATAAATAATTTCTGACTGAGAGGGGCATAACTCATCTTTTCATGCCTCAGTCTTAGATTGGCTTCCTTATAACATGTTTTGTACAACAGCTACATATGAACCATAGAAGTTCTGGTTTATTCTCAACTGCAGCTTTGAGCAGAGTGCAATCTGGCAACTGTTAAGGAATAGAGTTTTATTTGTTTTATTTTTTAATTTGGTGGTGGTAGAGTGTGTGTTTTTTTTTTTTCCTGATTGTCAATTATTGGAGTCATCCTAATAGAAAAGAGGCTTACAAGTTACTGTTACTCTGTTGTATGCATTGCTGTGAGTGCAGTGATTAATTTCCATGTGGAATATTTTTAGCCTGACTTCTTATGAGGTCTTTGATTGCACTCTGTGCTTGCGAGGTGCTCTGTGTGCACCCGGCGTTTCAGCTGAGTTAGTTGAAGGGGCAGCCTGTGTAGTGACACAGTAATCAGAGGCTGGATACAAGAGAGACCCAAGTAAGTGTTCAGCTCAGTAGTCCCCTAAGAGGGAGCACTGCCCTGTTGCCTCACGGAGCAGCATGTTTGCATCGGTGACCAGTTGACGTCCAAGCAGCTTGGAGCTGGTTGTTTTGTAGTTTGGGGATGGGAGAAGTTACTGTGTGTCAGAAAGTGGAGGGGAGATGGGTGACTTTGGAAGCAGGAGGTATTGCAGGGAAAAACATTGAGGAAAATGTGGACTGAAGGAGGCAAAGTTTGTTGAACTGTAGGACTTGCAGGAAAATAAAAGACAAAAAGTCCACAGAGTAACTTTATTAATAAACTGCTTGTGTATTTTATACAACCTAAATCTGAATGAGTGGTAGTGTTCTACTTTCATATTTAAATCTAAAGGTTAGAAGCTATATATAAACATCTATAAATATCCCTGGAAGAACAAACGAAACTTCATGGGCGCTACAAGCGTACACAACTTGATCCCCCTAAGATTTTAGCATGTCTTGGTAGCAATTTCTGTAGAATGTGTAAATACACTGTATTAAAGCTACCTAGTTCTTGCAAAAATCAACATTACTATAGGAGTAAAGATTAATTATCATAGACAAAAATTAGAACAGACTATTAGAATAGTCTTTACTATTTGAATGAATTCAGGTAGTAATAACTTTCCAGTTAGTCTCAGTTAAAATCTCTTGAGTTCTACTAAATGAAGCTGTAATTGCTTTTTGAGGCAGCTTATTGAAATATATCATCTCCTGTTGGAATTTACTGATGCACAACAGTTTTTATTAATGCTATCTCTGTAGCTTCTTATACTGTTAATGTTTTCCTTGCCTTTAACATTAGAAAAAGCTTCTAGATAACATTGCCCATTATGACTGTCATAGTCAACCTAAAAGATGGCTGATTTTGGTCATGGCAGTGTAAGATAATTCATCAGGAATTGCAAAATACAGTGTAGGAAGCACAGAATTTTGAAGTGTGTCCAAGAGAGTAAACATCAATTTAATGCTAATCTTGGAGGTGGCAGCAGGTGTTGAATGTAAACTCTTGCTCTTGGGCTTATTGCTTTCCTAATGTATTTGCGCCACCTTATCTGGACTGCTGGTTCAGTCCAGATATATCTATCGCTACTAAGAGTGGGGTAAGCAAACAGGGCAATTTTTATCATTATTTTGTTTGGCTTGTAAGGAAGCTTTGATTTGTGTGCCAAGATAGGCTCAGTCTTTCTCATGTGTACTGGCATGCATGCAAAAAGGCAGCCTTCGAGTAGAATAAATTAAAGTAGGAAAGTCAAGCATGCAGAAATTTGAAAAAGTCAGAAAGAAATTTCCTTGTTCATGCTTGATGTGGCTGCTTTGGGGTGTGTGCATTACACCGTAGTTTTTAATTAATCACACTCTGTATCATCCCCCATGTTTTCGCTTGTCTACTCTTCTGCTTTGTGTTCCCTGGCCAGATCTATACATCTTCCCAAAGCATCTGTAAGCTTTTGATGCCGTTCTTCATTCAGATCAGTAACCTCCCCTATGTTTTCTGGAAGTGGTGGTGGGGATTATAGTTCAGAAGTTAGGAGAAAGGACTATTTTCTTTAACTGTAGATGCTTGTGCTCACTACAAGTACAATCTACAGCGGTTGCAGAGCAAGTCCTCTTCAGCATAGATGAAAACTTAGTGGAGAAATTGCAATTTACTTATTTTTTGTAAGAGTAGCTAGAGCTTCTGTTGAAGCTGTATAATCTACTTTTTTCCCCGAAGGCTTGTAAATTAGCCATATATGAATTGAGACTGTTGTTGAGAAGGTGGAGAATGTGCCTGAGGTGCATTGGTCAAGTTCTAAGATGCTGTAGCCTGTGGGAGGAAAATGAAGGATCACCTTTCAGTTGGTTAATCAAAGAAACGATAATTTTCTCAGGCCTTGTCAGAAATGACTGAAGCGTTTTACCTTTTGAAAACAAGTGAACAAAATTCTTAGCCCAAGGCACATACCTAACATATTTTTTTCATGGCTAACCTGTGCTTAAAGCAGGACAAAATTACAGTTGAGTGAAAACGGGCTTGTACTTAAAAATGTTAGAAAACTCTCTAATAGGTGGTGTGAGCTACCTGTGCTATCTATAAACAACCTGAGGAAAGAATACATGATGCAGACACTCAGTTCACGTGCCTCTCTAAACTGCGAAGTGTTACAAATGCTGTCCAGGGTAAATACTGTTGCGTCGTGGTGGTGTTCTCCTGAAGCGACTTGCACTGATGGTGTTTAATGCCCAGCTTGCTTTCAGAATCTGATCTTTGAGATGCACTGTACCTTGGGTCCCTGTTAGGGGAGCCTGGCTTCTCCAGGTAACATTAGCCATTGTGAATTCTCTTCTTCTCTCCTTCCCATCTGTGTTAATTTGCAGTGCACTGTATCTTTAGACACCTCTAGGGTCTACATTTCAAACTCTGTGATCTAAGATCAGGAACGTGATCCGCACTGAGGGAGTCAAAACATATAGCTGTGCTGCTTTTATTTCTTGAAAATGTCAAAGATTTTTTTGCTTCTGTTAATATTGATGATGATGTATTGCTTTTTCTTTCAATAGATGTGAGCAGTGAAGTTCAGGTATCTTTGTAAATCAGGCCACGTTCTTGAATTTCTAGTTAGAAGGTTGAATTAGAAACTGTATAGTCTGTTTCTTGGTGACGCTTCACAATTCAAGGTAACTCAGCTATTAAATTTTAGGAAGTTAATAAAATTCAGTTTGTTTTCAAAGGTTCATATATTAAAATAACTTTTTGAACAAGAGGCTAGTGTGCAAAGGTGGTCGCTACAGAGTACCTGAATGTCCAACTTCAGGTACTGTGCTTGACTTAGATTTGAGATATTGACCTTGGATTTTGGAAAAATGTTTGACTTGGGCAGTGTATATACATTCCTGCAAATCTCACCAACCTGTCAAAAAGCCTCTTAATGACTAATGAAAATGGGAAGCATTAGAAAACTTATGCTTTTACAATTCTGCAGAAACAATTTTTTTCATTTGTTCTTGTTATGGATTTAAAATTAAATCATTGCTCTCTTTTCTTAGTATCCTGCAGAAATAAGAAAATACGATTATGATCCCAATTTTGCAATCAGAGGACTTCATTATGATGTGCACCGGGTACGTATAAATAACTTTGCGATGAGCTATGAGGTGCTGAGAACCTGGCCAGAGAAAATAAATAGGGCTTTTGTGTCTTCCAACTTTTCACTCTGTGTTGATGCGTAAGGATTTTGTTTCATATTTTTCTCTTTCATAGCAAGCTTGACTTTTTTTTTTTTTTTTTTTAAAAAATAGCTCTTAACTAGAAAATGTTTTGGGTGTTTTGTTCTCATGGTGAGTGGGGGAAGACAACTTAGAGTACAACAGAATAAACCTAAGCAGGTGTCTGCTGGTAGGAAAAGTTATTTCTTCATGACTTAGCTCAGGTTACTGGACAATTCCTTGGTGATTTGGCAAGCCCTAGGTAAAAGCCATTGATAAAAGTAATTTGGAAGCTATGAAGGAAGTTGAAGTGAGGTCCTCAGGCGTTCTTGAGACAGAAAGGTTATAGATAAAATTGCTTTGATTTTTATAATTTCATGTCAAATAGTTGACATGATAAAAACTGTATTTTTTTTTTCCCTCCCCCACAAGGCATTATTAATGAAGATTGATGCTTTTCATTATATTCAGCTGGGAACAGTTTACAGGTGGGTAAAATTATTTCCTATTTATAATAAAAATGTATACTCTTGCATTTATTAGAGTACACATTGCGTTCATATCAGGAACAGTGCCCTGACAAGCACAGAATGAATGAACATTGCAGTCTTACTGGAAGAGGGTTTCTTTGCATCTCTGTGTGTACGCACAGACGCGTGCACATTTACTGACTGATACAGTACAGCTGATTCCCCAGTTCAGAGCTGGGGAAGTTGGCAAGCTGGTTGGTCACATAGTGCTGACTCACTTTGTTTCCGGCTGTTAAATTGTGCTGAAAAACATCTAAAAATATGCTGATGACTTCTCTGCTGTAGCTTTCTACGTAAATAACTGTCACAGCATGCCTGTTAGCATGACTTTGGTGTGGTTGTAGGGACACTTGAGAGATCTTGCTGTGTTTGCACAGAGCTTTTAAGTTTGGATACATCGACCACATCGTACTTGCAGAATGGAGCACAACTGCTTTGTGTCCACACAGCCCTACGCTTTTTGAGTTCACTGAATTGATGTAAAATTGGCAGTCTCTGTGCCGTGCTTCGTTACACGATACAGACATACTGTATGTGATCTTTGACAGGAGAGTTTTTAGTATGGCTCAGTTTGCTGTAATGAAGTAGTATGCTTTTGACTGACATGAACACCGCACTTGGTACCAGATTTTAAATTAATCAACAAGCCTAAGCACCTTTCTTAATGTCATTGGACAAAAAGTTTTCTTTTGGGGCCAAAAGATAATGCAACCTTGAGGAGATTTGCTGTGGGGCACTGTATATGGTAGTATGAAATGATGATAATGTGCTCATAACTTCTTTTCGTTTGCCGATTGGGCAGATAGGTAGATGATTCAGCTGTAGTCGTTGATCTGTTCTTTTATGACTTAGTCTGAGATACCCTTTGGGAGAGGAGAGAGGAAGAGAAGGGAAGTGACAGAGAAAACAAGATGGCATGGTCCAGCATTAGGCTCATACTGTCAACACAGTAGCTATCTAAAGCTGCCAAAACAATGTGTTCTGTATGTATCAGCAGAGCCTGAGTGAAACTTTATACCTTTTATTTGTGTTTTAGACATGCTGATGTAGAATAATTGTTGTATATTTCAACTGACAAAACCCATTCCTGTGGTTTTTGAAGGAATTGTTTATGCAGGGCTAGGAAGGAACCAGAGAACTCGGTATGAAGATTGCTGATTGTAAGATTCATTTAAAAAGGCTGTCACATTTTCACATTTTTCGCTGTGAAAAACGCTGGTTTGCTAGATTAAAGGCTAGGTGAAGTAATAAAAAATACATTTATCTGCAGACTTATGTAGTAGAAATATTAAGATTGGTATGAATGAGGTATGAATAGAAATATATATGTATATGTGTGAGAGCACCAGAAGAAATGCTGATAGAAGGGACAAAAGAAATGGCATGTGTTGGTGGTACCTGGATCAGTTGGTCATCAAGATATCAGCACATCTGCACGTTCTTTCTCCAACCACCCCTGTGGGGGTGGAGGGAGCAAAAAAAAGAGGTTGAAGGCTTTTAAGAGAAGATGTCAAGAAGAACAGTGGTATTACTGGAACTGCATAGGACCTAGATGAGAAGACAAATGGGTGGTGAGTCCATGAGCAGTGTTGCCTTATGACTTAGAGTGGGGCAAAATGAGGAGGCAGAAGATCATAGTTGCTGTCAACTCCTAGTACAAAAGGCACATCCAAAACCAGCATATGATGACTGGTCAAGAAAACTCTAGACAAGTGTTGAGATTTGTTGAAGAGCTGGTGTCCCTTGTTCTTGGCGTCACCCAAAGTAATTCTGAACAGACTGCTGGGCCACACATCTTGGGACTTGTGAGTGTGTGTGAGGGAGAAAGCAAAAGCTACCATTTCACTCAATACTTTCTCTTAACGTTGTTTAAAATAAGATTACTTTTGTTTTCCATACCAACACTGAGCTTTGCTGTCAGTTGCTGCATATCTGTAGTTCTTAACCTTCCATGTGTTCCTTAACCTTAACATTTCCGTGTGTAGGTCAATGTTATGGTTTAACCCCAGCTGGCTGCTAAGCACAACACAGCTCCTTGCTCTCTCCGCTCCGATGGGATGAGGGAGAGAATCGAAAGGGTAAAAGTGAGAAAACTCATGGGTTGAGATAAAGACAGTTTAATAGGTAAAGCAAAAGCTGCGCACACAAGCAAAGGAAAACAAGGAATCCATTCACTGCTTCCCATCGGCAGGCAGGTGTTCAGCCATCTCCAGGAAAGCAGGGCTCCGTCACACGTAACGCTTACTTGGGAAGACAAACATCATCACTCTGAATATCCTTCCTTCCTCCTTCTTTCCCCAGCTTTACATGCTGAGCATGATTTCATATGGTATGGAATATCCCTTTGGTCAGTTGGGGTCAGCTGTCCCAGCTGTGTCCCCTCCCAACTCCTTGTGCACCCCCAGCCTACTCGCTGGTGGGGTGGTACGAGGAGCAAAAAAGGCCTTGACTCTGTGTACACACTGCTCAGCAGTAACGGAAACATCTTTGCATTATTAACACTGTTTTCAGCACAAATCCAAAACATAGCCCCATACCAGCTACTATGAAGAAAATTAACTCTACCCCAGCCAAAAGCAGCACAGTCAATTATACTGCTGAAAGTAGCAGGACTTGCCCAAGTGTACAACCTCATTTGCGCTGCGAGGTGTAAGTAGTCCTGGTATCCCTCTAACAATGCACGTCTCCAAGAGTGGCAGTGGGAGCACTGCTGTAGGTGAACTGTGATGCTTTTAGTGCCATCTGTCCATGGTGTCCGTGGAATAAACTAAACTTTGTAGTTATACAGCTGGACTGTGAACTGTGTCAAGACTATGGGTCTTCTGGTAAAACTAATCTACAGTTTTGCCTACACAATTGTCTCTCCTCTGTGAATTTCACGTACGTCTATTGCCCTCTCTTGATTTGTGCTTAAGTAGTTCCTGATCCACATGCATTTTGTGTAGCAGTATTTGAATACCACTTGGCATAGCTGTCTGCAGACTATAAGATGAGCCAGTCATTCTCAATTTTGATTGTATTACTTGGTACGTGTTTAACATTTTGGTTGCATTTCTTTGTGTTTACTGCTGTGGAGTGGGTGACGCTGAACTCTGTATGTTATAAAACCAAATTATTATCTGCACTGTTTGTGCATAATACTAATTTGAATGCTGGAGTCCTATCAGCAGTAGCACAGAGCTGTGTACAGGTCAATGTAGCATTGAGAAGTGCAGGAAAGGAGCTAATTAACTTGGGACTGCTGTCATAGCAGCCCTGAAGAAGTTCATGTGTCATGCCCTTCTACCGCAAAGCTGGTGTTGATGCTAAACGCTGAAAGTACTAGACTAATTAATTTATTTTCTAATACCTCACGACACATCTGGGTAAGACCAAGAAAGGGAGGCAGTGAAATCAACTGTCTTACTTACAAGGCTGCAAAAAATTATAAGTAGGCATGGAAAAAAGGGACCAGATGATCTGGTTTTCGTTTGTGCTCTTTAATCTTAAGCGAAACCTCAAGACTTCTGTGTCCTCTGGTGAGGATGTTAGCATGCCTGCAGTGTTTTAGATGCTTTAGTGCAAGATACTTGATACTGCAAACATTCAAAACCAAACTAAAACAAAGCCTTTAATCTCCTAATAGTTGATAAAGAAACTCTAGGTAGTGATGATATCTCATTCTTCCTCATTTGTAATTATACTTTTATATTTTAATTACTTGTCAACAATCCTTCAACTAATCTTAAATTTTGGGAAACTGAACTGTTGATACAGTTTAAAAGAAATTCTTATTTAGTTAAAGGTTGTGTATTTCCCTTGAATCTTCAAGGTCATGCTGCAGAATAATCTGGTTTAAACACTATCACATCATCAGTGCTGTATGAAACAAAGGCAGAGTGAGGAATTACTTTGTGCTAAGAAACTGGAAGCTCTAACTACTTACAAACCCTTGCGGCATAGTTTCAATGGAGGCTAATTAGCTCTTTTCCGGTAAGAAAGTAAAAAGGACTTAAAATGTGTTCCTTGTGCGTCAGCCTGTTAAAAGGTTACTTGTTCTGTAACGAAAGATGCTCTTTTAACTTACAGACTGAAGTGTTCCTGTGACATTATTATGATTTTAATAAGCTGCAGATCTAAGTGTTAATCTGTCAGACTTTCATTTGGTAATTACTTGAAAATTTTAATCTGACTTTTGAACTAAAGCTAATGTCGTTTTCCAGAGGCCTCAGCGTTGTCCCAGATGAAGAAGTCATTGCAATGTATGATGGTTCCCATGTCCCTTTAGAACAAATGAGTGACTTTTATGGAAAGGTAAAACCACAAAGGGCTCTTTAAAAATGTCTTTTTTTTTAATTGAGTGGAGGTGAGGGTGGTGGTGTTTGCATTTTGTTCTTGTAGGTACTAGCAGTTACATTTTCTCAATACATGATTGACTTATAGTGCTAGCTGTGAAGTTTGCTCTCTGAAGTGACAAGTATCTCTTTTTTTCTCCCACTTGCTGCAGTTTCTTCTTTCAGTGTTCCCTTGCCCAGTCATACAGACAGAGAAGCGGAACGTAGGAAAATCAAGGGACTTGCTCAGTGTTGCGCAGCAAATCTGATAAAGGCTGGGAAGTGAACCATATCTCGTGCCTTACCCCAGCTATGTACTTCTTCCTGGTGGTCTAATGGCTTAGCTGATGTAGCAGCAAGTAAACATAGAGGCATTTCTTGCATACAAGCTGGCATGGTGACAGTAAAAGGATTTGACAAAAGATAAATGATGAAAGATAAAGCTTTTAAGTTTAAGATTTGACTTTGGGGAAAGTTGATCTTGCTGGTAGGTTCCTTTGTCTTTGCCAAATGAAGAGCGATGCTGTCTTTTTAGGAAAAACCAAGTTTATTTTACCCCTCTTACTTATGGGTGTTAATTCCATGTTGACATGAAAGGCCCTTCTTTCTGCTGTGGAGCATTTTTTTGTTCTTACACTTGTTCTTCTTTTAAGGAACTGAACTTAGAATTCCCAAATCTTGTCTCTGCAGCAGTTCTGAATATCGGCCTGGCATTCCCTGTGGGATGCCTTGGTCTCTGCAAGTCTATGCTTTCTTTGATCTTGGAAAGGACAGTGACAGGACAAGAGGCCGTGGGCACAAACTGAAACACAGGAGGTTTCCTCTGAACATCAGGAAACACTTCCTTTACTGTGAGGGTGACCAAGCACTGGCACAGGTTGGTTGCCCAGGGAAGTTTTGGAGTCTCCATCCTTGGAGGTATTCAGAAGCCATCTGGACAAGGTCTTGGGCAGCTGGCTCTAGGTGGCCATGCTTGAGCAGGGGGGTTGGACAAGATAACCTACAGAGGTCCCTGCCAACCTCAACCGTTCTGTGTCTCTGTGATCTTGGCCAGTGTGCTGTCGTGAGCTGGTTGCTTTACCTCTCTTCTTCTTGAGAAGTATTTGGTTTGTATTTGCTCTTGTATAATGAGATTCTCTGCTTTTCTGAAACTTAGCTATAGTTACAGCTTTGTCAGACTAGAAATCTTTTCCTCTGTTCCCGCATTAGTTGTTGTAGATTCTTACAACTTTTTATTATCTCTTTTCAAGGAGGTGGATTGTTTTGCAGTCCTAATCAGTATTCCACTTATTTAAAAAAACAAACAAACAAAAAACAAACAAAAAAAACCCCTAAAACCCCCCCCAAAACCCCAAAACCTCTACCCCCCATCACAGTAGCCAGTGCCTTTTATTTATAGAAGTGCAGACTTCCAGTGAAGGCCTTTAAGTCCTTCTCTAGACTATTAGCTGAGCACTGTCTTTTATGTGTTTATGAATTAAAATACTGCTTTTAAGAGTAATGAGTCATGATTAATTCTTAAAATAAAGCCAACATTTTCGTTGGAGTTACTTTATTGAAAGTCTGGTAGTTCAAAAAGAATCTAAAGCAATGCAAACAGTGATGGCAAAAGCTGAGTATCTGCAACTAAGCTGAAGTGTTTATACTGAATGAATGGAAGTGTTCTAATCTGAGAAATGCCTGACTTCTTCTTTTTTTTTCTTCCCACCCCTGTAGAGCTCACAAGGAAATACAATGAAGCAATTCATGGATATATTTTCCTTGCCAGAAATGACACTCCTTTCTTGTGTGAATGAGTATTTTCTGAAAAACAACATAGACTATGAGCCTGTTCATCTGTACAAAGATGTCAAGGTACTAGCTTTGAAGATTTAGGTAAACCTCTACAATTGTGCGTCTTCTCTGTGAGCACTTCAGGAAGCTTCAACTTATTGTGCCAGCTCCAGTGAAATACCACAACTTTAGGTTTTCTATAGAGTAATTATTGCTATACAACCCTAAAAACATAAATAAAATGAAGATAAACCTTGGAAAAGAAACACAGAATAATGTGAAAATTTCATTTAAATCTGATGTTCTAGGGCTGTTGCTCTTTCTGTAGGTTTGAGGGGTGAATGGGGGAAAGTGAAGGAGCTCTTGTACGTTGATAAAGCTTCTTTTGATTGTTATTAATGGTATACTTTTCTCACTAGCAGGGACTCTGAAGAGGCTATAGGGAATTCCAGTTAGGAGCTTTCAGTTGTGCTGCCTCTGTATCTTCACTAATATATGATCATTTGCTGCCTCTTGCTTTTTGCGTATCTACTTTGCCTGTTTTCCTCCCTTTTTCCTCTAGAAAAATCTAGTAATAAAGACTAGAGTAATTTGACACTCTTGATTCCTCGGGATGTATTCTGCAGAGGAGATAAAATTATGTCCTGGTTATTTAAGAACAGAAGAGGTCATGCCCAAGTTGATGGTATTTGTCTGCACAACCTTTCCATCCAAAACCTTTTCTTGGCCCCTTGTTGACATGTTCAGCATGTGTAATGCACCTGAATATTGAATTTCTCACTTTCTTAAGTAGATCAGTTAGGTTTTAAGAAACTTTTGACCTCCAGAGTAATTTTCCCTTCTGCCTATGGTTACATAGAGTCAGAAGGCTAGTTCTTGTGGTTTCTGCTGAAGTGTTTGTAGAAATTCCTGTATTGCTCAGCATTACCAACATTTTGGAAACCCTATAGTGGAATTTTTGGAGGATATTTAGGACATACCCTGTGTAAGTACCAAAATGGCAGTACCACTATCCTAAATAAAGCGGCCTGGTGCAGAGGTGGCTCAGGAGAGCTGCCGGATGCCTTCAGAGCGCCTTATGGGTACTTTGCTTGGGGGTGATGGGTTGACGAGAAGCTCAACATGAGCCGGCAATGCGTGCTTGCAGCCCAGAAGGCCAACTGAATCCTGGGCCGCATCAAAAGAAGCATGGCCAGCAGGTCGAGGGAGGTGATACTGCCCTTTTACTCCGCTCTCGTGAGACCCCACCTGAAGTACTGCATTCAGCTCTGCGGCCCCCAACATAGGAAAGACATGGAGCTGTTGGAGCGAGTCCAGAGGAGGGCCACGAAGGTGATCAGAGGGCTGGAGCACCTCTCCTATGAAGACAGGCTGGGAGAGTTGGGGCTTTTCAGCCTGGAGAAGAGAAGGCTCCGGGGAGACCTCATAGCAGCCTTCCAGTATCTGAAGGGGGCCTACAGGAAAGCTGGAGAGGGGCTTTTTACAAGGACAAGTAGTGACAGGACGAGGGGGAATGGTTTTAAACTGAAAGAGGGTAGATTTAGATTAGATATTAGGAAGAAATTCTTTCCTGTGAGGGTGGTGAGACACTGGAACAGGTTGCCCAGAGAAGTTGTGGCTGCCCCCTCCCTGGCTGTGTTTAAGGCCAGGTTGGATGAGGCTTTGTGCAACCTGGTCTAGAGGAAAGGTGTCCCTGCCTGTGACAGGGGGGTTGGAACTAGATGATCTTTAAGGTCTCTTCCAACCCAAACCATTCTATGATTCTATGATTTAGCTTCTTTCGTCTGTTCTTAAATCTATTTTTTTAAATAACCAGGGCATTTGTGAGTGATCATAATCTAAAATCTGTCTGACTTAAAGCTTTTGGATTTTTTTTTTCAAGAGGAAAGAAATGTGTTCATCTCCAAAGGTCATTAGAAATCTGTGGTGACTGCTTCTGCAGAGGACTTTCACCCCACTTCACCCTTCTGAGCACCTTTTCACAGTTGTTATGTAACAGAGCCCCTGTGCGGTACAGTTTTGTACTTCCCCAAAGTATGAAGTTAGTTTCTTACAGGACAGGCTTACTCCTTGTCTGGTAGTGATATATACATAATGAATATCAGATGGCATTTCTGTAAAGTTGAAAGTGTGATTCAGAGAAAGTAGTTGTTTTAAAAACAAATTACTACTGCTGTACAGTGAGCTTGGTTTTTATTGTTGAAAAGATTTTTCAGTTCTTTAGTGCTCTGTTGCTCTCCTGACAGGATTCAATCAGGGATGTCCACATCAAAGGAATAATGTACAGAGCAATTGAAGCAGATATTGGTAAGTACTAACCTATCAAAGCTTTTTTTTCACTGATAGTTGAATGATCTTTCTGGATTCCTTATTTAAGATTACAAATTCTAAATTTTAAAGCTTGAAAGAGTTATTTCCACTTGTCTAAGGTGCCTTTGTTAAGTATAACCTCATGTTCTGAACCCTTGGTTGAATGCAGAGCAAATTCTCGTCAAAAACTTTTTCAATTAATATTGTATTTTCCCCAATCCTCACAGAGAAATACATCTGCTATGCCGAACAAACTCGTGCAGTGTTAGCAAAGCTGGCTGATCATGGCAAGAAAATGTTTCTCATCACAAACAGTCCCAGCAGCTTCGTGTAAGGAAACAGTTGTTTGCTGTTCAACTATACATTTTTAAAGGATGGAAAGGATGAGGTTCTTGAATGTAATTCATTATATTGCACAGATAACTACACTTCTGTTATGCTTCACTGTTAATATCCCTCTGTCCTTTTTAGGGACAAAGGCATGAAGTTCATAGTTGGCAAGGACTGGAGGGATCTCTTTGATGTGGTCATTGTACAGGCAGATAAGCCAAACTTTTTCAATGATAAGCGAAGGTGGGTATTTAGTCAGTAAAGAATGATTCGGATATTTAGTCAGTAAAGAATGATTCAAGCAGCTTATTCCATATAAAGCTATAGAGCCTGTTATGAAATATTTTAATTTGGATGCAATGTAAAATGAAATCCTATTTGATGAAATCCTGTTTAAGGTCATTACAGAATGCAGCAACACCCAATTCTGAAGTCCAAATATTTACCATTTCTTACCTAAGAGAGTTTCAGGAGCTATTACAGGTCTACTGGACTGAGATAGGATCACAGGAGCTGTTTTTAACGTCTTAGCTTGTACGTTGGTGCAGTGTGTTCCTTTCCTAATAAACCTGAGAAATTTTGGTGCCTTTCAGAATCAGCCCCTTATCTGGAAATGTCTTTCATTGCTTCAGGCCTTGTTTAGTCATACATGATATTTAAAGGGCAGACTGGCTGGCAGACTGGAGTGTTTGGACTAGTTGTTCAATTAAGGAAACACATTTGTAATGCGTATGCACTACTCTTACACTTGAAAAAGACCTCTTCCTTTATGTGTACTTATGATTTGAAAGCGAGATAGAGGGAGGTGGGATTTTTTTTTTCCTTTACTTTTTTTCAATTAATTTTAAAAAGAACTTTGCTGTACATCTTGCCCCCAGTCCTCTGCCTCCTTCTTTTTCAGTTGTTCAGTTTTACAAAATGAGGTATTGGGCAAGATTTTACACATCTTCACTAATTTTGTGTTCTTTTCTCTCCTTCTTAATGGCAGACAATTCACACTGTTTCTTTCCCCCTGTCTGGGATCCCTGCATTAATTCTCAACAGTTGTTCTCAAACTGCTATAAACATCATAGGTATACTGGATAGATACGTTGCATTTCACTGGCTAAAGCTGACATTTTCGAGCTTTGCTTTTTCTCTCTATTACAAAATGTTCAGATGCTAGAGAACATGCTTTCATTTTGGAAGATGAATGTTTGTAATATTAAAATTTTAATCTCCTCCTAAAAAGTGACAGAATTTCTACAGCAATGTAACAATTTTATATAATTCTATTCTAGACCGTTTCGGAAGGTGAATGAAAGGGGAGTGTTGCTTTGGGACAAAATTCACAAGCTGCAGAAAGGTCAGATTTACAAACAGGTATGCTTTCAATAAACTTTCAGTTTGAATTTAATACCTATTTCTTAGAATCCCAAGCTTCTTTATATATCATAAAGGCTTCTAAAAAGTAGGTATGTTTTTTAAGAGAGTTATTTTAACAATTGAAGTGGTACAAATTCATTGTTGGTATTGCATGTCTACAGTTTACTTGCCTCTTGAAGTGACAGTATTACTGAAGTTGCCTGTAAAATTAGGAATTCATAATATATAAACTGAGGACAAGATTCTTGATATGAAAATATTCTTAGGGGTGTACTAAATTCCTTTTTAGGTCCTGTGAAAGTGCAAGTTGCATGCTGCTACAATGTCTGTGTCATTGTTTCCTCAGGGTAACTTGTATGAATTTCTGAAGCTTACTGGCTGGAGGGGCTCTAAGGTTCTCTACTTTGGCGATCACATTTACAGTGACTTGGCAGTAAGTAGTTTACTTTCACAAAACAGGGTAAAAGATGAGGCTTTTTGTTAGTTTTCCTCTCTCCCTCCGCAGTGATTTAATATATCACACTTTCATTTGAGATTTCTAAATACGACAAAAATTGAGTTGGTTATTAAGCCATATTGCTTTTCTTCCAGTGAAGAAATTTGGTGCTGTAAAAGGCTGACCATGTTTTCCACCTGACTTGTAGCACTTAACTTGTTTACAAACTGCACTCAGGAATGTGTGAGTTTGTGTTCCTGATCCAGATACTGATAGTGTCAGGTGTAACAGATGGCAAACGCAGATATCCAAAGGTACAGGATGTGGCTGGTCTGGATGACATTTACTACCAAGTGTAATAAGAGCAGAATGAACTTCTGTTTTGAATGGCAGGAGGCAATCTTTCTGTCACTAATGGTAAACTTTCTTTCTTCTGAGATCTTGCTATGGTTTGTAGCCCCACTATCCGGGCATTTTCTTACTACCTTATGAACAAATGTGCTGTTAACTGTTACTTTAGAGTAAGTGACCACCGCTTAACTCTTTTATAATTGATTGCGTATGAATGCCTGGATATGACTTTCCCCTGCCAAGCAGCAGTAAGATCTTGCAGCAGCAGCAGATGTTAACATTTTTGCCCCAATCTGCTTTTAAAAAGAAAAGTAAGTTTCAGTGCTTCAGAAGGCTGAGGGCCAAAGGAAGGAGGACGGAGCTCTGTTCTCTGGCACGATGGAGGAAAGAGCACAGGTGGCAGCTGCCTCATCCTGTACTTGCCAGGAGGAACATGAATGGCTGAAGGTCCCAATAGGACCCTTCTGTCAGCTGAGTGTATGGGTAAATACCACAAACCCAACACACGGTTTCCTCCAGATACTTCTGATAGCAGCAGACTCTCATCTACAAGAGGAATTTCCTACTGTTTGTTTTAAACCTAATGAATTAGTGCTTATTTGCAAGTGCTTACGTGCTCTTTCTCTCTCTCGCTTTAAAAATGTGGGATTTGAAGCTTACTCTGAAATGAAAATCTATTGCCTGTTGGCACAGTTAACTCACACTGTTTAATATTTCTGCTTATACATAAGAAGCAATTAAATTAGTACCCCTTTGGGATAAACAATGGTCAAATTCTTCAGTTCTGTCAAGTAGTTCTTTTTTAAGACTAATACTTGTATTTTGTAATTCTTCTTGGTAAATAGGATTTGACCCTGAAGCATGGCTGGCGCACTGGTGCAATTATTCCAGAGTTACGATCAGAGATTAAAATCATGAACACAGAGAAGTACATTCAAACCATGACCTGGCTGCAAACCTTGACAGGATTACTGGAACACATGCAGGTTTGTTCTGTGTGTGTGTGATCGGCTCTGTACGGCAGAAGAGATCCAGCCAAGCCTCTAAATGCTGGACATTGACGTTGCAAGTGCTTTCTGTCTCATTAAAGTTAGCCAATGCTATTATTTGTGTGGCTAGTTAATGAGAGTTTTAACAAAATCTTGTTCCCTTCCTCCACTTCTCAGCCTGGATTGATTCCTGCTTTCAGTTGTTTAAAATGCACGTGAGTAACTTCTGTATACTGATCTCTGAAGCATTGCTCTTGTCCTGTTAGCTGATAAGGGTTTATTAATGGAAGGCTCATTTATGAGGGCATTCTTAGTTACCTGTCATCCAAACTTTACATTCCAGGTTCACCGTGATCCTGATTCACAAATGATTTTAGAAGAATGGAAGAAGGAAAGAAAGGAAATGAGGTAAGACATGGGAGATGAAGAATTTGCAATATGCTTCACGGTAGCCAGGTGTTCTATGGGATATCTTCCGCAGGTTTCTTTAGAATTTCTATCCATCCCTAATTTATATTCCCTGGTAGTTAAAGACCTTCTGAAATTATCTGTGTAAAGCAATATTATACCTGTACAGCTCTTCTCCCCTCTGACTCTTCATGCATATGAACCCCATTTCCCCGTTCCCCTTCTTTGGAACAGATGTTAGTTTTCTGCATGAAAGGGTAACATCAGATCAAATACTTTTCCTACTCATCTTGGTTCTACTGTCCCTTTATGTTCAGCTGTCACCATTGCTATTGATTACACAGCTTAACTTCAGCATGATTTAAAAATGTGTTTCTGTGTCAAGACTTAGGTCACTTCTTCAGTTTTTTAGATGATTTCTTCAGATTGCATACAACACATCTCAGAATACGCAGAAACTGGGCTCTGTGCTAGACTGGATTTAACAGTGAACTCATCACAGAGATAGGTAATAGGGCTAAAACTCCTAAAACTCTGCTGTCATGAAGGAGGAATCCCTAAATGGAGGGTGTATGAAGTGCACAGTTGGCAAGGCCAGCAGCTGTACCACCAGCAGCCTTCCCCAGAAATGTGGAAGTAAATGAAATGGGAATGATACTTGGCAGTGACTAATAACAGAAGTTAATTCCAAGATGTGCTTAAGCTTTTTGTGTATATTAAGCCAAATCTTTGTGTTTTTTTAAGAAGTCTTTTATCTTTGGGACAAGTGGATGTCAGTAGCATTTAGATGAAGGCAAAAGTCTTCTTTCACAATCTGTAGAAAAGAAAACTTGAGATGTCATATTTCTGAAGTCAGAAGCAACTTATCACTGGTTTTAGTGGGAGAAGAGTGAAGCTCTTCTGTTTGCTACTGTGATTGCCAGATCTGGGCTACATATGTGCAAGAAGTGCAGAAATTTCTTCTGTAGTGCATTTAAGTGGTTTGAAGTGCAATGGCAAGAGAGTAATGCATAGAACAGGTTATAGGAACTGCTTGCTTCAAGTTCTGGATGCTAGCTGGTAGAGATGTGTGCAGGTATGTTCACTTTATTCTATTTGTTTTCTTTTTTTGGGGGGACAGGGAGATGAACAGGAATTTCTTCAACGCACAGTTTGGAAGCTTATTCAGAACTGATGAGAATCCAACTTACTTCCTAAGACGTCTCTCTAGATTTGCAGATATCTACATGGCATCATTGAGTTGTCTCTTGAGCTATGAGCCTGATTACACGTTTTATCCAAGAAGGACTCCTTTGCAGCATGAACTTCCTGGCTGGTCAGACCAGCTGTGCACTGGTACATTCAGAATACCTTTCCTACAAGAGACAGTTCAGATCAAATAAGCACTTGGCTCGTTCTCTCTAAAATGGGCAAATAGATTTTTTTTTTTTTTTCCCTCCCTGAATGTACATGTATTTTATTTAAGTCACTTAAAATCTGTTATCTTGATTTAGATGGAATTCATACTTGTTCTTGTAAGCATTGTGCCTATTTTCTCTTCTCGTGCTTGGACACGTGAAAACTCCTCTTACACACAGAAGAGATGATGGACTGCCAAAATAGTAGTGAGCTGGGAGGGCAAATGTGAGGAGAAGGACTGGTGGTGTTCTGGGGTGGTTGTTTTTGTTTGTTCATTGGAAATTTTGATCTGTAGCCTGTGGTTTACAAAGAAATACCTATACTCTCTGTTCTGGCCCTGTTCAGCACTCCAGCTGGAGCCTGTAATGGATCTTGGCCCTGAAAAGCTTAAATCCAGTATTAGTGTTTCAGTGATACACAGTTAGTAGCCAGTTTATGGTAAGACTGAGAGGGGTGGTGTACACATTTTGACTTTCCTTGTTGCCGTAGCTAGAGCCATACCTGTCACTGAACTAACTGCTGTAGTGCTGGTGTGGCTCTGCTGCATTGCAGTGATTACAGCACAGCAGGGCTCAGGCTGATGGGCTTTTTCTCCTATCTGTGCAGTTTCTGTTCTTGTAATATGTGTGCTTGGCTGTAGGTGCATCTGAGCCTAAAACTGAAAGTGGCAGGAACTTGGGCTGCTTCAGCTTCCTTTCGTTAACTTTTAGACACCTTTCTTTTAAGTTTCAAAACACTTTAAATATCTACCCTCTTGATAGTAAAGCCATTTCAAGAGCTCTTGCATTTTGCATTTCAAAGTGGAGGCAGATCTCTGTCAGGCTTTATATTGATCCTAAATGCTGCTTTTAAAAATTTTAACAGTGTCTTACAGTGGTATGCAATGTGTTTTTGCTGTTCCCTAGGAGAAGAATGTATTTCATATAGCCTTCAGTAATGTTCTTTACAGTCAAAAGTAAACACGCACAATGGGCAAATGAGTTGAAAGAAAAATTAAGAAATGAGAAAATGAAAACCAGAGTTTTCTGATGACATTTTTTTAGCTCAAGCCCTGAAAGCTGAATTGGGGGTGGTGGACGGTTTGCATCAAGCAAAATAATTTTGGCGGTGCAGATTAGAAGTTTTATTGGATTACTGAAATTGCAGGTAATGCATGAACACAAACTCTGGGTAACATATATGTTCCAAAGATTTGAGCTAAAAAATGTATATTTTGCACAAGGAAAACATCTGTTGATGTGTTTCCTCAAACAGGCACTTTATAGAACTGCTATATAGTTTTTAAATAAGGATGCTTTCCTTTCGCTGCACCCAAAGGAAATGTGTTTTTTTTTTTAAATCTGGTGGTTTCTACCCCAGCCATTTTAGAAGGCAAATATGATTAATATTTTTCAAATTTTAGTTATTAAAGGCTCTGTTTTTAAAAGCATATAATTAAACAAAATATATAGCATATGGTATTCTTCACTTCATTTTGGGATATCACTTGCTGCCTACCATGATCGTCAGGTAAACAAACTTTTGATGACCAAAAGTTTTCTTGGTTTTTTTTGTTTTGTTTTGTTTTTAACCTGTCTGTATTATGTGCAAGTACTTATATCGAATTTCATATGCAGTATCTTTCATATTTTTAAAAGCATATTTGCAAAGTAAAGAATGTATTCTAATCTAGCCTGCACAATTTCATAAGTAATTTTCCTGTATGCTTGAAATCAGTCTGAAGTCCTCAAGAGGTGATGATAGATTTTTATGTTCATGGTTTTCTTGTCCTCCTGTTTCAAACTTGACGTGCAACACTCCTGAAGAGTGTGTGTGTGTATTTAAACAGATGAATATACTTGAAATGAGTAAGTTCATCTGACAGTCCTGCTGTTTTGGTGGAAGAAAAAGATAAAGTTTTGCAAGAAGTTAGTTTGGCTTCATCAGGAGACTTGGTGGTGGGACTGTGTGAGAAATATTTAACTTAACTTGATAATGAACTGTGGGGATGGAAGTATCTCCAATTTGCCTTCAGTTCTTTATCCTAATGCTCAGCTAGAACCGAACTTGGTGTTACGTGTGTGTAGCACCTCTCATGCTCCAGAGATTTCAATGCACTGTTTTTAAAACAGAAAAAATCAAACCACCCCAAACCACTGTACATTCTCCATCTTACTACCAGCAAATAATAATACTGTGTTATTCAGTTCTGCTTATTGAATTTGTTAATGTTTTGTTGCTTATAACTCTGTGATTTGTCTTCTTTTAAAGCTGGCTAGGAGTCAGTTTGTTTGCCTAATTTTCCTAATCATCATTGTTTGCCTAATCATCCAACACAATTGTGTTGGATGATGTTATCCACAGAATACACATTTTGTTTCAAGATTATTTCCTCCTCTCCTCCTTCCTTTCTCTTAACTTACAAATCAAGCTTCTGTACAAAGCTATGTTACAACAGCCAGCTGAAGTAAAATCTTGTTTATATTGCATGACGTCTTGAAATAAACAACAATTGCATGAAAAAAAACTTGCGGGAGGGTTATGTTCCTTTAAAACAACCCGACTATATATAATATGAATTTAAGTGAGAATTTAAAGTGTATTATTTATTTTTCAGTGCTAGAATGCTCTTTACTTTTTAAAAATGTCTTACATTTTTGTAATGATTTCAGCTTGGCGCTCTCTACGTTACTTATTTTAACCTTGTTATGTTGCTGACTTCAAAGAGATTTTTAAGCATGTTTAAAGCGTAGTGTCTCTTTATATTAATTTTGGGAATATAGTTCATTTGAACACCAAAGCA
This sequence comes from Nyctibius grandis, assembly GCF_013368605.1. Taxonomy (NCBI): domain Eukaryota; kingdom Metazoa; phylum Chordata; class Aves; order Nyctibiiformes; family Nyctibiidae; genus Nyctibius; species Nyctibius grandis. The sequence goes on from NC_090662.1 coordinate 65,367,754, forward strand.
AGAAGAAATTTTCATTCTGTTCTATCAAAAACACAGAGAGAATAGTCTGTCCCTAAAAGAAGAGTTTAATGAATTGTGGAACTTTTTTGTGATAAAAATATTTATTGATTATTACAAAAATAAATGCTTGGACTATCTCTGGTCCCTATGAGCCTTAATATTTTGGATGACTGGGGAGAAGGAAAGAACGTGAGTTGTATTAATTGCAAAACTCTGTGGGGAAAACTCCCCTAAAGATGTGTGTGTGTTTAAGTGTGTGTGCATTCTAAATTTTTTAATATCTTATAGGTAAAAACAAGCAGGCATGTGTAGGGGGGCAAGAGAAGGAGTTAGGGAAATTGCTTCAGTCTGTGTCTTTCATCCAGGCATATTTGCACATTAGATTCCCTTGGTTGTGCTTGATGGCTGCATCAACAATTATGGATTTGCCTGCATACCTTGTTCTGATAGGAGGCATCCTGGGGCTGTTCTCAGAGGCATTAGTTAATGCCTTCCTGCAGTGACACCTTCCCTTCTACCTCCAACACGTGTTAGACACCAGGAAGCATCTCACAGGGGAATGTTACTGCTGCCAGCAAGAAAATCTTCCTTTTCTTGATATTTTGTGGTTTCTATAGTGTTCTCACAGTTTGCTGTAATGTTGAGGTTTTGAAAGAAGGAAATGAAAGCGAATCAAATTCAAATTTGATTCACTTCTAACAGTGTGGTGAAAATCGCAGCTGTTACTGCTGTGCATTGGTTGAAAGGCAATGTTAATGTGCTTGGTAAAAATACGGTAAGTGAACAAGAAAGTAGCTTCTGCTCCTCTCAGACCTAAAAACCTGAATGTGGACATGACATGGCAAGGGTATGTTCATCTTTATTGTCCACTTTTCACAAAAATGGCTCAAGTAAAAATTGATTACTCTTTGAATGCGCTCATATCACCTGTATTTCTTGCTAAAGCTGCTACCATTAGTGTTTCCCTTTGTACAGTGAGGTGAGATGTAAACAAAACACAGTCAAGTTTGAGGAAAGACAGACAAACTAGAGGGGGCAGTTGGGACAGAGAGGATGCTTGTGGTTCCTGCTGCTGAAATTCTTACAAGAAGGTATACTAGCAAAAAGTTCCTTAAGTTTAAATATACAAGTTTAATACATCTTCTGTTTCACACTTGTCAGTTGTAGTTGTAACTGAGCCAAAATGAAAGCGTAGAGCTGTAGTACTAGCAAGTTTAGGATATTTGCCAAGTTAGCAGTGTGTTTGAGGCCATTTAGAAGTCTGTGCAGAATAAAAGCAGTTAAGTAGCAGGCTAGTGAAAGTCATACTTTTCAGAGAAGTGTCTGTTTGCTTTTGGGTAGGATAGTTGAGACTCAGGTTTGCATTTGGCACTTGTGGTTGGTACTGCTCAGATACAGCCACCGCTTCTGTGGTTGGTAACTGTGAACTCTATAGACTGCATCTTAAACATAGCTGTGCTCTTTTGGTTTTTAATTTGTAATGAGATTTTATTCCCTGAAACGTAGGTGCTTTTTTTTTTCTGCAGTAAGTGTAAATAGAAATGTGTTTTATAATTGACTAATGCCAAATTCAGTCTTCAATTCTCATCATGAGGACCACTCATCACAAGCTGCTGGTCATCTGAATCCTATAAAATAGAAGAAAAATAAAATCAGACTTGAACATTGCATTAAGAAATGAGAGACACTGTTTGGCAAATTTGCCCATATAGATGGCATAGTTTGCACCTGACACTTTTGCACCAAACAAGTCTCTTTACTGGATGCAAAAAGGTTTATTTTGATTTTAGACTCCACATCTATGTATATGAGAGTCTTGCTAAATTGGACCATCGAGGCTCTTCAGATACCCTGGCTTTACTCAATCTTTTCTTCCCTTGTTTCCCAGCCCCCTTCCTGTTGCATTTCAGATTCTTTGCAGAGTGCTGGCATGGCACTCAGCTGTGTTGCAGCAAAGAGAAGAGAAGACAAACGTGGAAAGCTTTTTAAGTTTGTATAGACATGTCACTGGCATCCAGCAGCATTTGAAGTCCAATTTAATTCAGCTCTCTTTGAAGGTAGACCTGAGATGCAGCTGTAGACCACAGACCCAGTTTCTGGCAGTGGTGAGACAGGAAAGCCAGGAACTTGAATGATGTTTTCCTGAATTAATTTTTCTTTTTTTCCAGCTAGACATTTTCCTTTCATGAAGTTGTGCCCTCTTACCATTATTTTACTTGTATCTCAATCGCCAATCAAAATGAACACTTACTGAGAAGAGATCGTAAGTAGGTTCTGGTGGAGTCAGTGAGGAAGAACTTTCGTAGGAGGGGTTGGTGATATTTGAAGGCTGTGACTTGTCCAGTGATGTTATGTCAGTGTCATCTTTTGACTACATAAAATCACACAAACTTACTTAAAATCCATCCTCCTCCTAACAGTGCATTGAGTGGGGCACTTAAGCTTCACTACTGACTGGTGCAGTGTTGTGACTGAACTGGCTTTATCATCTCAATCAGCATCTCTGGGCATGAACTGTGTCCTGGGTTGTTGTATTATCTCAGGTCACTTAACACTGGTACCTTTTTTTCCTCTCCTTTATTGTTTTAAAGCCTCAGCAAAGAATGGGAGAGGAAGTGTTGCCCTGACATTGTGCCTGGGATATAAGGTACCTGGTTGGTCCTGAGTGCCCTCATTGAAACTCTGTAAAAATACAAGCATTTCCCTGGGCTCATGGCTCCTGTTTTTGTTTCTAGAAGATGATTCACATTATGCAGGGTGTAGAATAGGAAGGGATTTCTGGTTACTTCTAGGTAGACTTTCTTTTGGATTGATTTTTGTGTATTTTGTGACACTTTTTTGTCATCCCTTGTCTCTGAGTAGCTTGGCTGTTGCTGGCTGGTTTAGCATCATCATGATACTGCACGAGGCTAGCAAAGTTAGTTAAGAGAAAGCAAGTGTGAGAGTGCATCAGTACAAAAATTTGCACTTTTCAGTCCTGACAAACATTTCAATTTGCTTGTCTCTTGAATCTGGCCTTTTTCCTATCAACTGTTTCAACCTCCAGAGCAGCAAAACTATTAGCAGTGTCATGGAGGAGGGGGAAGAGAAGAGGTGCCATTTCAGTAGTTGTAATCACCTGTTTCCCTAAGGGTGAGCTTTCTGGTGAGGCAAAGGCTTCTTGCACTGATGCTGTGCAGTTAAATAAGCTTTTGGCCAGTCCTTGGTATTGGAAGTGTCTGTGAGAGCAGGAGCCCATCAGGTACCCTGGAGGGAGAGGTCTGGGGAGCAGTAGGCAAATGTAAGCTCATGTCCAAGAGAAATGTTGTGAGCCTTCCCCACTTTCTCCATGTCTTAGTCTGAATGGTTCAACTGGGAAGCGATCGGGAATATTTCTAGCTTAATAAATGCAAGGAGAAATTGGAGGCTGTGAGTCTGGGAGGTGCGGTGGGTCTGGGGTAGTGCTGCCCCCCTGCTTCGTATTCCTGTCTGCCACCCACCTTGAAATGCTGGAAGCCTGTGTTTCTCTTCCTGAACCTGAGGTAAAAATATCCAATGAAAGCCACAATTCCAGTAACCAGGCAAATGCCAAAGAATATTCCTGTCCCGGTACTGGAGTGGAGAGGAACCTGGAAGCAAAAGAGGGTGAGTGAGCTTACGGGGTGGACACTAGTCACCTTCCACCTGAGCACATTCAGTGTCCCTTTGAGAGATGCCCTAGTCCTGAACTGCTTTTGTGCTCGAGTTTCCTGGTACGTGATCCCTAGAGACAGTTAAATGTGGCCTTTTGATAGTATTTACAAATTATTTTTTTTTCAGGGTACTGAACACTGGCTGTAGTACAGCTTCGCCTTGTTATGTTTTTGAAGTTGCAGAGCATGCCTAAGTGATCTTTTCTGGTCAGGTTTTTCAAAGTAGCAATAGAGGCTACAATGAGGCTGAAACCTCACTGGCCTGAGGAGGAGAAGTGGGTACCAAATTCCCTTAAGCAGTTTTGGAAATTTGTGCTACAAACCCTAGAAGGCTCTGCGTGTGTTTGAGCTTATTCCCCACTGCTTTGTGCACGGGGGAGGTGTTGGTTATTGCCAGCTGTTGGCAGCCATACCATTCTCTGAGCCCTGCTTACTAGGCCTCAAACCAAACCACATCTGAGATGAGGCCCAACTCCTTGCTGGTTAGAGGGACTGCCGGGCTGTGCAGAGGGTCCGCAGGGCTGGGCTCTGCCAGCGGCCCAACACCTGCCTTCTGTGGGTCACTTTTCCCCAAAACATGCAATGCCTTTAACCTGAAATCATTCTTCAGTCAAGCAGGCAAAATGCCAATCCAAGTATATAGTATTTTATAAATATTTTAATAAATATGTAGGTAAAGGATTGAAAGAAATTCAAGTGATCTAGATTTAATCTAAAGGGGAGAAATGCCTCCAGACTCTGACTTTGGTTTGCCTTCTGCAGCTCTGTGGCCTGATAAGACTGATATCATGAAGGTGACCGGCAGTTTTGGGGTGATAAGTTTGAGGGATCCCAGGGCACGCGGGCACTCGGGGTGCAATCTCCCCAAAGCACTGTGCTCTTTGCTGGCAATCTGGAAGGTGAAGAGGGGTCTAGAAATGAGAAGGAGATTCATATGCTCTTACTCTTGCTTTTCCATGGGATGCCCTAGCTCTGTGGCCTCCTGCCTAGAAAACTAATCATTAAACTTACCCTGGCAAAAATAATCACATTGTTGTCTTAATAGATATGCTCTCTTAATTTATTTTTTAGAAAACAAAGTAGTTTACATGGTGCAGCTGGACAGCTAAATATTGGAAAACATTTAATTGCCCTCTAGCATGTGAAAGGTATTATAAAGCCTGTAATATCATGCTGCTGTAGACTGACAGAAATTGCCTATTTGAATCATTTTCAGGCAGTAATTTATGCTTTTACCCAAGTGTGTCATTTCCTACTTGTGAGGATTGTAGGCTGCAAGGGATCTTTGTAAACCGAGGCGTGTTACTGAGTTTCTAGGAACAAGAAGGCTGGTTCGTAAAGGAGAAAGGGTTGCTTGTAACAAAAGGAAGGTGAGAAATAGGGTATGGATAGGGTTAATCTCGTGGACCAAGGAGGCAGCTGGTAGGCAACTTCTGAAATCAGAGCCTAGACGATGGGCTGTAAACATAAATGAGGCCCCTCCAGTGCACGGAGACGGGATCAGAAGGAGTTTCCCTGACAGACAGGGATTTCTTCAGATTAAGTAAGTGGTGGGTCTTCTTGCAAGGTCAGCTTGAGCCTGTCTTGGGCTGTCACAGAGTATCCTGCGTGGAACAGAGCTGGGGAGGGCTAATGCTGCACATCTGAACATTTCATTAAGGAAAACATTTTGTACTGGAAAAAAAGGCGCTTGCTGCACACTTCTCCCAGGGCAGCAGGGATCACTTTTGTGTCACATCCCAGTTGCACTGCAGGTGGACAAAATGTTTTTCCTCCCTTTCATACAAAGCAGTGAACTTTGCTGGTGTGAAATAAATAGAACGATGCTCCTGTCTCCAGTTTTGATTCCAGCTTGAAGCAGTGCAGCTGCTAACTCGACTTGCCTCCTCGGAAAGGACAGCACCCCTTTCTGAACTGTGCTGTTCTGCCACACGCTGTTTGGTTTTGTCTTTCTAATGGGAGAGATAATTGGGTAACTGGGCCCAATGCAGGGTTTCATGCTTGCAAAAGTAATCTAATTTTCAAAACACCTTGTTGTTTTGGGTAGGAATGAATGCAAAGCCAAGAATAAAAAAATTTCATTAGAAGCTTGAAAGATCTTTTTGGAAGAACTGAAATGGAGCTTTATAAAACCTCTGTTACAAAAGTGAGCTCCATTATAAAGTTGAGCTTTTATTTTATTTATGTGAGATATATGTGGGAAGAACTTTTTCAGATAGAAAAATTTGAACGCACTTCACTGGCACCTTGTTCTCAACTTCTAATTTTCTTTCCAAGTAACTTTTAAAATCAAAACTGTGTATATATATGGGAGGGAAACTGGAAATATATAGATGTCAGTAATGAATTTGGGATGATATAAGATACAGCCACCTCCCACTACCCCAAAAAATCACCATGTACTTACAGGTGCTGGTGGAGCCTTTAAAGGCTCTGAAATGATGTGGATTATCCCGTTTGAAGCGATTATATCCCACTCAACAATAGCACTTCTGTCCACGTACCTGGTCTTGCTCTGTCAGGAAAAAGAGCAAGGAGAGCTGAACTTTGACCTCCTCCCTTTGGGACTGAAATAAACCTTGATACTATTGTCCCACTTCAGTTACTGACACACAGAGAAAAATCACATGGGGGCTTACACCACTGCCTCCCCTGGACACCAGCCTGGGATGGCCCTAGGCTGGTCATGGCTCTCCTATGCATGAAGTAGCTATCATCATTACCTGCATATTGCCTTCAGGCATTTTTTTTGTCCTTTTTTTTTTCCCTTTTGTTTTTTTTAAAAAAAAAGGTTTTTGTGATGTTTGTGCAATTGCCAAGCTCTGCCTAGAAGTGCTGTTACAGCTGCAGCTTGCCTCTGTGTCTCTGTTTAGCCCACACCCAGGGCTAAATGATAACCAGTTGTTCTATCACCCAATCTCTCCTCCCCAACTGAGAAAGGGAATTGGGAAAAAGAGGGAGACTTGTGAGTTGAAATTTAAACAGATTTAATAAAATAAGAAAACCAATATTGATACTAATGCAAAAGACACAAAATTATACTTAGCTTGTAGGGTGGTGGCAAGTCACTTCAGGGATAGTAACCATTGAGAAGACAGGAGAAGGAGAAAGATAAAGAGGAGAGCAGAGCAAAGTGCCCCCTCATCCCCAGCAGCTTTCCCATTTATAGTGAACCTGACGTTAATGATACAGAATACACCTGTGGGCCAGCCTGGGTCAGCTGCCCTGGCTTTCACTGCTAATGGCCTTGATCACCATACCACGGCTGGCCACAAACTGAAACAAAATGTAATAGAAAAGTGGTTCCATAAATTTTATCCCTGCAAAACCAGGACACTCTGTTACAGCTGCTTTCTGTGCTGAGGATTCTACCTGCACTGAGTTTGCTGGCTTGAGAGAGCTGGGACAGTGTGGACGGGGAGCCGTGGCCTGCAGATTATTTGGTGGCCTACCATCAGTGAGTGGTCCCATTTGGCAGCTCATCAGGATTTGAGAAGGGAGGGGGATGGGATCAGTCATTGCCACCCCAACACTTCTCTAGACTCTGCTGATAATGGGAGTCCTTGGCTGCTTCGAGCTGATCTTGAGTCTCTCCAGCATTTTTGGAGGATGGGTTCATGGGTGTCCGCGCTATTGCAAACTCTGCTTTAAGTTGCATCCTAGCAAAATGGTTTCTTCTCAGTGAGCAGAACCAGGAGCTGCTGCCTGCTTTTGCCCCTGGCATGAGGTGGTACCCTGCTGCTGAAGCACACGGCAACTTTCTGTGCCCAGGGAGGAAGGGGCTCAGCTGCGGTGGCACCGCAGAGCAATGTGGGAGTCACATCATGTCCTCCTCCCTCTCACTCCCCCCTGCACTGCCCTGCCAGGGTCCTGGGGAAAGCTCGTGGGCTCCAACCTGGTGTGCTGGGACAGGTGGGTGCTTGGCTCCCTGGAGCATGTGTGGAAAGCGGCTGCCACCTCTCCTTCCGACCCTGGCATCCTGCTGAGCATTACTGCAGCCGGGGGAACTGGGGGCTTGTTTGGGTCCTCCAGGGAGGAAGAAAAGCTACAAATTTCCAGCCAGCTTTGAAGGGCCGGAGCAAGATTTGTGTTAAGGGGCTCAGAGTGTCCCCTTGGCAGCTTTTGAAGAAAGGAGGATTTTTTTAGAGGAGAATCTCATCTAACTCAAATATCAGATCAAAGTGATCCAAAAGAGCTCCTGGCATGCTAATTAATGAGTGATACAGGTAAGCCTTGTGCTGGTGCACCCGATCTCTCACAAGGGTATACTTTATTAAGGTGATTACTGGGTTTGCAGTATAGGATGGTTCTAAAAACATAAGTGGTAATTCTCACGCCAAAGGAGGTTCTCCTGAAAGGGGAAGGACGAAGGGAGCAAAGGCCACAGATGAGAAATTTGTGCGACTCTTCCTGCATCACCTATTTCCTTCTTGTTGGTGTCCCAGTTGGCATGTTGGGCACTCAACTTTCCTTGGGTCCAGCGCCATTCTCTAGAGCACATTTTAACAGCAATCCCACAGATGCAGGGTTTCTTATTTTCATATTCAACTATACTGCATCACCCACAGCAGAGCCCCAACCTTGGTCTCAAGGGGTTGCTGTCACGAGGTCATTTGAAATGCTTGGGCAGTGAGTATTTTCTTAATAAAAAATGAGAAGTTGAATGTGTTTTCAAAGTATGTGTTCCCCTAAAATGTCAAAGGATACTTCTTATTTGCAAAAAGGATATCAATTTTTGCATTTAAAAACCACTGAAATAGTAATAAAAAAGGCAAGCCACTGTTTTGTCTGCTTTTGCTCTGAGGAAGGCTGTGCTGGCATCTCCTGCCTCTCAGAAAGTTACCAAGAAATGGTATTTACAAATGCCAACAGTTGCTGCTCTCATCTCTCCTCCTGTCACACTGCTATCTCCATAATCCTGCCAGGCTGGGAGAAGGGTGGAATCAAGCCTGTATCCCCATCCTGCCACTCTTGCAGGCCACGTGAACAGCTTCCTTCAAGTTCTGTGGGTCAGAGCTTGGCCATTTGCAAAGTTGTACATTTGCAGTTTGCCAGCTGCTATCCTGCAGTCTCCGGGCAGGAAAGAGCCTTCTGAAGGCACCCTCTGATTGCTGCCCCCTATAACCTTACCGACTTGCTCTCAGGATCAGTGTGTCACCTGATTACAGGGTATAGCATAAGGGGGGAAAAGTATGAATATGAAATATTTATTAAAAAGGTACCTGTTCAGTGGTGGGGGCTTGATGTTCCTGGCCCCCGGTGTTTGTAATGAGGAGTTTTTCCCCTAGACGAGTTACAAGAGTGGTTCCGTTGGTCAAGTCCTCATAAAACAATATAGTGGCATTAGATAAATGATACTCGATGTCTCGCCCGGAAAGTGTCTGCAAATGAGAGCAAAATACAAGGAATGTTAACTGACCTCATTAATGCTCTGCATTTACCAGTAGGCTAAGTGCCTGTGACCTTTTTCCTCCTTTGCTATTAATGCTGCAGCAAGTGCAATATGGGGTAGTGGCTGTTGGGAAATCCGGATGCGAACAGTGGGAGCTTCTGTCCCTGCTGGCCTCTGATGGCTGCCTGCAGCAGGCAGTACCTTGATTCTGGCGGGACAAAGGATTTTACTCTTCTGTATGATGACCTGAAGTGATGAGCCTCAGAGATGTTCCAAACAGCTTGAAGATGCAAGCCAGGGCATAAACCCATGTGATTTGTTTGAGACAAGGTTTGATTGAAGGAAGGAAGGAAGGAAGGACGGAAAAAAGGGATAAGCATAGAAATGAAGCTATGAACAGATGCCTTTAATGTATTTGTGGGAAATACCAAAGCTGTGCACTGCTTTCCTCAAATAACTGTGCTTGAAGTTCATAAGCCAGAACAGACTTCATCTCAGGCAGACTCCTTTATAAATGTGTACCTAAAATCCCTGATGAAAAATTCTCTGTAGTGACTCAAACACCTGATAACCTTGCACTCCTAACTGTGGAAGAGAAACGGAAACGATGAACTCGCCTCTTTCAGAAGCACAGTTTAAACTATGTGAGGTTACACAGAAGTAATGTCATACTAAGACTGTATTTTTTTTTCAAGCTTAAATTTCACTGGGATACAGAAACCCATAATGGCTCTTTAAAAAGTGTTATTGAAACGAGGAAGGAAAAAAGAAAAAAACCCTGACCTCATTTTCCCTTAACCCGCTATCGTTTGGAGCAAAGAGAGTGGCGTGCACTGACAGGTCCGTGAGGTACCGCAGGAACTCTCTCCCCTTCCTAGAGCTGTTGGAATAAGCCATGATGTCCTAGGCAGAAACAGAATCCAGCTTTACTAAAGAGCAATTGTGCGTCCTGTGTGGGGAGCTGAAAAGATGAGACCGTATAAGTAATGACAAAACAGCTTTCTGTTCTTAGCCATGAAGCAGCTCTGGAGTGACATTACAAAAGAAATTTGTATTCAGACCCAGTTTTAGCTGTTGATTTGATGAGCACATCTTAAACTGACTTGCAAGAGTTGGGCCTCTGTTGTCTGTGAGGCTACTTATACATATAATGCCTTTCTGAGTAGCAGCAACAAAACGACCCTTTTAACGTTTTGCCCTTCCCTAGCAGCAATTCAATAAAATTACAAAACGTCGCTCCTTGTGATGCTTAGAAAGCTGGGGGCAGCTGTGCACAGAATCCTCTTTAAGCTAAAGCAGCAGTAGCATTTAATTCCCAAACGAGTTTTAGAAATCCAAAACCTCTTTAGAACAAGTAATTAAAAAAAAAAGTTACTAAGCTCTGATCTTGATGGTGCAGATTTAGACCACTCCACCTTGCTTTGCTGGCATGGTGGTGTTACCTGCTAGTAGAGCAAACACCGAGATACAACCCTGGTGGCAGAGCCTGCTTCGCTCTTCTCCCCTGACCGAGCAGCGCACCAGCTGTGGGCCCTACCGACAAGAAGTTTGTCAGCGTTGGGAAGGACGTCAGCACTTGCAGCAAGTTCCCGCTGCAGGAGAAGCCGTCCCCCACGTAGCCTGGCTTGCAGGTGCAGTTCACTTCTGGAAGGTACAAACACAGATAACCGTGTGGGCAAATGCCCTTTGCTGGAAGGCTTTAGGCTGTCCTGTGCATGAAAAACAACTTGCAGGCAACAGATTATTGTTTTTTTTAAAGTTAAAAAGAGGCAGAGTCTCTTGCAGTGTTATCTAGCAGCCTGTGGCTGACCAAAGGAACCAAAATCCGGCCTGCTGCTCCCCTTTGCACAGAGGGATGCAGCAAAGGACCCCCTTACCTTTTTCCCTGTAGCAGAAGACATCCCAGGTTTCACTCAGGTTGCCTCTTCTCCCATAGTCCACGATGCCGACGTACCCGGCGCCGCAGTTTGGGGAGGAGAAGGCAGTCGGGTAGCCCACTCTTTCGCCATCTAGCCAGCTGGCAGAGCACACATGGTACCTTGCCTGCAGCCGACATGGCCATAAGGGAAAAAACATTGGGGGAAGAGCTGGGTGGTGAGGCTGGGGGAGGAAATGGATGATCCCCCCCGGGGTGCTCAGGCAGTGGCTGACCCACCAGCCCTCTTTCTGAGGGTCTGAGGGGATTCTGTCCATCCATCTGTCCTGCAGCCTGTGCAAAGCTCTGGGCCAAGGAGCTGAGGAGACAGGGGCCCCTCTGAAAGTCAGTGGCTCCCCGTATGGGCCAAAGGAGCCTTTCCTGGGAAAAGCTTCCCTGAGCCCAAAGCCAGGCAGGATCAGAGGTGGGTGTGAAAGCCAAAGGGGGGACGTGCAATCCCATCCTGTGCCAGCCCAACTTTTGTCAGCATGGGAAGGGCTGAGAAACCAGCTCAACATGGACATTAAGTCCCCAGGAGTGCTGAAGCCAGCCCCACTGCCAACTTTGCTGCTGCAAGGGAAACATTTAGACTACAGGGCTCAGGGGACATGCAGCTACAGCTGCAATCTGAAGCTCACTGGGCAGCAGAAGGATGTTTACGTGCTGGCTGGGTCCAACCTCATATTTTGCTAGAGATGTCTCTAAACAGTGAGCGTCTTTCTTCCTTCCACAGATGGGAAGGAGCCAGAAAGGCACAGTCAGTCTGACCCACTCTTCTAAAACAAGTTTTACAAACCCAAGGTGTGGTGCTCATCCCACTGACAGCAACTGTGCCTTGTCTATAACACACTCAAGGAAAAGAATGTGGAAATGGCTCTGCTAAGTTAACAGCATTTGGGGAAAACATTCCTGGAGCCTTACATTAAAAAAAAATAATCTAAGCATAATTCTGAAGTGTACATTTCTTAAAGAAGTGCTAATAGTTAAAACCTCCATAAAAACACTCCGTAAGTCTGACTTTACCATCTCACCCCAGTATCACTGGAAACAAGAACTTGGCAACTGGTTTCAGTGCTGTATGAGCAGGTGTGAAACCAATGAACAGTCTGAAAACTGCTCCCAGCCAAACATACCCTGGGGCACGGGGAAAGGAGGGAAAATGAAGCTTATTAGCACACAGCAGCCCCCTTCCTCCTTCCTCCCCAGTTACGCTGTGGCTAGGTCCGCTCCAGGGATCTTGTCCTGCAGTGAGGCTACCTCACCTTCTGTGCGTACAGCAGCTGGTTATATGTAGCGATGGTGGCCGACTCATTGGCGCAGGCCTCCTTTGCATTCTCATAAGTCATTTTGTACTGCCCTTTTGGGGATCGTAAGTGGAAAACCCCAACAGTGGTATCTGCAAAGAGAGAGAAGAACCAACTCTTCCTGAGGGGGTTTCCATTTCTGGATGCAAAGTCAACTCTACCATACAAATACCCGTGAATTTTGTGAAAGGTAGTTAGGACAGATTGATCCCTTAGAGGTAATATTCCTACCTGGTATGCCCTCATCTGCTGCTTCATAAATCCGGTATTGTAAAGTATTTAAGCACATGTTCGAACTTTAAACATGCTTAAATCTCATTGTTTCAAGGGGATATAGGTAGGGGACTGAGTGAGCTTACAGACACAAGGATCCTGGCCACTGGCTTCAGTGCAGTGGCACAGGAACAAGGATGTCCCTCTCCCGTGGCATGCACGGTGTGCCATGCTCACCTTGGAAGTGGAGATCGGCACAGTCAGCGTCAGGGTGGCACTGCCCGTTGTCTTGCAAGCAGCGGTCGAGAGGAAGCTGCATCACCGAGCAGTTCAGCCCATCACCAATGTAGTTATTTTTACATTCACACTTGCGTTTGTCCTGGTCAGAGAGAGAATAAAAAAAGGCCAGGCCAAGTACTTAGATGACGTAAACATGGTTTTTCAAGCAACATTGTGAACTGCTGGAAAAATTGCACTTGATATATCCAGGAACGGACAAACAGGAAAGTTGCTACTAACAGTGATTCAACAGAGCGCAAACTCTGACACTGACATTTATTCTTCTAAGCAAAACATTTACACATGCACTTGGGTGCTTTGCTGAATTAATACCAAAGTATGATTCCATCCAAAAGCTAATAACATGCACTGGAGAACTATGACATGTAATGAACAAAAATGGGTGGCAAACCTGTCAAAATGATATTCAAATGGCTGGGCATGGGAGCATGAAAGGAACTCAGCAGCCCACTGATAGTAATAAATTGAGAACTATAAACCAAGAAAGAGCTGGTGACATCCAGGGATTGCAATGATTGGCAGCTGGAACAGATTAGCGGCAAGGCTTTTCTAGATAGCTCCTGGAAAACACATCAGGCAAGTCACCAAAATGGAACGGACAGGTGATCCCAAAAGCACCAGGACAAATGCTGGATCAAGTCACCGGCACAAGTTTTCCTCAACATCGACTGTGCAGGCCAAGGAATTTGTATCATGTGGCTGCAGAGCTTTTTAAGCTGAGTCCGGCCAACCAAAAAGTGACACTATTCTCCCAGCTGTCCCTAGGTTTAGCTACCAAAATGTATTCAATTTCAATTCAGCAAGCTCCTATTGCAAATAGCAATATCCAGCTAGGGAGAGCTAAGGAGGGGACAGAAAAATGACACATGCAAAAGATCCCATCTGCTGTAGTATCCCTTTCCCTAGAGCAAAGATGTCAAACTGTTTCTCACCCCTCCGGTGAAAGGATACCAAACTGATATGGAAAGTAGGCTGGAGCTACATAAAGGTTGTTTTGGAAAACAGGGACTTCGAGAGGTACGGAGCGCGATCCAGCCAGAGAAAAGACTTCTGCTAGAGCCGGGAAGAAATGCCTTGGACTTCCCTGCTGCCGACTGAAATAATTCAACTTACAGGTCCTACGACAGTGCAAATGGCGTGCTCGTGGCAACCTCCGTTGAACCCATCGGCGCAAGGATTTATTGGAAGGCATGTAAAGCCATCGCCTTTGTATCCTTTCTGGCAGGTACAGAAGACCTTCACCCCGAGTTGTGTGCAATCGGCTGCCCTGTGGCACCCGCCGTTGTTTTGTTGGCAAAGGTCTGCAGCTGCACAGGGAAAAGAAAACACTCGAATAAAGTTTGCTCTTAAAGAGGATGTTCTTCACAAAGACAAACCACCTACAGATTTTTTAAGGCACACTGAAAATATTAGAATACTTGTTTGGGAAAAAAACCCTGTTGCAGTTGCCTGGGGCATCCCTGAACTTGTGTGAAGCTATCCTTTAGGGCTCTGAAGCTCTTGTCAGGACGTCCTTGATTTAAAAGACATGGCACCACCCCACAGACTTCTGGCCAGGTTGACTTTGGAGGATTCAAGACATCTGGCTGAGAAAGAATGACTGTCTCTGCAGCGATGTTACCAGGGAACTGCCTTGCCTAAGGTCATGAAAGAAAATCCTATAAGGGAAACCCTGCTGAAAACCCTGATGTCTCCAAAACCTGATTGGAGCGCACTTCTTGCTCACACTGCTGCTCGGTAAAGCCTGGTGAAGCCAGCCACCTGCTTTAGAAAAACCTCATCTGTATATATCCTGAATTTGTTTCATTTGCTGCATTGTGGAAGGTTTTAGGTTTAATAGCCAACATTTCATATTGAACAGTAGCTGCACGCAAGTGCACGTGCAAGAGGGGACAACCTGCTTTCTTGTAGCAGGCTGTGAATTGGAGAGGGAGCTCACCTGTGCACGTGAGCCCATCCCCATTGTAAAACGGCTTGCACTGACATGTGTTGTTCTCCATGCAGACAGCATTGGCGGAGCAGCTCGGGGAACACACTGGTGGCAGAGCTGTGGTGAAGGAAAAACAACTGGGATGAAGATGCTATTTATATTGCAATGCCCTTGTTTCATGCAGAAAGAAAAGCCCTCATACCAGTCCTGCTAACTGGAAAAGCCTGTAAGAAAATTTTTTTGACTGTTTAGCTCTCAGCTGATGCTTTCCCTCCTGTATCCCAAAGACCCTCCACAAGGGAGGTAGGCACTTGTATTCCCATTTCACACAGAAGGAGTTGAGAAGGTGAAAGGTCCTGTTCACAGTTCAGAGCAAAGTTAGGGAAGCAGTCCATGTCTCCAAGTCAGTGCTCTTGGGAACTCCCTTAGCCTCTAGTGAGAGTTTCTGACATTATTAACCCTTTCTTTCTCTTCTCTATGCAAACCCTCTGTTGAATTGCAAGTATTATCAACCTATGGCTCCACACGACAGTCTGGTGACAGGAGGCAGAGACCTAGCTTGGTTTCACACAGCCGGCCAGTCCATCCTGTTTCACAGAAACATCGTCCCGTTCCTGAATATCCTTCGTCACACTGCCCGTTGGTCTTGCATTCGCAGGCTGCAAAAGGAACACGGAGGGATCACTTACAGAGCTGCTGTTGGAAAAGGGGAAAAGCCTTCTGTAGAGAAACATTGCCTAGACTGTCAGTTTAGATACAGTATTATCCAGCAATAATTTAGATAAATCTAGCCTCATGGTTTTTCAGCATGAGGCCAGTCAAGCAGTGGACCAGACTTCCCAGAGTGATTGGGCAGTGTCCATCCTTGGAGGTCTGCAAGCCCTGACAGGACAAATCCTGAACAACCTGCTCTGACCTCCTGAAGCCTCTTCCAACCTGAATTATCCTGTGGTCCTATGACTTTGTAAATGGCATTAGTTCAATGTGCCTCTGGCAATAAAAATGAGTATTGATCTGCATTGTGGTAGAGCAGCAAACTTCACAAGGGATTGTGGCAGGAAAGAGTCAATGGCTGAGCTGAAGACCCAGCCTGATCCTGTCCTAATGTGCAGCAGCTGCTAGCTGTGCGGAAGCCCTTTAGCGAGAGAGAAGTAAGGTGTACAGAAAAGAGTGTTTGGTTGCTGCCTAGGAGGTCTGTTTGAGTAAGGAAGCCAAATATGAGGTTAGTGAGCTTTGCTGTAAAACAGGGGCAAGTTACCTGTAATGTGGTTTTTAGGTTTTAGATATTTTTATGACTAAAAGCATTTGGATTCCTTTTATTCTTTTTATATGTGGGGTGTTACCCCTTGTGCCCTTCAAACTGAAGCATGAGGGGCTGACTTAATATACAGGTGGTGTTTTTTCCCCACTCTTTGGGCCCTGCAATTATTTACATGCTGAGTCCTTCTTCAGGAATTATTGATGGTTCTCTGTTTTATAATGTAATGAAGTAGCATCCTTTCTTGCCTTATTCCTTTTCCTGAAATATTGTTATTTAAAGAGGAAAATGATGTGGGATTGGGGGAACTGATTCTCTGAAAACCTGGTCCTGCTGAAAAGGAGTTTTGTCCTCTGGCTTTATTTCATTTAGCCTGGTGGCCTAATTTTTGGCTGGTATAAATATGCATTAAAAAGAAGGGGCTATAAAACTTTTCTGTTAGATACCACAATCTGGGTTTCAGACTAACAGCTCATGTAGTTCATGCTATGGTGTGCTATAAAATGGATAAACTGTAGGTAAGCATGATCCTGAGCATTGGTGTCCAAGCCGGGTATCTTGCCCACACTGCAAGGGTGTCTAGCCTATAACCCTCCATTGTATGCACCTCATGGTCACTGAAGGTGCACATGGTTAGGATGGAAGCCTTAGTATTGTAGCTTCCCATCTGAAGGCTTTATGTCAGGAAAGCGTTAAAGTTTCAAGGATGGTATCAATCCTGGTTCCACCTAGTTTACACTTAAAAATCACAGTGAAGTGGATTATGTGAGCAATTTCTTGGCTGCTGTCCCTCTTCACAAACTGCCTTCATCTCTGTGTCCTTTTGCTTTTCTTCTGCAAAAGTAGTGCATGGCCTTGGCCTCCTGCAATCCTTGAGGAACCACATTGCTAAAATGATGTCTTAACCTTTAGGGGGATGGGGGAGAAAGCTGTGGTGTAGTTGAAAACACTTGTTGGCAGAGGCTCTGCCTCCATTCCCTGTTACTTATGCACCCTACAAGAATAGGAGGAGCCTTGCAGAGAAAGCTAAGTAAGGCTCTGCCCCACCACCTTCTCCTCCCTTCTGAGGCCTTGTGTCATCCTTCTGTGTGAGGAGACACTTGGGAAAAGTGTTGGTGTTTAAAGTGGAAAGCTTTTCTTGGTTTACTTAAACTCATTGCTGACAAAATAGTTTAGGCTTGACATGGGCAACAATATGGAAAGGAAACTTAAACGTACGCCTGCAGCTGGAGCCGTATCTGCCTGGCAAACACAGCTCACATGAAGTCCCGTTGAAGCCGCTGTTGCAGTGGCACTCTCCTGTCCTGGTGTACCCGTCATCGCAGGAGCCGTGGTTATTGCATGGGGTCTCTGGGCCCCCTGGGCAAGCTGAAAGGTTTAAAAAAAAAAAAAAAGTGGCTCTTTAGCTCAAGTGCGTGTTTATTCACTGCCACTCTTTGTTATTTATTGTTCTGTAAAAATTCTTGAACAAGGAAATGCCTGTAAATGCATCTCTGTTGGGATGTGTAAAAGCAGCTGTGACTCTTGTGACTGCAAACCTTGTGCTCCAAAGCATTCCTTGACATGCTTTTACAACTCCTGTCAGAAAGGTGTTGTGGACCCTTCCAGCCCTGGGTTGTGCGTGCTGTTACCTGGCAGCTTGCTCATTCGGACCCATCAGTGAAAGGCACTGCCCATCCCCTGCCCAAATCCATCCTTGCTTGTGAATCTCCATGTGCCTGCATGGTGCTGGGGTGAGCCCAAAGGGCAGCTCAGGCTGGGCTGCCCAAAATTGCTCGGGACCCCCACGTGTCTGTTTGTGAAATCCGGACAGAGGGGGCCAGCAGTACAATGTGTGCCTGGCCCTGTCTGCCAGCAGAGATCCTAACCCAAATCCTGACCCTATGTGCCCTGATGAGAGCCTCAGTGCTGTTCCGTGGTGGGGCTGGCAGGTAAAGGAGCACACAGTCTGTTAGTGTCTGCTAACAAACAGCTGGAGATAAAGCTGCTCGAACTCTCACACCTGTTCAAAGCTACAATTTCTGAGCTCACACCAGTGGAGTTTGCTCTTGCAGGTGGCTGAGGAATCCTACACTGTGTCACTGCCATGAACCTGATGTCTGTTTTTTATGGTGACAGGACTTTCAGCTGGTGACTGATGAAGACTCTCTAGGTTTGGTTACAGCAAGGCAGTCTTTACTCTTCATAGCATTCACTTAGTTTGCTACTAGCGTGGAGTTTACAACTTGCTGTAAATGTGAAAAAGAGATTATTTGGGGTGGAAAAGCAATCATACTTTCTGTGTACTTCAGCTCTTGCAACAGGGTTCCCCCATATTGTGGCTGGTCTCTCTTTATGCCCCCTGTCCCAGCTTTTGCAGTTCAGCCTGCTGGGTGCTATGCAGCTCTGTTCAGGGATGCCATGGGCCGGTGGCAGGGGGGTCCTACCTTGGCAGTCTGGCCCAAAGTAGCCCTTGCAGCACTTGGCCGTGTGGATGACCATGAAGCAGTTCCTACGGCAGCCGTCTCTCCGCAGCCCATAGGACTCGTACGTGCACCAGTGGATCCCTTCCTGGGCATTGCATGTGCCAGTGCAGAGGGGGAAAAACACAGGAAGATGAGTGCTATGTGGAGGTTTGTTTTTTTTCCTCTTTAAACCACAGTTTCTGATGTACATTAAATCAAAATGTGATGTGTGAAGAGTACAGGTGTGAGGCACCCACGTTCTTGTTGATGCCTGACTTGCTAAGCACCATTAATGAGTATGGAGGGGCCGCTCCGAAGTCAACCGAAGCACTCGCTACAGTGGATGCTGCGTGAGACTGACAAGCGTCCCCCACCACCAATGTCTGGGTGTTTGCCCAGGGACAGCTTTGTCCCAGAGGCTTTATAGCATCACTTAACAGTACGGTTTCACTGTTGAGGGTTGTCTTTTTATTTTTTGCAAAGCAACTTATTCTAGTTTGCTTGTGTGAATTACAGAGAAGAGCAGGTTAGATTGCTTAAATGCATGATCTTAATGTATTACCTTTGGTTTTGTCCCTGGAGGGCATTTAGAATTACTGAAACAGCTAACACAATGCCCCTGTTGTACAAAATGGAAAAGAAAAAAAAAGTATATTAAAATAATGGCGAACCAAAAGGCTATTTGAAATCGGCAAAAAGTCTGGTTTATGAGAGCAGCAAATATGAGCAGAGTGTAGGTTTGTTATGTGTGAAACAGATTATAAGAACTCTGGAGAAAGAAGAGAGAACGACAACAAAATAGTTGCATTAATTTAGTGCCATGAAATGCAAGCAGTTAGTTTTGATACCAGAATATAAGTTCTGGAAGAAAAAACTTTGCTCTGGATTTAAACAAGCAGGGAAAAGATGGTGGATGTTCTTCAAACAAGTATTGATATGGGCAGCATCAGATCTGGATGTCTAATTTGGAGTAGAGGTAAATGGTTACTTCTTGGAAGGGCTGACCAGATCTGAGGAGATTATATCTATTTCATTTAACAAAATCCTGAAACCAAAGGTAGCTTCAGCAGATGGGATACACACAAGTATTGGTTTTATCACTGACATATAAATTCCAATAAGCTTTTTTAAGACTGAGTACATGAAATTTTTTTTTACTTCTAGGCAATTCTTGAAACCATTTCAAAATGGGTTTCAAAACTTCCTGTTTGTGGGGCGTATCAAAGTTCACAGAGGAAACTTCCTCCACACTCTCAGTGTCTGTTCAGGTGTGCTAAAGGATATTTCTGTGAAAGCAAGAAATGTGAGAGACTGAGAGCCTGGCTGACAGGCTGGGCAGCTCACTCTCTTGTGTCCTTAATACCCTGTGCAGTTGCAACAGCAGTGCCGTTCCTTTGTAATTGTGAACTTCATAAATACAATCTCTATGACCAAATTCGTAGTGTGAATATGTGTTAATTTAAAAGCATGCTGGGAAAATCCATCTTCGCTCATATTCATGCTTGCATTTGTAAGGTACTGTTCTGGTCTGAGCAAAATTACCGAAAACAGGGCTTGCTAAGCTGCTCTTAACTGAGACCGCTTATCCTGTGTGTTGCTTAGTGTGGATGCAGGATTTCTGTTGTGCATCTTTCAGGCATAGTGCTGCACTTCTTAACCTTAGTTCTAACCAGTGTGGCAGATGAAGCAAGCCTGAAATGGTGAGACTTAATCTCAGTAGTGCTAAAGCTGCTGCAAGTGTTGCCCTGGTCTCTGTGAGGACAGGGTTTGGCCCTTGGGCTGTCTTTGCCAGAGTGGGGGACCAAAAAAGGGGACTGACCATGAAATCCACGGTGAAGAAGCTGTCGCAGCGTCCCCCGAGGCTGGGGTCCATCAGCAGGCAGTCGATGCCATAGGCGAAGCCTCCATCAAACTCCAGTTGCCGCTGCACGATCTTACACTGTCTGTCATTCAGGAAAAGCGCACCCTAAGAGATGGGATGGGGGGAGAGGAGTATGACAAGTCATGAGCCATTATTCCTTGGGGCCAGGCTGAATCCAAGTCCTGCATGGGTGTTAGGGATAACTGCTTCTGCTCTAAACCAGTCTGGGGACCTCTCTTCCTATAGCTGAATGCTATAACATCACAGATGGGCAAATTTTTTCCTTTCCTGAAGGTGACAGAGTATGCCAACTCAATGTCCACAAGTTTACCTTACATGCGTTTAGGCTTAGCCATGTTTCCAGAGGCCAATGCTTGCCATGGATTATGTGGGTATGATCTGGTACATTTGCAAAGAAAAACGTGCCCTTGTTCTGGCTTAACAGGCTGTGTGCATGCCTGCAATCTTAGCTTGTAAGTGCTTACAAACCAGAGCTTGCAGGCAGATGCTACGTTCATGGGGCTTCTGCCAAAGCTGGGTTCATCTTAATAGTTTTCCATTGTGTATTTCATTGTAGAAGTTAAAATGTGCTGGTATTTCAGTTGAGGTAACTGAGAGCTATTTTAAACAAATAGCATCTTACAACAGAGGAAATGACAGCTCCAAAGAGTCTTACAAAGCATCTAGTCTGCTGAATCTGTTGGAATGGCTGCCCTGGTTTTGTGGCTGTTGGTGTGGACTGGTGAAGATCAACTGAGTTTTGATGCCACTGACACTTTCTGGGGGCTGTGCACAGGCACAGTAAGGTCTGCATGAGCGGATCCTGCAGCAGGGGCAAGGGGTAAATATTCTGGCAGGGTGAACACTTACAATCTCCCTGTTATCCCCACAACTAACGCTGAGGTTGGAGCCCTGCAGGGTCTTCAGTGAGGTGGAACGGGGTAGCTGGTAGGCCAACACCTGGGAAGGGAAGGAAAGAGGGGAGATGCACATGTCTGGGCTTACATGTCTTGGCCTTGGCAACGCTCCTAAAAAACAAGGGCTTACCGCAGCGTCACGGACAATGTGGAATTTGAGGTACTGCACCAGTTTGTCTGTGTTGGATTTCTTGAAGAGGAAGTCCTGCTGCTCCTGCGGCAGCCCACGGATAGCTGCGTCTGTGGGCCAGAAGAGTGTGACGGGTTTGTGAATAGGATCGTTGATCAGTCCAAGCAGGTTGTTTTTCTGCAACATACCAAAAATTGGGGCGGAAGATTAATGCTCCATCTAAAATGGCACTGACCCCATGGGGTGAACGTCTGGTGTAACTGGGATGCAGTGGCCTGTGGGCTGCCTGGTCACCAGCCTGCAAACACAATGACTTTAAAAAACAGATGCCTGAGTTGAGCTGCCCAAGTTGAGTTATGTGACTGAATTCTCACAAGTGTTTCATCACCCAGGGCTGCCCACTGAAAACAAGGCTGACAGCCCAACTTTGAGCTCAAAAAGTCATGCTTGGGTCTTGTATGGCCAAACCTTGGCCTTGTAGTTTGACATACGGTAGGACACAGTTGAGTAGGTAGGCGAAAGGTAGCTGTGGGTCTGCTTGATGTCCCCCCACCTCTGTGGGAGAGGGATCACATGGTGAACAGCGTTGTGTACTGTGTTGTGAGCCCTTTGGCTCCACTGAGCACCATCCTACTGGTGATGCTGTGTGCCATGTCTGTGCTCTTGTCTTTAAGGAAAGCGTTTAAAACCTTTGCCCAATGGCTGCTGTCTCTTGTGTCCTTACCTCTAGCAAACTGCTGAACAGGATGTATCCATGTTTGGCTGCAACCATTTTAAGGCTTTCCTACAAAGAAAGGTATATTCAGTAATTATCTAATAAATACATTATATGGGTATTTAAAAAGCAGATATTAGCTTGCTTTACCCTATAAGTCGCTTTTTATTATGAAATCAATGCCACTGCAAAAGGCCTGTGCAGAAGTCCCCTTATACTGTTAGTGTAACTGTAACTCATGAATGAATTTTAAATATAACATTTAACTTATTCAGAAGTGTCAAATGATGTTTGTATAAGGTCTTTTTAGTATCACTGTTTTTTTTTGTGACTTGCATGATTTATATATCTAACAGTAACCATTTATATGTCTAATAGTAACCATTTATATATTTGACAGTAACGATTTATATATCTAACAGTAACTGTGGAAAAGCCCCTGGGTTGAGAATGGCAATAAGCTGCACATACCTTTTTAAGGGGAAAATCCTGCATATGTGATGGGACCAGAATTTGGTTTATGACATGGATCACGCCATTTGTGCCAACAGCATCGCTGAGTATAATTTCAGCTTTGTTGTTCAAAACCAACAAGTTCTGGAAAGGCAACAAAAACACTTTTTCTGTGGAACCTTGTGGGTGGGTGAGGCTGATGACAAATTTCTTTGATATGGTGACCTCAGACCATCCTTTCTTTGCAGCAAACAATAGCTTCTGTTTTAATAAATTGCCCGTTGCTTTTTCAAACTCTCATCATGCTCATAAAGCCAGAGTCTGAGGATAAAATAACTTGTGTCAAAGCAAGGGTTGTACAACTCCACCCTTCGCATAGCAGGTAAGTGCTGAACACTTCAGCTGAATGGGCGACGTTCTTTTAATGCTCTTTATTTTTGTGCATCAGAAGAGGAAAGGCAACCATTCAGGCTTTTAAAAATAGCTGAATGAGAGCAGATTGTTTTATTATTCTGTCCCCTGCCTCTTCATGCTCTGTTACCTGAGAGTAGCTGATGTGTATTGGGTCCCCATGGAGAGAGGTGATGTTGGTGATTCTTGTCAGGTCATTGTACAACAGACTGGCACAACCCACCATATGGTACCGGAGGACTTGAGCCATCACTCCTTTGGCAAGCCAGTCCTTCACCTGCAGCAGAAAGTGGAGGAGTTGAGCAGCAGCTGAGCAAGGCATCTGAATCCAAAACCTCATGGCCAGCTCACCAAAAACTTCTGGCCTTCTTACTTACTCGTGGGTCGCTGTTTAGTACGTCTGTGCGAGGTACAAACAGAGTGAAAGGGCCAGGGCCTGCAATATCTCTGATAGACAAGGCCTGCCAAATTGAAGAGGACAAAGCAGTAATGAGTCGTTAATGCACATAACGTCATGCAGTGATGGGGACAGCCCTGTGCAGTGGGAAGTGGTGCCCACAGCCCTGTTACTGTTGCACGTTGGGTTCCCTTCCCTGCAGTACAAGGGTGAGAGAAACCCTTGTACTGTGTAGACTTTCCTTCTCAGCCCCATCTGTCACCACTGCCCATAGGTATCAAATGGAAGGTTTCGGCTTATAGCCAGGGCTTCATTTCCTCTGCAAGAACAAACAGGAGGTGAGGGAAAGCTCTCAACCAACACTAAGCATAGGGAGGATGGAGAAGGGCTATTCCCTCCTGGGCAAGAGAAGATAAATAAACTCTTTCATCTTGAGACAGTCAAGAGTGGATATATGCGTGTGTTTGTATATGCATTTAACTGATACGTGGTCGCTTGTAGGTTGCTTGTAGTTGAAGGATGTTGGTATGTGCCAGACTCATGCCTGCTCCCTACTCCTTCCTTGAGGCAAAAAAAAAAAAAAGAAAGAGGGAAACACCCCCCACTTCCCCCCCCAAAAAAGTACTTGACCTTTTCTTACCTCTAAGTGGAAATAAAACCTAGATGTATTGGAGTCCCTGAGAAGTTCCTGCAATCAAGAACATGACTTTGTAACAGTGCTGCAAACGTGGGGCAACATCTGTGGAGTACAAACAAATGCAGCACTTGGAAAAGAAAGAGAACTTCTGGTGTGGAGTAAATGCTGTCCACCTGCATTGCTCCTGTTCTTTTCTTACCTTGCTCCATCAAAGAACAGGCTTCTTTGAAACCTAAAAATATCTATTAACTCCCTAGTACTGCAGTCATAATGATTGTCCATCAGTTGTGATGTGTTTTATTTTTTTTTTGAGGCAGGTAAGGTTATCTTGCAGCATCCTGTTCCTATTCCCGGTTTCTTGGATTGAGATTATTTCAAGTTCTGTGGTAGATTTACCAATTTGTTCAAGAAAAAAAATTGTCATGTTTCAAGAGACGAACATTGTATTAAATAACCATCTGAAGAAAAATAAGGGGCAGCAAACACGTGCAGTGCTTTACCTGGAAGATATTGCCTCGGCACTTAAATCCATCCCCAATGTAGTTATGTTTGCAGGTGCAGGTCCTTTCTGTCAGCTCAGTGTCATTACAGGTGGCAAATTCACTGCAGCCTCCATTGTTCTTGTAAGATTAAAATTTAAAATATTTAATTCCTTCATTGCCAGGTGTACAGAACAATTCTAGTTCACCACTTTTTCCCCCAATGTGTATCACTTAGAAAGACTTAATCCCAACAGCTTTTTGAAACCAGATCTTAGTGGAACTTCTAACTTTCTTGCAAAAAATGAAGAGCATTTAAGGTTCATAAGAAATAACTCTCCTTTTATGCAGAGGATGTAGCTTTGATTCTCTCCTTATACCTTCAGATCATGGTGTTATAAGGATCCAAAAGATTTCCAGGCAGGTTTCGTTCTGGGCCTTAGTAATGAGTCTTAGCTACTCTGCCAAGACAGCATTGACTTGTACTGAAGGGAACTATTTATAGCTGTAAATCACTTTTATGGTGCTAGGAGCCTGGATTTCTGGAGGAGCATTAGCATGGACTGTCTATTGTTCTTCATCTGTCTGATGGCCAAGGCCAGCTGAAATGGGGACTTGCTGCATGTGCTCTACTCTAAAACATCTGTCTGCCCCCGGGTGCACCACCTAGTGTGACCTAAGGCTTGGAGCAGCAATGATGCACCTCACCCAGCTGTCTGCCTTCAGGAAGCTCTCTGTGATAAGGGGAGATGTTCCTCGTCCAGGAGCAGTGTGCTGGGGTTCAGGGCTCTGCCCTGTCACAAGTGGGTGCTCCCCAGCTGGCACCTCGGTTTTGCAAATAAGTTTTTACCCTGGACTTGAGAGCAAATCAGGAAAAATGGAGAAGCCATCTTGTTTTCTTTCCTTGTGCTTGTTTCATGGTGTCCTTTCTGTTGCCGGTCATCTCAGGGATCCTTCCCACGGGCCACGAGTGGGGAGCAGAAGCTCCTTTGGGAGCTACCAGTGGGGCTTGACTTGACAGGCCACAGTGAGTACTGGCTCTAAGTAGTGGGTTTGGGTGCACTTGCTATTTATTTGGCTAGCTTTAGGTGAACTGTTGGCAATCTTGGTTTTATCATAGCTTCCAGTGAAGCTTTGCTGCACGGAGGTTTGCCAAAGCGAAGCCAGATTAGCCTCTGGTCTGACAGTAACACTTCTCAAGACTATCTTTGTTATATATATATATAATTAGTCTTGCATAATTAGCCAATTGGAAGCAAAGTTGCTGGAATAAGGCATGGGAAAAGGCAAAAGCATACAAAATCATAGGAAGCAGTAGATCATAACTTTGAGCTCCCCTTCCTCCAGCTTCTGTTTTTGCCCTCGCTCTTTCATCTCTGCAACCTTTCAAGGTTAGAGAAACCCTGCTGGCAGTCCAGGCTGGGAGGGTGAGAATTATTGTCACTGTGCTCAGAGCACAAAGGATTAATGTGCACGGGAGAGAGGATATATCGCTGCTGCAGCTTGCCAAGCAGAACAACGCAGCTGGTGCAGAGAACCATGTTGCTTGCCAATATGTAGCTTGCAGTGCATGAGCTAGCTTGTGTGAAATGACTGTGGCTGATTCTCAGCCTGCAGTGATAAATGAGGAACAAAATGAGGAGCGCCACAGGAAGCCCTGCATTGTGTGTTGTGGAGGGAAAGAAGGGAAATGGTTGGTGAGGAGAATTCATTTTTTTTTTCTTTTAACCTCCCCATCAAGAGAGGCTTCCATTCTCCCATCCACCATCTCACCTTCTCTGTTTCACTGTTCACTAAGCCACCTCTGCTATAGCTTGCAGTGTGGCTATCCTGTATTAAGCATCCACAGGGATGCATTTGGGATGGAGCCTATGCACGGCTGTAGGGGCTGTGGGGCTCTGCTCTGACTTGCCCCGTGGGCGCTCTGCCCTAGGTGATCCTGCAGGCTGGGACCTCTGCTAGAAACATCTACTCCAGGGACCCCAGGCCCTTGAGCACCTCTTTGCCCCAACATGGGTTTCACTGGTAATGACGCAGCAATGTGAGGACTTGATACTCTGATCAGGCTAGAGATATTTCAGACTGAGAAGGGGATGTGTATGCTGACACTTGATCGTTTCTCTTGTTCACGCTGCACAGATATGGTCCCAAATTGCACCAGAGGACTTAATGACAGAAGAATATTAAAAATAAATAGGTGTTTCGATCTACTGTGGACTATTCTCTTTGGTTCCCAATCACCTGGCTCCTAGAACAGCTAGAACTGGCCCCTGAGCATCCACAACCTGAACTGTAGATTTTTTCTTTTTTTGTCATTACAGGTAACGTAGTAGATCACACTTCTCTTTCTTATCATTTGAACGAAGTTCTTTAATTGTCTTGCCTAGAAACTGCAAATTTTTTTTAATAGTAATTGAAATGTTGGTAAGCCCTCTGTGTCCCAAACATAAAATTAGATAGTGGCTTTTCATATGAACTCTAGCAATAACAAAAAATTTGCTGAGAAGATACGACTTACACTTTACCACTACAGACTAGGATCTGTTTCTCTAGATCTGATTTGAAGTGTTTTTTTAAGTCTCAGTGATGAGTCCAGGCCCTCACTTGGGTTATGTGCAGGCTGTGGTCCAGGAAAAGCCCTTGCTGCATACTTAATTTCTAAAATAGCGACAGCACTAAAGCACATACTGAACCGAGCGCATTTAAAAATTAGCTAAGTTAACATAAGTTGATTCTGGGCATATCTGACTTAGTTTTGAATGTATGCAAAATCCAAAAGTGTAATGATTATAACAAGACCTTAGGTACTCTCCTTAAATGGATACTTACTTGTGAACAGAGACTGATGTATGTGCATCTTTTACCATCTCCAGAGTATCCCTTCAAGCAATTACATACTGCCTACAAAGCAGAAACAGAAAACGTGCATACATAGAAAGATGTTTGACTTTTTTCAGCACACTTACATTTAATTTACTTTTTTGCCAGATTATTTCATAGTGATATGATGTGTACATAATTTCTCCTGTAGCAGTTTCTTAGCCAGCATGAGCAACCATAGACTGAGATTGGGGAATAACATTTTCCAAGAGGCTCTGTCTGCCCTTTCTCTGCCTGTCCATCTCTCTTCTCTCTCCCCTGCTGCCCTAGTCATTTGAAATGACCCCTCTGAGACTTGCATGCAGTCATCTTGCTGGCAAAACAGGCTAAACCCCTAATTTGTTTCCCTCATTTTATTTGCATAGGTTGGTATTCCCCTCGCTTCCCTTTCCCTGTTTTTTTTAAGTGATGAAACATATCTTCAAAACACACTTGGAATTGTGTCCTGATGTTACTGACAGCTTCCCATGCAGTGGTAATGCATTTGACACGTCACGGTTACTCTGTTTTGCACTTGCAGTTGTCACAAAGATGAAAAGCTAACACAGCTGCAAAGAAACGACTTATCTTCCTCTCCAATTCACTGCTTAATGGTTCTCAGTTTAGAATTCACCTTTAATATGTAGGAGATTGAACATTCAAGGAGATTTCTGCAGCAGAAATAAAACTGGTAGGCAGTGTAATAGCAGTGTTTTATGCATCTGTATGACTGAAAGCCCTAGAGAAAGCATACTCACTTCTGCCCTATAAGTTCAGCTCTGCAGCGATGGGATTTTGTAGTGGAGGTTGTATTGCTGCGATGCTAGCTATATTCCCATGGGTAAGGAAATGGAAGTAATCATGTTGTAGCTACTGCTTCTATCATGAGTGTGGGTGTATGGAAGAAAATAGCCATCACTCGTCTTGTCTAGAGGGATGGGGAAGGAGATAAGTGGCTCTGTGCTCTCACCAGAAACATGCTGACTTGCAAATGACAGTCAAGGCAAAGAGTTAATTGATCGGTACTGACAAAAAGGACTGATGGGGTTATTGCCCCTTCTGTCTCTGGACAACTGGAAGGCTGGAGGTGGCCTCTGACTCCTGATCACTGTTTCCTGTATTGCTCCTGAAGAAATACTGTTGTGCAGCGCTCTCTGGGGGCTTACAGTCCTGCCGATAGCCAATATGAAACTATAGGGTAATGCTAAGAAGTGTGGCAATCAGGGTGTTCAGCTGTTTCTGAAACAGTTATAAGAATAGAAGCACTAATCTGTGTCACTTGATAGCCTGGGCCAATTTATTTCTCTTTTTCCCCCTTGTCCTTTCATACTTCTTTTTCTTTGGAGAGTATGTGGTACTTCTACATGGGAGATGCAGAACAGTGGAGGAGTGAGTGGATGCCGGTGTGCTGTAACCCCTGTACAAGAACTATGATTCCGCCTGTTTTGTTTCCTTGTAAATACTTTTGAGCTATGCTGGGAGAAGGGCTAGTCTGAAATGGATTTTTTCCATGGACAGTTTCTATAACAATAAAAGAAACATTATCTGGCAATACTTTCAAACTGACAGGTTTTCACATCAAAACCTCCCAAAGGAAAAAAACAACTGCTTGAAACAGCTAAACATTGCTTTCCTCTGCAGTTTTGGATTTCTTTTACTGAAATTAATTTTTTCATGTTTGTCCACACTCCCCCTCAAATACCTTCTTAAGGGAAGCATATACTTTTCAGAAGTTTTGTTATGAAATCCACTTTTCCATTTAAAAACAAAGTTGAGATGGGTAAATCATTCTTTACCCAAATGTAAACAGTTGGTCAGTCTTATTTTTCTGCACTGACACAGTACTCACTTTATTTGGTCCAGTCTGTGTGCATTCTGCATTTCCATCGCATCCACCATTGTTCTCCAGACAAGGGTTGATTTCTTTATGAGAGAGAAACAGTATAATTTAAAAAAGTGACTTCTGAAAACCCAAGAAGAGAGAATTTTAAGTAAAGCATACTAGGAATGCAGATTTATGGCAACTGTGAATCAATGAAACTCATTCCCTTAGCTACTTAATACCTCAGTGTAGGTCTTGCAGTTGTCTTGGTGAAGGCTAAAACCCTGCTGTCAGCATTTCTAAAACCGTACCTGGGGAGGTGTGGTACAACAGTGTCTAAAAGTCTTTTAAGTTTGCAATGGTCAGAGGAGTGTGAGTGTATCAAGCTGCTGAAGATGGGGCTATCCTTGTTGAGTGGTAGATCTTTTTTAATAAGCTCTGCTTGTCACACCACACCGCTGTAGTTGCATGGTTTGGTAAGTCGTATCAACCATGTGGCACATAGAGATGCCTTTGGCATCAGGGTCTATAGTATCAGGAAATTACACTTGCGGGTCATAGTGGAAGAAGGATCTTCCATCTACAGGAAAACTCCTATAATTTTCCTCTTTGTGATATATGAGACATAGCGAACACTTACCAATGCAGACTATTCCATCTCCAGTGTACCCAGCATTGCAGACACACACTCTATTGCCAGGCGTTGTTCTTCTGCACTCTGCTTTGGCAGAACAGCCGCCGTTGCTGGTCTCGCAAGCATCAATAGCTGAGCAGTGACAACAACCCAGATTAAAACAATATGTGCTTAAATGGCTTTTTGCTTTTCAGGTTAAGCTGTCTCTAACTTCTAAAGGGATTTGCTACCATTTTGTGAACACAGAACCTTTCTGATTTAAGAGGCCGTAGACTTCTTAGTGCCAGATATTTAATACATCTTATTGATTACAAGAGAGAAATCTGAGAAGATGCTTCTAGTCTGGAAGATAAGAATTCATCCAGGACTGACTTTCAGTAACTTCCCATCTTCTGATTCTGCCCATTCCAACAAAGCACCAAAAAAGAGGCCTTCATGTTCTTCTAGATTAAATGGCCACTTAAAGCTTTCCCTTAGCTTGCCTTTTTCTGCGCACAGATCAAATGGCCTTCTCTTGCAGGAGGTCTAGAGTGTAACACCACCCAGCCTCCTCCTGTGACAAGAAGTCCTGGTTGTTATTCAGATGGATACTCGTGCCAGTTCTGCAAATCTGGATGAGTCAGAAGCTGGCAAATTGAGCTTGCTTGGGTTGCCCTGAGAGCGGGGAGTGAGCCTTTTCTGATCTTCAGTGTGAATCAAATCAGCCCAAACATTGCTTTAGTTTTTGCCTCAAATGACCCCAAATTGCTGTTTCAGCAGCTGTAACAGCCAGACTGAGGAGATGACTTGTCCTGTAACTGGTTTTGCCTGGGAAACCTGTATAGGGGAATAAGGGTGAGTGCAGAGCTGCTATGGGTGACCTGTGTCACCCAGCTCATCCTGCACATGGAGAATTTCCCACTGTCAGAGTAAAATGGATTTGGTTGATTTATGCCAGAACAGAAAATGAAAGCAGCCAGAGTAAGAGTGCTAAAATCTTGGATTAGGACCCTGCCAGCCATTGTAAGAAAACAAATGTGCTTCTGTTCCCAAGAGAATTAGTATTTTAATCAGTTAAAGATTAAGTAAAACAACATTAAAATTAATTACAATCACTGTAGCTGGAAGCAGTCTATTTTGTGAGTCTGGATATCCCAGACTCTTGGAGGGACACCTAGAATAAGCTGCTGTTGCCCCTTTCTGAGAGTCTCCCGGATCTCTCTGGTCTCAAGAGGTTGATTTTACCACCCCAGAAATCTGCGCAAGTTCAGAAAGCTGAGGAAGTGGTAGGGCTATACAGCTTCCAATAGGTGGAAGTGCTATTGTACCCTGAATGGGCCTCTCTTTGCTGGGCTTTGTTGGGAAAAGGAGTGAAAGTCACAATCCAGGTTTAATTACTTTGCAAACAATGGGGCCTGGGTTGTGCACGGCATGTTCCCTTTTCTCTGGTCTCCCTTAGCACAATGCCTCGCAACTTGGAGATTTTGAGCCCTTTGTTTGCTATGAATCTGCACCTGTTGCACAAACTGGCAGCAATTCCTGTTTTTTAACTGGTGCGTAGGGAAGTGCTCATCTCTCACCAGCTCCACCATGACCACACAATGCTTCAAGCATGGGTGTTTTTTTCAAAAGGGAAGAAACAAAGTCCACTTGCCTGTGCAGAATGTCCCGTTCCCCTCAAACCCAGCCGCACACTTGCAATAGGCAGTGCCATTTGACAGGAGAAGGCAGCTAAAGAAGGAAAAGGAGGGAGATGACATTTGGGGGCGGGGGGGGGAAAGGCAAAAAGTAGTCAGGTCTTCTGTACAGCCCTTATTTTTGTGCATTGTTCCGAAGGTAATGTTGCATAGAAATAACAAGGCATTTAACCATACGATATGATGCAGTCACAACCATAAAAATGAACTTGGACGGACCAAGCTTTCCAAACGCATTTTGGATGTATTATTTTAAGTATTAAAAATGCACGCTTTGATCATCAAGTGTCCTATTTTCTCATGCAGAACTCCAGAATTTGCATGCCTGCTCACCCGAAAACTGCACAAATTTTTGTTTGTGTGCACACAATTTATTGAGGGAGCAGCAGAACTGATGCACAGCGGGGGTAGGCAGGCACCCCAGTCCTCTGGGTTCAGGTTTGGTTTTCTTGGGCAGTTTGGCCTTCTGTGTGCAAGCGTGGGTTTACTGCCCCATAAGCCCTGTATAATACAGGGATTGCTCCTGGGTGACACCCAGGGACAACGTCACAACACAGCCAGCACAATCCTGTCCTTCCCCCCTATTCCTGCCATGCCTGCACCTATCCTCATACCTACAGGGGTATGGCAGTGGATGAATAAGCCTCAAGAGAAGAACAGTCTGTTTCTGTCAGAAACACAGTCTTGATGCCAGCATGTGTGGGATCCCCCTGAGCAAATTTGAGCATGGAGTTTTGCCAAAAAAGCCTGGTAAAATATCACTGTTGCGAACTGCAGTTCACAAACACATGGGGGAGAGAATGATCTACACCTGGAAAAAAGGGGGTTTTCCCCTCTGGTTTGTCTGCTCCTACAGAAGAGCTGTGGTTGAAAATGAGGAGTCTTTCCAGCCACCTTTCCTATTTTTTTTTTAGATGTCTTGGGTAATGTAAATCTTGCTGTCTGGTCAATGATGGGAATGGGTGAACTTCAGTAAATGGCTCGATGCGGGTGACTTGCTCCTTTGAAAACTAGTTAGTGTCCCAGTATTGGTGCTGGAGTGCTGAGAGGATTTTGGGTTTTTTTTTAAATATTTTGATGTGAAGAGGAGAGCTGTTTCTTGTCAAATGCAGCTCTCTTTGGGGAAGTCCCTAGTGCTGATGACATTTCTCAGTTATGTGTATGGTGGTGGATAGGGCAAAGAGGAGGAGCAGATAAAGCCCACCTCAGAAACCCACCTTTGTGTTCAGTCTTGCCCTGGCCTCCTGTTTTCTTTAGTGCTGCAGGCTCCAGTTCTTTGTGTACTGCATGGTAGGATGCCTCATGTTGTCGTGTTCCACCCCCCCTGGCTAAAATACCATTTGTTTCCCCTTTTAACATGCACATTTTGAACTTCTTGGCCTCATCACCGAATGTGTTACATTAGCATTGCTCCTTAGCTCTGTGGTGGAAAACATGACTATTATCTATGCTGCTGAGGAGTCTTCATAAAGAGCAAGATGGACTATGCTTTTTGCCTTGCAAGAGATCCCCTTTTTCTCCCCTCTCCTCCCAATAAGTGGATTTCATACATACTTAGCACTGGTATGGCATGAGGCGTTACACGCGTCATCTTTGATTTCTGCAAGAGGAAAAAAAAGAAACAGGAATTAGAACCTTTTGGGTCAACATCCTTCTGGTTTCCTAGTCTTTAGTTCCCACCCTGCATGTTATGAGTTCTGCACTAGACAGCTGCACTCTCAGTCTGTGTAAAGACTCCACCTGTATAAATCAGTGAGTACCACTTAAATTCAGTTGTGAGGAAGAGGTATGTCAACCTATTGCCACGAAAACATTTCACCTATTGTCATTTATCTGTCTTTAGTCTGGTGAGTTTTGCACATTATTAGTTTAATTATGTAAGTGTAGGTTTTCTAAAGGAACTGAAATTTGCTCAGATATAGCAACTATAGTGACCCTAACTATAGAGTTAATTTCATTACTGTGTTTTTCCTGAGCAAATTTAAAACTGATATTGAATGCTATTATTAAAGTGCTTATACCGTTTTCTATTTTATACTATTATATGTAGAGTTCTGAAATATTTAATACATTTTAATTATGTCTAACTAAAATATAGTTTTATTGGATATAGGAGATGTATTAAACTAACACAAAATGATTTATTTGCTAATTAATTTTTATTGTATTAGCAAGAACATAATTTAACATCCAGTGTTGTATAGATAAATCAAGCACTTGAGAGGCTTTTGATCTGAGGATAAAAATGTGCTAGGTAACTATGCTCTGCCTAATATATAGCCTTAACAAATGGGATGTTCTTTTGGGACAGGTACAGGGTGACACAGGTAGAGAATTAGCTAAGTAAGGCATTTAAGTTTTGTGAGCAGTATCTCAGCTGGCTCTTTATTAATACGGTAATTAATTGCCATAGCACAGGAGTGTTCACCCGTATTTCACTGCATATGGGAAGCTGCTGGACATCTGGTAGGGCACTGGGATCTGATCATGGCTGTAGTTCTGCCATTTCCTGAAATGCTCAGTTCTCACCCCAGAAAAAAATGGAGGGGATACTCACCAGTCTCACACGTCACCCCTCTCCAGCCAACGTCACATTCACAAGAGCCATCCCCGTTGATCCCGCTGCTGCATTTCCCATGGACACAAGCGCATGCTGTTGGGAGATATGGGAGGAAACCACTGTCCCTGGGCAGTGTAGGGTAGCAGTGTGTGTGGCAAGGCACAGAGGGGAAGGAAGGGCAGGAGGGATGGCCCAGACATCTTCTGCTGATGGCACCTTCTAGGTGGCTCTAGGCTATTTCAAGAAATGCTTTGGCTTGTGCCTATTGGCTTCTGCCTACAGAATAAATCTAAATTCAAAATATGCTTATCTTTCCTCTATTCCCAAATACAGGAACTGAAACTGTATTTTAATGGGAAAATATTGGTGAAAAAGCAATACTAAAGAGGATTATTCTTGCTGGATGCTGTTCTAAGCTTGTAGTGTGCCAGAGTAGGAGGCACCATCTCCAAACAAGGAAGCAGAGAGAAACTATCAGAATGAGCAAAGAAAAGGGGTTAATGATGTTTCTAAGACTGGCCTATTACCCTGAAAGTGATGTACCTTTCTGGGATGTAGAATGGACATGGTTAGAAGATCTAAGGGGAAGGTTTTGACATCTGACAAGACTAGTGAAGGTGCCTGTGTGGTTCAGGGATGCTCGGTACCTTGATCACAGTTGCGTCCATATTTGCCTTCGATGCAGCTTTCGCAGGCTGTACCGACAAACCCCTCTCCACACTCGCAGGTGCCTGTGCCGTTGATGCCATCCAGGCAGACGCCATTTCCGAAGCAGGCATTCCCTGCTTTCCCTGGGCAGGGCTGGCACTGCTGCCCGAAGAAACCTGTGCAGCACTCCCTGGTCTGGAAACCAAGAAATTCCGTGCTGAGGGTCAGGATAAGGGTAGCAAGCATGTGGCTGCTGGGTATCATCTCTTGGGACTGCTGCTGGGTGGAGGTGAACTAGAGATCTGGATTTTTGGCTCTGCTGGTCTCTGGCCATGCTCCTTACTGTGCCAGGGCTCGGGCTGCCACCCCAAGTCCTTGGTGGGAACCAAGTGCCCTCCACCACCCCAGGGAAAGGTGGACAGTATTGCTAGGGACAAGCATGGGGTTACCCTTCCCAAACCTGTGCTCCCTCTGCACCACATCAGCTCCCAGCCCTTCCTATGCTGCAGCCATCAGCAGTCTTTAACCTTCCTATCTCTGCTGCATCCAGAATAAAAGGCCTATAAATGTATTTTCAGGGACTACCTTGACATGCTGCATGTGTTTAGTGGGGATTACGAGGAGGGTGATGTTCAGGGATGGGGGTTCCTGGCTTTTATGGCAACAGAAACTGTATACTCACAGTGATGGTTTTAGCACACTTTGGCTTGCACCCGATCTGGATGGTGTACATTCTCATGTTGTTTTCCGAGAGGACGCAGTATTTCTTCTCCCCTGCCTGAATGCAAATTGGAGAAGTGGCTCCACTTCTGAGTAATATTGATCAACTACTTTCAAATGTTTTAAAAAATGGGACATTAACTTTGTGCATGCTGTGCACTGACTCACACATTCACAATGAAAATGAAGGAAATACTTTTAGAAATAAAAATGCATTAGCTAAATGATTTTTGCTAGCAAACATATGATCAATTGAGCTTAGTGCCCTGTGGCATTTTAAAGACGTGTCTAATACTGCCTTTGCTCAGAATTGAACAGAATTTTTTTCTGAAGTTTGACAAACATTTCTTTTTTTTTCTGACACATTTCCTGTTCTTCCTAATTCTTCTTGGAAAACTGAAAGCCAAAGATCTGCAAAAACAGTTGTTGAAACTTTATCTTCCAGGTCTGGATACAGTTGGAAAAGATTGCTTGCAGAAGATGACTTTCTGGTCTCATTGTACACTTGTTAGGAGTTTGAGATAAGCACACATCCAGCTACTCATTGTCAAGGAAATGTTAATGTTTTTGGGCTTTACTCATGAGCACTTCAGCCAGTTACTTTAATGGGGTGGATGGGACTTGATCTGCTCTGGAATCCTATTACTGGCATAATTAATTAAAAAATATAAAGGAAAATATAATCCCAAGAGAGGGGCTTTCCCAGAGAAATTTAGATGCCAAGAAACTCTAGGGCTTATTGTGGTTGACAGGGACCTGGTAAATATCTGCAGTTCTTATGCATTGGATCTGGGCACCCAAAGTCTCTATAGTCTCCAAGTCTCCTTGTGACCATAACTCACAGCATATTGCTGGAGACAGATTGAGTTTGCCCTTCTGTACATCTCTGATTTGAAGGGCTAAAAGCTGCTTCTGTAATTCCTCTTGTAGCAAGCATACTACAGACCATGTTCAGCTCCCTCAGTTTTGCACGGCAGAGAAAACCTTTGCAGTTTGAGGAGTCTTCAGTTGTCCCAATGCATACTAGAAACTGGTCTTTTAAGATAAAACTATCTTTAAGCTGCCCTTGATTCTGCTACCTTGCTCTCAGGGTTGATTAAGTCTATTGACTGTAAGTAGCAGGCTGAAGTAACTACAATAACTTTTGTTGAAACTGAGGTAATTATATTAAAAACAGGACTGAACGCATCTATGCTCAGCTTTGATTAAAAAAAGCAAATTAGCATTAATGGTAAAATACTTACTATTTCTTTTGTTCCTGGGGGACAACTTGATGGCTGTGAACAAATTCTGCACTTTTCCTTAAGCAACACAAATGGGAGGTAGTTAACAGA
This sequence comes from Nyctibius grandis, assembly GCF_013368605.1. Classification (NCBI taxonomy): domain Eukaryota; kingdom Metazoa; phylum Chordata; class Aves; order Nyctibiiformes; family Nyctibiidae; genus Nyctibius; species Nyctibius grandis. The sequence goes on from NC_090662.1 coordinate 65,404,434, forward strand.
CTGTATAGAGCTGCAGACAAGGTGTTTAATAGAAAATGCATAATTTCCAGCTACGTTTCTAAACCTAGCCCTCAGGGTGCATAGTCAGGATAATCCCTTTGGTAAAGGTGGTGAGGGTAGCTGAACTGCTCAGCAAGGAAGAGCATCCCTACCAGCAGGTCTGTAGGGACACCCTATTGGAAGCCTTCTCCCAAGGGGAAGGAGAAGGAAAGTTATTTTTGGATATTTCACTTTGCTTTTCTAAAGCAATGCTTCCCAAAGGCCTCCCCCTCAAAAGCACTATAAGAGGCAAATTCTGAGCTTGGATATAGTTTGCCTGTGGCATAAGGGCAATAGGAGCTTGGAGATGGAAAACTCATATGGTGTGTATGTCCTATGGGGGGTTGTGTGTGTGATTCATTTGCATGTATAAGGTCAGTTTCAGCAAAATGCTTAGGTACATGTTGTACCTAATATACAATGCTTAATATTATTCCGGTTTAGCTAAATATGTGCTTAGTTTTAGTAAGCCTTAAATGAATGTTTAAGTATGTTGCTATGTTTAAACATAAAGAAAAAAATTTTCCATGGGAAAACAAAGGACTATGTGCAAAGCCGGGTTACTACCTGACAGAGCAAAGCTGGGGGAAAGTCTTGAGTGAAATACACTCAAATATGGGACTGTATCCCAAGGAAGAGAATTAAGCTGCAAAAGTTCACGTCTGTTAAATTTGCTTTAACTGAAGCACAAGTTTCTCTTTGTCTTCCTTGTCTAGTTTGTTGCATGCTCCATAAAAAAGGGAGGTACCTGCCCGTTTGCTGTCCTATTTGACTCACTCAGGAGAAAAGACAAAGGGAACTTTTCTCTGCCAGTTTGGGGAAACAACATCCTATTCTTTAAAGGAATGTAAACCCATTTGTATTTCATATGTAAAAGGAATGAAAGAAGGAGAATGCTTTACTCAGCGGGCATGAGGAATTCATGTGTATGTGCAGTGGTAATCTACACCTGGAATGAAAAGAAACATTTTTCCATACTAAAAATATTTTATTTTCCTTTTATTTTTTTTCCCCACTTGTTTACTTTACTAACAAGTGGCCTGGCTAAGAAGATATATTAGAATAGTGCATTACTATTATTTTCTGAAAATTAAAGCTCAAGAATTGCTTATTCCTGTGATACTCTAATTATATTTTATCTCGTCTGTCAGTACATTGGTTGTAGGATCAAAGCAGTCTTAATAGACATTAAAACTCTGGTAGGAATATCCTTTGTGGAAAATGCATACATTCCTTACTGGGAAATACAGTTACATGTATCCTGTATATTTTGGCTGTGCTTAGCTATAGATCTCTCTGATGGGCCTTTCAACATCTATATGAACAGAACCACTTACGGTGATCACGGTATCATTGATATCACATCTATTCTTCTGGATTTCCAGGACTTTTCCCAAACCATGAATAATTCCTTTGTCTGTTGCGACATTTGTATAGCTTATAGATGCATCATTTATGAATAGCTGCAAAAGAAATGCAATTAGTTAGAAAGCAGCAGAGCTGTTCGGTAGCTTTATGGTAACTGCAGCAGTAGTGGGTGAAAGAGCAATGTAAAAGCCTCACTTCATGAAAACTGAAGAATGTCATTAACTTCAAGCACTTGCTCGCATCCCCGTTTTGCTGCATTTAAGAGCTTCACTGGGCTAGAGGGCATGAGGTGACTTGCAGCCTGTTGAAGTTTCTTAGCAATAGGATTTGGCAGAGCAGCTTTTTCCACTGTGGGGTGTAAAGGTTTTGAAGAAGTAGCCTAAGGCAAGCCAAGAGCTGGGTTTGCTGTCTGTGGGGGATGATGGGTTTCAGGGAAGACCTCAGCAGCTGTTCTTTCAAGGAGGACTTTCATCATCTCACTGCTACTCCACACTCCCATCGTGTCCTCACCAGCAACAGCCCCACGAGCAGATGTTTCTTCCAAGGCTCTGCTGTGAGCAGAGCAAACACCAGGGCTGAAACTGCTTTGGTGAGAAGCTTTCTGTCCTCCTTTGCCTATGCCTGGAGGGAGCTCTGGGACAGAGAACAAGGAGGACCAAGTTCCCTTTCTGGCTGTGCCGCAGAATTAGGTGTGCCGCTTAATCTTGCTGTGCCTGATTTTCCCATGAGTGGTGTTGAAAGACAATTCATATTTACTGCCAAGTGATTCGAGCTCTTAGGATTGAAAGTGGAGTAAATCCACAGAAAATAGAATTCATGTTTTATAATAGAAGGCAGGTTTCTAATAACTCTTGGAAGTCAGATTAATGACTGCTTTGCGATGCAGGCTTGTAGCTGCTAGAGATGCACGTCCACCACAGTAGCTTCTAAAATGCAATGCTAAATGGGAACAGCCTAACTGAAATAAAGCTCAATCAAAGATCCCTTCAAGGGTGACTTTGAATTAAGCAGGTTTGAGAGAGACATTGCGCTTGAGTGACATCTTTTGTGCTATTGAGTCCCAGAAGCTAACATGGGGTGCACCGCTCTTTTTGACTGCATGTTAGTTTAAAGTTGAAGCTGGATTGGTAAAAAGCAGGAAACTTATTCTTCTGAGCAAGTGCAGACAGCAGTACCTGGCCGTTGTGGAGGAAGAACCCAACCTGGTAGGAGAATCCCAGCATGGTCTCTCTGTGCATGCCATTATGCAGGTCGTTCTTCAGGAGCTTCTCATCCAGCACAACATGATAGCGGATTTGGCCTTCATCCTGCAAACACACAATTAAATTCAGAGTTATGTAACAAATCATGGAAAGTTCTTTGGGATAGCTTTTCCCACAGGGTATAAGCCAAACACAGATTGCCTGAATTTAAGGAGAAGCTTCTCCAGCTGGCAGTTATTTCGTATTTCTTACTGTGGAGAGTCTACATTCCTGTCATAATGAAACTTTTATTGACCATGGGGGATGGAAGGCTATTGAACTGGTGGGAACAAAGTTTGCTTGTGCCTGGTGGTGTCTCTTTTTGGTATAGGGCTGGCTGACAGACTCAGGGAAAAGTTAGTCAGATGATTTTTTAGGACTCTGAACTTCATGAGTTCATTTGACATCAAAAGTTGCACATTCATGAATGCTTTTATAATCTTCCCCATACCCATTCCTTCTTCTTTTGGGAATTCCTGAACAACCTATAGATGAACATTTACTGCAATTTATAGGTTGGTGGGTTTGTTTTGTTTTTAAATCATCAAGGTCATCTTCAGTCAATAAAGTGCTAGAGCCACACCTGTTAATTGGAAAGTTTTCTATGCGTTATTGCTGGAGTGTATTCATTTTTCATTGATGTGGTTAAATTATTGTCTGTGGTTAAATTATTGTCTGTATACCAAAATTTTCTGAGGGCTTCACAAGGCTTTTGCATCTTGTTCCAAAGCAGGGGACTCCTAGAGCTCTCCCTGACTTGGAGGAGGAAGCAGAAAGGGGATGTGTTTGTGAGAGATTTGTAGACGTGAGAGAAGCTGGGGCATTTGGAGGGTTTAGGAGCTGCCTAGCCAACAGATATAGCGCTGCTGCAGCTTTGCCTTTGCAATAAAAGGTGCCTGTGGGAAATCCTGTTGCCTACTCTCCCCTTATTCTGAACATTCATACTGCTTCTCGCTCTTCAGCTCCTTCAAAAGTGTGTGAAAGTATGAAACAACTCCAGGTTGCAAGATTTGTTGCCTGGCTTTGTCCACAGGGTGAAGTAGTGGTCTTTACATCTCATAGGGTGGGACTCATTCTACTTTGTTTTCCACAGATTTGACAAAGAAATATTTGCAGGCAAGAAGGTGGGAATTAAGACAGAACTAATCTACTAAGGCATAGGCCTCCATCACTGTCCAACCCTATTTAATCCTCCTGACTTGGGTGCTTTGGAGGAAAAGTTAACTCTCATGCATCTCCATTTCTGTCTTTAATCAACAACAGAGTGAGAGCAAAACCTTGCTTCCAGCAAGGCCAAGAAATGGGGTCTCTTCCCTGTGCCGAGCTCTTTCCTCTGCAGCAGAGTTCTCCCAAGTTGTTTCATGGAGAGGATAATGCTTAAGCAGCTTAACCTTATGGTGGTTTTCTGATTTTCTTTGTCAGATTGCCACACCAGGCAAGGTTGGAAGGATGGAAGAAAGACAGAAGTAACATATTGGTAAGTAGTGGAAATGAAAAGGATTTCTGTGCATTTGTAACCCCAATCCAATGGGATTGATGTCTTAAATCTACATATGTGTCTCTCACAGTTTGTTATAAATGCTTCTCACACACACACGGAAATGATGATGTCATGTCATGAAACTAACTAAAATAGTGTTCAAAAGTCATTTGAGAGGATATAGCTTGATCATGCGTGAATTCTTTTGGCGAGGCAGCAAGCAGGACTTTTGCCGTGAGTCTGCTGGTTGGTGGTAAATGTTTTGGGACAAGTCATTTGAACCTTGTGTTCCTCAGTTTCCTGACTGTAAATGGAGACCGTGAAAGTAGGGACAGAGTGCAGCAGGGTAAATATTTATGGAAGAGGCAGGGAAGTATTAATGTCATTGAGCAAGTCATGGGTGAAGCTTCCTCTGCAAGGTGTGGCTCTCGATACATGTGTTCAACAAAGCTGTTTCAAACTGGAGCAAATGTGAAGAAAGGCACTGGGATGATGGAGGAAATGGACAGCTTATCTTGGGAGGAGACCGACAGGATTGAGGAGGCTGTTTGGCCTTGTAAATATGTCAGGGCAGAAATGCCAGAGAGAGAAAGTTGTTTCAGCTAAAGCATATTCCTGGCTTAAGAATAAAGGGATATAAACTGGACAGAGGGGTGCTGTCAAAATAATATAAACTAGCTCTGGGCATGAGGACTGAGGCCGGCAGGGGAGGTGGGATGGACATGTCCGCGACGGTGGGAGGAGCTGGTGGCCTGGTCAGGCATGAGGCTGGTGTGGGGCTCCTGGGAGTGGGCAGCAGCAATGGGGTTTGCCTGAGGAAATTTTTCTAACCAGGAAAATTTCAGAAATTTTTCTGAGCCCTGGGACTGGCCAATGGTGCTTGTAAACTAGGATTAGAAAAGGTCTGCAGAAAGTGGCTGGGGAATAGCGTTCCTGCAGGAGTGACAGGGCAAGCATCTGGATAGTTTTAAGGAAGAGTCAGAATATTTTGTGGCATTATTAATGATGGGGTTGCCAGTGGTGACAGGGGACTGGACTTGTTCACCTAGGAAACTCATTTCAGTGTTATTCCTTGTCATTCCTGTACCGATCTTCTTGGCAAAAAAAAAAAAAAGTCTACTAATGAAATGTCTTGGATATTATCAGCATGGTTTTAGTCTAGAGAAGGACAAAACCCAGAACAAATAGCTAGGCTTTTCTCTCAAGCCAGGAAAATATAGGTGGATCCATCCCTCCTCAACTCTTCTGATGTTAAAAACAAAACCAAACTTACTGGATTTCTGGAAAACAAATCCCTCTTGCTATTTCTGTGTCCTCTCAATCCATCTACTTGAAACTGAGATGAGATAGTGAGTTGTTAAGACAAGTCTTGTGAGTAATACGTACCAGAGTAACAGACTTTTTATCCCTGAGGTAATTTTCTATGGCATCATTATTTGGGGCAAAGACTGTGTATGTGTTTGCAGCTTCTATTTCATTTGCCAGGCTGTATTGCTGTTGTGAAACACATAAAAACAAATCAGAATGACCACCGATAGTCCCATACCAGTCCAAATGCAAACAAAGCAGAGAACCGCTTCTATTCTTAAAAGGATGTGAAAGCTTACGATAATGTAGCCCCTGAAAATGGAGTAATCGGGCATTTGCTCTAGGCGGGCCAGCAGCCTCGGCATGACGGTGCTGCGGAGGGGGGTCAGAACCTGAAAAGGGAGCAGATATCCTATGTCAGCTCATGTGCACATGCTGTGGTAGCATCTGCAAGGATTGGATGCAGGAGAAAATGCTGTTCTGTGCAAATACTTTTTTTCAAGAGCTGTTAATTATTTTCCACCACTTGGGGTGCAGAGGAACAAATCCTCCCTATGCGTCTGTATACCTTATCAATAACATGTATGATCCCGTTGGTGGATGCGATGTCGCCAGCCATGATGTGAGCGCCCTCAAGGGTGAGGTTCTGAAAGAGGGAATGGAGAAAGGGTTTGCTTTTGCATCGCAGTGGCAGCATTTTCCTGGCTGTTCGTGCTGTGGATTTCCACACCTTCCAAAACGCTTGCCTGGGGCTCCACCACAGCTCTGCTCATGCAAGTGCGCACCTGCCCCAGCGAACCATGTGCAGGAGAGGTGACTTTGGGACTCAGTGCTGCTCCCCGCATGCAGACTGGCAAAGCCATGGGGTCGCTCACACTGGGGTGGTTACTCGGGGTAGGTGCACTCACCCCCACCCCATGACAGGATGAGCTCCTGTGCCGATTCACGCTCTCCCGTGTATGTGCAGCTTTGAAGGACCCCATTCGTGATTTTTCCCTCCGGGAAGGGAGGCAAAGGGAACTTTTCCCTCCCTTAATGGGGATGTGGTGCTTAAATGTGCCGTATGGATTCCCAGAAAATCCTCCTCAGAACATGGAGTACTAAATAAAAAGGCTGAGGGGGAAGGGCTGTCAGTTGTAGTTATTTACCATTAAAAGTACTATCGGGTGGTTTGGGGCTATCAAGTTGCACATGTGGACATGTGCACAGTATCACTGCTTCCTCCTACCTTCCCAGTTCCCTAAAATAAGTTATTGGGTTTCCTTGATGTTCTTTGTCTGTAATTAGTTCACACAGGCTGCTCCAGGCAGAGACTGTGCTTCTGTTTGGCTACGAGACTGTCCAGTGTTTGCAGCAGCTACTGGGACGTTAGGAATAAATAATATTGCGGACAAATTTCAGCTAGGTAAAGTGGTGGAGAAAATCAAGTTAATGTTTCTCCCAGAGGGCCCAATAGAATTGATCTAGTCCTTTAATTTTATGACATGGTCTTTTTTAAAATACAAGTACATAGTGTCTGTGTGGTTTTGTAATACAAGAAAGCCAGTGGCAGTGATGGTCAGGGTTTGGTGTATGATACCACAGAGGTTTGCAGGTCATCTTACCCCATTTTCCTTAGACAAGTGTAGGAAGTTGCTCTGTAGAGATGTTGGCAGCATGTCAGAGGAGGATAAATTCTGGAAATCGGCAAAGCTGTAAGCTCCTGTCAATACATGATACCTAAAGGAAATTAACTGTATTTGAAGGTTTTGCATTTTCTCTTTTTTTTTTTTTTCAGATAAATATGCTTAGTATGTTTAAAACTGTGGTTTAAAGCAGGAATTGTTTGTACAATACCTAGTTCAGCAATGTTCTGATCTTAGCTTGGCCTTTAAACATTTCTGACATAATACAAATAACGTCTTTGTTTTCAGTGGAGCTGCTACAGAGATTTATACCACTGTAACTAGAAGGGGAATCCTACGTCCCTCCCTTAAAAATGTAAGAGCTGTCTTGCTTTAGAAGCTTCAGACCAAAGTCTTGTTTGGAATGGAAAGCAACTCATTAAAAAAAAAAACCGAAACCATTAACGTACTTCAGTAGAGTTGGGATGTTACTCTTTGACATCCAAAAGGCTTTCTCATCCTCATCCATGTTTTCAATTGCTTGAAGAGAAGGCACGAGGACAGTTATGTTTGAGGTGGTGGACAACATTGAGTTTATCTCAGCCTCCTGCATGAAAGCAAAGAGCGTAAAATAGTTCATCCTGAGGACTATCTATAAATAGCAGCTGGTGACTTTTTAGCAAGGTGGAGTATGTGACGTGCTTTGTGACTGGCCTGGAGAGGAAAAACTATTATACTGAGCAATGACTTGAACAAAAGTACTTAGAGCTGTACAAAAATGGTAAATGAGTGTCTATTTTCTTACAGAAGAGATTGCCAGCATTTAAAGGGCAGAGGCAATGTTTAGGTCAGAACTGTTTTTTATTATGAAACACGTAAGTTGCCTCCCACAAAAGTCAGTCTCTCTCATGGATTCTATTTTATGCACTTGAATGTTAAATAAAAAAATAATGGTGGTAAATACTGCTAGTTACTGATAACTCCAAGTAACCTGCTCTTACAGAGCACTCCATGCTATTTAATAGATAGAAGGATTATGAACCATGAAATAAGAAACCCACATGACACAATGTTCCCATTTGGAATAAGACTATTTAACATGGCTGGGATTTTTCAAGATGTCCAAGGGATATCTGTGCCCACTGGCACTGCAGTGGGGCTTGCTGCTGACAGCTCTAATTTTAGACAGGGGATGTGGGCTCTGTAGTATGCACGGACTGACTCATCTTCCATATGTTTGTATCTGCCTTAAGGATGGAGAGAGCCTCCACCAGAGAGGATTTTCCCAATTGCATGGCTTTTCTTTTGTGGAGTAGAAAAAGGAAAGCTAAAGATTTGAATGTGATCTTGCTCAAGATGTGGTTCTCCAAACTTTTCACAGGCTCCACAACATACCATTTTTGATACTGCAAAACTTGAGGGAGCAATATGAGCTTGGGTTCTACCTTTTTGCAGCTGGTATGCCGCCTGGAAGCTGGCTTGTTTTGGATAGTCCTTCAATACCCATACTGGGTTTTAAGTCAAGGGAATCGGCTCCCTTAAATAGCTGGTAATTTTGTCTCTGTTAAGATCATCTTTCTTTCTAGCCATCATCACTGTCACCTTCCAAATATTTAAATGTAGAAATAGCAACAGACTTCCCTTTCTCATCCTTCCTGGCCAGCAAGAAAAATATTTAGTTATGAAAAGTGGTAAACATCACATTCCTCCTCAAATATGAAGTTGAAAACCCCACGGATGGATATACCTCCCTATTTTGCTCATATTTGTAGCTACAATTTAAGGGATACAATTTCTCCGAAGTGTAGCAGAAATTTCCACATCCTTGTTTCAATAAATTATACAGAATCTGCTCCCTGATTTCTCCCCCTCCCTGCTTCATTATCTAAGAAGCACATTAGCAGGCGAACAGCCTTTCCTATTGTGCTCATTTCTTTAACTTCATTAGTTTCTCTTTACAGTGTCCAGTGCTGCAGCCTGAGCCCAGGGCCAGGCCGGTAACTAATTTCAATTAGCCACTCTGGCCTCTCTTTTAAGCAGCTCCCTGAGGTCCCTGTTGCAATTGCGTGCTTTAATGATCCCCAAGCTGTCTAACTTTGAAAAGCATGAAAGCAGCTAATATGCTGTGACTTCTGCTTCTGATGCTACTCATTAACATATCCCTGTTCCTTTCTGTTTGCCATGTGCTTGCTATACACTGCTTATATTTAGGTTTTAGGCTCTTTGTGGGAGAAACTGGTTTTGATCTTTATTCATACAGTGCCAGCCACAGTGGGGTAGGACCTCTAAAGTTACTGCTGCCCTAGTAATAGATGATAGCACATGAAAATAAAAAGTAGACAGTGACAATCAGTCTATCTAGAAGTTTTTTTCATCTGAATTGGTGTTTCTTCCCTTATCTGAAGCCAAACAACGTAATGTCTTCCTTCATTTCCTGCATCTCAGTCAAGCCTGCACAGACTGGGGTTTTTTCCTCCTTGCTTGCTGTGGCAGTGGCACACTGACTAGCCATACGGTTGTGTTTGCCTGGCACGGGGCTCAGTGAAAATGGAGAGGGTAAGGCATTGCCTTCCCTCTCCACTTGTAGTTTCATTGCATGAGATAAGTTGGAAGGAGCCACTTGGTTGCTTGTTCAGGCTCTGCTTGTACCCTGCTGCCGGTCATCTGGACTGCAGTGTATTTATGTACAGAGTGAGTCATGGCTTATGCAGCTTCCTGCCTCAGAGAATGGGCTTGTAACTTGCTCTTCTGCTTGTGGAGCTTCCTCGCTTGCCTGAATTTGGGATCAGAATTTGGTTTTCAGGCCGAAATAAGGAACCAGATGATCAGCCTCATCGTGACTAGTGGGAGAGGCACTCCGATGCCTCTCCAGAGCTTGGGCCTCTGCTGTGTGGTGGGAATATTGCTGTGAAGTTCCCATTTCTAAAGGCTAAAAGGCTCATGTATTTCTGCAAACTTGAACATACTAAAAAGATCAGCCATGAAGTGTACTTACATTAACCCATTGGTTAAATGCAGCTGCTTCTGACAGAGTAGATAACTCCTGATTAGAAAGAGAGAGCAATGAGTATGAAAGCTGTAATTAGATGTACCAAAGTACTCTTGCTGTAGCTTGTGGTGTAACTCGCTGTGTCTGGCCTGGCCAATGTGTCATGGAGGAGGAGGTTTTCAGTATGTGTGAAAAGGGAGGACATTCATGTTTTTCTAGTACAGATACGTTCTGGTAATGGGAATGGTGAGTTACCAACTCTTTTGAAAATCAGGCCATCTATTGCTTAGGTGTATTAGGTGTGCCTGGCCTTGGTATGTAATGTGTGCTGACCTCAGGCTAAGCGTTAATTTTCTGGGAATGCAAACCTAAATCTTCTCTTCAATGCAAAATTAGTTGAAAAAAGGTATGTTATTTTGCTTGGTATTTGTACAGCATCTTGCATATCATCCTGCAAGTGGAGAGCCTTCATTCTGCCACAGTACTTTGAACAGTGATAGATGATGGTATGAGCAGGGATGGCAGATAGTGCTAAGAGCCATATAAGATTATTGCCAATGGCTGGGACAGCTGACACTTTCATTTTTCCTATGCTGTTAAATGTGTATTTATTTCACCAATTTACTTGTTTTGGTTTTATTTGCCTGCTGGTCAGCATGGTTTATTTTAACATGACAAATTGACCATTTCCACTAAGAGAGACCTTAAGGCAGAACTTCAGAAGAGCTGGGTGCTTGCTGCTCCCAAATGGGAGGTGAGTATTTGGCACTTCTGCACATTAGGCCTCTGGGGCTGCCATTTTTCAGTTTGTCTTAAGAAATATGCTTGGATCCCTTAAGCCCCTTTCCAAGCTGTTTTTTTAAACACAACACAACATTTTTGTATCAGGCAAGAGTCTCCAGCAGGAACACTGTCTGCAGATAGCACTGGTGGGCATCATATTTTTCTAACTGTTTACAATGGCTTTTCTATCTCTCTGGTTAAGAAACAGTGTGAGAACTGTGCAGTAGGTCCTGTGCCCAGAGAAGATGACCATCGTACTTACATCTGCAGCATTTCCATAGCATATTCTACCATCTCCTTCGTAGCCCTTTGGGCACACGCACTCCCAGCCATGTGAAGACTCAAACTGACAAGTTGCCTTTGAACCAGAAAGACAGAACTTGTCAAATACTCAGGAGACCACTCAAGAGCAAGGATGGCCTGTAAAGCCTCTTCCTGATACACATTTGTATACAGACTTAACCTTAACAAAGGATCTTAATACCATCTTCCATGGACATCCTCACCCTCCTCTAGGACATACTCCACCAGCTGAGGGCACTACCTACCTCACCTGCCCACCATCCACTAAGTCTAAGAGTCTAAACCTTTGCTCCACCCTTTCTTAATTCCTCCGTACATAAACTGGGCCCTGTTCTGTCACCTGACTATGGCAGACCCATCCTCTGCTCCCCCATGCTCTTTTCTTTAGCTCTGTCCCTGCATCCTGCCTGAGGCTGGTGTGGTTCTTGCAGGCAATACAGAGCACAGCAGAGCCTGCAGGACTGGTGAACACATGCAGCTACTGATAAAGCTGATAGATGCCTGCGTAGAGATGCATGACTTGAGTAAACATCTCATCAGACTATTGCAACCAAATTGTAATTGCTGGTAGAGAAGCAGCATTTATTTACTCCTGGCTTGATATAGTCCTTCTGTACAGGCAGAACTGGGAGCAGCCCTTGCTGTCTGTCCTCAGTGCATGTACCATACTGACGTGGTTCACATAGCATTTTTGGTGCTTGTGGCACTGCTTGGAAAGCTTTGTTCCAATTCAAACAGAAATTGCAGGCTTGAAATGCCAAGGAAACTATGGTGCATGCAGGAGGTGAGGTGTGATATGTATCTGAACACTTTGTTCAGGGAATGATTAATTACTCACCAGATGATGGCATTTTCCATTTTGTTGCAGGCATGAGTTTATGGGTGCGCATTCAATTCCGTTCCCCTGAAATCCTTCCTTACACTTGCAGTCATTCTGTCATTTCAATAAAACACAGCAATTCATTAAAATGATTAAAATAATGTGCATATTCTGGATGTGGTGAATTAGTGTCTCTGTGTTTCTGTGTATCTCCATTGACTTCAGTCTAATGACACTGATTAATATCTCCATAAGACCTTTATACCGGACATCTACTAACGTACTTACTAAAAAGTATTTGCTGCCAGAGCACCACCACGCAGGAGGGAGGGAGCACTGGGATAGGAACTGAAGGAGACTGCTTTTGGTAGAGCGCGCCGTGTGGAAATAGCCTTGTGGCTGGGAGGGAGAGGAGAATTTGGGAAAGAAAACAGGGTAGGAAGCACTGGCAGAGCAAAATGGGTGAGGACTAGTGCTGAAGGTGGCAACAAATGCGAGAGGACATACCTGACCCGGCCCAACGTATATGCAGGTGGCATTTTTGTGGCACCCTGCCATGGTGGTCAGCAGACAGTTATTGATGGCTGAGCAGTCCCTTCCATCTCCTGTCCATCCTGCCTGGCAAATGCACGTGTGCTCTCCCGGGCCCGTCTGAATGCACTCGGCCTGGGAGAGATGCAGAGGCATCAGTTCAGAATAGTTAGGTGGCATCTGGCTTTAGGTGTAAGGCTTGGCTCAGCAATAGTAATGCTGTTATTGGGGGAAAGAGCTTGAAACTGCAGTGAAAATTGTGAGTTTTCCTTCTGCAAAAGTTTCTGACTAAACCTTTCTTACTACCTACTTTTCTGTGGTGCAGGCTCTGTGGGAAAAGCACATACTTACATTGATATTACATCCACCTGGGTTTAAAGCAGCACAAGGATCAACTTTGCTGCAGCTTATGCCATCTCCCTCGTAACCGGATTTGCAAACGCAGCTAAGGAGACAAGAGGAGGAGGGAGGCATTAAACATGATAGGACAGCTGTAAAGTGAAGTGATTGTTTTCCACTCTAACACGCTATTTACAGGCAGCTTAAAATTGGTATGCTTGGATTGATGATGCAAATAGCTTAAGTGCCTACATCATGTTTTTTTTTCCAAAATATTGACTGGGTTAATTAAGTCAAATCAGGGATCCATTCTCTGTGTATGAGATGGGGAGTGAAATTAATTCTGTGCTGATGTGATCTTTGCAAAGGTGAGCTAGTAGCTCTAAATTAATTATGAGCTGGGGTTGCTCTTTCTTTCAGTGACACAGAAGATGGCTCTCTCCATGAAATGCATGCAAGACAATGAGCCCCCCTGTTTCACTGGGAACCGCCCCCCCCCATTAACCCATATTGGAGGGAATTTCTTAAGCACTCAAGTTACGCAACATCCCACATTCTGCTTTCTGTGGTGACTCATTATGAGTACACTGCGGCAAGAGGCAAACCTGCTGTGTGTGAAGGTGAGCGTGAGGCAAGTGCAAGACAGCTGTAGCAGTAACAGAGTTTTATGACTGTTCTTGTCAGGACTGGAGAGCATGTGCTGAAGTCTGCGGTGTTGTGGCATGCAAATCTTACCTGAGCTGACTGGAGTGAGATATCTATCCCCAGACTGCTTGAAAATTTCATTGTTTTTCAACAAGGCTCAAACTCCTAATTCACTAAGGGGTGGTTAGAAAGAAGAGATTTCTAAGAGCCGTTGGAGATGTTGGTAGGAAGGCAGCCTTCTGAACAACGGTCAGATCTGTATGCGTCTATCTTATCAGTGTTAAATATAAGGTACAAGAAAGGGCATTGAGAACTCTTAATTGCTCTCTTGCAACTCAAGGTCAATGAGGTGCATATTTACCAGTATTTCAGTGGCTGATGATTGTGTACTGCTACAAGGCACTGTTTTGATCAAGGAAAGAGCTGCATCATAGTTAATATTGATTAGATGCAAATTACTGACTTACCTCACTGCACCATCGCTAAGCTGACAGTCTGCATGTGCATGGCAGAGCCATAGGGAGGGCTCACAGGGAACAATCTGCTTATCACAGAGTTTCCCTGTGTACCCACTTCTGCATGATCCAGGAAGACAGAACCCGTCGCTGTCTATTCGGTTATCACACTTCCCATAAATGCAGAGGCAGTCTGCCAGAGATAAATTACAATGTGCAATTCCATAGTGGTAAAAGGCATCTGTCCGTAGCATTTCTCATGAATTGGCTCCTCCTTTTTTTTCTAGAATCTAAACATTTGTATTTTTAAAGTCTCACTTTGTTGAGGGACTTATTCTTTATTTATCATATCCATGTCTTTTCAGGTGTGTTTTATGGATAACTATTTAAAATCGATTTTGTCTTTATAATGCACTTATCTATCAATGAAAGTCAAAGTACTTCAGAGAAGTAGGAACAAAATACTATGTCCCAGGCTATGAAGGCTGAAGTGATTTCTTTGCACAACTTTTGGTGTACTTCCAGTGATATGGGAAGCCTTTTAATACTGAGTCCACAATCCTACAAATTGCACAGTGCTGGGCTAGTACACAGAGCAGCAGCACAGACCTACCAGCACTTTGCTGGGACTGGGCTGATTAGTGCTGCTGGGAGGCACGGCAATGTGCCCAAAGGACACAGTAGGTAAGCCTTCTGCAATCCCAAGTAGTGCTGGTGGTGACTAGTTAAGCCAACACATACTGCTTTGGCAGGACTGGAGCTTAGGCAATACCACCCTTTCTTACGGAATTTGTCTTTCTGTTTTTGTCCATGTACATCTGAACTTTCGAGTGAGCTGTGCTTCATGAATGACAGAGTGTTTCATAGCAAAAAAGGCTAAAAATGATCTTGTAGATGGGGAATATATTTACATTTGACATTGTATATTCTGTAGACTCTCAAATATAGTATAGTTTAACATAGCAGGATTAAATCTGTTAGTATATAGAAGATGACAGCTAGAACTATAAGGTATTCAATAGATCAGAAATTATTCAGTAAAGATGGTTATGAAGTGGCTCTAAACACAATCTGTTTATAGATCTAGTTGTTCTTATATTACATATGTTTGTCATTGCAGGCAGAATCTGTTCTGTTGTGAGTAATACCAGACGGGAATGGAATAGCAAAGATTTTCTTTTCAATTACTTATGTGAGTGAGACAGAAATGAAAAGAACAATAAATTAATATAAAGCGAGCTATGGCCCCTGCAGAAAGCCCAGTTAAGTCAGTGAGAAGATTTTCACTGACTCTGGACTTATGGTGTAAGCCTTTGAAATAAGAAACGAGAGTAGCCCAGAGAGATCTTGCTTATCCTCTGTAGAGACTGTTTAGTGAGCAGTTAAGCCCTACCTTAATGTTACTAGGGTCCAAAAGAAGTAGACCATGCTCTTGGGCTGAGTAAGTATGGCTGTACTTACCTTTGTCACACTGAGGTCCGTATTTCCCAGGGTCTGAGCAGAACTGGCAATGCAAGCCTTGAAATGCCTCAGCACAAATGCAGGTCCCATTTCCACCCAGGCCATCCATACACTGTATTATGGAAGAGAGGTGATTTCTATGTATACACTGAAATAAATCTTTACTTTTCCCCCAGAGAAGAGACTATATGCCTGTCCATATTATGACTGTGACAGACTATCAGAAAGAACCTCAGCTTTGATGAAAAAGGTGTTTCAAAGCAAAAGCTTTCCTTGTGCTTGTACTTTGCTGCTGTGTACCCTACATTCCTTTGCAATTTTAAAATGAGGATAGTGAGCTGTGCAAAGTAAAGGTGTCAGAATGCGTCACCCAGCCCCAGCCTTGCCTGCCTGCTCTGTGTTGGAACCACAGAAACCCACAATTTGGGGTCTGAGAGGACACCGATTCATTTTCCCCCTCTCTGTATAGCTGAACCTGAAATTCATGGCCATCACTGGACATAAATGGAGAGTGCAGCTCTTGTGGAGCCTAACGTTCCTGTTGTGCGGAAGTGCTTCAGGGACTTTTGGGATACAGCCTGTCCTTCCCCCCCATGAGAGCGCAGGTTGCTGCTGGATGCTCTGCTTACCTGCCCATTTCCTGAGCAGGGTTTGGAGAAACCTCCTGGACACGGACTGCAGTCAGGGCCAAAGAAGCCTTTGCAACACTTTGTTTCCTGTGAAATAAAGAAAATATCCTCTTTCCCAGTGCCTTCGTGCAGAGGCAGTGCACAAAAGACAACTCTCCATCGTGTTTTGGCCCTCTGGCAAAGGCCTGTAGGGGTTGTTGGCTCTTAAAAAGCTTGTGTTGAACCAGAACCACCTCTGCAATGGCTTTGTTAAACCAGGAGGGGTGTTGGCAGCCCAAGAAGGGGATGCACAGACCACCAGATCCTTCCCTTGTTCTTGTCAGACTCAGTGTCAGAAATCCCCGTCCTGTCACCAGTTAAGAACATGCCTGTGTGTGTCTGCTCATACTGTGTGCACTCTCGTACTTGCCTGTGGGAGCGCAGTGCAATTCAGAGGCAGGCAGTCTCCTTTGCATCTGAGGTGGGAACTGGTACATATGTTTTATCCCAGGGAGATGCCGTGAAAGCTAGACACGCTGCTTTGTTCTTCCTCCTTCCCTTCTGCACCAGTATGGGATTTAGCCACTACACAGCCCTAAAGGTTTTTCTTGGCTGCATCTTTTGTTTTAATCATGAATTGGCTGCTTGATACATTTATTTATCAAGAGCACAGAAAGTGTATTAGAAAAAAAACCTCATTTACATGTGTGATTCTAGGGAAATAGGAATTAGCAAATGGCTCTCAAAGCTTATGGATTTGTAGACTTCTCTGCTTGTTAACTTAATGGTGGTCATGAAATGCAGAAGCATATTTAGGAGCCCCAGGAGCCAGAAAGTTATAAGTACTTCTCAGGGGCTACTGACTTCTGCCAGGACTAGGCTTGCCAAGCAGAGCAAGTGGAGCGCAGTTCTCTGGAGTGTTTTCCGTTCATTGTTACCCAATATTGTGTGAAGTCCTGCGACAGGAGGGGCTGGGACCAGGGGGGACCAAGCTGTCCTGTTCTTTGTGGGTGAGGCTGTATGGGGCAGTGACAACATTTGGGCTTGGAGCCTTATGTGAAAACTTCTGTGTTACAGAATATGAGAATGTTGTTGTCAATAATGTATGGCAGCTAAAAAAACCTCACTGGAATTTTCTTGGTATCTTGCTCTAAGATTTACAGTAGCACCTCTCAGCCCCATGTAGAAGGATATGGAAACTACCTGGGCATCTCCAAATGTCTCTCAGCTACAAAAGGAAAGTTCACAATGCAAAAGACCGTATTTTGGAAAACTTTTATATATGTTTCACCTTAAGAAACAGTAACAATATACCTTTGTTGTTACATTGCAGGCTCTAGCACAGCCAGTTTTTTGAAAAGTTGGGCCTTCAATAATGCATCTTCGTTTTGAGAAAGGCTGGAACATGCACAAAATGGAAGCATTAGTATTTCTAAGCAATGTATATTTCTGTGATACAGTCTTAATATCGCAACATAAGTTATCTGGAGAACAGAAAGCACCTTGCTGTAGTGTTGCATTTAAAAAATTTATTAAATTATGTATTTTTTCATAATATGAACTTTGTTTTCATTGTTACTGAATGAGACATATAGTACTAACTACCAGTGAATTTTTATAACATGGGGAATAAAATTTCTGAGGTAGCTAGACTTGAATTTTTTATGTGGAGAAACATGCAGCCAGATTTGTGTCTCTTAGATACAAAGCAGATGGAAGATTTTCAGTCCTTTCTCAAGCTGCTACTGCAGGTAGTTACTTCTGGGAGGATGCTTAATCAAAAGGAAATTTTTAACAGATATGAGGTCTATTTTAAATGTATGCCTCCTCTGTTTTTCGTTTACCAACTCTCAAAGCATAATTGTATCAATTCTCTTTCCTCGCCTCTCTCTTCTGCCAAAGGCTATCCGAAATAGATCTTACTTTACCTGAGAAAAGAGTTAGAGCTTCTATGAAGTCTGCCAGGGATCTTGCAACAGCAAACAAAATAATGCTGAAATTACCTGATGCTTCGATCATTGCCAAAAAGAGACTAAATTACAGTCTATATTTGTATTTTTATAATCTCCTGTATTCATACCTGGTTCTTTTGCTCGCTATATTGGGAGAGCAGTAATCAACATACGGGGGCCCCTTCCCTCTGTGCATTTTGTACAACTGGGGAATCTGTTGGGAAACGGCACTTACAATGGGCTTTGAATCCTGCGGACAGGGAGCCAATGCATGCAGTAAACAACTTGTACACACACCCTAGATGGAAACAATAAGGATAGTCATTTGAAAAGGCATTATGCCAACTACTAAGATACATACTTGTGGATGATATACCCTGTAAATTTTAAGTACATCTGTTCTATGACTTTTAACTGTTACAGCATGGATCTGGAACCTAACAGCAGCACCAGGGCTATATTTGCTGGCTCTGATTTTTGCTGAGTGGTTGTTCATTTCCACCTCCTCCTTTCTATCTCATTTGTCCTTCCCCCACTCCCTTCTTTTAAAGAACTGGAAGCTTTCTAAACAGAAGATAAACATGGGCATGAATGCATTGGCATCCTTTGCTCAACCCAGTATAATATATTAACTAATATTATCTGAGGGTCTAGTGCAGTCTGCACACTTAACTTCTATAAGAATTTTTTATTTCTTCATAGGAAGAGCACAAATTAGTTGAGTCTAGCATATAGACAGTGTGAACAGAAATTTGTCTTGTGTATAGGCAGTGAAGAGAAAAATATTCTGTGCTTCCATGTCGTAGATCCTGTACTCCGCTATGATCCAGCAATATATAGCTATTTTTATGTCTTCACCTTTTGGTTGCCTTTCTTTGCTAGCTGATTTATCACCATGTGGTGGTGACAGAGACTGGCAATTACAGCACTGGGAAGATAAAACTTCAGTGGCAGTTTTAAACGTGAGTCCTCTGACAAGCTCAACGTGCAATAACTTCAGAGAGGTTGAGCCTTTCAGTGTGTGGATATGGAGTTTGTCAAAGCCATGTTGCTCATGACTGCTGATGTCTTGTGTTTCAAGCAAGTTAGAATAAATCCAAGAGCCGGCATCTGACGTGTTACTTCACTGTGTTTCACAGTCATTGGACAAGTGACCAAAAACCTGAACTATGGCATTTTCCTCACTGATTTATCACTGGAGCTGCAGGGAAAGAACCAGGTACTGGTTCGGATTTAGTAGTCCCTCATGTTGTACAGCACTTAAAAGAATAAAGGGCCAGACTTACAAAAGCATATGGGCATCAAATAGTTGAGGTACCAATGCCACTACTATGTTTTAAACACCTGTGGGTCAGACGTATTTTGGCAAATATATTTGGGCTTTATAAAAGCTCTTTAATAAGCTGTGTAGTCATGGCTGAAGTTTACTTAGACTCTTAGCTTTCTTTGCGTTTCTGAAAATCCCTGCAAGTGCCTCTTTGCTCCTTTAGAACTTAAAAATCTGGCTGATTGCTGTGGAAAGTGTTTCCCACTGTTGGCGTTGCTCTCCCTGCTGATCAGTGCCACTCAGTGTCACCTATTTGCTCCCTTTCTCCACCTGGGATGGTCTCAGCCATTGACGTGTACCTGCTCTCTACTTTTCCTGAGGATAGGAGTCCTGTCTCTCCTCTCTGGCATGCTGCTGAGGGGGGACAGGGAAATGTGTCTGCACTTCCATGCAAGGTCCAATCTACCCATTTTCAGCAGTAGATTAAGATACTGTCTTTGCACCGAAGCGTCTGAAGCATAGACGTATATTCACTTCCACCAAGTCTGCTGTGGGAGTGATGACCTCTGGGAGGAGGTGGAGCAAGAAGTTGAGTCCTGGCGTTATCACCAGCGTTCAGGTACAGTCACATGGATATGTATGTGTTAGCATAATTGTTTCATCTTTAGGGATGTACAGTTCTTGCAGGTGTGTACAACTGCCAGTTCCTACAAGGTTTATCACTTTTCACTGGTACCACAAGTAGTATTTACAAGGTGGCATTGCTCTCGTTTTCCGAGAGCGACGAAGATCACAGAATCACAGAATCAACCAGGTTGGAAGAGACCTCAGGGATCATTGAGTCCAACCGTTGCCCTGACACCACCCTGTCAACTAGACCATGGCACTAAGTGCCATGTCCAGTCTTTTCTTAAACACATCCAGAGATGGTGACTCCACCACCTCCCTGGGCAGCCCATTCCAATGTCTAATAGCCCTTTCTGTAAAGAAATTCTTCCTAATGTCCAACCTGAACCTCCCCTGGCGAAGCTTGAGGCTGTGTCCTCTTGTCCTATCGCTAGCTGCCTGGGAGAAGAGGCCAACTCCCACTTCACTACAACCTCCCTTCAGGTAGTTGTAGACTGCAATAAGGTCACCTCTGAGCCTCCTCTTCTCCAGGCTAAACAACCCCAGCTCCCTCAGCCATTCCTCGTAGGACAGACCCTCCAGACCCTTCACCAGCTTGGTCGCCCTCCTCTGGACTCGCTCCAACACCTCAACATCTTTCTTGAAGTGCGGGGCCCAGAACTGAACACAGTACTCAAGATGCGGCCTCACCAGTGCCGAGTACAGAGGGACGATCACTTCCCTAGACCGGCTGGCTACACTATTCCTAATAGAGGCCAGGATGCCATTGGCCTTCTTGGCCACCTGGGCACACTGCTGGCTCATGTTTAGCCGGCTGTCGATCAGCACCCCCAGGTCTCTTTCCACCGGGCCGCTTTCTAACCACTCTTCCCCCAGCCTGTAGAGCTGCATGGGGTTGTTGTGGCCAAAGTGTAAGACCCATCACTTGTTCTTGTTGAACCTCATGCCGTTGGTCTCGGCCCATCTATCTAACCTGTTCAAATCCCTCTGTAGGGCCTTCCTACCCTCCAACAGATCGACACTCCCACCCAGCTTGGTGTCATCTGCAAATTTGCTGAGGGTGCACTTAATCCCTACGTCTAGATCATCTATAAAGATATTGAACAGCACCGGCCCCAGAACTGAGCCCTGGGGGACACCGCTAGTGACCGGCTGCCAGTTGGACTTTGCCCCATTCACCACCACTCTCTGGGCTCGGCCATCCAGCCAGTTTTTAACCCATTTAAGAGTCCACCCATCCAAGCCCCGGGCAGCCAGTTTGTCTAGGAGGATGCTGTGGGAGACAGTGTCGAATGCCTTACTGAAGTCTAGATAGACTACATCCACAGCCCTGTCCTCATCTACTAAGCGGGTCACTTTGTCATAGAAGGAGACCAGGTTGGTCGAGCAGGACCTGCCTTTCATGAATCCATGTTGGCTGGCCCCGATGCCCCCATTGTCCTGCATGTGCCGTGTAATGGCACTCAGGATGATCTGTTCCATCACCTTGCCTGGCACCGAGGTCAGGCTGACAGGCCTATAGTTCCCTGGATCGTCCTTCCGACCCTTCTTGTAGATGGGCGTTACATTTGCTAATTTCCAGTCAGCTGGAACTTCTCCAGTTAACCAGGACTGCCGGTAGATAATAGAGAGTGGTTTGGCAAGTTCGTTTGCCAGTTCCTTCATTACTCTGGGGTGAATCCCACCCGGGCCCACAGCCTTGTGGGTGTCCAGCTGGCACAGCAGGTCCCTAACCGTCTCCTCCTGGATTACGGGAGGTTCACACAGCCCCCCGTCCCTAACTTCAGGCTCTGGGGGCCGAGTCTCCTGAGGACAACCGGTCTTGACATTAAAGACCAAGGCAAAGAAGGCATTGAGCACCTCTGCCTTTTCCTCATCCCCTGACACTACACTACCCTCCTCATTCAGCAAGTGGTGGAGGCTCTCCTTGACCCTCCTTTTGCTGTTGATGTATTTGTAAAAGCTTTTTTTGTTATCTTTGACCGTAGCAGCCAAATCAAGCTCTAATTGAGATTTGGCCCTTCTAATCTTCTCCCTACACGACCTGGCCACATCCCTACAGACCTCCCAAGTTACCCGACCCTTCTTCCAGAGCAAGTAGGCTCTCTTTTTTTCCTTAAGTTCTAGCCTAAGTCCTCTGTTTAACCAGGCCAGTCTTTTTCCCCGACGACTTGTCTTCCTACAGACTGGGACAGCCTGCTTCTGAATATTTAGCAATTCCCTTTTGAAACATGTCCAGCCTTCCTGGACTCCTTTGCCCTTCAGGACCGACTCCCAAGGGACTCGGTCCACCAACCTCTTAAACAAGCTAAAGTCAGCCCGCCGGAAATCTAAAGCAGAAGTTCTACTCTTGCCCCTCCTTACTTCCCCCACTATCGAAAACTCTAACATTTCATGGTCGCTACTCCCAAGACGGCCACCGACCCTCACATCTCCCACTAGTCCTTCTCTGTTCACAAACAACAGGTCAAGCAGGGCCCCTCCTCTAGTGGGCTCATTTACCACTTGCATGAGGAAGTTGTCCTCCACACATTCGAGGAATCTCCTAGATTGCTTCCTCTCTGCCATGTTGTATTTCCAGCAGACATCCGGCAAGTTGAAGTCGCCCACGAGTACAAGGGCCGGCTACCGGGCGGCTTCTGACAGCCGCTTGTAAAACGCCTCGTCCGCCTGCTCATCCTGGTTGGGTGGTCTATAACAGACTCCCACCGTAATGTCCGCCCTGCTGACCTTCCCCCTGATCTTCACCCATAAACATTCAACCTTGTCATCCTCACCATCTTCCTCAAGATGCACAATGGCAGGTAAGAACAGAAAAGCCACTGCTCCCTCTGGTATTCTCCTTGGTAGCTGTGCTCTGCTTAAAGCTTTACATATTAAACTGTATTTCAAACTATGCATGAAGCTTTCAAAGCTGACAAAAGTTCCTGACTTCAGTTTGGGGAATAATTTTTGTGACAGATGTTATTTGTTTTGTCTTTAAATAATTTTTCATAGTGTTGCTTTAGGATTGATCGATGTCAGCCATAGTTTGTAGGTAGGTTCCTGGTAGGGAATTCAAATTACTGGAGTGTAATTTGAATTTGTAAGGTGTTGATTGCTTTTTGTATTGGAGATTGTGACTCGGTGCTCTGCCTCATTTATGATTATATTGCACGTGCGGCACTTTGTAGTTACTGCCAGAGGTAATAGTTCTTTAGTGCCAGCTCTTGTGTTTTCTTCATTAAATTTTGATGCTGTCCAGCTCTGCTGGGAACTTCTTTCAAGGCTGTGGTTCTGGACTGTTGTAAGTTAAGATTGTAAATGTTTTGTGTTGCTGTACCGGAACTGTTACTGGCCCAGATATGTGCTTGAACACGGTCCAGTAACAGCTCATTGGAGCCATGCTTACTGCAAACTAAAAGCCTGATCTGATACTTGGTCTTCTTACCAGAAATAGTATCTGAATGTTACAGAGTGTAATGGCCTGCACTGTGTTACCAAACTGAACTATCTATTTTGAAATCCACCCTTTAAAATACGAAACAGTTTTGTAATTCCTAACTTGAAGAAAACTGGAAAAAAGCAGGCCAGGGGAAATTGTGGCTTCTGAAAATAGCATATTTCTAATATATTAATATAAAATTAATTATTTTGTTAATATTTTAATTTGCTGGCTCCTTTCCCTGCATATTTAGTAGAAATGAAAATCCTGATCTGAAGGAAGGAACACATGCTTCCTTCCCTGGGAACTTGGCACTGCTTACCATATACTTGTATGCACAGGCGGGATTCAGGAACTGGAGGAAAACTGGAGAGACAACATATTTAAAAGGACTAGTAGCAGAACTAGGTGCGTTGAAGTGGTATAGGATTTGCTCATATAAGTTCCCTGTTTGCAAATTATTTGTATCTGTGCAGTACTGCTAACCAGGTGGCCGTATGTCAGTGATATAGCAATTTCCAAAAATACCTCCCCTCTTTATGGACAATGTCAGAGAAAGCAGTAAAGAGGAAGCTGGAGCGCGTTATATGGAGCAGTTAAGAGCTATTGGTTTGTCGTGATTCTCTTACCATAGCGACTTGACTTCTTGTCTCGTCACACCGATGTGGTAGAATTGGAACAATTGTGGGTGGGATAAGGACTCCTGCAAGAGTATAAATGCGACCATTTTTTGCAACAATATCTGTTTCTTCCATTTCTTCTCCACTCACCAAGACCTGTCCCTATGAAACAATAAATTATTATTAATAATAACATTTTAATTGCTTCTCAATTTCTGATAATTTAATTTCAAGGATTTCTAGTCATACTTCTTTTTAATCATTATCTATTTTTTATTATGCTCGTTTTATGCAAGCAGCATGAATATGTTGTGCATTTTCTTGGACATTGGTCTACAACACGGTGCCTAAAGTTTTCCTCTTAATCTGCACTGTTAACCTGTGGAACTGGTGACTAAAATACTGGCCAAAATGGGAAGACTACTGATGACTTCAGGCACTGATTTCAGTGGGCATAAGCATGCTTTGGTCCTCTCTCTGACAAAGGCAGGGGGGAAGTGAGAGAGAATCTGTGATCTATCCAAATTCACAGGAGGGAAAACAAAAATATTCTTTCTGCATTTGCTTATGCAACTCCTCTGCCTTTACAAGAATTTTCATAGATGCATCTCTTCTCTAGAACGTTCATATTTGGCTAAAATATGCAAATAACAGAAGAGAGTTCAACATATCAGATAAGTTTGGCTTAGCAAAAGTACTGACAAATTAACACCTTTAAAAAAGTGTTCACTGGGTTCATCAGGATCAGAGACTGTAGTACTAAAGGAAATGAAAGAATATCTGTGTGCACTGAGAAGTGTTTAAAATAACCAAAATATGCAACAGAATTATTTAAAATAATTTAAATAGGTTTTTTTTTTAACTAGGCAGAGCATAAATGAGGATCATTTCTGGACTGAGGCTGATCATAAGAGAAAAGAAACTGCAGACTGTCCTTATATACCAGTCATTTGCTCTACATCCTTTATAATACTAATTTCTAACAGTAGGTGGGAATGGCAAGTTGAAAATTTCTGCCTCATTATAAAGTCCTCTGCTAATATCCCCCTCCTCCCTTTTTTATTCCCCCTGCATGCAAACAGTTGCCTAGATCAGAGTGAGCTGTTCACAGGTGGAAGCCGCCTTTGACTTACAGTGCTGGTCCTGTTAAAGTGAATGAACTGCTTCGCCATACTTCTGATGTGCTCTATTGAGACGAGGCTGGCAACCTCCAGCTGAAATGAATATAAATTGATTGAAAGAAAAGTATTATCATTATTCTTTTCAAATACAGATGGATTTCATAAGAAAGACTACCTTTCTCTTTCGGGTGAGCCAACGACCCTGTCAGCTTTTCTCTAGCTACGTGGGCAGCCTCGCGTTGACTAACCTGCTTGTGTAAGGAAGTTAGACTGATTAAATTTTGATTGAGCTTGCTGGTTGCTGCATCTGGAGAGCCTTGTCACCCAAAGGATATTAATTTTTCTCCTAATTATAGCAATCAGTCTAAGTAAAGTTATCGCCTCTCCCTAAAACTAGCCCTGTTTGCATCCTTAGACCATTGCGGAAGCAGCAGTGCTGATATTCTGTGAAGGGACTCGTGGATCTCATGCCCCTGCTCCCTGTGATCCCAGTCTGTGCTGGGAGTGACCTCTGGCTTGCACACTGCGAGTGGGGCCTTTTGCTAAGGATACGAGCACATCCTTCCTTCCCTGCAGCAGGGCCTGGGGTAGGGATGAGCTTCAGTCTCCTCTAGCCTTAGTTCCTCCTGGTGTTACTGGGTTCTGCTCTTTGTTTCCAGTAGAAAAAGGAGGAAAAAACAGGGGGCGGGCTTAGAGGATGACAAAACCACCTCTCTCTGATAAACAGAAGACGAATCTTAGCCAAATTGGCTCAGAGAGTGCTTTATTTCGATAGCAACAAGTGCTTTTCCTGCTACTCTTTCCTGCAGCCCTGCCAAGCTGACAGTAGCCCCTGACAGCGGTTCTTGCTCCACAGCAGGCTAAGGTAGTGGGTCTCAGATTCAGGACATCAATATACATGTATATATATTTTATTTCTTTTCGCCCACTTGGGCTAAGTCCCCACCACCAAAAGGTATATTCTAAAGTGGAAAAAGTTACTTGCATTTAACACGTTAGTGTGACACAACATAGTTCTAATTTGCCATGGTTTAAGGACTACCCCATGCCTCCTACCAGGATTTTATTTTGATTAGTGACACTGAGGTGAAAGGTTTGTGTTCTCTGTTAGTGACCTTTATGTGACTGCCCTTACTAAAGGCAGAGGCATAGCTGTCCTTTGCAGCCTTGCTGTGCAGCACTGAGTGGAGGTTGTTGTTGGAAAACCTCTGCCTTCAGAGTGGCAAAGGGTTTGAAAATGCTCTTACACTCCTGGGTCTGTAAAGCAACCATACTCACCTCAGTGTTGGAGACAATGTGGTATCGGACCAGCTCCAGCAGCTTCCATGAACCCTGCCAAAGTAGAAAAGAGGCTGTTTTAGCCCCAAATGAATCACACAAACCCAACCTGGCCTGTGAGAGGACATGGGGATGAGAACGACGTCACCAGCTGGTGCACCAGAAACCTCTGGGTCAGTGGTGGTGCTCAGCTCATGGCATGCAACCCACTCTGTGGCATCTGCTCCCTCGGTCTGTCCCTGCTAAGGGTGACACCTCCTCCCAGAAGAGGGTTTGGAGCTTTGCCATGTGGCTGTCTGGGCTGTGGTGGCAGGGCAAGAGCAAGGGAGAGAGGACCTGGTGTGGGGTATTGGTGTCACTGCATAGGATGGGAGATCCCAAATCCCATTCCTCTCTAGGTGTTACTTTGATCTTTAATAGTTAGAGATGGCTTAAGCCTTGATCACAGGAGCTTAGTTTAGATGAACACTAAACTAGATGAACACGGGAAAATGATGTATGTATGCATCTACTATGTATCTACATATATATGTACTATCTAAGAAATATTTGCATTATAGAAAGAGTATACCTCTACAGAAAGCAGGTAATCCAGAGACTCAGCTTTCATACTACTCAGAGCCTCATTACTTGGAACAAAGACTGTGTAAGGTCTGTTGTCCTGCTGTAAATCCATTCCCAGGCCAGTTTTCTGTTTTGGTTTAAAAATAGAAGTGAAATTACATATTAATATAGAAGAATATCTGAAAATAGCTTTATGGAATTGCTTGTCTGGATCCTTACCTCTATCAAAGATGTAAATTGGCTGTATCTTCCATTATCTTGAAGTACTGTCATTATGGCTTCCTGAAACAAGATGAAAGTAAGGTTTATTTTATTAGGGAACATGGAATAAATACCAATTCTTATAAGACACTTTTTGAATTACTGTGTGAGTCTCAGTTATTACAGATTGAATACATTTGGCTTTCCTTATTGTTTGGGTGGCTGGTGGTGTCTGGAAATGGCTGAGATGATAGCACTCTTGTCCTGGTGCTATATTGGCTTATAGTTAATCTGTCATTGTCCTGAAATAGGAATACTGCATAGTCACAGAACATACGAACAGTGTGTGTATGGGGAAAGTGTTATTATCTCTTCATTCCCAATGAGAAATAAAATATTTGCAAAAACACCATATAAGAAGTGACTTCTCAGGGAAGTACGCTAAGTGGGGCACCAAAATCCAAAAGCATGCAAAATTATCATTTTTTATCGTTTTAGCCTTTTGGGGTGAGGGATTGCTGCTTTGAATACACGTCTCGCCCAGTATCTGTCCAGATGCCCCTCCTTTTAGTATGTTGTTCTACAATTCAGTGAGATGCACTGATTGTGACTGCCAGTTTCCCAAAGAACAGCTCAAATGCAGTGAGTACAACCAAATCCTCCATGGACCAGCTTGGCAGAAGAGCAAATGTCTGTTTGCTGTGGAAACTGCGTCATTATCTTTTACTTTGAATGTTGCTTCTCTGAGTTGATGCACAATGGCTCAGTAGAGTTTGTCTAGCTGCTGTCGGTCATTCTTTGCATTCAATTAATGTGAAACTATTTTAAAAGAAAGTCTGACATTGCACATATATAGTTTACGGCTCACCTCTTTGCTGCTTTCAAATGTTGGCTCCACGTTGTCCATGGCTTTGTCAATGATGTGCAAAATCCCATTGGAAGCAATAATATTTCCCTGCAAAAGTTTTCCTTTCCTCCTTCCTCCTTGGATTCTAACTCTTAATTGATTATCCTGAAAGAAGCCAGGCAATGAGTAATGAGCCCTTTATTGTGGAATGACAACAGAGAGAGTAGAAGTGTTGAATAAAGTCTAACACCCCCTTTCATTGCCAACACCTGGACTGTTTAATCTAGGGAGCCTAGAGGTTACTTCCAATGCTTATCAAGGAAATGGAAAAAATTCCTTTGACTTTGGATCAGGACCATGTTATTTTGTTCCAGGACAGCAAAGTTCAGAAGAAAAGCAAGGACAGGCCCTGTGGGGAGAGCAGTGTCCTTAAAAGGGCACTGATGAGTGCTAGTAATAGAAGTCTGTGAGGAAATGATTTAAAGTATTATTGTACTGAAAGGGTCAACTCCCGTAATCTTAAGGGACTATAACCCATTTCCTTATATTATATGTATATTTAAAACAACAAAACGTTGCTGATTCTGCACTGTACCGAAGCCTGCAGGAAATTAACAGGCCTCAGACAGCAATGACATTTTCCTGTTACAAATGAAGTGCGTACTCATTAAAGAAATAAAATAGATCTCTTTTCTCAGATGCTACTGTTCTACTAAAAAAATATGAGAAGTACTTAATTTCAGCCTTCACATAGGCTCAAGTCAGTAACAGACATTTAATGGACCAAGAGCAATAATTCTAGATTATAAAATCTAGTATATCAGCTGTAGAGAACACACTTTTTTAAACTTTGGGATCAGACTGCCCTGATGTTTTCTGACATCAAATAAGATGAGCTGGTGATGAACTTTACATGTTTTTCATGATGAATTGCCATGTGCATTTTATTTAGGCTGAAGACTTCTATTTGCTGCGTCATTCAAAGGATGCTGATGCTCAGTGGGAGGTGGGATCTGCAGCGCAGTCAGTGCTTGCTCTCTGTGAGCAGTATGCACAGGTTTCCGTCATAAGCTCCTGCCTTTTCCCTCCCCATACCCCCTCTTACTTCAGCTAGGGTCTCTTAATGCGCTCCCCACCACCCAGATTTAAGATGACTTTAATTTTAGCAAACATTTTTAGAGCGGTCTGTGTTAGATCACTATGTCACTCAGTGGTGATGCATCTCTAAACGTAATTTTTGTTTTCACTGATTTTAGTGGAAACTTTGATGCCAGTGAGGTTTCAAGTTTCACTTGAACACCTTGTAATGCATGGCCACAGATGTGGTATTTTGTAATCCAACAGCTCTCTGCAACCTGATGTCTTGCTGTGGAAAGACCTTTCATACTCCTTGTTCAGTGAACAGAGAGTAGTGTTCTTGCTGAGGTAGGCTGGAAGGCCACTTACCTTTTCTCCCTTTGATATCTCTCCTGACTTGCCAGTCAAAGTATATATTACATTAGTATTATTCAAGCTACTGGTATTGAGTTGACCGGCAATTACATGGAGTTTCACAAAGTACTGTGCTTTCTGTTTATTATTCAGAAGATCTTTTATCTAGAAGAGCAGAAGAACAGAGATTTATTTCAATACAGGCTTCAAAGAAAAAAACCCCAAACTTCATGGTGAATGCTTATTTCCCTCCAGTTGTTACATTCTGAAATTATATGTTTTCTTCCAAAGTGAGGTGATAGGTCTGCACAAAATGGAGGCCTCTCTTGGTTTCAGTTCAGGTCAGATCACACCCTTATGTCCCTGCATGAGCAGCAGGTGCCTCCAGAGTTGTCCTGACTTCAGTGGAAGGTAATGGATGCTGACCACTTGCGTATCAGGCCGCTTTTTTTTATTTTAAACTAAAACCGTAATTTTTTAATCGCCCTTACATAAAAGGTGACCTGTAGGCCTCCCTGCTGAAAATTCAGATCTTAATTCAGCCCCTGTCTCAACTAAGTGAAAAACCCTTGAGCATATGCATGTCAGATAATCCAAAATTTACTTGAGGCATAACTGCGTTCTACCCTGACTTGACAACTTATTTTGCTTTTCTTTCAAGCAGGAAAAAGACAATCCCTGGCCCTTAGATTTAAATGTATCCAGAAGTGTACCAAATCAAGAAGTTCTTCTGAATGTGTTGAATCAAAACACTTTTAACACAGATTAGATTTCTGAAGGAGCTAAATCCCCCCAATTTAAAACCCTCTCTGTTGTTTACTTACATTTATACCTTTGAGCCCCTTGTTTGTCGGTACAAGCACCGTAAATGGTCCCAGAGTACTCAGTGGCCATTCATAGACATTTTCTTATAAGGAGAGAGGGGGGAAAAAAAAAAGTTTAAATGTGTATTGAAAAGCTCATTGCAGGAAGGGACTGTGTACTATCTGCCAGGTATGTAAGGGCAGAATAAGAAAGAATGCTGTCTGTGATTATTAAATGTTAAGTTAAGATTCTAAAATCCAAGTTGTTGTAAGATGAGAGGCAGATGGGATGTGAAATCCAGGTGCTGCTGCATATTTGACACAGGATGAGGCAAAACATTCAGAATGCATCTGGCATGTAGACCAGGGTGATGGACATGAAAACAGCATTTCTTTGGAGTTGTATCTTTACAGGAAGATGGCCTCCTGCTTTAAATCAGTTCAGTCTTCATGGGGAGAGGGATATGCTGTTGATAACCTGCTGGTAGTGCAAATATCAGCAAGCACATAGCTGGTAATAAAAGCTGATGTGCTGAAAGTTAATTAAAGTTCATTTGCTACCCAGATGGTATTTCTGTTTCCAAGACAGCAGTCTGAGACCACTGATTCTGCAGCTAAAGGTATCAAATATTTCTAATATTCAGCTCTTTTTCCAGAGGCTTAAAATAAGAACTAAAAAAAGTCGTTATAGGTATGTCGTACCAGAGAATATGTCTCAAAATTAATATGCTGTTTTACAAAACAAGGTGGACTATTCTGCTGTATATTCTCAGCTTTTTAAAGACATTAATGTGGAGTGAATGTATTGTAAGATAACCTGGGGGGTTAATGTGTCTTTGTAGCTTCTGGCTAGTAAATCAAATGGCACATTTATGTTGAAAACTTAACCAAAGAACATAAAATCTGGATTGTTGTTAACAAATGGTGGTGCCCAGCATGCCAGGCACTTTTCATATGCATAAGGAGAAACGCACAGAGAAACTGCAACTGAGCTCTCAGTGCTGAGGCAATGGATTTCGGTCTTCAGTGCTGAATGTGAAGGTCACTGCCAGGCTTTGTCCATTCTATTCAGGCTGTAAAGATCTTTATTTTAAATGTGGGGCTCAGTGAACAGGACTGAGCAAATTATATTAAACAGGAGGAAATATTTCATATTTACAAATTTAACTTGAAGATCCAGCTCAATTCTAGCAGTGTTTGTTCACAGCTCACATTTGTGGCATCGTAACAGGAGATGATGATGACAGTTATGCTGTTCTCTTCATGAGGTGGCTGCAATGACTGTGAAAGGGTGGGAGTTGTGAGCCCTGACAGGGGCTCCACCTCACCTCTGCAGTTAATTTGGAAACCTGGAGACCCCCCAGCTGTGGCCAGGGTGCTCTGGTGGGGGGTCCTGAGGGTGATGGAGACCATGGATGGGATAAGTCTCTTCACCTTGCCTCTCTTCTCTTTCCTGGTGAAAGCAATGCCAGTGCTGATGGCTGGGGACTGGGAAGAGGGATCCAGCTGGGAATTCTGAGGTTTTTAGTGGACTTCTGTGTGTTGTTCTAGATGAAATCTCAATTATCCAAATCAATGTGGGCAGGGGGGGAGAGGGGGTGGGATGATCCCACTTATCCAACTATAGGGCAAAACCCACTGGTGATATCAAATGATGTGTGAGGGGTTGCAGGAATGTGTTTGGCACCTCTGCTTGGAAATTCTTGCAGATTGCATGGCATGCTGAGCCAAGGCTGCTTTAGGTAGTCGGAGGGAGTCTGTGGTGAATAGCATGTGCTCTGTGTCATGCCTTTAGCAGCACCTTCCTGCAGCTGGGGGTGTTGGGGGAAGACAGATCAACCCACTCAGCAGGAGCTGACTCTGCTTCCATATGGTCACTTACCCATGAGTGATAAGGCAAATGTCAGCTTGCCTTGCCACCGTCCTCCCACTTCAGCGTTCAGGTCTTGGAGGCGCTCCATGATGTTTCCGTAGCACACAAACCCGTTTCCCACAGAGCCCCCCTGGCACGTACACCTGTGAAGGGATTGTAATTTTAGTTGTGCGCTAATGCCCTGTGGTGTCAGCAAGGCTCTCGCTAAACCTGCTCTAGGTGTTACCTATTGCTTCTCTGAATGCATTTTCAGGAAGCACCAATGCATTTTAGTTTAATCTTTGCTTCTGTATGCTGTCAAGTATGTCAGTGTGTAGGGCAGCCTGATGGCTGCTTGCCTGATGTGATGTCCTTCTGTCAGCCGGGCCAGGAGGCAGTGGTGTCTCTCTTGCAGAACCTCTTTGAATAGGGTCTATGCGATGCCCCTGGATGCAGTGCAGCCTCTGGTCCCCAAATGTGGTTGTTGGAGCCCAGAAAGCCACTGAGCCTGCCTGCCTGTGGGCAAGGAGAGGCTATGGCATGAATGTGTGGGGTACCACCCTTGTGGTGGGGAGTCGGCTGTGTGAAGCTCACACTCACTACATGGGACTCAGTGGGATTAATGGTCATTATGTATGAAAGGGGTGATGGCATCTTATCAGTCCTTGTGATGGCTGTATGGGACTGGAAGAAAAAAGCAGGCAGGGGTGTTAGTCCCTTCAACAAAGCAAAGTGGTTGTTTGTTACGTTGCCCTTTATGTAACACAATCATTTTGGGCCACAATACTGGAACTTTAACACTATCTTTTTTTTTTTCGTGAAGCTGCTGAAGCACAAAATCTCTTGCTTTTTCAAATGTATACTTCATGCTTCTGCTGTCTCTGCACTGGAAATAACATCTCAGTTGTAACACACTGGCTGTCCCCTGGGGACTCCAGCCTGTGAGAGGTGTTAGTGATGTATGGTTGACTCGGTCCTACATATGTCCAAAGCAGGCTCAGGTTGTGGTGCCCATGAGAGTGACAGGCAATGCCTTGAGGTGGGCTCAATGTCCTCACTGCCTTGGGATGGGCTGCATATGAAGTAGCGTGTTGCAGCCAGGGCAAAATCTAATGGAAATTTATGGAAGAACAACCCCAAGTGTCAGTCTGACATTTTCTGTCCTATGAGGGAGGGAACACACCTCATGAAAACTGAATCTTGTGGCTGTGAAAGACCTCAGCGTCGCAAGAGAAGTGGGGAAGAAACTGTTGGTTGTCAATGTGATCGACAGGTGCTTGCTATTAAGTGCTGACAGGTACAAAAGGTTATGAGTTTCAAAGAGCAACTAGGACTTGCATGTGCCTTGACCTTTTGTCAGCCTGACTATTCACCTGGAGAGGTGGTTAGTGCTTCCTAAAAAATCTGGACTCTTCAAGCCCGCCTCAATGTGAGGGGCCATTGATGCCTACTGGTTTTGCCAATCTCAGCTCTTTCTGTTGCGCTCTTTAGAAAATCAGGCCCTGCGTGGCTGCTCCTGGGAGACTGGCTGATCGTGTCAGCTCAGTCATTTCCTTCAGTGCTAAAATTAAAGGAGGCACTTGTCAACATGTAGCACGCACAGAAAGAAACCTTAACTATGTTTAGGAGGCTAAAGAACTATATGGTATGTGTTGCCAAACATTGGCTTTTAATAGTGTCTTTCCTAATTAAGTCTACAGTATGTTCAGTATTCATATAAGCCCTATCCATAATGATTCATCTCTCTGGATATTTTTTCTAAAGGCATAATTAGACAAGGAACATTACTCCACACAAGCAAAAGATGTTCTTTATATAACTAATGACCTAATCATTTGCATGTGCTGGTTGTTCCAAACACACATCTGACGTTCACACCCCACAGTAGTATCAACCTGATGCCAAATCATCTCCTGTTACCCATGTACGGTCTCTACCATAGCTGTTTCCCCGATGATAGCAATCTTATTTGAAAATCCCTGTAGTCCCTGCAGTCTGGGGGGCTGCATATAGACTCAGAGGGGTGCTGGGATTTTGGCCAAGAGGCTCAAGCTTTGCCTCCTTCTGGTCCTGGGTAAAAATAAAAGTCTAAAAGCATCTTAAATTTTTAGGATGCGACTCTGTTGGTGAGCCCACTTCTTTTTAAAAGGATCTCTTGTGGAGCCCGGATGAAGGGTTTAGGGCTGGGAGAGAGGAGCAACTTCTTCTTGGGGGCTGACACCTTTCTTCTAATGGGGTAAATATTGCTATATTGATGTACATAGCCCCCGTTCACTTCTGAGCAGAGAAGAAAAAACCTGAGGCTTCAAAGGAGCTGAGGAATAGTTTAGTAGAAAAAAGAAACTACCCTTGAAATATTGCACAAATCAGATCAAGGTTTCAAAATAAATCTCTATCTTTTTCAGTAAATGGTCATAAGGAAGCAGATGATTAAACATAGTAATTGTTTTTGCTATCATTTCCAAGGGCACAGTGAACTGCAGAAATACCTATGTAGTTTGAAATTTCTTTTCTGAGGTCGATATGGCTTATAAATGAGTGGGCATCCAGTAACACGCAAGTAACAAGCAAGATCTGGCAATAAGAATAGTCTCCAGAGTGATCGCTTTCTGTCCATATCTATAGATGATAAATAATTTGTTCCCAATTTACAGCTAATGGCCTGTCTTGTCTTTCACATTCAAACTCGTTGCTCCTGAAAACTACCATTTCAGGAACATCTCTAAACCCAGTACTAGCCGTCACTGGGCTATAGAAACATGTAATCCAGATTCTTTGGTTTAAGATATCTTTGTTAAGTTTAGTGTTAAAACTGACTTTCCTCCTAACATCTGTATAGCAAGTTTCTGTACAGGAAAACAAACTCTGCCAGAGGTTTTGCGGTTTCCCACGTGCTTGACTAGAGGCTTTGAGGAAATCTGCCAAGGTTGGTGTTGCTTTCACAGCATGGGGGTCAGATTCCCCAGTTTAGTATACTAAAAAGAGCCAGGGCACCAGCACTGTCCTGTGATAATTAATGCTGATCAATTTTTAGCATGCTGCCTGGCATGTTTCTGGCCCACACCAAGTAGCATTTTCGTAGGCAGTGCCCAGGCACAGTTGAAGCACAGTGATAGCATGTGCCAAGGACCACTGCCAAGAGGCAATTACTCTGTTTTGGAAGAAGAAGAGACTTTAGCTGTGAGCCAGACCATGCTGCTTGCCCTGAGGAATAGAAAAGAGGTCTTGGTCCTTTTTATTTACTAGTGTAGAAATGACCTCTGAGAGCTATAAAAATAAAACCTAACAGGTACTAGCAACTGGACTGATGAAATCAAACACTATGCTAATTGGTTGACCCTAACCCCATTAAATCTTGTAATATGTCCTTGACAAAGAAACCAGTAACGATAACTTCAGGAGGTGTTCATCCACTGGATTTGTTTTAGCAGCCTGTTTACTAGGGGAACGAGGGAGAAACAGGGTGAAAGCTTTAATGAGCAAAAAGACTCACCTAATCTGTCCTGGTGCAACCATTGAGCATTTAGCTTTTTTATGGCAGGTGTTGTTTGTTTCACAGATGTCCATCATGCTGCATCCTTTCCCAGGTACAAAATTTGTATAATGCTCCTTGCATTCACAGTGGGACTAAATCAGAAGGATGGGAGAAGGGAGAGAAAAATTAGACATGCACAAATTGTGGATTTCAGCATACTTTCTGGAACTAGGGTTTAAAGGCAGTGAGCTTCCAAAGCCTTAGTTAATCAGCTGGTGAGTTCAGATGCAAGTATAAAGCTTATCCATATTTATACAACTCCCTTCTAGGTTTTATCCACTCCAGACAACTACTGACTCTCAGATAAATTTCCTTCAGATAAAGCCCTTTAGGTTCACTTCCGTGACCAGAGAACATTTAAAATCCCACAGACCTCTGCCTCCCAAAATGAATGCCAAAGCATACTATTAACGAGTGAGGTGTATCATCACTGCTGTTGTACACACCAGCCTGTGTGTGCCAGCTCCATGCAGCTCACTGAGACACCCCGGAGAGGAGCAACTTATATGACTATGAACTGCAGGATGACCCTGGATGACTGAGTCCCTTTTTGGCTTTTCAGGGTGTCCAGGCAAAACAGGCATAGTCTTCTGAAGTTTCACTTTCTTGGTGGTGGGAGTTTTACACATGGAAATCTGAGCCAGTTCACCACAGCATGAATAGTATGCAGCCTCTATTCAGTGCCTTTTGTCAGTTGTCCTCAAAGACCCAAATTACTTCTTTCCTAAATACACTAAGTTTAGGCATGTATCTGTGGTATCTGTGTAAGGAGCCTACTGATCCTACAAGTCCCCTGTTTATTTACAAGCACCCAAATTAACTGGGAGAAGCTTCATTTAAGTGCCTCCATTTTGGGGAGGCAAATCTGAGCCAAAATATTCTGGAAAAAAGAACACTATTGCCATTCCCATTTTCAGAGGGGGAAACATAATATACATACATTGAGAAGGGAGGTAAAAGGAGGTAAACTCCTGGTCAATGGCAAGGCTTATGCCCAAGCTAAGAGTAGAGCTTGGTCTCGCTGAGGCCTCTTACCGTACCCCCATGGCTTCTTTTTGGAGAAAAAGCATTATTTCTTCTTAGCAGTTGACATACGAAACGTCTGAGGCACCCATTCAACACTAACCTTTCCTGGACCATCATATATGCAAATGGTGGACTGTGCAGGGCAATTCCCATATGTTGCTTGGCAAGGGTCTACGGGTAAGCAGACTTGACCGTCCCCTCTGTAACCTTCTTGACAGGTACATTCGTGCTGATTTGGTCCAAGGTAAATGCAGTCAGCATTAGGATTGCAGACCTTTTCGGAGCATGGGTTGATAGCTTGTGAAAAAAGAAGTGAAGTAAATGAATTATTGCCTGCAGTTCTCAAATTGAAGACAAGAATTTGCCAGAGCACCTCCATGCCAAACAAAGCCCGAGTAGACTAAACTTCTCATAACAGCCAACTCTGAAGTATCGTGGCGACATGAAGACAGAAGGGAGGAATGTGTTTATACTAACGTAGCAACCAATGGTTTGCTTTTGAACAGAAATGATCTCTTAACTTGGCAAATTGAGTTATAAACAGATTAAAACATGTAATGTGCTCATTAAAATATCACAACTATTTCCCTGTTCTCTGGTGGATTTTAACCAGAGAAGGTCAGGTAGGTGATATGAGGTCCGTACAAGCTTTAAGCATGTGTTAGATCAGTTGGAAAATATTTCTCAATACAATAGGCCTTTGCTGTTTTCTTTCCGGTAATTAAACAATAGAATGTCATCTGTTCAGCTATACGGAAAACTGGACAGCAAGTACTTTAGTAGTGTCTTCCATACTGCTGTAGTTTCAGGACTGGAAGCTCACTAGTTGTTTCTATGAGCCCTTTTTTTCAAGGCCATGGCATTATTTGCCCTTGTTCATGCTTGGAGAGCATCTTCTCACACCTTTGTGTCCAGTTTAGTATATGGTCAATCACACATTGTGGCTAGAAGGTGGCAGGCCCCAGACTCACCTAAAAGGTGGTGCTGCTTGCTGTCTTCCCCTCTTCTCCTCCCTTTCTTCTCTCTCAGCTGGAACTGAGAGAGTTGGCAATGCTCAGCTTTGCTCTTTCAAGCCTTCTCTTCTGTTCCAGTGTGAAATCACACACCATACACACATTCATGTGCTCAAATTGATCTAAGTAATGCCACCTCCAAGCTGAGTCTGGGGCAGCCACTGCTATCCTCGCTTACATGCTTAGCTGCACTGGAGCTGCTCGTACTCTGCTTCCCAGCCAGTCAAATGTAAAAGACACTGGCTTAAGCCACAAGTGACCCCAGTATCTAAAGGCACTGTGACAGAGGAGTAACATCCACGCAGACTGCATCAATGCAAAAAAACAAGACAGGTAGGGATACTAGCATCTTCCTTCTCTGCTGATTTCTGCAATTTCTTTGTCTCTTGCTTGTCTGTGCTGCGTACTAGAAGAACCTCACATTCCCTGAAAAGTGACTTTCTGATGTCTTGCTGTTGGATGCTGTTCAAGTCTACTCAGAGGGGACTACACCATAGTTAGGACCAAGAGTTTTGAATTATTGTGTAAATATTCCCAGAGAGGATATTGTATTTCTGTCCTGATCCTAGCCAACATTTACTAAATAGTGCTTGCAGCATCAGATACAACAATTTTCTTCATTGCAATTGGTCTAGAAGGAAGAACTGGTGCTGTAAGATGTAAGTAGAAACTCTTGTAATACAGTTAATTTGAGCATTCAATGGCAAGTTGAGCAGTCTATAAAGACAACTGTAAGGTAGACTTTTACCTCTGAGATGCTGTTACCTTTGTTTCATAAAAAATAGGAAAGCTAAAATGAGTTTGTCTGTAGAGTTTATACTTACTGATGAAGCTGAGCTGCCACATGACGGCTATTCAATAAATATAAGCCCTCAGTTGATGTTGCTGATTTTTATTGAAGGAAACTATGAGGTTGAACTTTAGCAAGTACAGTGATGTAGTAGAAGTAGATTTGTAAGCACTGATGACCCAGTTTCCACACTACACGTTTCAAGGGGGTTTGCTAGACTTCGGTTGCATGGACTGAAGCTTGTTAACAGTTGGACTGATGTCCTTCTAGAGCACATTTTAGAGTTTAGTTGCATCCAGAAGGAATCTAGTTTGTGCACCTGAAACTGTTTTGGGTTATGAACCCAAGAACAATTAAGTCAAGACAATGGTGAGATTTGCTTCAAAAGTGCACTCAGTATATGAACTATAATACTAATGATGTTGTATCCAAACAACTCAGTGGACATGAAAATTACTCACGTTCACAGTGTGTACCGTCCCCGTGGTAGTTGGGCAGACATGTGCATTGCAGTTGTCTTCCATCCTCACCTGAGGCAGTACATCTGGAGTTTGCAGGGCACTGCAAGGCCTTGCATTCAGGTATTGCTGACAGACAAAGGATGACAGGTTAAACTGTGTCTGCACGCTGTGCCAGGAGATCTTGCGTCCTGCAGTATACCAGTTCAAAGTATGTCTGATCTAGGAACCATCAATCCCATTGCTCTTGTCATTATTCTGGTGATTGAAGTGGTGATGATGGTTATGGGAGCTCACACACAGGGTTTGAGATTTGGTATATGTTTGGTTGCTCTAGAGTGACTAACCTGAGAATAATTTTACGTTCGTCCTCGCCGATTCTAACTGTATCAGAGCTGTTGAATATATCTTATATAGAAAGGAATCTACTTACGCTGATCACAGCTGAGTCCTTTGTATCCAGACAAGCAAGTGCATCTTCCATCCCCTGTAATTCCACTGTTACATATTCCATGAATGCAGTTGCAAACTATAGGGAGACATGGATTGTCTTTACTGAAGAATAGTGGTGTTTGGAAAGACATCGTTAGTGGTTACTCATAGCAAACAGTGTCCTGGCCAACAACTGTTAAATATTACAAAGTGTGATTTTTCAAAACCAAGCTTTCACCTGAGTTCCTGAATTTATAGGCTGCCATTAATGAGAAGATCAATACTCACAGTTGCATACATCAGTAAATAACACACTGATTTTTGCAGGCTGGTAATAGCCCAAGGGCCTGAAAATCTTCATGACACATACTATAAACACCAAACTGACCAGTTGCTAATGCCGTAAAACTTGTAAAATTTGACATACAGTCTTGAGCCAAAATTGAATATAACAGGTAACATAGGCCATTTTTACAAAGGCCATTTTTACAACTGATAGAAAATTGCTCATTTTTGCTTCTATTCTGTTTTCCTCTCTCTCAAACACCTCCGGAAGAGATGAGTTTTGTGACTTTTCCCACCTCCCCCTTAAACAGAATTTATTTAATTAAAAGGATAATTACACACTGTGTAGGTCTCAGGCTTTTTTCTGGTCCTGTTCCTATATTCTGGCATTTCTGGTTATAAGCCTTGTGAAAATATGCGCACAAGACTCTGTATTCAGAGTCCAGGCAAGTATGAGACCCCTTTATAAATGGTTTTTGAAGCCTTATGTATGCTTAAAAAGCTTCATAGTTACAACTGTTTAAGTTATGATTATGATGCTTTTTAAAAAGGCCCTCTACAGTTACACTTGGCAAAGCCTCTAAGATGTACAGTTATATTAGTGACTTCATGTTTAAACTGCAGTGATGTAGTGTATCCTTTTCCCTTTACAAACATATCCTGTGTTCATGTGAATAACCGACACTAATTAATTAGTAATATTCTACCTATGTTAGTAGTCCTAATACAAAAACCAGGAATGGCTAAGGTATTGCTGAAAAGCAGTTAGTCACAAATGCGCAATATTTATAGGTGCTTAGAAAACTTGGAGGAGCTCAAATATCTGAAAGCTGAAGTGTAAAATGCTGCTTAAATTAATATGCAGTTGAATCCTTCAGTAGCTTCTTGGAAAATAATCGCATTTACGATATTGAATTAATTCAAGTACCCTATTTTCATGAAAATGTTGGTTCAGTTACATTTCTGTGTATCAACACTGGCATCCAGTGGACAGCTGATGGAAAAAGGGCCTTTGAGTCAGCAGTGGTGTAGGATTAGTGTAGAAAGGCCAATACAGATCACTCAAAGTGAGGCCACTCATGACTCTTTTTAGAAGTAATTTTATGTAGATCTTGAGGAACAAAAAGAGTTTTACCAAGAGGTAAACAATCGTTACCACTTAAGAAAGAGATGTTTCTTAATTTTTTTTTTTTAGGCAGTTTTCTGATATGTCTGTTTAATGCTCACAGGGGTCAGGAAGGTAACTAAGATATTAGAAATCATTAAGAAACAGGCAAAACTGTAAAATATTATACAAATATATACACTTGTGATACATATACATTTTAAATAGTGCACATAGCTCTGATCCCTCCCTCAATGTTCCACTTCTCCTGATAGAAGTATGGCCAGCCAAAGGATCTACCAGCCAAAAACCAAAACTAAACCAAATTCATCCTTTTTCACACTTTTGACTAAATTATGGAGCTCCTTGGCACAGAATATTTTGGAGAGCAAAAGCAGAATTGGACCCAGAGGCAAGGTAGATAATTTAAGGAGGATGGATCCAGCAGGAGCCTTTAAACACTACAATTTGAATGCAATCTCTGGCTGCTTGTACTTTTTCCCTAGATATCAACTATTTGCCTCCAATATGGGATACTAGGCTAGAAGGACTTTTGGCCAGATTCAAACTGGCCTTTTTTGAGTCAGATATACTGATTTCAATACCACATGAGTACTTCATGCCTTAATACAGATGCTCCAGTTTGTAATGTATTTAAAAAACATACCAAAACACTGTAAGCCACTATAAATTATGAATTTGATATGTTCCCAGCCCATATTTTACGTACCATGAAAACCTCCTGTATTTAGATCAAATAAACACAAATCCATAATTTAGGATGAAAAGGGGATACCATGATAACTGGCTAACAGGGAGACATACC
Source organism: Nyctibius grandis (assembly GCF_013368605.1). Classification (NCBI taxonomy): domain Eukaryota; kingdom Metazoa; phylum Chordata; class Aves; order Nyctibiiformes; family Nyctibiidae; genus Nyctibius; species Nyctibius grandis. The sequence continues at coordinate 65,445,865 of NC_090662.1, forward strand.
TGCAGGAACACACAGATGATTCTAATCCCTAATTTGTTTGACTGTTGGCTATAACAACGATATTTGAGATAAGATTAAGATATTTTTGTAGTGCTACCCTAAGTGTTGTCTGTATAGTCCTAAGCTGAATCCAGCCCCACTGTGAATGAGGAATTGAGTAGCTGCCCATTTTCTTTGCGTGTTGTGTTCCCTGAAGCAGGTAGCAGCTCTTGGTGGGAAACCCTTAGACCCCCTACCCATTTCACTGTGGTTTCTTAGTGTCTGAATACAGCTTTCAATAGTTGTCTTTTCCCCACTTCAATAAAGAAAGGTCAAACTTACCTGATGTGCAGTGAGGACCAAATAAATTATCTTCAGCACATTTTTCACAGGCTGTCCCACCAAATTCTTTCTGTGAATTACAGAATGGAAAACAAAACTTAAGTCTCTCATCTATCTCTGTATAGGTAGATATATGTTTAGCAGCCTGAAAACAGCATCTTTAGTTGCCAAAAAAAATAACATTAAAGATTCAAACAGCAAATCAGAGATGACTACTGCAATCTAGAAAACATTGTCTTTTGAATGCTTTTTTTCCTCTCCTTTTTTTTCATTTTAAATTTTTAACTCTTATACTTCAAATCAGATGTTCTGAATATCCAGTTAACAATAAAGTACAGTAATCGAGCCTAATGTCCAAATAATTTTTACAATTGTTATGTTGTATTTTCTGACTGTTTTTCACTCTGTCTCTTTTTGGCATATTCCCAGATGTGCTTTTGATGTAATGGAAAGATTAACCAGTAGAGGGGGAGGTAGAAAAGATTTGAGTTGTTTTTTTAAAAAAATCTTTTTGGCTGAAGTTATAAAGCACTGCACATTGCACTCAGCAAAGGAACATTGTATTGAGAGTATAGTCCCAAGTATAAGGCCTTTCTAATTGGGGCAAAAAGTCATAAGTAACAGCACACTTTAAAAAACAGAGGAACACAAGCCACCTGTTTCAGGAAGACAAGATGGAAGAGCTCTTTAACAATTTAATCTGAAAATGCTCAAGTCTGTAGACATAGCAGTGTGAAGATAAGTGCAAACCATGAAAAAAATTAACTCCAAGCAGATAATCTCTAATGTTTCTGAAATACTTTCCTTTAATGTATTATACAATGTAATATGCATTATTTCTTAGCAGAGCTTACATGCTATTTTTATATTTTTTTATTTAAAAGAAAGGATGTACCTGACAAGTACACGTTCCATCCCCATTCATACCCTGGGAGCAGCGTCCTCTCCTGTTGCATGGTGACACAGCTCCTCCTGGACAGGCTAGAAATTACATTTAAGCCATCAATCAGCTTGCTCTGACCCTTATGCTCCCCTTGCACGTTAGGGGTGAAAACCTTGGAGGCTGCAGGGTTTTGAACCAGACAGAGACCTCAAGTGACTGCTGCTATTTTGCAACTGCCCGAATCTCTTCACTAGAATCTCAGCTTCATCAGAGACTGCCACCCTCTCTCGTCTGGGAAATTAAGCTAGTGGCTTGAGTTGAAGTATTGCACAAAACCCAGTTTTCTTATTCTAAAGTACCATATTGATTTTGTACCTGCTGATCCACCTCTAGCTGCAGACACTCTGAACTGTTATCTTTTTTTTTTGATACAAGTGGAGTTTGCCTGACCACTTCTTCTGTATGTTAATATAGCTCTGATTGAAAATTTGCTGTCAGAATTATACTTGATGCTAAGTTAGAGTTTAAATAAGCCTTTTTTTGTTTTCCACACAAATTGCATTTGCTTTACGTGCAAAGTTTTTCCTTTTCCCTGCTACCTCCCACAAGACTGTGATACTTGATTCAAATGATCTTGGAAATTGAAATTTGGGTATCTCATAACCCACCTCTGTCCAATGTGCTCTGGTCAAGTAAAACTTGTGTGCCAAAGATGTGCTACGCTCTTCACATCCTCTGGTGCTAAAACCATGATTACAGGCAGTGGTGTACCAGGTGAGACAGAGTCTGACCAAAAAACCCAGCCAACAGGAGAGGTTAAGAAACAATGACTGTATTTCCAAATCAAAATAGGTTAATTTTTGGCTGAAATTCTTCCATATTCAAATTTTTACTGAAAGCTTGCCTATAGGAAATGCATATTACAGTAATTTTCAGTCAGATTGATCTGTCAGGTTTTTCCTCCTGTAGGGATATCCTTATTTTTTATAGATGTGCAGCCTCTCCATGGAAATGATTTATTAACTCCCTTCCATAAGCCCTTCATTCCCATAATTGAAGTTCACATTAAGTACTATAACCCTGATGCAAGTGGTATCTAAATGTATCACACTCCTACTGCCCTCACAGGTTCTCTGCTGTACCTTACTGGTAGATTTATTGCCTAGAGTCTCAGTTTGTTCTGTGTGGGTGGAGATGGGCAGCACTGGATTTATGCTCCCATTGAGTAACTTAATCCTGATTTAGAGTGTTTAAGCGATGTGGAAGTTTTCATGAAAATTAATTTGATTTGGACAGAGTGACGAGCAAATAAGTGGATGTGTATATGTATACACCTAATTTTAGTGAAGGCTTTGTCTTTATACCAATCTGTTAATGTTTCTTAATTTATTCCTTAATGATGAGTCTGTGAGGTCTGTTGGATCTGAGTAAGCTTCTCGTGGAGAAACAATAAATGTAAAATTAAAATTTTAGTGCAGTTTATCTCATACGTGCTGAAATAAAAAGATTTATTAAGAATTGAGATGAAATAACCAGAAATGAGATAAAGTAGTAAATACATATACTTTAATCTTTAAAGTGACTTTTAGTGAATCTTGTTTTCTGGCTACCATGTGATAGCTAAATCTCATCCTTAGGACTGACACAGACGCAAACTGTTAATATTTGCTCTGAGTGGAAACAGTTTTACCTCTACTGATGCTTTTATTGAATGTGCAAAGACAGAGAAATCATGAGAAAAACTCAGTTTATGGTATAAATTCTAGGAAAGAATAATTTAAAATTGCTGACAAACCAGGTTTTTTTGCAGTTGATATCCATTACACTTCCCCTTGTCTTCACTACCTCTTGTCTCTTGTAGGGACACCACCACTAAGGGACAGCTTTATCAGAAGTTTAGCAAATTACCATATTGTTGTACAAGTTTGGTCAGGCAGATAAAGCACTTCTCCCGGCTGGCTGGGCCAAAGGAGGCAGCACTGGGACACCAGAGTGATCCTGGCACAGCCACCTGCTGCCACCCCGGTGCTGGGGAGAAGCAAGACCTTTGCTTTTGTTGAGGATATTTTTTGAAAGGTAGTAAGAAAGAGATGTTTCTGCTTAGCTCTTAGAGCTGTCAGAGACCAAGGGACAAATCTTTATACCTAGGCCAAAAAAGCTTAATTCTATCAGCTTTTTTTTTTGTCTCATGGAGTTTAATTCAGCACTTCCTAAGTGTTTTCAAATGCAGCTTCTTGGATTGCTTCTCTTCATCTGACTCCCTGCAGGCTGAAGCAGTGCATAGAACTTGTAAGCAAGATGTATTTTGGACATATAATGTGGTAGAATTAGGTTTATTATCTTTCCTCTTGGTGTTTTTTTCCCTTTTCACTTTTTTTTCTTTATTGTTACAGTACTTTCTACTCAGCTGCCCATACTGCAGGCTTTTCTTTGGAGCCATGCAAATATTTGCCCAGAGCTGGGGTAAGGAGAAGCTCCCACTGAAGCTCATCAGTTACACATGTGGAACATCTGAGCTCCACCAGCTTTGGCATCTGTGGTTGGATGATACTGGCAGTGTTAAAAGGCTGTGCTCTTTTCCTCTGAGTCTTTTTCCCCCATACTTTTCCCTTTTTCCTTGATGTCTTTTTACAGAGGGATGAGCATGTGGCTTGTTGGTTCGAGGTGCTTTGTTGGGAGGGAAGGGACAAAACATCTTTCATTCACACTGTGTGTTTCAGCATGTGCTATCATTTAAGGAAGTCAGAGTGGTATTTAAGACCTAATTTTGTTGTTGCCATCAGATACTAAATGTGAAGTAAACCCCTACTCAGGGATTTTTCTCTGGCCTCAGGAAGGACAGGCTTTCCTCCAAACATTTCAAGGCATGCTGTATACTCTTAGATTGTGATAATGCAAAGAGCTATTTTCTTCCTCCAAATGACAGCAGAAACAATGCTGAGACCTTGATTCTTTGCTTTTTAGAACCAGGAAGTTTGTCTGAAGGAAGAGAGGGCTTCCTTGCCTCTGCAGCCTCCTGCCCACAGCGGTGCATGCAGGGCTCTGGCTCAGGGCCAGCGAGCTCTGCCCCTCTCTGGAAATACCGATGCCCCTTGTGTGGCCTTCTGGAGCAGCCTGAAGTATGGGATGACAATCACATGTAGCATTGCCTTCCTCCTACTGGGCACTTAGGGTGCGTTAGGTGGAAAAATGGTAAATCACCACACAAGTGGTTATCTTCAGAAGAAGACAGGACCACGCACTACATACTCGACTATTCACCTGTCTTTTCTATAGAAGTAGCTGTAAGTTGGGGTTTGACTATTTTACTTTAGTAGATAAATGACTGGTATTTAAGTCATAGCTTGGGCCATGCTAAAATAATTTTTTAATCTATTTTGTGGACAAAAGGACTTCACAGTTCTTGAACCAGACCTTTACCCCGTTATCTAAACCTCTAACTAAAGGAAGAAATGCTCTGTCTGGGCAGGGGAACTTCCTTTGTGGGTCTTGATGCCCACCTCAGTAGCCTGAGGCTTGATGCACTTGTGGAGATGCTGAAAGGCTTTTCCTGAGGAAGGGGCAGTGGGAGGAGAGGCACTCCCGATTACCCCTGCTTCAGTAATGACCTTTAGCATTCACTGGAGGTTCAAAAAAACTTGGAGGGGAAAAACTGCTTCAAGTTGAACTGAAAGAAAAGACCTTCCTTACATCAAGAAGTAAAGAATTTAAAGAGATTTGGAAATATTTCAGACTCAGATGAGGGTATTTTTGACCTAAAATAAAACATTTAAACTTGTGGTGTGAAAATTTTAATTTTTAAAGTCCATTGTGGGGATCCTCCCAAATGAAAAGTCATTTTGCAGTCATTGACATGATTTGTTTTGAAAATCTGAAAACCAAGGGTGTTCCATGAGTTTTTTGAGTTTTTCTGTGAATTGTTATTTTTAAGTGAAGCATTGAATATGTGTTTTTCTCCAAATCCTCTAAGTTTTGGCTGAAAACTGCTGTTTATTTCTACTCCTATATTTCTACTCCTATAATAAGCTCTGAGGAGCAATCTTCTCATGGCAATAGCTCCTGAAAAGAAGAAATATCACTGCTTTACTTCTACTCAAATTCTATCAAAAAAATTGAAAAGAGCTTACCCATGCAGTCTGGGCCCCAGTGTCCCTGGCAGCACTCAGGTTGTTCAAATTCCTTCATACAATGATGCCGACATCCCGGAAAAGAAAGTGTGTGTGTTTTAATTTCTAGATAGTACCTGAGGAAAAGAAGTTGGAGCTGCTTTAAAGTACTTAAAAGCCTCCTGTGGGGAAAAATGAAATTCTTAACCTCCTTTTCTCCTTTCAGTGTCTGACAAGAGCACTTTAAGCTTAGTTGTATTGATCTGCCTTTCTTTCTTCATTAAAAAAATGCATTGCACATCAAGGTCTAAAAAGATCCTTGTTTTTTTTTTTTTTATTTCTGCAACATAACCACAGCAGTTTTCTTTAACTTTTGATTTGAAATAGTATTTTAAAAACTATTTAATATCAGTGTTCTTTAAATGCTAAGTAAGCTCAAAATAGTTACATTTTCACTAAAATACTGCTTTTCTTTTTTTTTTTTTTTTAATCTGAAAGGCAAGATTTCAAATTTGGTTTGAGATATTTTTTCCTGCCCTTCACCCCCCATACCTCCCCAGTCTGGCAGTTTGAAAAATCTGTTATTAATATGAAAATATATGATATGAATGTTCTATAAATATCACATGTATTGTGATATATATAGGTCATTCATATCAACTATGCAGAATAAACAAGAAAGTGATTTTATGATACCACTCAAAAGAAAATCTGATAGGCCATTGATAGCAATGTTTATTTTCCTCTTATACCATTTGCTGATTAACTTTAGGCTTGAAATACTCTGAGTGAAGCTTGAGTTCTGGAGTTGGTGAAGCCAATGGTAAATGTTCCTTAAGAAAATTGCATAAAATAGAGCATTTGTAATAGAATTAACATTTTCTAATTCATGGAGAGCAATATTCATGGAGAAAAGCTCTGACAGAAGAGATACCTGCAGTCTGGTATCCCAGTCCCGTTGGTAATTTTGGTGTAACCAGCAGGGCACTGGGTTTCGAGGTTTAAAGGGCAAGGTACACATTCAGTTTTCATTCGAATGAGCAGCTTTTGATCACATTGCTTCTTCATCTGTAATAGGAGAAGATTAATTAAAAAGAAGGAAAAAGTTCTCTGAGTTGGTTTAACTCTGTCCCCAGTGGCATTGCTAAAAAATGACAATTTTAACTCAGCTTTGTTCTCACTCACAGCCACAAGCTTTATCTGGTTCAGCAGGAGCTCCCTGCTCTGGAGCTAAACTAGGTAATAGACTACATATTAGGGCTTTGCAGTGGTCTTGTCTGCACAAAATATGTCCAACCACTGCAGGAGAAACCCTTATAAGTGTCATATTTCTCCTAAGAACACTTTATCAACAAATGCTAAGTTCAGCAGACTTAAAAGCCAGGTTATGAAGACAGCATTAGCCTACGGAGCCTTAGCTCTGAAGTTGCCTTGCAAACCCAAAGCAGGGTGGAAAAAGACAAGTGCTGGCAGATGCTTTCTCCATCCCATGGCAAAACTAAACATAAGGTGTGGAGGAACTTGCTCATGGCTCTGTGCACACAGAGCACAGCACAAGCCTTTGTTCATATCAAAAGGCTGGGTTTCATATTATTAGCACCAGCATGCTGAACTAAAGGACTATGGCTGGTATTTTCAAATTGGCATAAAAGAATGACATCTAGCTTTTCATTGAAATCCGGTAGAAGTTATGGGTCTGACCCCACCAGAGCACACTGATAAGTGTAGCCTTCTTTTATTTTTTACCTAGGGAAAGTCACAGAAGGAACCAGCCCAGCATGGGAAACCTGGCTGTAGTCCTCTAGCTCACATGCCAAGGGCTCGTGCCCTTTGCTGTGGAGTTCCCAATCTCAAGAATGGAAATCTGACAAAATCGGCAAAAATGAGATAAGGCTTAGGGTATTGTCACAGTGGTAGCATTGTATTTTCTGGTTGTAGAAACCATAGATTTGAAAATATCTGTATACCAAAAATAGTGTTTGTTTACTACTACTAAAACAGTCCACATATTTTAAAGCAAAAAGTCTTTGCTGAACTCCAGCTAATGTTTGCTTCACCTTCCTTCTTGGTGAGTATTTGTAGAAGTAAGTTCCTAATTCACAAATGGTGAAAAATGATCTAATGCAAAATATGATCTTCAAAAACCATCAAAAAGTAATAAATGAAATTATCATTCTTGGAAAGGAAGTACTGTGATGTGCTCCATTTTCTATTCCAAGATAACCATTTATCCGCTGTTCTATAAGTATGGACCCATTTAAGTGGTCTTAACTCACTCAAGCAATATTGACCACAACAGGCTTCCTGTCTGGCACAGTAGAATTGAACTGAACTCTCTGAATGGGATTTCAATTAAGCAGTTGAGTAGTCAGTTAAGGCAACATCTGAATCATTGCCAGGCCAACGTGAAGAAACGCTTAATGCTTATCTTGAAAAACTGTACCTGCCCGCTGTGTGTGTGTTTGTGCATTTGTGTATGTGTGTAGGGGCCAATTCTAGCAGCATCATCCATTTGAAAATATTTAAATATGTTAATAGTTGTCTGTGGACGTTTTAAGTAGTTTCCCAGATTTTAAAGACAGAAGAAATGAAATATAACAAGGGCAAGTGTAGAGTCCTGCATCTGGGCAAGAACAACCCCATGCACCAGTACAAGTTGGGGGCAGACCTGTTGGAGAGCAGCGTAGGGGAAAGGGACCTGGGGGTCCTAGTGGACAGCAGGATGACCATGAGCCAGCAGTGTGCCCTTGTGGCCAAGAAGGCCAATGGCATCCTGGGGTGTATTAGAAGGGGTGTGGTCAGCAGGTTGAGAGAGGTTCTCCTCCCCCTCTACTCTGCCCTGGTGAGGCCGCATCTGGAATCTTGTGTCCAGTTCTGGGCCCCTCAGTTCAAGAGGGACAGGGAACTGCTAGAGAGAGTCCAGCGCAGAGCCACGAAGATGATTAAGGGAGTGGAACATCTCCCTTATGAGGAGAGGCTGAGGGAGCTGGGTCTCTTTAGCTTGGAGAAGAGGAGACTGAGGGGTGACCTCATTAATGTTTATAAATATGTAAAGGGCAAGTGTCAAGAGGATGGAGCCAGGCTCTTCTCAGTGACATCCCTTGACATGACCAGGGGCAATGGGTGCAAGCTGGAACACAGGAGGTTCCACTTAAATTTGAGGAAAAACTTCTTTACGGTGAGGGTGACTGAACACTGGAACAGGCTGCCCAGAGAGGTTGTGGAGTCTCCTTCTCTGGAGACATTCAAAACCCGCCTGGACGCGTTCCTGTGTGATATGGTCTAGGTAATCCTGCTCCGGCAGGGGGATTGGACTAGATGATCTTTCGAGGTCCCTTCCAATCCCTAACATTCTGTGATTCTGTGATTCTGTGATTCTGTGATTCTGTGAAGAACAATTATACCAGAGGAGCATAATACAGAATAATGGAGGTTCTTGCGTGAAATTTAGTTTGAACAAGAAGATCTTTTAGAAAACATTCATTGATTTGGAAATGGTCAGTTGTGGAGAACAACTGTGATATGTTGCTTCTGTCATAATATGTCTGTGATGGTTTTCTTCAGCCTCCAGCCATTGCTCTTCTGTAGTTTGCACGATAGGTAGGAAGCTGTTCTGCTACCGAGGTTACTACTCCCTTCCTATGAATACTTACAGTCTGAGATTAAAGTACATTTTCTTTGTGAACCTAAATAAATAGCATTTCTTGAATTCCCTGCTATGACTCCAGTTTCCCAATTCTTGAGTCATTCCCCAGCTCTCCTCCAGAGTCTGCTCAGTTTGGCAATAGCCCTCCTGGATGGGGAGCGTCAGACCCAGCCTGTCTGGGCAATTCCAGTGCACATGAATGGGATTTGTGCACTCCCCCTGCAAGGTCTTCTTTGTCCCCCACCTCAGCAGATTGACCATTAATCCTTTGTTCAGCAGCATCACAGCAGGAGCTTCAAGTCATTTGCTATCCAGGGTCTATTCCAAGCTGTCACTGCCAAGGATGGAGCCCATTGAAGTGCTATCATGCCTTGCTCAATAGACATACTCCAGTATTTCTGTCTAGGGAATCCCAGACAATATATGTGCATGTGCAACCCTGTGCTGTCCAGGTAGTACTGGACCTTCTGGGCACATGTGAGGCCGTTCTTTCCCTGGTGAGGCCGCATCTGGAATATTGTGTCCAGTTCTGGGCCCCTCAGTTCAAGAAGGACAGAGAACTGCTAGAGAGAGGCCAGCGCAGAGCCACAAAGATGATTAAGGGAGTGGAACATCTCCCTTATGAGGAGAGGCTGAGGGAGCTGGGTCTCTTTAGCTTGGAGAAGAGGAGACTGAGGGGTGACCTCATTAATGTTTATAAATATGTAAAGGGCAAGTGTCATGAGGATGGAGCCAGGCTCTTCTCAGTGACATCCCTTGACATGACAAGGGGCAATGGGTGCAAGCTGGAGCACAGGAGGTTCCACATAAATATGAGGAAAAACTTCTTTACGGTGAGGGTGACTGAACACTGGAACAGGCTGCCCAGAGAGGTTGTGAAGTCTCCTTCTCTGGAGACATTCAAAACCCGCCTGGACGCGTTCCTGTGTGATATGGTCTAGGCAATCCTGCTCCGGCAGGGGGATTGGACTAGATGATCTTTCGAGGTCCCTTCCAATCCCTAACATTCTGTGATTCTGTGATTCTGTGATATGTGGAATGCTGCAGCCTCATTGCAGAAGCTCACAGTTGGCCTGGGCAGGTACACTGGCACCTTGGGCAGGATTTCTACATGTGCTACAGCCTGGTAGTCCTGAATGAAGCCCTCACCCCAGCAGTTTCTCCCCTTGTTAGTTATTCTTCCTTCAGTGTTTATGATAGCAGCAAATTTTGGTAGTGAAGATTATGAGCATGTATCACAGACACTGATAAGGAGATTAAGTTGTATGAGCTCTTAGGGACTCCACTTGATAGTCGTCACCCAGTTCATAAGTATATTTCAACATCTATTTGGTCTTCAAATTTTAGACTTTATAAATGTACTGTTGAAATCTGATTTGGGCAATGTTCAAGTATGGTAGTTATATTTGGGTTGTGAAACTTTTACTGTTGGGCAGATGCATTTCAGGCATCTTTGAAATGAAAATCAGACCTTCTTCTGGATGTGGGTATAATGTGGATACAGCTCTATCAGATGCTTGGCAAAGCAGTGGCGAGCAGTGCCATGCTGAGCAGACTGAGCAGCCTTCCTGCCTTCTCGGCAGAGCCCAGTGCTGGTGGGGCACTGGAGTGACCTGGCTCTTTGGGCTTCAGGTCTAAGGCGGCTCCCACAAACTCAAACCAGAGCATCTCTGCACCTTGCTTCCCATCCAAAACCACCTCATGAGGCACCAACACAAGAGGGCTTGAATGCTTCAAGCCTTTCAAAACCCTGGTGCTCAGCACTAGCACAGCCACCTTAATGGCCCATCCTTGATAAGAGATGACATGCACCAGAGCAAGAACCAAGACAGCACAATCGCACAGTCTGGGCACCTTAAGTCCTATGAGTATTTCCACTGAGTCAAATCAGTACTGTTAATGTTGAAGAATCATAAACTTGAAGCATTTGCTGATTTTTTTCAGTCTATAACCAAATATGCTACTGAAGCCCTGCTCCTTGCAGGTGCTCAGGTAAGCCATTAAGAGTCTGGGTAAACTGCTGGGCTTGTATGATATTAAGGATCAGGAGTGGCTGAAATTATGTCACTGGAGAAGTTGTCGTGAAAAAGCACCTCACAAAATTTCATTTTTGGAACAAGAAAATTCAAAAAAATTTTAAAAAGATAAAATCGAAATAAAAATAGATTATACCCTTTCCCTACCACCAGCTATAAAAACTGTTTTTTTAAAAATGGTGGAGCTATTTCCACTTTCTTCCATTTCCTATTTTCCCTTTTTGGTTTTATGAAAAATGGAAGAAAAGTGATTTGTTAGCAGCTCTTTTTTAGAGATAGAGTATGATAACACTTTTCCCAGTATTTGTTTGTACTTTTCAAAGTATTTTTCCATTTAAAACAAAAGAAAACTGAGTGGCTTCCCTCTTTTTTTTTTTTCCCCCTCCAGAATGCAGTAATTTAAAGCTTCATATTGTGAGACAGTTTAGATGAGTGAATGTCTCACTGTTGGACTCCTGGTTGTAACCCAACACTTTCTGCCTCTCTACAAGAGTGGTGAAAACAGATTTTGTGAAATTCCAAGATCCATAGGATTTGTACCTGCAAATGCACCACTTCCCCAAAAGTCTACAAATCTTTTACTTAAATTTATAACTTTGTACAATTACTTCCAATAGCTCAATTCTTTAGAATATTTTCCCCACCTACCTGAAATAGCCTTTCCTCCTTGTGGTTAGTAGAGTGGATAATTTTCACTATGGAACAATTTCTGCTTTCATCTTCTGACTTATCAGGAATTCTAAGAGTTTTCTTTTATTGCTTTTGATGAGTAAGTCAGCTACAGTCTTTTGCCACATTTGCCATTTTTTAGAGACATTTCCAGCATAGTCATGAAACATCATTTGAGCCAAATTCTCATCTGGAATAAACTGATGCGTTTCTGTTATCTCAGAGGACTGAATTACACAGCTCTTTGGTTTATAATTCAGTGTCATATGGTATCAGTGACTGTTAAAGTGGGTTTTTCTTCTATCAGATACAGTATCTGATAACTAGTCTCTCTATAACAGTGAAACAGCCCCTGCCCCACAGTGTAATGCAGACACATAACACTTGAATAAAAAGCTGGTTCTTACCTCATCTAGGACTTGTGATGTCAAACACGGCTTCACTGCAACCAAAAAAGCCAGAAAGAATAAAACAACTGGATTTTTTTCCATTGTGAAGGATATGATTTTTTTCCTTCAAAGCCCTCCAGACAGAAGAACTAAAATTCTGACAGAAAGGGATTGTTTGTTAGAGTTGCTATTTCTTCTTCATTCTTAGGCAAATAGTTAACAGGACTCTTGTCTTCCTGAAGGAAAATGAGTGAAGCATGTGAAGCTTGCCTGCAGGCAGGAAAAAAATCCAAAATGCAAGGTCTTTGCTGAAAGTTTTCACTGCAAAGCTGAATAATCCCTTCCTAGCTGAATGACAGGATATCCTGATGGGGCTCTGTTCATTTATCCCTCTCTCTGAAGCTGTTGACAGTGCAAAAACAAGGACACTGAACTGTTATGACAGAAGATGTTTTCTTCTTTTAGATGGGCATGGACAGGGGATGAGATCAACTGCTGCGCTTGTTATCGTTACGTTGGTTCAGCTGATCTAAGGCAGAGCAAAGGATCTCTGGAAGTTGGCTTATCAGCCCTAATAACGTAAGGGTGGGTCCCCTGAATGTGGTTCTGGGAGAAATACTACTGACTTTATCTCAGGAGGCCAAAAGAACGTCTTCCATCTCTGGTTAGCTGGATAAAAAGGGAGATTTTTTTTTTTCCTTTTTTGCTATTTTTGTTAAATCATTTTGGCTGATTTCCTGGAGCTAAGCAGAGGAAAATTAACTCAGCTATGTTACTTGCATATATGATTAGGAAGGATGAGTTGACAGACATTTTGATTTGCCAAAAGCAAGACTGTTTCTCTTTCTTCTCAGAGTTGTTCTGCTCTTTTCTAGCGCTGCTGTTTGCTGCTGCTCTGGTCAGCCTTGTAAGGGCAGCCTCTCTCATGTCTTAAATACCTAATAATTTGGCTGCCTCCAGTGTGCCAGCTTTGCTTTGTAGCCCTGACATTATCATTTTTCAGTCATGTGAAGGCACTCCATAAGGGTGCCTTGATACAAAGTTGTGCTTTGAAGCTAGGTTAAGTTTTTGAAGAATCCACAGTGGCTGTAAACACTGTGCTTTCTCCCGAAGTCCTATTGGTAGTCATGGCTAGATGCTGCTGTTAGACCACAAATGTAACGTTTGATGCAGTTGTAACCTATTATCTCGGACTCCATATTGCTTTCCTAAAGAACTCAGTGGTGATACACATATAATACACAAATGCATTGTGTCAAAATTCAATTCAAATTGCTTTTGTTCTATGCTCTAACTGAATACTGTAAAATTGCTGGTAGGAGATGGCAGGGCAAGATGTTTCCTGTGCGCTCATCAGATCGTGTTCCTTTCTGCTATATGATGAGGAAAGTAAATCTTTTCTTGTTTATGCAGACAAGATAGCAGCCAGGGGTTGCAATGTACATGCTGACGGTAGGTATGGCCCTGAGAAGTGCTGTTTCTCTTTTCTGAGGTCAAGGTCTTTCATGTTGCTTCGGTTTTGCATACAATGTACAATCTGGCCTGGGGGAAGCAATGGCTCAGGTTTTTCTCCAAAAGAGCAGAATCCTGGAGGATCTTATCTCCCATGCAATGATAGCCCATGGCTGCATCCTGTCCTCCGTGGGATGTTTGGGAGTAAAACTTATCCTCTGTCTTCTGCAGCTGTGCCTTGTTGGAGCGTGGGCAGGGTGGCTGTCTGGACAGGGTGTGCACTACCTGGGCAAAACACGTTTGCCTGGTGCCTGTGTGTGGGACGGCAGGAGCTGACAGCTTCTGCAGCAGCTTGAGGTCAGATGGGTTTCTTGCCTGTTGCCACTTCAGACAGCAGAGTGATGAAAGGAGCAGTAAATAGAGCACGTCCCTTTCCTGTCCTGTATATAGAGATAAAAAGCAACACACATCAGCTCTCTCGTTATCTGCTCTCACCTCCCATACAGGCATTTGTGTGAAGTAAACCCTTTTTCCCTTTCCTTCCTCTCCCTTCATGGCAGAGAGCGGCCTCCCCGCTAACTGCCATGATGACCACTTTCCCTGCTCCAGAGGCCACCCTTTCCTCATTTTGGTGATGGGGATTTTCCTCGTTCGTGAGGGTTAAATACAGACTGTGCCAGGCTCTAACTATAACTCTGCCTGGCCAGCTCCTGCCCCGCTCTGGACAGAAATACAGGCTAATACAGCACCTGGCACACAGGATGAAGCTCCCTGGGGACTTGGGGGGTGGGAAGGTGGCACCTTGACACTCAAAACAGCCTGTGCGGTGTGGCACGGCTGCTGATGGCAGCGTACCTGCTAGCTGGCCGGGGAGCTGGCTACTGCCTTGCTTGGGAGGTGGCCTGGCCAGTGCCTGAGGTACTGAGCAGCCGCCGGCTCCAGCGCTGTTGTCCGTGCTGGTGTTGAGTGCTGGCATGCTGTTGGCATTGGTAGGAAATCCTGTCTTCTGGGTTTCACCCTTTGCTTTTAGAAACATAATAGTGGTGGTCTCTGCAGGCTGGGACCTGCATCCTTCCTCCTCTTCCCCTGCTGGTGCCAGGGCCACAGAATGCCAAGGGGTCTGCACACCTCTGGGATCCCCAGTCAGGATTTCACCTGTCAATGTGCTACCCCATGCATTGCTGCATCTGTGCTGACTTTCGTCTTGGCCCTTCTCCAGTTCCTGCCCTTGAGGTGTTTGTGTCCTGTCCTGGCCGTCCAGCCCATGTACTCCTGGGGCTGTCCTCCTGCGGGGTTGTGGTGGCAAGCTATCACGTTCTTATTACCTGGCCACTCATACAGCTCAGCTGATGCCTTCGTGCTCTTGCATTTCCTACTCTCACTTTTTCCTGGCTTTAGCAGGGTATTTTATTTTTGCTTTGTGCTGTGCCTCTTTCTGCGCCAGCTGGAGTGGTGGACAGGTCTTGGATCTCTTTGGTTCCTACCAGAAGGTGAAAATTTTGGAAGCCTTAGGCGACAAATATGAAAATATAAATGTGTTTGTGGAGTTGGTCCCCTTGGATTTTTTTTTAATAATGTTGATACAGATGAGGGAATAGAGAGCAAGAAATGTGGGAGTGACAGTGACTGTGGGCATGGATACACCTGAAAGCTGGGATCAATTTGACATGGAGGAGCCCACCCAAGCCTCCCTGGGGATATCCTGGCCACTTGGATGCTCCCTGTCTCAGCTGTTAGTCACCCTTGTACCTCTGAAAACTTTCGTATTGTAAGCAGCCCAGTGAAAAAGATTAGTTAGAGTCATTTTGTGTGCTGTAATACTGCAAATACCGTGTGCTGTGGCCTACACTCATGTGTGTCACAGCCTTCCTCCGCTCTACTATTGCATTCCTGGCCTGGATGCTCCTACTTTAAGTAGATGTGAGCTGGTTGGCTTTTTACTTTCTTCATCCACCTACTGCCTCTGTCCAAGTTGCTCCTTCTATTTCTGTGCTGAAAATGTCAACCAACCAGAGAAAACATGATAGTTCATTTATGTAGGTGTTTTTGAAAAGGATGTTTTGTGCTGCAACTTATTTCAGTGTTACAATGAGCTAGTTGTTCTTTCTTGGAGCCAGGCATCGGGCACATGAGGTCAGTTTAAAAGGGAATAAAACCCAGTGGAGATACAGGCATGATGGTTGCAGCACTCTCCTCTACACCAGTTTTGATAACCACGTAATTTCCTGCATTTAAAAAAATTTGTAATTGATTATTGACTCTGTGACTCACATTGTATATCGTTCCCCTGAACTTTCTGAATGTGAACTTTCTGAATATCTCTCTCAACCAGAGATGGCTAAACAGCATATGATGAGCTCCCAGAGACCCATACAAAGCTCAGCCATTTCACAAACAATGATATGACAAAAGCACCATTTTAGAGGAAGAAATAAAAAAGAAGTATGACCATTTTGAAGCAGCGCACTCATTACAGCCTGAACATTCATGAGCTTTGCATAATAAAAGCTGGTACTGCTTTTCTGCTATGTCCCACCCTACTTGCAGCTCAGCTCCTCTCTCAGGGGTACAGCATCGTTAGTGAGGTCGTAGAGAGTGTCAAGGGTGAGAGCAGTCTTGAGCTAGATTTAATATTCTTACATAGTAATTTGAAAGTAAGAAGCAGAAAATAAATGAATTACTGTTTTTTACTCTATGTGGCTTCTGTTTTAGAGCCGATCACAGCAGGAAAACTGTCCCAGGGGTGTTTGAATACGGTTTGAGGCTCCACATGTCTGAGGAAAGTCACTTTGCTCTTTGTTTGGAAACTGGCTAAAGCACCTTGCAGAGGGGTAGGAAAAGATAAAATGTGCTCAGAAGAAGAAAGCTTCCTAGGGGGAGGCAGGCTTTGGCTCTGCCAAGAGAAACGTCTGAATGCTAATTGTAGGTGGGAGGAAGGGGGGCACAAACCCTCAAGTTGCCTAGGAGGAGGCTTGGGGAAAGGGGGGGAGGAATATTTGGGAAATACTGCCTTTGATTAACACAGACTTAATTGGAACATAACAAAGAGGTTTAAAAAAAAGGTTTGGCAAGTTAAATCTTTCCAGTGCCATACATCTGAGGAAGCCAACGGTGGCCTATGGAGAGTCTGAATGGGCAGTGTGGAAAATTCTAGGGGTGTGTAATTTTACCTGCGGGGTTATGACAGCCATCATTTTGAAACATGGTGACTATCAGAACTAATTAATTCTCCAGGCCCATAGGATGCATTAAGATAGAGCTGCAGCTGGTATGCTGAGGAATGCCGCACGCCCGGCAGAGGCCATCGCTTTTATCGATGCTAATGAGGGAGAAGGCACAGACAGCTGATCTAAACCCGAATGCGTTCACGATGCATACAGCTGATGTCAATGCAGACTGCCAGTCAAGGGGTGGTCTTAGCCATAGATTAGATCCTCATAGTGGCCTCTTCAGCTTTCTTTCTTTCCCCCCTTTTTTTTTTGTTCTCAAAAGAGTCTTTCAGCTGGTGAAATTGTAAACAAAAGGCATTCTAGCTGAGGCTGCGGTGGAGAGGGCTTTGCTAGGGAGACATGAGGACAGCAGCGTACGCAGCACTAACTTGGACAATGTTATTTACTACAAATTTTAAGGGGGTGTTAGGTGGATGAGTTGTAAGGCTGAACTTATAAACAGCACCACGCTCTAAAGGGAACAACCTCAAAATCAGGGGCTGCTCACAGGTACTTCTGCTACCCTTTCATGCTATAGTAACATATTGCTTAAAAAAAATGAAAGTCATGCTCAAGCCATAGGTAAAACCCTGTGCCCATTAGGTCCAACAGGGTATAGGACTTAGTCCCCAATTTGTGGGAAGCATTCCTCATGTTGAGCTGTAAGACATTCAGGCCAAGATGTACAGGGGGATGAAGCTACAGGGCTCCTGGGTGGCAATGCCATGGGGGTGTAGGGAAGGACTTAGTAAGCTGGACCCGGAAGTGTGAGTGGCATAGAGGAATATTCAAGCCATCTTTGCGCCCCTGTCTCTGCTCTGCATCTCCTGCATTGTAGTTCTTGATAGATCATGCATAGACTCTGGTCCCATGTTGCTGCCAGCTAATGGCATGATAAACGCAGAAGGTTCTGCCCGGGTACAAAATCTTGACTTTTTTGAACACTGTGGCTCCTCCTGGCGGTATAACGCTCTTTAGAATCATTAAATCTCATATTTAATGGAGTATAAATATAACACATATTCCTTGCACAGATTTGGAATAAAATGAATCACAATTATGAGCTGCTGGATAAACACACCAAAATAAACTTGTAGTTTGAATTAACATCTGCTTGTTTGTGTAACGTCAGCATGTAAGAAGCTTTAGCTTTAAGATGCGATCAAAGGATATTGGAAACTAGGAACAAATAATGGGCTTACAGAAGATGAGAAGGCTGCTGGAATGGATCTTGATGCCAGTTCTCAAGCAAACCTATTTTGTAGTTTATGAACATTCATGCAGCAAGGAGATTGAGGTTGTTTGTATGTGCCTTGTACTTCTGCAGTTCTGCTAAGGTTGCAGTGTATAAGGCCAAAGTACCAGGAAAACCCTGAGATTCTATGATTTGGGATGGACAGAGGGATGTAGAGCATGGATTTCTGGTGCTGTAAATGTTACATTGATTTCTCCAACCCCATGGTGTAGAAGCAGGACAGAGAGAAGCACATGCGTTTCAGATCTTATCAGTTGGCTGTGGTAGGACTGGGGATGTTTGGAAACCCCAGGCACCATAAGGTAAGGGAGCTTGTGGAGTCGGGGGAAGCAGCAGAGGCTGTGTTATCACTGCGGTGTTCTTACCTGCAGACTTCCTTCCTTGCTCTAGACAATGCATGGAGTTCGCTGTAATTTTGGCCTATGTAGAGCTTGTATGCTTTCATAGTAATGCTTTTGTTTTGGCTACTCAGACTTAAACAAAGTTACCTTAATGTAGTTAATAATTTACTAGTAATAGAACTGAATTGCAGATAATGATGTGGAGCAATCAACCTTTGCTCAGTTTTTTTTCCTTCCTTTTAAATGCAACCTTTATAACATTATCCAAATGTGCATGTTTACGGCTATAGTGAATTGATTTCAGCCAATTATCTTGTCTAGGAAAAGCCACCTCAAAATTTGTTTGAGAAAGAAAATCATGCAGAAGACAAGCTGCCATAATTTTCACAAATAGAATAACACAATGTTATCTGTCATTGTCTTTCTCCTTATGATATATAAACTTGCTGTGGCTTATATCAGGCTAACAGGATCTGTTACATGCTGTGCTCGATCATAGAATCACAGAATTGTTTTTGTTGGAAAGGACCTTTAAGATCATCGAATGCAACCATTAACCTAACACTACCAAATCCACCACTAAATCATATCCCTAAGCACCACATCTACTCATCTTTTAAATACCTCCAGGGATGGTGACTCCACCACTTCCCTGGGCACCCTGTTCCAATGCTTGACAACCCTTTTGGCGAAGAAATTTTTCCTGATATCCAATCTAAATCTTCCCTGGCACAACTTGAGACCATTTGCTCTTGTCCTATCACCTGTTACCTGGGAGAAGAAACTAACACCCACCTCGCTACAACCTCCTTTCAGGTAGTTGTAGAGAGCAATAAGGTCTCTCCTGAGCCTCCTTTTCTCCAGGCTAAACAACCCCAGTTCCCTCAGCTGCTCCTCATAAGACTTGTGCTTCAGACCCTTCACCAGCTTTGGACTCTTTCCAGCACCTCAAAGTCTGCCTTGTAGTAAGAGGCCCAAAACCGAACACAGTATTTGAGGGGTGGCCTCACCAGTGCTGAGTACAGGGGGATGATCACTTCCCTAGTCCTGCTGGCCACGATATTCCTGATACAAACCAGGATGCTGTTGGCCGCCTTGGCCACCTGGGCACACTGCTGGCTCATATTCAGCCAGGTAGGTAAAACCATGTGGGTATGCAGCACGGTAATCCCTAAGCCATGACCTAAGGGTAACAAGTTGCCCACGGGGACACCTGATATTGCTGGGAAGAGCCAAGTGCGGTGCTGCCTGGTGTGTGTTAGCTGGCTGCAGGCCAGCAAAGGTTGCAAACCATTACCCTAAGGAGTAAAGCTGGGATCTATCCTTTGGATAAGGAAGCTCAGGCTGCGTTTTTGGCTCCATTGCTTAAAGATGCAGACAAGCCATTCTTCCTTTTGCCTTGGCTGCATCTTCTCTCCTTTATGCCTTTCTATCGTTTGTCTGCCTTTCCCTATGTGTGTATGTCAACGCCTCCAAAAGTGACACCTGGGACGAGGATGGCTCCAGTACAAGCTGATGCTGAAGAATAAAACACAGTGTCTCCACCTGCATCCTGCATCCCTGTTCAGTTCAGCACATGCATTTTTTTTTTCCCCTTAAATCTTTCTTGTCGCAGACTGCTGGGGAGGTGGAGAGACAAGGGTGGGCTTTCTGTCTGACATCTCCGGGGTCCGGATTGCCCTGTCCTGGGGTTGTTTCACAGTGGGCTCGGGAGCGGGGAGGGCAGGCGGGCGGGACACCCGCCCGCCTGCCCTCCCCGCTCCCGAGCCCCGGACCCTTCCCGCAGGACCACCGGAGGGCAGCAGAGCCCAAGCCACGGCTTCAACCCCTCAACCCGCAGGCCAGCAGCGCCTAGAAGGGTGCTTCTCGGTCCTCACGACCCCCTGCGAGAGCCGTGCAGGAGACGGCTCCCTGCGTGGGTAACCCCAATGCAACCCAGAGGAGACGCGCTGGGGTGTGAAAGTGCAAAGACATTTGTACGATTGAGGTGTACCAGTTTCCTAAAAACAGTCTCAGAGCATGTGGGTATAAAAAAATATATAAAAATAAATATTTGAAAACTATGTATGAACATACAAAAATGCCATTATGGCAATATTAAAATGGTTTATATATGACGGAGAACTTTGGAAGCATTCATCTAGTTGCAGAGAGTACATAGGACACGAGGGAGAGGGGAGAGGATACATCCAGATACCTACACAAACATACACTGCTTCTCAAGAACTGAACACCTGGGGAACTCACCACCAGTGATGAGTGGTGTTCCTCAGGGGTTGACAAGATGAGAGGAAACGGCCTCAAGTTGTGCCAGGGAAGATTTAGATTGGATATCAGGAAAAATTTCTTCACCGAATGGGTTGTCAAACATTGGAACAAGCTGCCCAGGGAAGTGGTGGAGTCACCATTCCTGGAGGTATTTAAAAGACGAGTAGATGTGGTGCTTAGGGACGTGATTTAGTGGTGGACTTGGCAGTCCTAGGTTAATGGTTGGACTTGATGATCTTAAAGGTCCTTTCCAACCAAAATGATTCTATGATATTGGGACTGGTGCTGTTTAACGTCTTTGTCGGTGACATGGGTAGTGGGATTGAGTGTGTCCTCAGCAAGTTTGCTGATGACACAAAGCTCTGTGGTGCGGTCGACATGCTGGAGGAAAGGGATGCCATCCAGAGGGACCTTGACAGGCTTGAGAGCTGGGCCTGTGAGAACCGCATGAATTTCAGCAAGGCCAAGTGCAAGGTCCTGCAAATGGGTCAGGGCAATCTCAAGCTCAAATACAGGCTGGGCAGAGAATGGATTGAGATCAGCCCTGAGGAGAAGGACTTGGGGATGATGGTTGATGATAAGCTCAACATGAACTGGCAATGTGCACTTGCAGCCCATAAAGCCAACCATATCCTGGGATTCATCAAAAGAAGCATGGCCAGCAGGTCGAGGGAGGTGATTCTTCCCCTCTACTCCACTCTTGTGAGACCCCACCTGGAGCTCTGGGACCCCCAACATAAGAAGGACATGGAGCAGTTGGAACGAGTCCAGAGGAGGGCCACAAAGATGATCAGAGGGCTGGAGCACCTCTCCTATGAAGACAGGCTGAGAGAGTTGGGGTTGTTCAGCCTGGAGAAGGCTCCAGGGGACCTTGTAGCAGTCTTCCAGTACCTGAAGGCGGCCTACAGGAAGGTGGGAGAGGGGCTTTTTACAAGGGCGTGTAGTGGTAGGACAAGGAGTAATGGTTTTAAACTGAAAGAGGGTAGATTTAGATTAGGTGTTAGGAAGAAGTTCTTTACTGTGAGGGTGGTGATACACTGGAAGAGGTTGCCCAGAGAAGCTGTGGATGCCCCCTCCCTGGCAGTGTTTAAGGCCAGGTTGGATGGGGCTTTGAGCAACCTGGTCTAGTGGAAGGTGTCCCTGCCTGTGGCAGGAGGGTTGGAACTAGGTGATCTTTAAGGTCCCTTCCAACCCAAACCATTCTATGATTCTATGAACTACTCCCACTGAGTACCTAAGTGTTGTATATATAATATGAATAAAAAATCTGTGTGATTTCAAATACACAGGAGCATCTACTGAAGTTCTATCTAAAAGAATCTGCTTTGTACCTTGTATATTGAAGACCAAACATCATCAGAAAGTTTACTATTTTCTTGTTGTAATGAAATTATCAGAGAGATACACTTTCTGATTATACAAAAGGTATGGTAAAATAACTGTACTTTGTGTTAAATGCACTGTAAAATCTAAATAAGCACAAAAATGTAAAGTCAGTGTAACTGGCAATGAGACTAGGCTGAGCACGCATATGCAGAAAACCTCTTCAAGGGTTCGCATATGTGTATCAAGGCTCTGTACAGAAGTAGGAAGGCAGTTGTGAAGAACCGTGCAAAGTCCTCATCTACAAACATAGATAAGCTTTGGATATGTGCAATATAAAAAAAAAAGTTACAGTTCTGCAAGTTTTGATGGAAGTCAAGAATTTAGAAGTATGAAAAGTCCAAAATTAAATGCCCTTCCCAAGAGAATTATTCAGTTCAGGAATTAGAGACAGTAACATGAAGTATTCACCTCAAGACAGAAAAACTAGGTTATGTAAGGGTTACAAATTAGAAACTTTCTAGTTTTTGAGTACTTGTTTTCAAATGTTAAAATTGATTTTTTTTAAGCTTTTGGAGATGTAATCACCTAACTTAAAAAAAAAAATGCCAAACCCACATGCCCACCTGTAAACTACAGCTTTAATAAAATTTTTTAAAATTTGTTGAGGTTATAAGCGACAGAAACAAGGTCTGATGATGTGAAACTCTAAGCAGGAACAATGTTAACTCTTCAGCCCCACTAACATCACCTGTCTTTGCAGATGTACCTTTTCCTGGCCCTGCCAGATAGTCTTCCAAGACTCTCGCCCAGCACTATATCTCTGTCTCTGTGATTGCAGAACATATTTTAATATCATTTAGCATCAACAACACTCTAACAGTGTAAAGACAGACTCTTCCACATTCACACCCTCTTTAGCATCCTCTTCTTGTGCATCACCAATGACATTAGACCAGCCAGAATCCGAAAGTCCCTGCAGCCCCAATGAGTTGTACCATGTGAATGTACACACATGACAAATGCTGACTGGCTGTGTATGGTTATTTAGTGATCAGGAATAGCACTGTAGGACAATGCAATTAAAACTTCGGGGTTCTTTTGTTTGTTTTTGAATTTTGACCTGCGGATGTGAAATTATGCAAAAACTTCAGGTATCAGTTGGGGAAATAACATTATCGCAGAGGAACACTGTGGCATAACCTCATGAACCTCACCTTGTTCAATAGCATTAATATGCTAAGGTGTACTAAATGTTAGCTTCTGGTTTGACCTCCTGGGGGGAAAGGCCTCTGTTTCCTAGGAGAAGACCAAGTAGATAATTAAAGATGTGGCCTGAATATTTTAATGACAGAAATTGTCTTCAGCCTTCTTCTGACTGTGGAGTCCAGTTCTGATCATCCCATCCCATAAAGGATATAGAAGGATTTGGAAGGATCTGGAGAATGAGAACAGCAATGATTAGGAAAATAAGAAGAGATAAATGCCAGTGCAGAGTAGGTAGAAGACTGAAAAGAGATAAAATGAATAGAGGTATTATGAAGTGTGTAGAGAAGGTAAATGGGAAATTCTTCCATTTTCTTTTATTGTAATTCTACAATAAGAGAATGTTTGAAAGAATTACCTTTAAAAAGACAAAAGAAAGTTATTTCTTTGTAAATTAGACATTAAAAAACTTTTAGTCCTTTCTTCTAGTGCAACTTCTTATTTTCTTATTGTCTAATTGTAGGTAGGTACGTATTCATTTCTCTTAGAAGTTTGTGGTTGAGAGGAACCAGGTAGAAAACTCTATTTCACAGACTTCCTGTGCAGCATTTAGCTAGAATCTGTAAGAAGCAAACTTTTTTCTTGTAGAAAATACTTTGATTTTGAATAGCTTTGTTTTGTTCCAACTCAGAATGTAAGTATTCACAGGTTGAGTTTAAGAAATTTTACTGCAGAAAAAATGAAAATGTTCACCTTTTTCTACCTTACCTGCTGGGTAAAGCATCTACCTGGCATGCTGGACTCTTCAGAGATGCAGTAGCTTGTCTCAAACTTTGCCACAGAGCAGAAGGGCATGGAGTAATTCAAGTGCCTAAACACAGGCATCTAGTGCCTCTTTAGATGCCTTTGGATATTCAGGACTAGTGAGTGCAGTGACCTTCTGGAGTAGCTAGCACCTGGCAGCCATGTGGGATACCATGAGGCATCTGAAACAGTCCTAGGCAACTAAAACACACTCTATAGGCATAAGGACTCCAAAGAACTAGTAACCTGAAAGCACGAAGAGCTGCAGAATTTATGGGACTACAGAGGCCTGGGACCAGGATGACCACAGATATCTCCTTTCCAAGTTCCCATTAGGCAAAATTCTACAGAATCACAATTTTTAAGATGTAGATTTCTTTCTTACCACTTTGGCTTCTGTGGATCCACAAGTTGGGAAGCACAGGCTGCCTGCAGGTCCTGGGAGCTGTGGAGCATGGAAATGATGTTCTGAGGGAAAATCAAACTGATGGCTCAAAATCAATATCTTCTCTCAGAAAAGGTTTTTTGGAACCCAGGTTTCCTGCTGGGAAATCAATATCATGGAAAAATCGCAACTAGTTGTTCATCTGATGCAGCTGCAATCAGAGGGTAAGAGTAAATGCTCATCTGTCCCCATCAACCACCACTGAGTATTTCAAGAGATGTTATGATGCAAGTTTTCTGTCTAAGATCCAGCAGTCGCTGGCTTGGCACTCTCAGCTGTGACTATTTTTCAAAAGAGCTCAGTTCCCATTGTGACTATTATGACCAGGTTTTCAAAAGATTTTAGCACACTGAGTGCTGAGCTCCTTTGAAAACTTCCTAATAATTATTTAGGTGAGTAAATAGCATCTGAGTCTGGTTGTAAAAGCTGACTCTCTGGAAATTCATACCACAAAGCAATGTATATTATCAACATTAAATTTTCATGTTCCCTATATGTGATTTGCCTTTGTACATTCTCAGTATTTGAGCTGTTTTAAATACAATTTCCACAAAAATAGAGTAATAGAGCAGCTATAGGTTGCACTTGGGTGTACTATTGTTATTGCAAGATCAATGCAATGCAGCCTTTTTCCATTGACAGATCTATCATATTAAAACTTGAATGCTATTATTGAGCAAAGTTTCCTGATAAGTAACAAGAGGAGATATGGCAGAAGAGTGAGGGTGAATTTTTCAGTTAGTGTGATATCTCGAGACCAAACACTAAGGGGAAAAGAGACTGTGCTGATGACAGTCTTGCACCCAAGGACAGCAGCACTGAGGACAGCAGTGAAGGTTTTAAGCACTGTGTGTGTTACAAAGTTGGATTTAACTAATTCCTGTGTCACAGTGCTTAAGAGGCAAAATGCCCAAATTTGTGTTCTTGGCAAAACTCCTAAGTGAAGACATTATTCTGAATTTAACCCTTAATGAATACGAAAATGCAAGAGCATAGCAGCGACACTATGTAAAATCAAAGGCTTGTTTAGACTGATATCGTCTTCCTGACACTGCCCAGTGCTGGATGTCTAGCAAAAGAATATGAAAACCAGGCCAAACGTGGAATAATGTTTTTAAAGTACGTCTCCAGGATTCCACCTGTAACCATCTATTTTTACTTTGTTTATATGCTTGCTTTTGCCTCCACAGTATCTTGTGGCAGTGACTTCCACAATGTAGTTGCACACTGTGTGAAAAAGCCCATCTATTTTATTTCAAACCTCCTGCCAGATACTGTGATTGCATGTCCCTATGTGCTGGGCTGTGAGAAATAGTTAATACTCTCTTTGTGACTTTGTGGAATTGTATAATACCTCTCCACCCTCTGCCCCCATTATTTCTTTTCCAGGTACAAGAGTTATAGTTTATCCAGTTTCTCCTCCTCATATGGGAATTTTTCTGGACCTCTGACATGAGTTTTGTCCTTCTCTGAGCTAAAACCTTTTCTAGTTCACCTCTGTTGCTTTGGAAATGGGATGAACCAAGCTGCCCAGAGCATTCAAGATGTTTGTGCCTCATAGTTTGGTATTGCTATATAACAATATTTTTTCTATTTTGTTCTCAATTCTCCTTCAAATTCTTAGCATTGTATATGCTTTTCTGCCTACTCTTGAACATTGAGCTGATGTTTCAGAGAGGGAGCCACAAGGCTCCCAGATCTTTTTATGGAGTACACATACTTATTTAAAGACCATCCTGGGGTTATGGTTATTTTTTCCATGCGTGTGTGGATTAATGCAAGATTTCATTTGCTGCTTGTCCTGCTGACTTGTTGTGAAATCCTTTTGCAGATCTTTACTCAATTGGCCTTACAACTGACCTCCCCAAATATTTTTGTAACGTGTTATGTTTTGTTGCCTCATTATTAACCCCCTTTTCACCTACACTTTCAGCATAGTCATGCATCTCACTTCCTTGTCAGTATTTTCTCTCTAATGTGAAAAACTGGCTATATATTCCTTTCTTTTATTTCCTATGTTTCAGTCAGTTAATAATCCACTGGAGGAACTTTACTCCATATGCCCTTGATTTCTTTCAGAGGCTTTTGTAAAGGATTATTACACCCTGTAGCCTAGATGGCTGGGTCACATAAATGGGTATAGCTCTGATGGAGTTGGGGATCTACACTGCTTGGAAGAGCAGACTGTCTGTTTTAAATAATTCACAAATCTTTAATCATCTATTCCTATTCTTGCAAGTGCTTCATAGAAAATCTAGTAGCTCAGCTTCTTGGCCAAGATGCCTCAGATATGTCATCATCTTGCCATAAAAACTTTGTATTTCATCTATCATTTATTTATCCAAAAGCAAGATGTTGGTGCAGATTTATACTCCCACTAATTTTTACCCTTTGAGACAGAGAAATTAGACGTGTTTGGTCACTTGGCATTCATGCAGAACTAAAATAATGGTAGTGATATCATAAAGTGAAATATTTATTATTTTTGCTTAAAGTTGAGTAAGAATATCTAAACTATATTTTGTTCATTTTGATGAGAAGCCTGTCCAGTGAGCAGCACACTGCTCTATCCTTTGAAAGCAAAGGTTGCACAATAGACAGAATTACAGTATTATTTTGAGCAGTCTTTGTATAATTTGTTTTTTGACTGGCCTATTGCCATAACCTCATGCTGCCCCTGGTGTAATGTCTTAGATTGGTTGGAAATTAGATACCTGCACAGAGCTGCAAACATTATCTGCAGAACATGAAATAGAAAATCTCAAATGTATTTGGAGTGAGGCTGCCCTATGTATTATATACAAGGAAGTGTGCTTTGAGACAGAATGTAGTGGAAGTTGTATTTGCTTCTTTCTATTATTTAAACCACTTGAGCTTGTCTCTCAAACTTAATAACACCATGAAAACCCCTTGGTGAAACTACAGTTTGTGATACCAGGTAGGGTGTATTTTATTCTCTATTTCCTAAATTATTATTTGTCAGCAAGTGCTACAGATTGCTTTTCTGTAATTGCCTTGCATGTGATAGATGTCCCGAGATGTTTTGTCTCTTAGACTCTTGGTCATGCAGAGTCCTTTACAGGACTGTTCAGACATCTCTCTCATCTGGTTATTGCTGACTTCAAAAGGGGTTTAGGGTTTGTTGTCTTTACCAAGTTAATGCTTAGGAAGTGCTTGGATGTATGGCCATATAAATTAAAAACTCAACTGAATGCAGCTGAAGAGATGGATGCCTAGGACCATAAAGCATTTGTGCGCCTCTTCGCCCCGCACTCTCTGTGCAGTAGAAATGGCGAGAGCCTCAGAAGCACCATGCACGCCTGGGCACCTCCTTTCCTGCACCCACGTTTTGTCCCAAGACCTGGGAAGCCCCTTCCGCTGCCAGTCTGCGGGTGCCTGGAAACACTGCTAGCCTGGCAAGAGCGAAGCAAAGCCTGAAAAGGGGTAAAGAGTCCTTTTATGAGCCTGTTGCACTTAACTGGCTTGAGTAACCTGATGGAGAGGTGAAGAGATCTCTCTCTGTCCTTCATAAATGCTTACCAGGCCTGTATTAGTGTATGTGTTGCGTTATTAGTTTGTGCTGCTAATGATATTGTAGTCCTTGCTTGCCACCAGAGAGTACAACAGCTCTTCCTCTCCTGTAGTGCAAAGAAGTGTGGGCAGTGTGGTCTGTGCCAAAATCAGGATGTATATGGTTTGTGGATGCCATATATATTTTCATCTGCATGTGCCAGGGACGTTGCTGGTACCACTTGACCCTTGTCTTCTCTTGAACAGCCTCGTTGTTAGAGCAGTCATTCAGGGAATGGGGGATTTGATCTCTTTGGCTATTTTTCCAATGCCTCTTTGCTGCAAAATGTGTCACCAGCCCAGGGACAGGGCATGCTGCCGTGCTGAAAAAGTGTGTTCCTAAAAGGAACAATTCCTCTGTAATTGTTTGTTTGATCAAATGCACTTCTTTCTCTAAACCCCAAGTAAAATTTATGGGAAACAGAGCATTTTTAATGAAATGTTTTTTTTCTTTTAGGAATATGAAGCATAATTAAGATTTTTCATGAAAACTTTCCTATTGCAAACTTACGTGCTTTTACCCCATATGGCCCCTCTTGCAGCAAGACTCTTGTGAAACCTGGAAATTCCTCAGCTGGACCAAAGCTACAAGAAAACTGGGACCTGCTACTGTCTAACTTTAGCTGTGGCCAAATCTTCTTTATTAAAATTCCGTTTTCCCTATGTAGAGATATTAAAATGTGTTGATACGTAATTAATGGGAATGTGAAAATTCTCTGATAATTACAGGTTTGGAAGTCAGACTAAGCAGGATGAACGTGTAAAACACGATTTATACCCTGCTGAATGGGAGGTCCGGTGGCACTATTGCTTCCTCTCAAGTGACAGAGGTATGTGTTTTGGCATTAAGGACATCAGATTCATACTCTGGCAACCTGTGTGGTACAGACCACTGTAAATCCCTCTCTAAACTTTCATTTAAAAGGAAGTACTGGAGTCTGTCCATAAAAGCTAACATTCCGTTTTCCCCAGTGATAAATTACCGTAACATTTGATAAACACAATATGCCATAAGAGGGTATATCAGCCACTGTTATCAAAAGTTAATTTTCTAGACTAAATATGCATTTGGATCATTATAGCTATTAAATACTGTGTGAGTATTTCAGGAGCTGGCTGTGCCTGAGTGCTAGAAGGAGCCTGAAAAGAATCATATCCTGTCAAGATAAATGATTGAACTGTTCAATGAACTCTTTGACTGGCATTGGTTCCAGTCATGCCAGCTGAAGCTCAATTCCTCTTTGTCTGTGTGGTCTTGTTTTCACCTTGCCTGTGGGGTGAAAGCGGTTTGATGTGACCTCCTCGCAGACGGAGGCATGAGCCTAACCTCTATTTACACCCTGTCATAATAGGGAGCTGGCAAACACCGCCGCTTGCTGCCACTCTCCTTATTTTCCCTGCTTTTTTGTCAAATAGTTAGAAGCTGAATGTTCTAATAATAATCTAATTAGCATAGCGGGCTTATAACATCTTGTTTGTGTTTTCTACTCTAATTTGAATAAAAAGGAGTGGAGAAGATGTGCTCCTTTGGATAGCTAAGGGACTGCATATGAAGCAGAGCAATAAGGTAACAGGATGATGTATATACGGTTTTGTCATTTTGAAATTAAAGTTTGAGATGTGAACTAATTCCATAGCGTACCAAGTCTGAGGCTCAGACTTTAATTTGACAGTTGATGTATGACACTCGATACCTGGTTTATTTTTTGGCATTCAGTAAAGCTTCTCCTAACAAGCTGACTTTTTGATAGCGCCATATGTTTGCACTGGCTCTAAACTCACTTATTTTCTGTAACAGTAAAACTATTGTTCAGCCCTTCTTTTTTAGGGCCAGATTTTCTGTATCACCTACCATCTCCCGCTCCCTTCTTCCCTCCCTTTCCCTCTGGTCCATTGATTGTTTCCTGGGCCAGACTTTAAGTGGCAAAGTAGCAAAGCCCCCCAAGATCTCCCAGCTCTGTGGACTGACAGTGGCTGCCCTGGAGCACCCAGGCTCAATGGAAACGTGCATCTCCCCTGGAAAATGTGAAGGAGAAAAGACTGGCTGGGGACTCTTACTTCTGGAAAATAACTGTGTGTTTTAGGATTTTCAGGTGAAGTGGGATATTGCAGGTCCGGTTGTATGTGTTGCTGCATTAATATGGGACAGAGCCCTGTTTAACTATACAGTAGATGCCTCCTGACAGTGATTTATCACCATAGTGTGTAACAAGTTTGTGACCTACAGCAGTGACTGATAGCTACCCTAGACTTCACAAAAGGGAATAAAAGCAGCCTTATTTATAACTACAAAGGAAAGAGGTGATTTTAAAAAGAAAGAAGGAAAGGAAAAAGACCCTGATGAATCTCCTTCATGTTTTGAGGGATCATTTCTATTTATACAAGGAGATAGGTTATAAATAGAACCACAATATGTATACCATTCTTTTATTGCTGCATTAAAAGGAAACAAGATGCCAATGAAATGGTACAATGCAGGGAGACAGCTAGAAACCTGTCACAGAATATATGCAAATATAATTTTAGAAAATAAAAAGGGCTCCTTTGTAAATAAAGAAAAAAAAGTAAAATATGTTTTTAGTCTAGTCAGCCTGTAATTCAGGTTGCTAAGTTCTTTTGAAAATAAATCCCGACATAGGCAAAGGGAACAGGGACTAGCTAAGTTCATTGGATGCCCTCTTGAGCACGTGTGCATCTCAGATGGGAGATCTAGTGACAATTGTGTCAAAGTGCTGCTGTAACTGTGCAGCAGGTCGAAGAAAGCCCCTAAATTTGAGGCTGTGGAGAAGACACTATATCAGGTTGCTTCAAAGGGTAAAATTCATTGCCCTCTCAGGGTGCTTCTGGAAATGGAGGATATGGGTGTGCAAAATCTTTGGTAGTGCTCAGAGGGAGCCTTAGCAACTCCTTCCCCAGCATGCCTGATCTCTGCCCTCCAGGCCCAGGAGATGGTGAGTGATTTAGATGGTCACATGTCTGATCAATGACACCAGCAGAAAGTCTCTCTTTGCATCTCTTCCTACATCGTAACACCTCAGAGGGGAAAACTTCCACTTCTCTCCCTCATCTTCCTTTGTCTCGTTTATATTAACACTGGAAGGCAAAAATATCCAAATTAGGTTGTGAATTTTAATCCTGTTTTAGACCTGCTGCCATGTAGGCTAGTAAGGAGTTGGGTGCTCCATAATACTTCACTTTTTTGATCCAATTATTGCTTCTGCTACCATGGGTCATTAGTGGCATGAGCTGTGGGAAACCGGCACTTCAGCTGTACAAATGTTGTACTGTACTACTAGTCCTGTGTGACTCATAAGTGTTATGAGGGACATCTGAAGTCAGTCGTAGATGGGTGTACCTGTAATGGAGCTAGTTAGATAAATCCAGAAAATATTCTTTCTTCCTTCCTGGGAGATGGTATTTAGTTACAACAAAGCCTGTTTTCAGGAAAGGACAAATTCTTGAAACTGCCCATTTCAACATTTTCTAGATGAAAATTTTTATTTTTCTAGTTTGGAGCACTTCAGATTAGCAAAAGAAAACATTTCAGCTGACCTTCTCCTTCCTTTTCTCCCCTGGGTTATTGATTTGCAAATGTTTTCAGGATATTGGCTTTTTGTTCCTTTGGGAAGGGGAAGAGTTAAGATCCTTGGACAGGCAGAAGAGAGGAAGACCACTGAGGCCGGCTCTCACACCCAGCAGCATGGTTGCAAGGGTTCATGCACATTGGCGAGGTGAAGCCTTGCTCTACATTGCCTCAGCTGC
This sequence comes from Nyctibius grandis, assembly GCF_013368605.1. Taxonomy (NCBI): domain Eukaryota; kingdom Metazoa; phylum Chordata; class Aves; order Nyctibiiformes; family Nyctibiidae; genus Nyctibius; species Nyctibius grandis. The sequence goes on from NC_090662.1 coordinate 65,477,550, forward strand.
CTTCTGCTCCCCGAGCGGGGCTCTGGCATGTGGCAGCCGCCGCAGTGGCTTACAGCAGAGAAGTCACTTGCTAAAGCCCCTTCCTGGAGACACTTTGTATGCAGAGCAAAGCCTTTTTACTTGCTCTTTCCTTGGTGGCTTGGGGTTTGTCCCTATGTTGTGATGAGCTTCGTGCTTCCAGGGGCTGCTTGGTTTCAGGGTAAGCCGTGAACTTAGAGCACCGATTGCATTAATTGTTTTCACGCCAGCATATTTCCATTGTGGCTGCCATTATAGTTGTGTAATGTTTCTTCTCTCTCTTCTTTCATGGCTTTCTTTGCCTTGACAGGCTCAGTCAGATTCCCTCATTCACATCTGCTAATGTGAGGGCTGAATAGAATAAATCTATGCAATGATGGCTTCAGAAAAGAGGGGAGGAAGATGGGGGGAGAGGGAGCTGTCTTGAAAAATCATTTCTACTTAATAGGTGGGATTTAAATCTATTGAAATAGATAATTTCAGTTAGTTTGTCCAAAGCAAGATGATTATGGTATGAATGGTAACAGGGCCCCAAATCCAAAAGTCTTATCCCCCCTGCTCCTTTTTTTCCCAACTTAAAAGTCACCCAAGCGAAGGAATAGACAATGCACAGATTACTTTATTTGGCTTCGTCAGGTTTGCCAGGAGAGGAGAGTGCTGCCAAGCTCCTCAAGACAAGCTATGCTGGGTGCTTGCCCTTGTGCCAGCGTGAAGACAAAAAAAAATCAGGAGCCTTGAAAAGAAGCTGGTGCAGCACATGGCTCTTTCCCACTCCTCACAAATGATGGCTGTTGTGCTTGTTAACCTCTTCTGGGGCTCAGTCAGTTCACACTGTGCAGCAACGGAGAGCTGAATGAAATAAAAGGCTCGCAGGACCCATAGAAACGCCATAACTCCTTCATTCCCAACGCACACGCAAAGGCCGCCTTCCTCGCGGAATACCAAGTGCCTCTCATCAAACTCTTAATAAGTCAATCCTGGCTCCATGTGGTGGTGACAGCTCAGATTCCAGCACAGGTGCATGGGGCCAAGCCCGGCTCCCCATTTACCCCACCGGCTTTGGCAAGCCACCTTGGGCTCGTGCTTGGCTTCTTTCTGACAACACGCTCCAACGAGTCTGGTTCCTCTGTGGACACGGAATCAGCTTAGTTAGACCAACCCAGCCTCTGTGCGTAGGCTAGTCCTGCTCAGACTCTTAGCAGGGGTCTAAAAGAAGGTGCATAATGAGCCTTTACCTTATAAGATCATTAAATAACTGTAACTCCGTAACATCACTTATAAAAAAAATTTATTTTTTTATCCGAGTGGCTATGGTTCTGATAAATGAAAGACAATCTCCTCTTTGTGGTTATAAATGAACAAAGAGGACTGTACAGGCTGATCCAAGGCCCACAGAAATGAAAGGAAAACCAAAGACTTCAAGGCATTTCAAATGTAGGCTCTTCTAACTTAGTAGCCTTTGATTTTAAGGATTTTTATCTCAAACTGAAGAGGACAAAACTACTGTTTAAAATGAACTATGAGTAGTTGAAGGGTGTGATAAACTCCCATCTGAGGATATAGAAGGTATCCGTGTGCCACAAACAGTAAGATATGAGCTCCAATATTTTTAAAAAAGGGAAGAACATTTGAAACAAAACATAAAGTTAATTAGAAAAAACTCAGAAAATGTAACAAGGAAAAAAATCTAAATAAAGTTCTCCATGGCAGTTTGAATGAAACAAGGAAGCACACTGCACCACGACTGAATGTTTTCTATTAGCATTTTTCATCTGAATTTAAATATTCCGAAAACAGAAAAAAAAAGGAAAAAAAATGCCACTGCAGCAAAACATATGTTAAAACATGTGAAATACATTTAATTATGTAGTATTTAGTGCATTGCCTTGTGACCCCAAAGCACAGTATTATCCAGTGATTCTTAGATGTCAATGAGTGCAGAATGGAGAGCTACTTTCCCTGTCTTGTGAGTTTGTTGCCTTTCTGGACAATGAACTATTGCTGGAATCACTCTTTTTCTTTTTCACCTGCCCCAGGTCTGAACCACCATCGGTTCCTTGAGTTCAGTGAGCTTTTGGATGCTGTTCCTTCTCTTGAGTCAATGACTATCTTATTTTGCTGTCAGAGAGTGAAGGAACTGTTCCCCTGATGCCTTAGTCAAGCTGAGAAAGCTCTCTAGGCTCACCATGCAGTGAAAAATGAACCAGACCAGGAATTTTTACAATGGCAATTTTCAATTTGAAATCTACATAAAAACTACTATTTTAATAATCCTGCCTATCATTAAAGGAAATGGCATCAGAGAGCTCATAAATCATCTGACTTACCCTTGGAGAGTACCCTTTAATTTAATTCATTTTTGTTTCATTTCAATTTAAATCCATGAATGTCTGTGTGTTAGTCTAATGCTGGTATGTGAAAACCAGAAAGCGAAGCCTAGTTAGGAGAAACAAGAGCAAAACAGTATGAGTGTTTCTAAAGGATGAAAAGTGTGTGGTCTTCATTCAGATTTCAAACTAGTTTGACCCCATGTCATCCTATTGGCTTTAGTTATTGTCCTGATTTATGTTAACACAGACAAGAGCAGGATTAGATATAAGTGTGGTAGTCCATTGTTTAGAAGAAACATGTATGTTTTCTATATTCTCATGCAGAGAAGTTGACTAGAACTAAGTTATTTCAAATATCTTCAGGGTTTTTTTTAAAAAAAAGGTGTGTAGAACCATCTGCATGCCCATTTCATGTAGATTTTAAAATCAGAGATTGAAACATTAAAGGAAAACATATAATTCTAGATCATTAGCAAAGCATTGTCAGACATATTTCTATTTTCAGTATTTCAGTAATTAACATACCAGAAAAGATGAATTTTATAAGTGGACTACAAATCTTCTCAGTTGCAAAAGCTGGGATTATACTTTTGATAAGTTGGACCCAATTCATTGAAAAATGATTTTAAAAGTGCTATATGCCTTTTCACATGTACCTAATTTACCAGAACATAGCATTGTTACTAAAGACTGCCTGACTATGCTTATTCTTGTAAAGAGCAACTTTTTGAAAAGGGAATAATTTATTGCTTGCAAACTGAATGTAAAATAAGGCTGGCTTAGCTTGGCTCATTTTTGGAGTTTTAATATAGTTAGGGAAAAGTTGGGTCCTCACTTGCATGCCACTCTATAGACACTGGGACTGGGTAGAGCCTGCTGAGTGTAGAATATAGCCTTTACTGTAAAGTAAAATTAAAAAAGCAATATGAATAATATATATCACATTTGTATTCATAACCTGACCTGATGAAACTAGGTGTACCAGCAACAGGGAACTGGGAACACTTAGATGTGTGTGGCACTGGCTAACACGAAGACCCCAAAGTAGCAAGGTAGCATGTCAATAACATGTTGGAACATGAAGACTGGCATGAAGCTGGCAGAGAAGAGTCATGTTTAAAAGGCAGATGGGGGCAGATAAATATCTTTCCATATCATGGAATTATTTCTGTTAACTGAACATGCTGGAGCCTAATGTGGTAGCCACTGATGTCCTCTGGTTTAACCCTGATTAACTTCAGTGGGAGGAAAATGGGGCTCAAAACTTCTAGACCAGAAGTTGCTTCCATGTTCTTGCTGCCTCCCTGTCTCCTGCTGGGTGGCATTTCTGCATGGTTTCTTCAAAAGGTGATGTGATACCGGGTCAGACCAGTCTGATACCTGTCCTCAGCCCCAGGGACACAGAGAGGTGAGAAGAGACAGGGCAGGACACCAGTTGGGGAAGGTGGAAGGAAGGACTGGAGAGAGCAAAGGAGGGAAATGGGGAAGAGGAATTGTATGTATTGGCTTGGGGCTAGATTTTGTGGCCTCCAACTCATTATGTGGTCCCTGTGAACAAAGCTTTGTGGAGTCCTGCTCTCAGACTGACATGAGAGAGTGATGACAGGAAGCTTTCTGCTTTGTGCTATCTCACATTCAGCATTTTGCCCATAAAGTTTTATTGGAGAAATTGTACATGTTACTGTCTCAAAGATATGGCTCCCTAGATAATCGTGCCTCTGCCTCTGAGTTTTATACTTCTGTTCCTAATTTTGTGTAAGCTGTTTTAAAATGCCACATCAAATTATGCTGAGAACATTAACATTATGAAAAAGATGTGTTAGAGTCAAGAAACACTGAAACTGAATCACCTTAAGTAATTGTCTGCAGTATATGTGTTATCATACAACTTTTAATTGAAGAATGACACTCTGGTTTGCAAAAGTCCCACTGAAAAGTGAACAGGGCATTTTAAAAAGCTTTTTAAAATCCCTTTTAAGTTTTTTTTCCCTAAAAGACTAGAAGTAGAGATTTAATAAATAAGTGGACTAGAAGCCTTGCTTGTGTGATGTTTGTTGTGGATATATATGTTTAATGTGACGAAATAGTATGAATACTCCTCCGGATACACAGCGGAGCTACCTCTCAGCTAACAGCAGTGGTTACTACTGCCACTCAGCTGTAGCAAGCACCTAGCTGTAGCAGTGTGGTCTCAGCATGATGGAAGAAATGATCATTTATCCAGCTTCTGTATGAACTTTGGATCTTGCATGGCATTTGGTGCTGTTGAAGCCCAGGTGGTTTTAGTGCCTGAGGTAGCAAGTCAGCAGCAAACTCCGTGGTGACCTACAACCATTGCCTGCAGGGTAGAGACAACCTCACTGTTAAACACTGAACTTGAATTTGGTGTTGATAATGAAGTTTCCTAGAGATGATCCCCTCTCTGTTTTAAGAATTGTATGTAGGGAAGGATGGCCTCTAGCTCAGAGTGCCTACTACGGTAAGAGAGGACAACATACGGACATTCTGGTATTTTGGAGTCCTTTGAGCATGCAGTTTCTTGGAAAAAAAGTAGGTGTTAAAAAGATTGTGTGCCTGAACATTAGGAGGCAGACTGACTAAATCAGAGCTCCTGCAGGCACAGTGACGTCCCCAAACACCAGTGTGCCAGGAATAAAAACAATTAAGAAAACAGCAATTAAATGCTCTGTCAGTGGTGAAATTCCCCAGAAGTATGGGAAGCCTTAAATGGTGCACCATTTTGTGCTTGTAAGTAGTGTGTGCTTGTAAAAGAGGACTGTAGAAAAAGTGTCAGTATTTCTGTATACAGTAGTTAGCTCAATATTCTGGTTTCTTAGTAGTTTCAGTTAAATCTGGCAGAGTAGGCTAGGTGTGAAACTGTGCTGAGGAGTGTTGCACTAAATCTATTACAGAAACCAAAATGAAAGATGAAGCATTTCTGAGTGAGCTGAGGTTAAATCTTTCATCTTCGTGGGAGGCAACTACTTTTCTGAGGGTGAGGTCCTGACTACAGCCCGGAGTTGAACACCTCACGTTGTCAAGCAGTTCAGAAATAATCCCAAACCGCACAGCTAGGCTTTGCCAATCCAGAGGAATTACCTTCTCCAGGACAAAGTTTATCTTAAAGGGTCAGCACTTCGCTGAAACACAGTTGCATTGGATTTGCAAGTCAGGACATCAAGAAAAAAAGAAAAGCTGAGACAGAAGAGAGATCTCGGTGTCAGAGCCCAAAGAGGATAAAACCTGCACAGTTGTCACACGAAGCAGAAAGCAGGACAAGGTCCGGCCTGGGTGGAAGGGTACAAAAGTTGGGGTAGATGGGGTCAACCTGTGAGAAGCAGAATCCTGCAGCCAGGGGAGGTGAGGGCAGTGCGGATGTCCACTGCCACCGTTCCCATGGATGCTGTCCCAGTGTGTACTGCACTGCTCACCAGCAAGCAGGAGGACCTCGATGCAAAACCAGTGTGTTGCCAGAGGCAGGACTATGGTTGATAAAAGTAAAGCCATTAGAAAAGGTAGAGGTTAAATCAGAGCTCCTTCTGATTGGAAGATTGAAAACACCTATCGAGTCTCCTTGCTGCATGCTTCCCCAAAACAATGTGGTAAGCAGCTTCTCTTATAAAGGGAGAATTACTGGGTTATGTATGCTAATTAGGGCTCTGACAGACATTGCCTATTGATTTGTCTATCAACCTCCTGACTAAAATTCATATTTCTCCATGAAGGAAAGCACTGAAAAATAGCTTGCATCTTTTTTTTTCCTGCTGTCAGCTGGCTGAGCAAAGAAAGGAAACGATTGCTATGGGAGCTTGCCTGGCTCCTGGGTGTTTCCGTGTTCGAATTTCTTGCTTTCTACCTGTGACAGCATAATGTGTTTTTTTTTCTTTGCCATGTTTACAAACATTTCCATCAGCAGAGGAATCAAACACAGTACTTATCTTAGTCTGCTTGTGATGGGTTATTAATCATAGGGCACCCTGACAGAAAGTTGCTCAAGGCATTGTCATGAGCAGGAAAAAAAGTAAAAGCATTCTAGAGTCCTTCACAAATGATGAATTTAAATACAAAACAACTGTTTATGAAGACAAATGTTAGCGTAGGTATACCTATTGCCAGCGTCATTTTGATATTTGATTCCAAGATGCAAAGAGAAGGCAGTCCTTGCTCTCTTGGCAACAGAGATTGGAAAAGTTTATTTCTAGTACTAAGAACAAAACATGACCATTTCTTATTTTGTCTTCCTTTTTGGCAGTGCTACTTTAGAGGAAGCCTTCCCCTTTAAATAACAGGTTCCCTTGCTATCAGCTTATTTTTCAACACGATTCAAAATCTCTCCTATAGGAAAGAAGACTTAAATGAGCTTTTGCTAGTTGTATGACATTTGTAACAATGCAGGGGAGAAAAAAAAGCCCATACAATGAGCAGACAAAGGATAGGTGGAGGAAACTTCAGAGCACAATGATGTATAAAGGAAGAGTAAAGTGGTAGGAAAAACAAGTTAATGGAAGAGGCAAAGACTCTGTCTGAAATTAAACATTGGATAAACTGGGCTAAAAGACAAATATTGCAAATGCAAATATGTTAATGGACTTGTATTTTTGAAAGATATGCTATGTGGAGTCATGTTTTCCATTTTTACTTTTCTCTTGAAAAGGCTACTGTTATTTTTCCCACTGGTTTTGATCAATGCAATGGAAAACATGTTTTCAAACAAGATAATTTATTAGAGGATTAAAAAAATGAAAGTTAGCTAATCAAGCATTGGCACTGTTATTGAGTCTGTGGCCATGGGTGGCAGGAAAACACAAAAAAGAGCCATCCTATTTGGCTTCAGTAACAAGGTAACACCTATGTATTTAGCTGCTAGAAGCAGCTTTTAACAAACTATATCTCTCAAAGTTTAAAACTGGGCTGGCTATCAAAGGGATGGCAGATGCTCTCTATTAACTCTTTCCTTCCCCCAGAAGGGGAGGACAAGAGAAAAGGGAGAGAGACTTACAGGTTGGAATGTTAAAACAGTTTTAATGATAACAATGAAAAAGAGTATAATAATAATAATAATAATAATAATGGAAATAATTAAATATATACAAGTATATACAAAACCAAGATCAAGCTCCCCCGATGACCGGTGCTGCAGGACAGGCTCCATGAAGTCCCGTACTGGACTCAGTGACAGATGGGAACTGGATTCAGGAACACATGGATTGGGATCGAAGGCAGGAGAAAAACGGACAGAGTCCTCTTCAGACGCCGGCCATAGAAGAAGAGAGTGAGACCCTCGTGATCCCTCTGCTTTATACTAGAATGACATGTATGGGATGGAATACCTCGTTGGTCAGTTTTGGGTCACCTGTTCTGTCTGCTGCTCCCTGGAGGTGTGACTCTTTTACGGCCTTTCACTTGTGGACCATAAGAAATTTAGCAGTGACCGTGGTTTCTATAGGCCTAAGTGTAACCAAGAGCCTTTCTGCATACCATTCCTACCATTACCTTAGTAATAACTATACACTTCAAGTGTTATCAGTCCTAGAAGTGGACACTGTCTGAGAAACAAGCAGTTAGTTGCAGGAAGTGCAGTTATTCAGAACAAACTTATCTGAAAGGAAAAATCACTGTAAGGAAAATTGGTTCTGTCCTAGTCCAAACCAGGACAGTAACATAATGGGAAAAAGCTGTTCATTGGTAATGGTCAGTGCTTGATTGCTATTCTATTTTGGCTCTTTACCCACAATGAAACAAGTGTCACTCTGCTGGGCTGGATGACGCGTGTATGCACTGCGTCACTACAACCTTTATTCTCTGTGCCAAGCACTGTGATTCAAGGGGCTTTGAAAAAGAGCTCCTGGCTTCCTCCACAGCCATGTCCATCCAGCCCTTCAGAACCTGTGTCAAAATGTAGGCCTCTAATTTTAATTTCACCTATGTGCTCACCTGCATTTATATTCCTCCTCTGTGAATGGAGGGGAGGTGGTACTTGATGTTTCCTTAGGAGGCAGCCCTCATCCTGTTCTCACATCTATTGCATCCATAGCATGTCTTCAGTTCTTTCCCCTCTCCACCCCAGTGGGTAAGAGTTTTGAAGCAGCTTAGAAATGTAAGGTCCTAAATCTCAGTGAAATTACTGAAATTTGTATTTGTTAAATTCTTGGTTGGCTTTTGAAACGGGACATAGGACATACAAGACATGCTTGTATCAATTCTACTCCTACGTCTCCAGGGATTCCTTTCACAGGCATTGTGGACCAGCTGGGCTCCATCTCCTCCTCTTTTACTAGAGAAAGACAGGAGACTCTATCAAATGAATCCACAGAGTCCTGGGGCATACTGAGTGCTAAGAGTGTTTTGACGCATCTAAAACCTTAGTGCTGCAGTCCTCATCTATTCATACACACACATGCATGGACAGACACACACAAACAAGCAATACTGAATTGGTCTTGTCTGTTCTCACCCAAAATGATAAGAGTTAAGACGCATGACTTGCAAAAATCGAGGGACCGACTGACAATATGAAACTTCAGGTTGCTCACATTGCAAATACAGTGTATTTGTTCACAATAAATCATCTCATTGTCATGTAACAGACAGCATGCAGAACGTTAGTCTACATAAACATCCAATTTGCCTGCTTGTAATGAAAATGCTGTTCTCTGGGAACGCTGCTGCAGCATTTTACATGCTCTCTTGCTCATGTGCCCATGTTATACGAAAGGATGCTGTTTTCATAACTGAAAAATATCACTGGAGACTAGGCAGTTTTATTAAAAGTGTGTCTCCTGCTGGCAGTTTACATGTTTTGACAACCTCTTGGAAAGCAGCGATAATCAACTTGAGGCCACGCTGCATACAGCCTCAGTGATGCATGGCAGGAGAGGCAGAGACCCAGCTCCGCATCCCACCCGCACTTGCCCCCAGTGTGCTGGAGTGGAATACCAAGTGCAGCTCTGCATTCATTACCACCTAATTATCTGGCTCAATGTCTTTCCAAGTCATTTTTCCTCATCACTAAACTTGGTCCAAATATTTGTATTTACCTGTGCTGACAGATTTTCATATTTGAAGGAGGTTGATGTGATTCTGTCTTTGCATGCCGCTGGCTCCAGTCTGAGCAGAGGCTGCACGAAGGTATTAGATGTGCATTATTCAGGGATGCCAGGGAGCTCTGCTTTCTGCTTGCCAACTGTAGGTGATTTTGCAAAAAGGGGAGTAAATTCTGGGCTCCCTTCTCCATATCCTAGTGTAATTTGAACTGTCACATACATAAAATTAATAATCTTTTTTTTTTTCCCAAAAAAATTAATTTTAGTGAATCCTATGCCACAGAGTAAAGTTGCTGAGAGGGTGACAGCACAGATCTATCGCAGGGAGCTGTACGTTAGCTTCTAAATGGACAGACTTTTCTCTTTCCAGTGCTTAATTTATTAGAAATTAAAGTGTTAACAGAAGGCCTTTGGTATTATATACTTTATTATTACAGATGGGTCCTTTGAGTGCAAATGAGACTACAACACAATGTTTGTGTGTTGTGGTGGTTGGGTAAAATTAAATCTTGTTGCATTTCATGTATTTACTACTGATTTTATAGGTATTTGTATGGAACTTACAAACAATGAACTTCCAAGAATAATAGTGGAGGGGATAAAAACAGTTTTGAGAATAAGGATAACCTATTCCATACAGCATGAATTTCATGGGACTATACCTGTGATCACTGGGATTAAAGAAGCAGCTTTATTATTGTGACCTGGAGTTTCAGAACTGCTGACAGTACAGTACTGGCATATTGTGGCTTTTGAATATTGCTTGATTTTCAGCTACATGTAAACACGGTGGATGGTGCTGTATCAATTCAGCAGTAGAAAAAGCAAGCATGTAATCTATACATTATGGATATCGGTTGGAAAACAGATTAAAATGTAAAATGGCCAAATACATCCCTGAAATGTGTTTTTCAGTGGGTTTTCTTGGGAACTCTAAATAATGTCTTGGGTAGCAGAAGACTGGAAAGCATTGAAGATGAATAGGAGAAAGTTTTTCCTATCTGGAGACCGGTCACCACAACATAAAGTGGTTTTTGATCGTAATGTGTTCTAAAATGCATTTTTTTGAAGTCTCTGCTCATCCAGGCTCCAATTAATAGAGGAACGGAAGATGTACAGTTACTACTCCCTGATCATCTATAGAGACCTCAATAAAATTTGCCACCTTGCATGACATGCACAGAATACAACTTTTGGATGATGTGGGTCAGAAAAAAAATGAAGATAGTATAAAAAATGGTGATATATATATAGGTCAGTGAATCCCAACTAAAAGGGCTTCCTGCAAACCTGTGTGACTACTATGACCAACACAAGAGAGGCTTTCTTTTCCTCTGGTGAAAAGTAAAACAAAATTCAAGGTAAACTTTCTACCCTACATACTGCTTTATCACAGCCAGATTGCTTCTGCTTAGACCCAGAGCTAAGCACATCTTCTTATGAGGAAAAGTCTTATTCACGATGACTAGAGTAGTTTAGCAAAACATCCTGCTAAAACCTTTCTTCAGGCTTTAACTTGTCGCTTAGTTATCCTTCACCTTGATGCTATATCTAAATCCATCTGGTGTTCCTTTGTTATGTCTCATGAAGGTAGACTGCTCTTTCCAATCCATACTGCAGAAAAGTCCACCCAGGCCCTCAGCTGCATATTAATTTAACTTCTGTAGATTCCCAAGTGCCTGGCCTGTCCAGTGTACCTGCCTAGGTGTTTCTTTTGCATCACATGAAGACTATCACCATCATCTTGGAGTAATTTCTCCAACTTTCTCCATATTTCAATATCCTGATTTTGCTTCTTATTTTCACTTTGTCCTCTGCGGCACCCCTATTTCCTGTATCTAAGGAAACACCCTATGTCTCCTTGATTTTATTCAGTGGTGCTGGTTGTGACAAATGGTTTGTCTGTCCCCAGCTACACTTCTGATGCTGCTGCTTCTTTTTCCGGGTCTTCCTCCCACCTTTTCTTTGTTGAAATGCCATCTGAGAGCAAATGATCATTAAAATAATTCATATGCATGACAGCGTGCATACAGCTGGCCTGTGCAACTAAAAAATGTTACTGATGTTACCTGCTTCTGTTTCTCTTTATCCTTTCAGTATTTGTTCTTTTTTTAAGGTATAATGGCTTAAGTAATAAAAACTTGTTTGGACCAGGAGTTGTCCTTCTTTTCAGAGATCGTCTGATAATAGTACCCAAGGAAGACTTAGTGTTAGATGGGACCCTGAGCACTGATTTAGCATAAACAATAAAACTCTTGCTACATGTGAGCAAGTCTGTACATTTCCGAAAGGAAATATGGGATAATTCCTGTTTGATAGCTGGTGCTATCAGCAGGATATCCTGCTGATCCTGGTGACAGGACGAGAGGCAATGAGTACAAACTGAAACACGTGAAATTCCATCTGAACACAAGAAAGCACCTTTTTTTTTTTGTTGTGGAGGCTGCCTGGAGAGGCTGTGGAGTCTCTGTCTGTGGAGAGACCCGAAACCTGACTGGACACAATCCTGGGCAACCTGCTCCCATGGACCCTGCTAGAGCAGGAGGTCGGGCCAGGTGATTTCAAAAGGTCCCTTCCGGCTTTGATTCCGGAATTCTGTGATGCCTTATGGTTGAAGAAGTGAATTAGTAAATTGATTATAAGACCAAGAGGGAACTTCCTGTCAAGATGGTTTCCCGAGCAAATAGTCAGGTTCTACAAAATCAAAGTTATCCTGTGCAAAAATTTTGAGTTTATTAAAACTGGATTTTTGGAGCTAACGTCCATGCTAAATTTTAAGTATGTTTAAGGAAAGTAGCACTCTGTGGGCCCTGGGTGCAGTGCTATAAAGGAGATAGCATTTCAGCCTGCACATACAGCCTCATCTCTTTGGGAGTGCCCATCCCCTACCAGGCAGCTCTGGAGGGTCCTGGGGGCATACCTGGCCACTCCAGCTGGATCCGGACTTACTTTTGTGTTTAAAGCTGTCCTGGTTTCGTGGGGATAAAATTATAAAATCAATTTTCTGTTACATTTTTTTTTCAGTTTGTGGCCAGCCACGGTGATCAAGGCCATTAGCAGTGAAAGCCACGGCAGCTGACCCAGGCTGGCCCACTGGTGTATTCTGTAACATTAACGTCATGTTCACTATAAATGGGAAAGCTTGGTGGTGGAGGGGGGTGGGTTCTTTGCTTTGCTGTCTTCTCTCTCTTTCTCCTCAATGGTTGTGATCCCTGGAGGGACTTGCCACCACTCTGTGGGCTGAGTATAACTTTGTGTCTTTTGTATTAGTATTGATATTGGTTTTCTTATTTTATTAAATCTGTTTAAATTTCAACCCATGAGTCTCCCTGCTTTTTCCAATTCCCTTTCTCAGATGGAGAGGGGTCTTGGGTGATAGAACAACTGGCTATTGTTTAGCCCTGGGTGCGGGCTAAATGAAGACAAAGGCTTAGGAGACATAGTGTGTTTTACAAGGGACAGAGCTGTAGCTTTGCATTCCAAAATCCCCTGATTTTTCCCTTTCTCCAGAATTAACCTCTTGGCTAAAGGTAAGCCTCTCTCTGTTCCCATTATTGCAGTACCTGTTTGTTGTCGTTAACATCTCAGCCGCACAAGGAAGCAGGTTTGCTGTTTTGAAACCACAAGTCTAAATACCTTTTTGACATCCGACTGTGATGTCAAAGGCTAGACTGTTATTTTCTAGCTGCTACATCATGGAGCAAGTCTAATTCTTGCTTCAAAACACAGACAAAACTTCAATTACATTTACATGGGTCATTCTTAGGGTAAAAGTGGTACCGGTGCTTCAGATGTGTTTTGACATGGTGAGAGCCTTGCGTGACTTGCAGAAAGCTGCCTGCATTTCCGGTTTGGCCCAGAGAGCCTAGAAATTACTGTTACTGACAGAAACATGGTTAGTACTTGCTAAGAGTTAGCACTTCTGCGTACAAGATATATACATTAAGCAGGAAGGCTTAAAGATCATAGCATATTGTATCAAAAATATTTGAATGTAGCATCAGAGTTCCTTATCTAATGCATTAGAAGTGTTTTTTTTTTTCAAAACTAGTTGCTTGCCAGCACCAGTATGGGTCTTATTCAGTGTATTTGCTGATGTATAAGGCTTCCTGGGAGCCATAATGTCAGGTCAACAATACTGTCATGGACTTTTAAAAATACTTTGGGTATACTTAATTTCTGATTGGTAGTATTGGAGTTTAGTGTCCTTAGGCTGCTGCTCTAGGTAATGAGGAAAGATATGCTCTTATTCTGTATCACCCTCTAGCAGAGCTTGATTTAGGTGTTTTCTCTCTCCTACTTGCCCTTTTGAGGTTCAGTCTCTCCATGCTGCACCCAGGAGACTGAGTCTGCAGAGCCATTCTGCAGCCCTCCCCATTCCCCAGCCTTGAAAGTTTTAACATACAATACAGACCTAAGCAGATCTTTAATCTTAACTACTGTTATAGAAAACATGATTTCCAAGAACATTCTTCTGTATCCATTGCCCCCGTTCTGTTTGTTTTTTATGTAGTTTTTCACTTTGTAGTTAATTCATGTAAATATTGAAGCACGGTCAGTCAGGCTAATGTTATTTTCCTTAGGTAGGTTTACTTAAATAGGAATAATGACACAATTTTGCTTGTGGATTTCTGGGGGTCTTGCAGGGGTGAGCTGGCTAGATGCTGGTAGTGTTCCCCTTTGTTTCCAAATGGAAATAACAGCCCAAACAAGAGACGGCTGAATGAGTAAAGGAAATCAGTATTATATGGAAATTCTCATATGGTTAGCGTGCTTGTGTTGGTCAAAATACATTGTTCATCTCAGGCTTTATCCATGCAAGAAAGCTCAGCACTTGTATGCAGCCTCTGACTGGAAGATGTGTGTAAGAAAATTCCCAACCCTGCCTTCTGCACCCAGTCCTTTCATGACTGGTCCAAACATTTCCAAATTGCACAGTTGCTTCAGGAAGTCTCTCTTTCATTGCTTTGACAAAACATCTCATCACTAACAACTCTGGTTGAGAAAAGAGCCCATGAATCAGTGTTTATGTTATCTAAAACGTCATTTACGTTCATTCCATACAATGGTGGTTTTTCTCAAGGTGCTGTGGTTCGCTAAGTTATATGTCTTGTACAAATTCAAATGCGCTGTATCAACACAGCCTGTGCAGTAAAAAAGTGTGAGGAACTCTAGCTAACAACATATCCTGTAGTGATATTCATCGACCTGAATGGCTTATTTTCTCAAGTGCACAGAACAGTTAGCTTTGCTCCCCTTGTGCAGGGCAGGTCTTGCTGTTTAGACTTCCAAGGTTCAGACCAGAAAAGGCATTCAGGATATGATGTCCTAGTGGATGGAGTCTTCTAAACGCCTTCATGAATCTGTGCATAAGGCAGCGAAGAAATAACAGAAGCCCTTTGTTTGTATAAACCAGGATGTTTCTTTAGCTTTCTTGTCCTGATGCTTTGCATCTTGATTTGTAAGCAATGAATTCATTGAAATATTCTTTCTGGAAAAACTAGGAAAACAAGCTAGCGCTGGAGATGCAAAACACTTCCTCAACAAGTTGGTAAAGGAGATGATTGCAGACGATGTACTTTACACATTGTCATGAGCTGTGTGCTTTACCTTTACTTTTCAGTATTAGTTATCCACCCATTGATTTTAGTTTTCCTAGAAGTGACTCTTGCTATTTCTTCCACATTTACCTTGTAATTGATGCAGTAACCTTTTGTTGGCTTAGAAATATACTCTTTAAAATGCAAGGTAAATCCAGAACACAAGTATTCCATATTCCTTCTGTGTGAGTTGCTCTGAGCTATATGATAGGTAAAAGAATAATAATATTCTGGGCAACAAAATATCCATCTTTAAGAGTCTGGTTTCTTCTTATTGATTCATGCAAGCAGTGAGGACTATTAGCTGTGACACCTAAAAGCATTTAGTACTTGTGTTCAGCATGTCAATAGAAAACTCCATTAACATTTCTGAGATGTGAGTGTGGCATCATGTGAAAAAGTGCTTCAACAGTGATTACAAACTAACAAGAAAGCACCTTTCCTCATCTTGAAGGGTATTATGCACTGGATGTTTTGATTTAACTGCTTGGAAAAAAAAATCTGTGGAGCTTTAAAAAGTTCCATTTGCAGGTACAGTAAGTTGCCATTTTCACACAGATTATTTAATGAAAACATCTCATAGCTCTGGAGCTTTACAAGTATTAGGTTAGCCCTTATTTCAGCTTAGAAGGATGTTGACTTCCTTCTACTACTGACTACACTGTTTGACTTATGGTGATACCGGAACAGTGGTAACACAAGATTTGCTGAACGCCGTGTTGTCTGTGAACTCGCAGCCTCTATGTGCTGATGCCACTGGACTGCGCTTGCTCTGTATAACAGGAGATATTTCTAAAACTGGAAGTAGTTGCTCGTCTCTGCTCAGTTATAGCTTTGCAATGCATAATATCCAAATACAGTTGTTTGTAATGAACGCTGCGATAGCTTTTCATTTGAGGAATCTGCTCTCTGATGAGTGATGTGTAAAGAGGAAAACTGCAAGGGTGAGAGTTTAACTTGGCTTCTCGCAGAATCACAGAATCACAGAATGTTAGGGATTGGAAGGGACCTCGAAAGATCATCTAGTCCAATCCCCCTGCCGGAGCAGGATTACCTAGACCATATCACACAGGAACGCGTCCAGGCGGGTTTTGAATGTCTCCAGAGAAAGAGACTCCACAACCTCTCTTGGCAGCCTGTTCCAGTGTTCAGTCACCCTCACCGTAAAGAAGTTTTTTCTCATATTTATGTGGAACCTCCTGTGTTCCAGCTTGCACCCATTGCCCCTTGTCCTGTCAAGGGATGTCACTGAGAAGAGCCTGGCTCCATCCTCATGACACTTGCCCTTTACATATTTATAAACATTAATGAGGTCACCCCTCAGTCTCCTCTTCTCCAAGCTAAAGAGACCCAGCTGCCTCAGCCTCTCCTCATAAGGGAGATGTTCTACTCCCTTAATCATCTTCGTGGCTCTGCGCTGGACTCTCTCTAGCAGTTCCCTGTCCTTCTTGAACTGAGGGGCCCAGAACTGGACACAATACTCCAGATGCGGCCTCACCAGGGCAGAGTAGAGGGGGAGGAGAACCTCTCGTGACCTGCTAACCACACCCCTTCTAATACACCCCAGGATGCCATTGGCCTTCTTGGCCACAAGGGCACACTGCTGGCTCATGGTCATCCTGCTGTCCACTAGGACCCCCAGGTCCCTTTCCCCTACGCTGGTCTCCAACAGCTCTGCCCCCAACTTGTACTGGTACATGGGGTTATTCTTGCCCAGATGCAGGACTCTACACTTGCCCTTGTTATATTTCATTAAATTACTCCCTGCCCAACTCTCCAGCCTGTCCAGGTCTCTCTGAATGGCTGCGCAGCCTTCCGGCGTGTCAGCCACTCCTCCCAGTTTTGTGTCATCAGCGAACTTGCTGACAGCGCACTCTAATCCCTCATCCAAGTCATTAATGAATATATTGAATAGTACTGGTCCCAGTACCGACCCTTGAGGGACTCCGCTAGACACAGGCCTCCAACTGGACTCTGTCCCATTGACCACCACTCTCTGGCTTCTTTCCTTCAGCCAGTTCACAATCCACCTCACTACCCGATCATCCAGACCACACTTCCTCAGTTTAGCTGCGAGGATACTGTGGGAGACCGTGTCAAACGCTTTACTGAAATCGAGATAGACCACATCCACAGCTTTACCATCATCTATCCACCAGGTTACGTCCTCATAAAAGGCTATCAAGTTGGTTGAGCATGACTTCCCGTTGGTGAAGCCATGCTGAGTGCCCCTAATGATCCCCCTATCCTTGATGTGCCTAGAGACAGCACCAAGGACAAGTTGTTCCATCACCTTTCCGGGGATGGAGGTGAGGCTGACTGGTCTATAGTTACCCGGGTCCTCCTTCTTGCCCTTTTTGAAGACTGGAGTGACATTCGCCTTCCTCAGGTCCTCAGGCACCTTTCCCGTTGCCCACGACTTAGTAAAGATGATGGAGAGTGGCCTAGCAATGACTTCCACCAGCTCCCTCAGCACCCGCGGGTGCATCCCATCAGGGCCCATGGATTTATGGACGTCCAGATTGCTTAATTGGTCCCTGACCCAGCCCTCATCTACCAAGACCGATTCCTCCTCTATCCTGACTTCTTCTGGGGCCGCAGGGGTCCGGGGCTCCTCAGGACAGCCTCCAACAGTATAGACAGAGGCAAAGAAGGCATTCAGTAACTCCGCCCTCTTTTTATCCTCTGTCTCCAGGACCCCCACCTCATTCATCAGTGGGCCTACATTGCCTCTAGTGTTGGCTTTACCTGCAATGTATTTGAAGAAGCCCTTTCTGTTGTCCTTGACCTCTCTTGCAAGGTTTAATTCCAAGGAGGCCTTAGCTTTCCTAGTTGCCTCTCTACATCCTCTGACAACAGACTTATATTCCTCCCAAGTGGCCAGCCCCTCCTTCCATGATCTGTACACCCTCTTCTTCCACTTGAGTTTGCCCAGCAGTTCCCTGTTTAACCATGCAGGTCTCCTGGTACCCTTCCTTGACTTCCTACCTGTTGGGATGCTCTGATCTTGAGCTCGGAAGAAGCAGTCTTTGAATGCTAACCAACTATCTTGGGCCCCCTTACCTTCTAGTACCCTGTCCCATGGGATTTCCACTAGCAATTTCTTGAAAAGGCCAAAGTTGGCCCTCCTGAAGTCCAGGGTTGTGATTCTGCTAGCTATTCTGTTCCTGCCACATGAGATCCTGAACTCTACCATCTCATGGTCCCCACAACCAAGGCTGCCCTCAACCTTCACCTCTTCAACCAGACCCTCCTTGTTAGTAAGGATAAGATCCAGCAGCGCTCCTCTCCTAGTTGGCTCATCCACCATTTGCATCAGAAAGTTATCATCAATGCACTGGAGGAACCTCCTGGACTGAGGATGGCTGGCTGAGTAGGCCTCCCAGCAAATATCAGGGTAGTTGAAATCCCCCACAACAACCAGGCCCTGTAATTGCGAGACTGCTCTCAGCTGCCTGTAGAAGGCCTCATCACCCTCCTCATCCTGATCCGGTGGCCTGTATTAGACACCCACAACAGTATCACCCCTGCCAGCCTGCCCCTTAATTCGCACCCACAAACTCTCAACTCGCTCCTGATCCGCCCCTGGACAGAACTCAATACATTCTAGCTGCTCACTCACATAAAGAGCAACTCCACCACCTCTCCTTAGCGGCCTGTCTTTCCTGAACAAGACATAGCCATCCATGACCACATTCCAGTCATGCGAGGCGTCCCACCAAGTCTCTGTAATTGCCACTAAATCATAGCCCCCTGACCGAACACGGATTTCCAACTCCTCCTGTTTATTCCCCATGCTGCGTGCATTGGTGTACAGGCATTTCAGGGACCGAGCTGAGCACACCGATTTCACCCCAGGGGGATGGGAGGCCTCCTGGTCTACCTCAACACTAGAGCGTTGCCCCAGTGGTGCAAGCCCAGCTACTACCCCATCCCCCTTCGAATCTAGTTTAAAGCTCTCCGAATGAGCCCTGCTAATTCCTGTCCCAGAACCCTTTTGCCCCTACGACATAAGCCTTTCCCATGTATTACCGTCACACCTGTTGTCTTATAAAACCAGCCATTATCAAAGAACCCAAAGCCCTGCCTGTAGCACCAGTCTTGTAGCCAGGCATTAATAGAGAGAATCCTACTATTCCATCCCACGTCATCACCTGAAAATGGAAGGAGGGAGGAGAAAACAACTTGTGCTCCAGACTCTTTCACCAACCGTCCTACGGCCTTGTAGTCTTTCTTCATCCCCCTCAGACTACGGGATGCAGCTTCTTCCCCACTTGTCTGGAAGACCAGCAGGGGGTAGTAGTCTGTGGCCTTCACCAGGTTGGGGAGTTGCCTGGTGATATCCCTGATTCGGGCTCCAGGCAGGCTGCAGACCTCCCTGTGATGGAGGTCAGCTCTGCATATTGGGCCCTCAGATCCCTTTAGGAAGGAGTCTCCAACCACTAAAACTCTTCTCTTCTTCCTTGTGGAGGAGGTAGCTATACGCCTGTCAGGTTTTTCTCATGCACTCCTGTTTATACATCCCTTGTCCTTGCCTGGAACTTCTATTTGGGGTTAGAAAAGTTCAAAAAATTTGCTAATGCAAAACTGAGCAGACCAGCAAGACTTGCCAAGGTGTTTTGTTCATTTGTTTATTAGGCAGGAGGGTGCGACATCGTCCCAGGATCCTGGTGGTGTTGACTTAGGAGTGTAACTCCATATGGATGGTCATTGACTCCAAAAGGTAAAGAGCCTCAGACTGCTTTTGGGAGAATCTGCTGCACAGGTGATGTTTGTAACCAAATGCCCAAATATGATTGCTGTGAGCATTCGGGCTGGCTGTACTGCAGCTGTAACACACAGAGAATAGCAGGCCCTGCTTCAGTAACGGTGATGCGGGATAAGGCAGATGCAAGGTCTCTTGAGAGGATGACGTGTGTGTGAGTGTGTATGTGCAAACATGCACCCCTATATGCATATAAAACTCTATATATGGATATAAAATGGTATGTATGGGTATATAACCTCACTCCAAATCAGTGATATATTGCACAGGACAGTGTGCTCATGCAGCTGGTGCAGGTGTTCTCTTGTGGCTTGTGCAGGGGTGCTCCCATGGCCAATGGAGGGGTGCTCATGCAGCTGGTGCAGGGGTGCTCCTGTGGCCGGTGCAGGGGTGCTCCCATGGCCAATGCGGGGTGCGCCCAGCTGCAGGGAGCAGCAGGAGGCAGCCCCTTCCTTGTGCACTTGCCAAAACCAAGGGTGATCCACACTGGTGATGTTTTGTCTCTGACAGTTTCTGAGGGATTGGTTAAGCGCTTTGGTACTGCCCAATCTGGGATCCAGGGAGCTGTAATTTATCTGCTTATTAAGTGGATAGTATTTAATATCAAAAGTATTCAAAATTATCCAAAAATATTATTTTGGATCACACGCACAAACTCAGCACCTTATTTGCATTCGTTGCTGTACAACATCTGAGGGTTTCTGCTTTTTTCCCCTTGCCTTCGGCCTCTGGAAATGCAGTGATTTTGTGGTGGCATTAAAACGACCTCGCAACATCCTTGTGCTATTTCAGTGTCTTCTTCCACACCAAATTTTCTTTCTGGGGGATGTGAGAGCACTGTGCTTCGTTTTCCTTCGGAGACTCCAGCGGCAACGCGCCTGGCTTTGCAGGGACCCCTCTGCTGCCCTTTCTTCCCATGGGTGTCCATTGTAGCAGGCTCACTCATGCATCCCTAAATTCAGCGTGTGCAGCAAAATGCTGACTTCCAGGGGCAAGGAAAGGCCTTCCGCAGCCCGCCCTGCTGGCTACAATCACCGTGATTTGTTTTATGCCCTCCTCTGGAAACAGCCGAGCCCCAAGGAGCCCGCCCAGCTTCCCACCTAGCCTGGGCGAGCCTCCCCCTGCCCCTGCCCTGGTGGGGGGGACACAGCCCCCGGCCAGGCCCCCCGGCCCCCTCCCCTGCCCCCTTAATCCCCCACCCGCGCGTTGCCCAGCCAACAGGCCAGACAAGCAGGTGATGCATTGACAGGGAGCAGATGGTCTCCCGCCGAGGTAAGCAGGGCTCAACAATGAAACCATATTGATCATATTGCTCCTTTTCTCTTCTTCAGCTTCGACGTCGGTCTTGAGGTTTTGCCTCTAATAACATCCTCCCTCCCTCTCCCTTACCCCCCGCTTCATCACAGCCTGTCAGCGCTTCTTGGCAGAGAGGAGCCCTCGCCCTCGCCCTGCCCACCCAGCTCCAGCTCTATTTCCTCCCCTGCCAAAAAGCCCTCGCAAGCAGGGGAAACCGAAGGGTGCCCAGGATTTCCCTTCTCTACATGCAGCCACCTTCCCACACCCCCAAGACCCTTTAACCCCTCACCCGCTCCCTCCTGCCCTCTTTCCCATTCAGCATGGGGGGGGAGGAGGTGGCGAGGCCCCTTCTCCCAGCCCCAGCCCGACCCACTGAGGCACGGCACCCTTCACCGCCTCATTGTGCACCTCTCCCTGCCTTGTCCTCCTGCCCGCTTCACCTTGTTTGCGTGCATGTGTGTAGAAAACTGACTGAGGGGATGACAAATTAGCTCCCACCTGCCCTGAGGGGAGAGCTTCAGGGACCCTCTTGCTGTCTACTGTCCTGTCTGTCCTCTCCTATACCTGCCTGTGGCCACAACTCCTTTGGTCTGCTCAAACACATTTAAATGAAAGCAAAAGCTGGTACCTTTCACTCCCTGTCCCTGTTACTTCCCCTCCTGACTGCACTCCCTTCTCCAACAGACAAGGGGCCAAAAATGTTCCCAGTCTCTCCCTGTGCTCATTTCTCACCCCTTCTCCCTAAGTGTGCACTGGCAGAAGCACAAGAAGGAGCCCTGGTGTTTGCGTTTTGCTCTTTCCATCACGTGTGTCCCCTCCCGGATGCTTGTGTACAGATAAGTAAGAGAGAAAAACTGGGCCATCAGTCTGCCTGCCCCCCTCGCTCCTGTCCCATTCACCAGCCCCAGCCCTATATTCACTGCTGTGTGAAGTTGCTAACGCTGAGGGCATGAGCACTGTTAGCCGCTATTCATGATTTTAATACTAGCTTCATAGCTGTCACATAAATTCATTGCCAACTTCAGGCTTAGAATGGCAAGAGGGAACTTACAAAAAAGAAAAAGAAGGAGCATGTAAGGAAAAAGAAAAAAGAAATCCTAAGGGAAGTTTGCTATGGTATCTGCACTTGTTTGCAGGTGGTTTTTGAAACTATAACTACTGTAACTCCACACAGTGTTCTCTAAAGTGGCTGTCACATTGTGGTTTGTTTTTTTTTTTTA
This sequence comes from Nyctibius grandis, assembly GCF_013368605.1. NCBI lineage: Eukaryota > Metazoa > Chordata > Aves > Nyctibiiformes > Nyctibiidae > Nyctibius > Nyctibius grandis. The sequence goes on from NC_090662.1 coordinate 65,499,822, forward strand.
AATCTATTACCCTGGCACACAAACACTTTTTTTTTTACAGTAGATAAAAATGCCTGTAAAGGCTTCACCCTTCCCTTTTTTTTTTCTGAGGGAGTGGAGAAAAGTAAAAAAAGAAAAGCAAAGAAAAAGGCTTGTGAATGAATGGAAAACAATGCAGGGTCACAAAGCTGTCGCAACCAATGTCATAGTGGCACTGCTGGGCAGGCTTACAGAGGACTTCTTGTTCCTTGATTTTTATGGTGATCAGTAGAACGCATGTAGCACTTTGCAAACAGGTTTAGGACAAGTGGCAAAGAAAAGGCTCCTCACAATAAACTCTTTTCTACAGCATTGGGAGCATTATGCTTGCAAACACCTGTGGTTTGCACAGAGGGAGCTGTAAAGGACACACACAAAAAATATATATAAATAGAGGGGCGAGACATTGTTTTCAAGTTACACTGCATGTCACAATTGTGCACAATGGTGGGTTTTTTAACTCTTCTGAGACTATGGAGTTTAGAAAAGCCCCAGAAATATTACTGAATACAAATGCCAGCATTTAGAGGATGCTGAGCTTGGGAGACAGAGAAATGAGATGAAAAGAGAAATGGAAAGATCAGCCTAGTAATCTGGCAGGGTATCAGTGCTGCTCTGCAAAGATGTGGCAGGAGCTAAGACTCTATTATTCCTTCTGAAGCATGTCTCTGAAACGGCCACCAAATCCCCATGTTCTGTGAACCAAGGGCCTGCACTGAACTGTGAGGAATATCCTTACACATACTACCCAGCCCAGGGGGGCCCAGGGTTACAGTCTGGCCTTTCTTGTTGCCGAGGTCATAGGAACTAGTTCAATGTGATTAGATTGTTAAAAAAACACATTCCTCTTCCTCTTTAATGTCAGAGTAAAGTAGCAAAATATGATTAAGAGAACCTATAAAAGTGCTCCTTGGCTTCACCGACTTCAGATTGTTGAAGTAGACATCTCTGCACCCCAGGATTTCTCATTCCAGTAAGTGCATTGTGAGTCAGGTCCCAAACCCTTCTTGGGGTACACACTGCTCTTCACTTTGGAATAGGCAGCTATTTTCCTTCAAAACCTGTATCAAAAGTGCTCATTAGCATCCAGGAGAGCTCTGCCCAGGGAGAAACCTCCTCACCCCCCAGAACAGCCAAAGTTGTTCATTATTTCATAAAATTAAAATGTTGTATGAAGCAGACTTTCTTGCCATTTGAAAAAATTAATATAACTCACTATGATTACCTAGATCCTTGGGCCATTCCCCTTTTCTGTTCCCAGTTTTTCCTTTTGGATGCAATTCCTTAAGACTTCACATTTTTCTCTGTATGGTTGTTTTTTTTTTTTTAATTCTACAGTTTAACTCTGCAGTTACCAAAACCTGTTTTACTTTGATAAATTATAAAAAAAACAACATTCCTCGTCTTGATTAGTTCTGTTGCTAAGAACTTTTTTTTAAAGAAAGCAAAAAGAAAGAAACTCTTCAATTGCCCCCATACTTCATCGTACCTCTTCTTACCTCTTTTCGGTTATCAATATAACTATACATGCAACTTTGTTGATTTATTGAAATACGTATGTTTGAACCAGAGAAGATTGCTTGGAAAGATTTACTTGGAAAGCGATCTGGTATCGTGGCTGGGGCATTAACCAAAGGCGGAGAAATCAGAGTGCGGTCACCCATCTCTCGTATGACTTTCCTCAGTGCTTGGAACTATTGCATCTTGATTCATTTGGGAAACTCTGAACTCAAGCATGACTTTTTAAACTGGTACACAAATAAACAAAGTAGGCAGGCTTTCGGATCACTTGAAAGAGAGTTGCGTTTCTGAGGAGTCCAAAAAGTAAACTAATGCTTGGTAGTTTAAGATTGCTAGTCTGAGATCTGCAGCTCCTCTGTACAACTTTCCTGCAAATTAGAATGAATTGGGAGCCACTATGGTAAAGGAGGAACTGAACAGTATGATCTACTTTGTTCTTAGTAAGTGAAGTCATCTTCTCTGTTCCCCAAACAATTTGAATACATTTTATTAAAATGGGAGCTCTTGTCTGTCTTTTTTTTTTTTTTTAAGATGGCTTGGAGATTTTCAGTTTTATCTAAGCACTGTGAAGAAACTTTCACAAGAAGAATTTAGTATGAAAACTCTACTGCTGCCATTTAACCTTGTAGGGGTCTGGCTTGTCCTATTAAACCTACAGTTCAAAGTACTATAGCTCAAAACATTGGTTCCTAGTGTAAAATTCTTGCTTTTCTAGGAGTTATCTCTTGTATTGAGATTATGGGAAGAAATTTTTTTTTTTCTCCTTAGACCTTAGCTATAGAGTTGAGACAAAGTACAGCGAATCTTCCTATTGACCTCGGCAGGTTTTGGCTCACTTACAACTTCAGTGAAATTGCTGAACAGGGACACACTACTCTGATTCTGTGAGTTTTTACCCCTTTCAGCAAGTCTAATTGCCCCAGTAAGTGTATCACATCTAGGAGTTTCAAATCAAATGTATATACATGTGTTCCTCTCCTGTTATGAACTAGATATGCTTATCTTAGAATTGACAGATTCATTCATTACCCTGAGTTAAACAGCAATCTGTTATTTTTGGCTAAAGCATAACCAAATTTTTTTGGTTTGGACAAGCCTTGGGATATTTTGTGAAAACCTGGTTCTGACTGGGCACACTGGTGATAACACCATCATTCCTAGACCTTAGCACACAGCATCAGATGGGGCAGGGGAGCTATTGCTGCTTCCAGTCTGTGTGGGCTTTATGACAACAGGGTAGTGAATAAATGGTGTTTCCTTGCAAGTTTAAAGAAATTACAGTGCCATGTGCAGTTAGGGATTTTAGCACCTTAATTATGTTACTAGTGAAACTGTGCTTCTCTGATTCCTCTTGAAATGCTGATGTGTTTACCTGTCCTTTGTGATAATGAGGTTAAATAAGTTCAGCATGACCAGCAGTGATTTACTAGAAGGGTGATATTTTGCCTCTAAGTACTTGAGACTGATAGCTTGATTGTGTGGGGTAGATCTGCTTTCTGTAGGCTTTGCTAATTGTCGCTTGAGCATGGAGTGAGATTACGATATTTTCTTTGCCTTTGGATCTGTTCCAGACACTTTTTTGGACATCCCTGGACCATTCATCTTGCAGAAGTCCAAAGAGATGTATACTATGGCCTATTTTGGTCAACTTGAAGTTGATCAGACAGTGAACCTCATATTCAAATGGGTATTGGCTAGGACAATTACAACATAATTAATTATTGCCATTTATCACTTTGTAAATCACTAGTTTGCAGCCTGATCCAGGAATTCTTTACAGCCTTGTGTAGTTCTGTTAATACCAATCAAGTGTGAGATCATGAAGCCACAACCTTTCAGGATTATCCATCTGTATACTTTCACATATAAATAGTATTACTGAAGTCGATGGAACTAGTTAGAAGTACAAAGCTACGCATGGAAGTGGTTGCAGCAGTGAATCCCTAATTTGCCCTTGTTCATTACGAATTGCTTGGCATAATTTGGTGTATATATACAAATACCTTCAGACAAGTATATTTATATATGTGCTTATGCATATAAGCAAAATTTATCTTCTCTCCAGCACTGACAAAATAGAACTTTCTTGACCATAAAGCAAAGAATGAGTCAAAGTTTTTGAAAATGGCTAAATACTATTATTTGTACTTTGTCATTTAGTTTTGCAATGTCTGTAGTCATGTTTTTTTGCAGTTCTTGTTCGCTCTGGGGAGTTTGCTGACTGCGGAAAGACTATTCTGTTTGAGATAAAGTCTTCCTGACATGCAGAATATACCCTTTGACCTATATCCTCTATTTCTGCTTTCGCATATGCACACTCTTCCTTTTGTTCATGGCAAGGAAATGGATTAAAGAGATAGCAGGCAGTGTGAATTTTCAGCTCTGACAGAGCCTTGAAGCATTATCAAATAAGGTTATTACTTTGAGAAGGGTAAGCAGTGTGCGTGGCTCAGCAGCCTGGCGGCATGTACTGACTTGTTCTTAAAGGTGCTCTCCTGGACAAGAATTGCTACCACTGAGCTGAATTTATTTGAGTAAGGAGTGCTGGAGTGGATGCTACGGTGTTATCCACTACACGGCTTTTTGATTCAACCAGGTTTCTCTGACAGGGTTTGTAAGTAAACAGTATTTCCACTTCCAAATGCTTCAAAATATGGCCCTGCCACATCCCTGGTAACTGCAGTCATTGGTTTCTGCACTGTGGCAGCAGTCTGGTTGCCTGAAGTAAACTGAGGGACAGGACCCCAAGTTTCCTGATTGTTTCCTGACTGCACAGAGCAGGCAGCCTATAAAAGAGTCAGGATTAAATCTGCATCTGAGCAAAACAAACAGGACCCGTTTATTTTACGATGAAAGAGGCGGACTGGCTATAGTTTCTGGCTTTCGCATTATTGTCACCATGCTACGAACACCATGGCTGCTTCCTTCGCACTGACAATTAAGAACTCCAATATTCCATACCTTAAAAATCTAGTGTTATAGTTTGTTGCATGGTTTTCCACTCATTCATGTTGCTCCTCAGTAACTTAGCAATGACCAGTCAAGATATGCACACACCATATTGTTTTACGTGTTTGACTAGAACACTGACAGATTAATAGGAAGGGTAAATAGCTACGCACTCTGTGGTGGCTCAGTGTGGGCTGGCAGGATTGACTGCTGCCAGACTTTGTTGTATTTGCACAGAGGAAGCCGCAGCAAAAGCCTGCTGGGGCAAGGTGACGTGGGTCATGGGTATTTGTTTCTCATCTCTATAGAAAACAATTGTCCTCTCAATGGAAGACAGCTTTTGGAAACTATGTGGTTCCACTAGTGGGGAAGCATTTGTGCTTACAGAGTGCTAAATAAAATGCAGCTATAGAGTGGCAGATGCATTAAGTGTCCGCAATACACTGCATATCACGCATGAGAGTTTGGGTTCATACACCAATAAATTATTTTCATCTATTTCTTTGGCTTGCTCAGTTTAGAAGAAAAAGACTATTGCTCAGATTTTCATTGATATTTTCCTGGCAATTTCTTCTATGCTGAATACCTTTCTATGACATTGATTTAAGAAGAGCACAAGGGGCTGCATTTGTCCACGAGATAACTGCTTCGGTTATTACAAAAGATCATTATTTTAACAATTGCTAGAGCATCACCTAGGAAACTCATCTGAGACCACATCTTTACAGAATTAGATACCATAAAAATGCACAGTGACAGTGAGCTTCTGAAGTGGTTATAAACTAGACAGGCACCTAAAGTAGCATTTTTTTCCCCTAGTTTCCAGTGGGAGGTGCATCACAAAGCCAGTTTTAGACAGATCAGATACAGGTCTGAGGTCTAGAGTCAGGGCAATCACTTCTTCAGCTGTGGAGATGCTGGGAGGGCAAACTGAGGCACTCAGGTAAGGTTCCTTGGGTAGATGGTCTCGGTGCCTCTCCAAGAGATATGTTTACATGACCTTCACACGGACTTTCGTATCACCTGGATGTACATTAGGTAGTTTAGGTAGCACTAGTGTTGTTGTTGTGGCAGTATGGACTGCTGAGGAGGCTGAAAAAAAACACATTGGAGGTTACCATGTGTTCATTTCCAGGCTACCCCTCCTGCTCCCTCGGAGTACCTGCGCTCGGTGGTTGGTGCTAGCTTGGGGGTGCATCCACACAGATTACAGCTGTGTTATCAGGCAAACCTGATGTCATCTCCAAAGGTCTCACAGAGTGCCCTGTCCACGGCAATTTTAAGCCACAGTTTCTGAAACTCAGTCTTGCTTCTTAACCTCCCTACTTTCCTGAGTTATCCTTGAGGATAAACTGGGTTTTGCCAAGAACTGCAAAGATGCAGGGACTTCCCACTGTGTCTGACCACCACAGAGTGTTGATTACACAGCGTTAGGAACTTTTCTGTGTGTAAAGGTTTGTGTAATGCTCGCTCATGGGGTGTCCTGCTGTGTATTTGGTTACGAGATATGATTTTATTTTAGGTATGGTAGTGGCTGCATGCAGTGTAGCTATATACCCAATATAACATTGTTTAGTCTCACATTCATGTGGTTCATTTCCTTGAGGTAAAAAAAAACCCAACCAAAAGAACAAATGACTCTAAGTTAACATGGTTTTGACTTCGTGAGACTCACTTAAAATAATCTGTGGTGGCTAGAGAAACTTATGTATAATTCTCAACAATGCTGACAGCCCATAAGAAAATCAGTGTGGGAATCAACCCGCTATTGTTAAGATAATGTAAATACATGACAAAGAGCATTAACTCCAAAATGGGAGGAAAACGGCAATTCCTGTCCCTCCTTCCTGTTTTATCCTCTCTCTGCTCCAGTGTAATTATTTGCACTATGGGGACCTGGCCATAAAGTACTATCATCCTGAAAGCACAGTGGCATGAACAGGTTGCTGTGGGGTGAAGTGGTGTGTGAGTTTGCAAATCCTCGGTCACTCCCTGGTGAGTTCCCCTGACCGCGCAGTAAATACCAGAGGGCTTGACTTTCAGCACAAACTGCAAAAGCTGCTTTGCAGGGTAAAAGATCATGCGTGAGGGCTGTAGGCAGTAATAGGCTATATATTCAAGCTCTAATTTGCCTCACCATATTTGTTTTGTGTAGATGTGATGTGATTTGGTGATGTTTTACAGTAGCTTTGTAGCTGTTAAAATAACTGCAGAAGACCTAAGGATCCAGACGGGATCCCAGACTGTTTTTTTTCTCCTCAAGTAGAATATTTGAATAGGTTAATGGCCACAATAAACCTGTGGACAGTCCAGAACCACATCATGATGTGACAGTGATTAGTTGCTGCTGTTTGGTAATGGAGACAAGACTCTCTTTTTCCCTCATTTACAATGACCTCGCCAGCTGTCACTGAATCTTTTCAGCATATGCAGAGACACTGCGAGGCCTCCATGCGATGGAAGAGGGCTCTGGTTTTTGGCCACAGTAAGTTTTACAGAAGCTTTAAATGTACTTGGACTATATCTATCTATCTATCTATCTATCTATCTATCTATCTATCTATCTATCTAAAAAAATCTACATGTATATAAAAATTCAGGCAGTGCAGTCATGGAGAAATTAAATGTGTTGCTGCCCTAAACTTTGTCTTCCAAGGTTTCTGTGCTTGCAGGAGATATATTCAACTTGTTTGATGGTAAAGGCACCAACACAACTGCATCATAAAGTATCTTTACTTCTATGCCTGGTATGTCAGGCTGTGAAGTCTGTAGAGTCAAAAGGAGAAGAGACATAAACAAGAAACACTGTCAAATATGAAGATGCTTGTAATCACTTCCTAACTCATACAGCTGACAAAATACTGGAAACTGTGTGTAATTTTTGTGGTGTTTGGAAGCTTTATTATTTTCTTTTGTTCAAAATGGAGACCCCCCCCCAGCCTGTCTCCCAACAGCTATTGCAATACTTTCTTCCTGATGCCTCCCTCCCACGGGGTAGGTTCAGGCATCTCAGGAGTGGCAGTGACTCCTGGGTCAATGCAGAACATGAAAGGATTCAGGTATTGCTGGAGTAACTAGCTCAGATAGACATCTTACCTTGGGAAAGGAAAACGCCCCAGTAACTTTACGTTATATGGCTTTATGCATCAGTATTCACAGAGGTCTTTACAGAGGCTCCCCATGAAATAAGGGTGTAGTTTCATGTTCCCTATGAAGACTTTTGCTAGTGGGGCCTGGTGCTGGCCCACTGCACAAGGGATGGCATTTTCATCCCAAATATTTTAGTGTCTCAAATGAATCAGTTCCTGCACGAAAAAGCTGTGCAGAAACTGCTCTGGGCAAAGCATTGGCTTAAGCTTGAGCAAAGGAGTTACTGCTGTGACCTTAGAACCCTAATAATTGCCTCTTTCAAAGTAGTTGCCGAGGTGGGTAGAAGAAGAGACTAGATAATATATGGCAACTGGGATGTGAGCAAATATACGGGAGGTCTGAGAGTGTAGGGAAATTGGGCTCCTTAGAGAGATTGTATCCTTACTTCCTAGAGTGACTTTTGGCTGGCTGGATCTGTACAACATGACTGAACAGATGCTTTTCATTAGCACCCATCATATTCATGATGGATCTTCACCTGAATTATACATGGTGGGATTCACCAACAGCTGTACTTTTAGGATTGGTAAAGAATGGAAGTCAACAAAAGTTGTATCAATTTTTACTGTCATAATTGGATTTTCTTTACAGGTTGCCTGTTGTAAAGTTAACTGTTTTCAGTTGACTTTATGAAGTATTGCCATTGGTTATTTCTGGAGAATTGACTCTATTTTACATTTTTGAGGCATTGTATTTGTGTTTGCAGAAACAGATGACACAGACTGGTACTGTCAAAGATATCACTGAGAGTTAGGCACCCAGTCCCCCCAGAACTGAAATAAAATTGTGCAGAAAGGATGTCTCCTGGATCATATAAGTACATTGCCACATAGTACAATTAAAAAAAAAACCAGACATCAATTTATCTTCTTTAATGAACTCACAGCTAGTATCCATGCAGGCAGCAAGGAAGAGTACAACATGCTGCAGTACACACTCACAATGGCTGCTTTCTATTGTGTGTTTAATAATTGAAGGCCAATAAAATACCCTGATAGAGGCTGACTAGCTCCAGAAGACTCCAGAGAGACACTGATTAGTTATGAGCAGGACTAAATCCATAAAGTTAGTTTAATTAATTAGTTTATTTTTTACTAATTTGCTATTTTTGCATATTCCTTGCCAGGAAGAAGAGCAATGTAAAATTGCTGATTTATTTTCCTTTCAAAGCAGGAGCAGGGCATCCGACAGTATATTTTGGTACCACTGTCCCAGCTTGCCCGAGCCCGTATCAGAGGAGTCGCTGTGCAGCGCAGGGGCTGAATTCTGACCCACTCAGTGAGAAAGCAAGTACAGAAGGGGGTACGAGCCTGGGTACTGGTGAGAGAGAGGAAGGAGGGGAATAGGAATAGGAATAAGCCTGTGTAGTAGGAATTAGCCCCAGTCATGAGCATGCTTTGAAAGGTTCAGAATCAGGAAAGACGTATCACATTTGAAAACAACTTTGGCACCTCCCAAATGCTATTAACAACAAGGGTGGTTAAACCCCTCAGGACTCGGTTCTGTCGCCTTTGCTAATTTTACTGCCAGAGTAGTCCCTCTTCCATGATAGTAAAAGCAGCAGAAATGGGCCCTAGATCTGGAGTTTCTTTCAAGTGTATGACAGAAAGACCTCTATAAAATAGACTGCACCTAAATAGTTCAATAATTAAACCTACAATTAAAGAAGAAGGTTAGAATCCTGGGGCAGAATGGCTGGAGAATAACAAAAGGTATGTGATTAAACCTGTTAGGTAAGAAAGCCTTGCAGAGAGGAGGACTGGCCTCACTGCAACGTGAATTATTTGGCAGTGTTGTCGCCCTTCCGCCTTGTTGGGAAATGTATGTATGAGCTCAGGTGCAAGCCTGTAGTTCTGGATCTCTGTTGCAGCCCCTGAGCCCCACTGACAGCAAGCGTGTCCCTTATCATTCAGACACATGGCTGCTGCTTTGTGAGCTTGTTCTCTTTCCATAACTTACAGTGCCACTAGCTCTGGGTTTCGTATAAATAATCCTCAAGTCATTACTCAGCCCTTTCTGTCAATATGATGGTAAATGCTGACAGCAACACCACCTGTTACTGGAGCACTGGTTGTTTGAAGGCTAAAAGTAACTCCATTCTTCTCCTGCAGAGCAAACATTATTGATAGTTTTCTGCCACAGCAGTTTGCACAAGTCCTGGAACAAAATCAAGATTTGTTAAAGAGGGTGGGTTACTCTTGTTTCCAGTTCAGGAGATATTTTTTAGGAGCTTTTATTTCTTGCAATACGCCCCTAAGCTGAGAGGCAGGACAGGCTGTTGTTTTGAAGGACCTGCTTGCTAGCTACTGCCACTTAGTGCTGCAGAGCTTCCCTGATCTGCAAGAAGTGGGGTGGAGAAAACTCTGTGGTTAGAGTGAAACTGCAGCCATGGGGAATCAGGACTGAATTTGGGTTTCTGCATGGAACTCACCCTGCTATTATTAATTGAAAATTTGTAGTCACGATATTGAAGTTCATTCAGGCTAAAATTTCATGGAAGCAGAGCTGAAACTGGGAAGTAGTTTGGTTTTGTGGGTTTTTTTCCTCTTTTTTTTTTTTACAAAAAGCCTTGAGCTTTCATGCTGTTTTTGAGATGGTTAAAATATTTTTTTATGGTGTATTTCTTTAGCTATAAAATGCTCACAAATAGAATTATAAAAAACACCACACAGCACCATTCAGAATGCATATAAAGGCCAAGATACAACATTTCCTTATTTGCTGTAACATATTCTTCCAATGGTCTTGCAAGAACAGGAGGGTTCAGTTTTACTTCACCATATTGTGGCTCACTGGCATTGTCTGGTGGCTGTGGAGACAGTAGTCAACTTATATGCTCTCAAATAAGCTCCTCCAGAATTTAATTAAAGGGATCTGTTTACACCAGCACTTTTCTGGGTAGGGTTTAGAAAAACCCTTCCCTCACATAAAAATGTCTTGGCTGTTGTGTATCTTTATTCCATTTGGGGTGTTCTTTTTATCAAATCTTCTACTGCATTGAACACCTGCATCATGTACAGTCTCACTGTGGAGTTGTAACTGTGATCAGATTGTTACAGAGACAGAAAATGCTACTGAAAAGTGTCTATGTTTTCGCAAAACAACCAGCTCTTAACAACTCAATAGTTTCAGTCAAAATACGAAATTTTTGCCCTTCTGCCACTGTTTTGTTTGTTTAGTGATTTTTCAGAATATCAGTATGTTCCTGCAAGAAAAGCTAAGTTTTTCAAAGACAGATGTGAAGAGAGGCTCCACTGAACTCAAAATCCATTTTATTTTTGAAATGAGCAAGCAGAACTGCAGACCCTGTTTCCTTATCATGGCCCAGCTCCCGCTGGGAAGAAGGACCAAGGACTCTATGTGTGTGTAAACCATGATGCTGAGCTAGCTATGTATTTTCCCTCTCCTAAATTTCCACACAGAGTGCGTGCGTGGCCTCCGGGATCAGTTGCCTAAATGCCCGGCATGATGGCAGCCCGATGTCTCACATGTCCAAGTCCTCCAGCTGGTGGAAACATGTCACGTATGAAGGAAAGGGAAAACACAAAGAACAATTATAGGTCTTTGCCTGATTTCTGATGCTGGAAAGACCAGATCGAAATTTCTCATCCGACTGTCCTGAAGAGAGGAAAAACACTTATCTTAAAGATTCATGATCTGAGAGCCCGATAGGATCTGCCATTTCCATAGAGCCAGGCTCTAGATTTCCCTTTAATGCAATTAAGCCTGAAGATTTATGAATACAACAGGCCAGAACTTGATCCATGTTCATTTTCAATTACTGCGGTGAAAGGCCTCCATCCAGATGTCTCTATTTACAGCATTCACACAGGCAGGACTGGGGGCCGGGGGGGGAGGGACCGCAAATTGTCACACTTGTTAATTCTTCACTGAGGACACTCAGCAGAGGTCTTGGCTTTGACCCCATGACAAAAGGCAGGGGTCCACTGGAGCAAGTGCATCAATGATGAGGGGGCTGACCCGCCGACCCATCGGGGTCACTCCCTCTGCTTTGTAGGTATTTGGGTAATAATGGGGGTTCATTCCTTATTTTTATTTCTGTTACAGTGCCGGGGCATGGAAAGAAAGAGAGGAGCTCTGATGTGAAAGACAAACATACATAATGAGAGGATCAAGCTTCCCCTGGCAACAGTAACGACTATGAAATGCTACAGGGGAAATACACAGTACTTAGTGACCCACATAATCAGGCCTGTTTTAGGATCATTGTTTTATTTTGCTTTTGAAGCCTTTTTTTTTTCCTTTTTTTCATGTTCCCAGATCCATAATTTAGTTCAATGAGCAATATTTGGGCATAACGTCTTTCCTCTGTTACCAGACCTAGCCTGGTGCCCTAGGTAGGCTTTTGATCATGCGTGTGGTGGCTGGTACAATACCAAGCGTTGTGCTGTCTGTATGCATTTTTATTCCCGTTCCTCAAGACTCCTGGCAGACTCATGCTAGACACGTTTTTTCACTTTAAAGAAAAGTAACTGAAGTGTCACTGTAAAAAGAAAACTGTACCTTTCAGATATCTACACAGAGCTCAGTGCTTTGTTCATCTTCAACAAAGCTAGTGAAACATTGTGTGTTCCTAAAAGCGGCAGTTTCTCTCTCATAATGGTGTTTCTATTTTCACAGCACAAGGAACAAGACTTTGACAGCGCAATATTGTTTTCACTGAACTATAATTACATGTCATAAATTAAAATATCCTCATTAGAGCAAACCCTTTACAAATTTCCCAAAAGCTTATTTCTTGGAATAGCAGAAAATGTTCAACTCCATTAGCATTTTAAAGAGATTTATTTATTTTGCCTTCTGAAGCAGTACCTTTTTGGCTTGCAGATAGGTTTAGAAGTTTTAAAGGGATTTGAGCAAACTTTGCCAATGGGAAATTATGAGCAAAACCAGAAGCCCAAAGCATCCTCTCCACTTTCAGGCCGTGAGTAAAAGCTGCACAAATACTGCCCAGAAGTGGCTGTTATATAAAACTATTTGGAAAAGAAAAACAAAAAGGAGGAACAAACAACTGATGCTATCAAAAATGTCATTTTTTATCACTTATCAGGATGAAATTCAGAAGTTCCAAAAAAAAAAAGACTGAGAACTCCAAAAGAGTGGGTGCCACTAATTAAGATAGCCATGTTGTAATCTGTGTAATACAAGGTTGAATCCTGCTCAGTTGGCTTCAGAGATAGAATTTGAATGTGATTTATACTTGGCTATTGCTCTCATCATGAGGTGTATTTTACCTTCAGGCTTAAAACCTATTTTGGCTTTAGGCTCTCTTGTTTTTTAGCACAGATATCACCTGGGACTTGCTAAGCCTTGTGGCTCTACGTTTCAGTGAAACACGTTTCTGCAGTGAGGCTCTTTGTTCTCATAGACAGACTGCAGTCCTACCTGGGAGAGCAAAGCACAACCATCATTTCAGGACCTCTACGCAGGGTGTGCAGTTCCCACCTATCTTTTGGGGTTACAGTCCTCTTGTTGTGCTCCCACTGTCCCAGCCCTGCAGTAACTCTGAGGAAAGCCAAGAAAGGCAGCCACATGTTATCAGGGAGGACCTGGTGGCTCAAAAGGCTGATCAACAATAAAGAGAAAAATAGATAAAAATATTTCAGTAAAAGAAAATTCAAGATTTTTGCTGCTGTTTATGGCTAGGGTGAGAAGACCAGAATCCTCAATAGCAAAACTGCTGTTAAACTGATCCTAAACCATCACTGCAAAAGGGATGGAGGGAGTGGTAAGAAAGAATGAGAGGAGAAGCATTTTTCTTCTCATTAACTGTCCATAGGAGTGATTGGACTGATCCCAACCAGTCTTCTGGCTGTAATTTACAATTTTCATAAGAAACAACCATTTTATTTCCATGTAGAAAGACAAGGATTTATTTCATGAACTAATAAGTGAGGCTGAAGGTACATGGCTTGATTTTGCTGCACTCATCCATTCAATTCTGGCTTCTCTTATGGTTAGGAGAAAGGATCAGCCAGTGATGGCAATGCTTTCCATAATCATTAATAACCTCTGATCATGTCTTGCAGAGTACCCTGTGCTGGCTTACTGGGAACTAGGCCAACGCAAAGCATTTCAGAAACCCCACCTGTAATGGCCTGTGATTAACAATTGCAAGTACAGTCAAGTTGTTGTAAGTATCCACTTGTAGTTTCCATGCCATCTTGCTCAGTTGGTGTTCCTACTTTGTTTTGTTCTGCGTAAGTTGTCCTGAACAAACATTGTGAATTTTTATTTAATGTAAGAATAGCAATTCCACAATTTTAGTTATTTCTGATTAAAAACTGTTGAAAAAGATGATGAAAGAAACCCCTAGTTTGAATGACAATTGTAATATGAACATACTGGAAAAGTAGGTAGATGTATGGTATTTATAAGATTTGTTTTACTAGACAACACTTCAACTTCATATTATTTGATATCATAATTAAACATGATTACATCTTGAAATACAGTAAGTAAAAAGCATACAAAATTCACCTTTCTTCCCTCAGGGAGAAGAGACTCTCTCTCTCTCTCTGAAGTGGGGAACTGGGGCAGTGCAGTTCGAACACCTGTTTGATGGAGGAGGGATTTGAAGCCTCCAGTATAGACCACAGCTAGCAAATTGTACAGCATTATTGAAATAGCCCAGGGGCTGCTCACTCCCCAAGATTCACTTATGTTAATATTCAAGCCAAAGTTTTCTCCCAGATTCTCCCAGAAGTATGGCCCTGCTGAGGTCAATAGAGATACACTGATTCAAATCAGTCATTATTGTTTCTTCTTCTGCAGGTAACAATGGTCTCACAACCCAGGACTTCAAAATGTATGTTCCAAGGTTTGACACTGCAAAAGTTGCAATTTGTTTATTAGGTACCGAACATGAAGTATCACTATATTGTAATTGTAAGAAATAAATACTTTGCGGGATCTTACAATCTTCTTTTCACGACATACTGACATATTTTTGACTTATTTTTATACTATTTAGGTACTTTTTCAAAGGTTTTATTCTGAGCTGTATAGCTCCAGTGCACTTGAATATTAAATGCCATTGTAGGTAATGGAGTCAGTTTTCTCTAACCCTGCACTTGGTGGATGGGGAGGAGTTCTGCTGAGGCAGGGTTTTCAGGGTCACATATGCTAAAGCAACAGTGTTTGAAAAAAAGAGCTTGTCATTTAGGTAAAACTTAGCGGAAAAATAACATGGTGAGCGCTAGCTTGTGAATACAGTTGTCGTAGGTGACAGGCAGTGTAGCTGATAGGTGTGATGCTCCTTCTAGACTTGAATAGTTTTGGTGACTTATGGAGTCGAGGAATTTGGATGTTTGAGTTCCTGGTCTCTGCCTCACACCCAGTTTACCTGGCAGAGGGCAGCATCGCAAACCTGCCAGCTCTTCAAAGGGAGACTCTGGTTCTTCTGCCTCCTCCTTCCACAGGGGCAGCTGGCATTTTGGGACCTCTATGGTACTGGTCTGTCTCACTCATGCCCTTATGGAGGGCTCTGGATTTGGCTTTGAGTCTGCAGGAAAGATGTTGGGGTAAAAACAGGAAAGGGAAGTGTCTTCATTTAGCCCACACCCAGGACTAAACAATAACCAGTTGTTCTATCACCCAAAACTCCTCCCCAGCTGAGAAAGGGAATTGGGAAAAGAAGGGAGACTCATGGGTTGAAATTTAAACAGATTTAATAAAATAAGGAAACCAATATTGATGCTGATACAAAAGACACAAAATTATACTTAGCCCACAGAGGAGTGGCAAGTCACTCCAGGAACAGCAATTACTGAGAGGAGAAGGAGAAAGAGAAAGAGGGAGGAAAGAAGAGAGCAAAGCAAAGAGCACCCCCATCCACCGCCAAGCTTTCCCATTTCTAGTGAACTTAATTTTAATGCTATGGAATACACCTGTGGGCCAGCCCGGGTCAGCTGCCCTGGCTTTTGCTGCTAGTGGCCTTGATCACCACAGCTGGCCACAAACTGAAACAAAATGTAACAGAAAATTAATTCTATAAATTTTATCCCTGCAAAACCAGGACAGGAAGGTGTGAAAGGAAGGAAGATGCCTCCTGCTGTGTCTCCTCTCACCCTCTGAGAATATCAATGCAGCTGGTGCCCTCACCAATATTCTTTTCCTCAGTAAACCTGGCTGCAATGGTCAGGGTCCCACATATACTGAGGTTTTATGCATGGACTTGGTTGGACAGTGGGACCACTCTTGTTACAGGTGGGGGTGCACATATCCTTTGCAGGTTCAAAACTAAAGCTGATGGGTCTGTAACTGCATCTCTTCCATACACAGTCGAATTTGCCACTTGGCAAAATGACCTCAGATGATGTAAGCTGCTTTCCCCCCATACCCTCTTGAATTCTGCTCCAGGGATGACTGAGTTCATCCTAGATAATCTCAGCAATGAGATCTTGTTGCTTTACTCTTCTTGGAAAGATAGTGTAAAGGCCTGAGAGTGGTAAGAAATTATAATTTACTGCTGGTGCCTCTGAGTAATGCCAGTACACAGTCTATTTTCCAAGTGTTCCTCTTTCTTTATTAACCACAAGCAGTAATTGTATCTAGAAATTTCACGTACTGGGCAATTTTGAGCTGTTCTACAAAATGTTAGTTTCTTCTTATTGTTATTTATCCTTTAAACAACCACCCTTTATGCTTGTAATCACATTTATTGGCTTTTGTCAGGCCTCAAGAGTGTACGTTCATCCTTTAGTCTATCATTTGCAAGATGAGCTCATACCCTTGCTGAAAGTACCTGAGAAAAACCACTTGGCTGCCGTTGGCACTGTGTGGATCATATTCAGGTAAGCATTTATTTATTTTTCCCAATGTACCATGCCTCTCCCTGAAGATTTTGAACATTATGTCTTGAGCTGCAGCGCAGAAGGTTAAGACACACTTATGAAATCCTTTGAAGTGCCAGCAAAGACACTTGTTTTGCTTTCTCAAAGAAATCAGACCAAGTAACCTGCGATGTAAGGTATAAATGACTTCCTCTTACAGGGAAGATGAAAGATGCATTATTTTCAGAGAGACAAGAAAAATCTTAAGCTGACCTGTGGCTCAATATGGCAGCTCAGTCACTCGTTCCAGAAAAATATTTTGAAACAATTCCTATTAAAGAACTCTGCTTTAAACAAGGTGAGTGTGAGCTTGAAGATCTTACTCACTTACTGGCTCAAAGTCTCCTGAAGGCAAAGATGTTTTTAAACCTTTTTAAAATAGCTTCAAATCCAGTGTCATGAAAACATGAGAAGCGTTTTCCTAACCTCTATGCTGAACTGTACAGAGTTGTGGAGGACTGATCAGTGTTTCTCTTAAGTATTTATTTTTCTGACTTAGATGAGCTGTGCTTGTTCACTTATTTTTTTCCAAAGTGTGTTTTTTTATTAAAACCACTTGATACAGTAGGTAGAACCACAAGTACTCCCATTTGCATTTTGTGCTGTTAATGTAATATAATTGCTGGTTCTAACTTGTTCTCTGAATAGAGCCTGGAGTCTGTTGTCATGTTGGTGTGTTATAGATACCAGTGCTCCCTTCAGTATTCAATTGTTTTATAAAAGTGAGAGCTAGATAATTAAAATAATTAACGTTGAAAAACCCCAGTGCGACTTCTTTTTAACTGGTATGCTGTTGACCACTTGTATTTTGTTGTTCTCCTTCCGAGTTTGATAAATGAGGCACTCGCCACATCAGTTAAAATTTCAAACTGCATGCTTTGCTATGAGTTTTCAGACGAAGTTTATTTGCTGCCTAGGTAACAAATTCAGATGTGGCACTTGTCTGTGTATTTTACTGAATTATGTGGAACAAGATGAGGACAAACATGGGAGACCGTACTCAGTTAAAGTGTATTCCAGTATGTTACTAAGGAAAACAAATATTGTACTTCTTGTCATTTGGATTTGTCTGGAAGTGAAACCAGAAGCTTGGCATTTAGACATGAATAACTGCCTGTATGATTTCCATAATCTTTAGTTGACCTAAGATTGTTTTACTTTAGAAAGTAATTGCTTTGCGTATTGATTAAAGCCTCATGACTACAGTGTCTCAACAGAGGAGAAAATTCAAGCAGAGGGAAGAGGATTGATTGCTGCTACAGAAAACTAACAGTAATTTGTGTCTTTTTATCTCTGATAACTTTAATCTTGGAACTGGTTTTCTAATTGTGATTCAATTTAAAATGCATGCTTCTGAACTGCAAAACTTGGCTTGCTGCTGGAATTGATACAGTTATTGACAATAATTTTGCACATCAGTATAGTAGAGAGATATGCCTTCTTGGAAGACCAGCTGCGTTTTCTGGAGAGTAATTCACCTGGCAAACAAAAGCACCAATACTTTGCCACTAAAGTGATTACTGAGAAAAAAAAACAGGGCCCTGCCATAACATACCTAACTTTCTGCTCTGTGCTGTTTAGCATGATAATGACCTGAGATTCAATAGTATAGATATTTAGAAAATATAAAAGGTATTTTCTGTATTTAATGAGGTTAGAAAGGAAGCTAGTATAGATATTTAGAAAATATAAAAGGTATTTTCTGTATTTAATGAGGTTAGAAAGGAAGCTACTATTCACAGTACAAATAGATTGTATTTCTAATGTACTTAGAATTGTAATGATTTCAGTGGGAGATTTTTCAGTATCACAGCAAATTATCTTCCCGTTGCCTGACCTCTCCTCAAACCAAAGTGAATGTGACCTAAAAAGGGGTAGAATCATCTCTCTTCGTTTTGGTGAATGGCTGAACTGCTAAGAGCAAACAGGATTTAGCAGCTAGGGTGGTGTTTGTGGTGACTGTGGTCTCAGGCTCCTTCTCTGGGCTAAGACTGCCCTGCTCCAAGCCTCTCCACCTCTGCCCTGGCTTTGGGAGCACAGTTGAGCCTTTCACACTTTAGAAAGCAGATTGGTGGGATTGGAGAAGGAGAGAGAATGAGCTTGATTTTGAATAAAAAGCTGGGAGCAGTCCTGACTACAATGAAGTCAATTAGAGTTTTGCCATGGACTTGGATAGGGTCAGGATTTTGTGTGATGGGGGGATCTATCAGCAAGGCCATGGATGCCATCCCATGCTGGATCTGAAGGAATCACAGAATTGTTTTGGTTGGAAAGGACCTTTAAGATCATCAAGCCCAACCATTAACCTAATGATGATAATAACCTTGACACTACCAAGTCAACCACTAAATAGTATCCCTAAGCATCACATCTACTCGTATTTAAATACCTCCAGGGATGGTGACTCCACCACTTCCCTGGGCAGCCTGTTCCACTGCTTGATAACCCTTTCCGTGAAGAAATTTTTCCTAATATCCAATCTAAACCTCCCCTGGTGCAATTTGAGGCCATTTCCCCTCGTCCTATCGCATGTTACCTGGGAGAAGAGACTAGCACCATCCTTGCTACAACCTTCTTTCAGGTACTTGTAGACAGCAATAAGGTCTCCCCGAGCCTTCTTTTCTCCAGACTGAACCATCCCAGTTCCCTCAGCCGCTCTTCATAAGACCTGTTCTCTAGACCCTTCACCAGCTTTTTTGCCATTCTTTGGACTCTCTCCAGCACCTCAGTGTCTGTCTTGTAGTGAAGGACCCACAACTGAACACAGTATTCAAGGGGCGGCCTCACCAGTGCTGAGTACAGGGGGATGATCACTTCCCTGGTCCTGCTGGCCACGCTATTTCTGATACAAAGCAGGATGCTATTGGCCTTCTTGGCCACCTGGGCACACTGCTGGCTCATATTCAGCTGGCCATCGATCAACACCCCCAGGTCCTTTTCTGCCAGGCAGCTTTACAGCCACTCTTGTCCAAGCCTGTAGTGGTGCATGGCGTTGTTGTGTCCCAAGTGCAGGCCCCGACACTGAGCATTGTTGAACCTCATACAATTGGCCTTGGCCCATTGATGCAGCCTCTGCAGAGCCTTCCTACCCTCAAGCAGATCAACACTCCTGCCCAACTTGGTGTCGTCTGCAAACTTACTGAGGGTGCACTTGATCCCCTTCCCAAAGCTGCTGACAAGTTTCCTGTGATGGAAATGTTCAACAGAAGGCAGTTTGCTGGGCAGGAATGAGACAAATGCTCAAAGTCATGAGGGACCACAGCTGAAGAGGCTGGAAATAGTTTAAGAAAAAACCAACCCACCACTCAACTTGCATCTTCTCAGATAATAACAGAAACATTGGCTCCTAATGTCTAAAATTCTTGCACTGTAAAATGATTAAACGAAATCTGAAGGTTGAACAAACCAATTTTAACTTATGGACACTAAAAAGCTAACTAGATTTGGGAGGCAATCTCATTAATATTGATGGGAGTGCTTTAAACATATTATGAGGATGGCAGTATAGTAATAGATGTTCTGAAATCTTTGGAATTACACAGACTTTTCCCTTGGACACTTCAGGTCAAATCCTCTCTATTCTGTGCACTTTGGTAATCGCAGCAACTGTGGCACGCATTTACTGTGACCAAAGTAACCTGAAGGAGGATCCTGACAGTGTTGTCTCAACCTCCTCAGTAGTTTTGCTTGCTGTGTCAGTGGTTTAAATGTGGATTTGTACATCTATGATGATAGCTCTTCTATAATGGTTCAGAGAAATATTGAGAATACATTACATATTCAACATGGATCTGTACCCTGAATTATTTTCCATTTTTAAAGGCAGTTGTTTGACTTAACTGTGGTGTGTTTGAGAGGCTCTATAAGGTAATACTAAATTTTAAAAAAGTGCACATCTGTCAGCTCTTGACAGCAATGAATCTTAAGTAGGTTTGCAAGTTATTTATGGGTATCAAAGTGATGTTCCTATTGTAGATCAAGAGCCATAGTGTGCTTCCCCTCTCTTCTGCTTTCCCCCTTGCAGTGCTGTAAATCTAACTTCTGCCCATCCTATTGTTCGAAGAAAAGCAGTCATATTGTGCTGATTGCTATTAAATTAAAGCAGAAAGGGAGGGAAACAAATGCAGAAGCCAATCTTACCAGCAGGGATACCTCTATCTTTTATTTTTCCTTTTGGGGGTCACAAAGTCATGGCAGGCAGCTGACCTCTGATAACCTTTTCAGTGCCACAGCATGCAGTTTCTTTCGGAAGAACTTAATTAAACACAACTGAAGTTCCCGGCTAACATTTGTTCCTGAAAAGAGTCATCTTTGATTGGTGTTTTCTGCTGAGGGGACAACAGAGATGCTGCTTTTGTTCCGAGGAGAAAAGTTAGCATATGTTAGTTAAGGATTTCTGGTTTCCTATAGTGGTGCTGGGTCTTTCTGAAGATTCACCGGCGTTCTCAGCTAGCACTGGAGCACCACGGCAGTGGAGGAAAAGCACACCAAACAAGTTTAAAACATGTTTTAAATGAGGCTACTCCAACTTATTGAGGGCTATGTGTAGTTTGGTCAGAGGTCAATAAAATTGTGTTCTCCTTATAGAGTTGGTGATGTATCTGTGGTAGTCCGTCTCTTTGATATGAACCACGCAGTATGGAACATGTATCTACCAAAGCTTGACTGTGACTCCCAACAAGATTAATTGCAGCAAGATGAGATTTATTTACTTCTGTTGTGGAAATGTGCTTGCAATGCAGAAGAGAATAAGCAGTTTTTATGGTATAAGATATAAATCCAGAACACTGATTGAATTTGGACAGCACCTGCCTGGTGAAGTGTGTGCTGTCATGAGTAAATATCTGGATATAAGTCATCTTCTGTATGCTTTTTTTGGTTTGATCGTATTGGCATTTTGTATGTGGAATCAGTGGCAGAACATGTGACTAGAGCAAAAGGCTGTTAATGACTCTTGGAAATGGAGCTGGGTTCTGTACTTGGTGTTTGCTGGATCTCTTTGAAACAGGAAGCATTACTGACAGGTCTCGTTATAATTGAGGATGTGTGGGCATCTGTATGAGTCTTTGATAGAGACAAAATTAAAATTTACTGCACTACCAACAGGCAGAGGGAAGCCCTCTCCTTCTCTCAGTGGCATGGGCTGCGAGTTGGCAACACCTAGGTCACTGGTTTGGGCAGATAAGAAGGTCCAGCTCTGATAGGAGTGATGTCCCAACGGAGGGTCAGCTCTCATTGGCTCCTACATGCTCTGCTGGAGGTCCTTTCTCAGTGGGACAGGAGCTCCCTGTGAGCTCTCAGGCAGACAGGAGCAGAGGAGCAGGTCCAACCCTTGTGGGTTGTCCTGGGTGTTGCCGTGGGAGGTGAAGCGGCAGTGCTTCATCAAGAGTGGTGGGACGAGGTGTGGGAAGAGACTGGGGAAAGGATTAAAATATACCATGGGAGACCCCTTCTCCTTTGCTAAAGACAGACCCACCTTAGCAAATCCCAGCTAAGCAAAAATTTTCCCATTATTTGCTATTCAGTCTTCTCTTTCCTCCTTTTGCCCCTGATCTTAACCTTGCAAAAAGAGACATGTCTCTTTTGTCTTATGTATGGACATATGTATGTATGTCCATATGTATGTCTTAATCTTGCAAAAGAGACGTGTAGATGATGTTTGCTGAGGCTGTGTCACCTTCCTTGGAGTTAATGAGTCTCTGTGCAGGCAAAGGGTATGGAAAGCATCTGTTTTCGGGGCTGGGGACACACCAAGCAGAAATGATGTAGTAAAAACTGCCTGGAAAGATCAGGTTACCAACTCATTAGAGGGAATGTGTCCTGTTAACTGTAAAATGAGCTTCCATATTCCCTCATTTCTAGCATCTAATTTGCTAGGTGGTTTCGTTTATTAGCATACATTCAAGTGTGTGGGCACTTGTATGGCTCTTTCTTTAAGAAACAAAAACATTAACCCTCTAGTATACCACCTGTTTGCACTTCATTGTCAACTGTGAGGGGTTATTTTATTGGCTTCATTGTTTCACTTTTCATTAACTTTTTTCTTTATTAACATGCAGTCTGCAATCCAATTTCTTTTTTGCTAGAAAAGGACTTTGTTTGTCATTAATACCACACTTCTGACTGTATTTCTTTATTTAAAAGAAATAAAGCTTTTCTTTTATATCTAGTCTTTATATCTACCCTTGGTCTGTGTCTCTGTCCTAGTGGCTTTCCAAATGTACTTGATTTAGCTTTTCAATATGTAATTAATGCCAAACAAGTTAATTGCTTTACAAGTGTCCAAAATTCCCTCGTTTCATTTCTATTCATTTATCAACCTCCATTATACAGCCACTGTTCCACATAAACGCAAATGATTGTTAATGAATGCCTAATGTCGTATTCATTAGAAAATCAGGTTAACAGCTAGTAATGAATATCTGAGCTACTTGTTACTTTCAAGTACTTTTTTTTGCCTTGTTGATTACAATACTTCTTTAATCTACAAAGAAATCATACCTGTGTGTTAGGCCAACTGAAACATGATGAGGTCAAACCTTTGCAAAACCCCACAACCGTTCCCATATTGGAGGTGCTTTGTCTTTAGGTGGAATGCTAAAGATATTTGACAAAGACAGACAACCTATAACTGCTAGTTTATTCTCAGTTTGTGATTAATCTACTTAGAGGGCTGCTCATGTTCTTAAAACCATTCTAGGCTAGTCAAGGTGACAAAGATCATTCCTAGATGCCTTTCTACAGTCATAAGAGATTTGAAGACCTGAGACCTTTGGGAAATATGCTTTGGGAAAGACCTTCTTTGAATCAGAGGTGAAACTGGGTCCTGCCATTTTCTGTAGATCAAATTTCACCAAACTTATCCATAGCAAACATGAGAGACTGCCCTGTCCAAATTGCTTTTTAGCTAACAGCATTGTTTTGTTTCTACCAGAGGTAGCGCATTTTAGCTTCTGGTCTCTGTAACTCTTGTACCTTATGTTGATTCATTAGCATGGTTGGTATCTCCTGCCCCAGAACTTGCTGCATTTTGATGGGTGAAGCAATACTTAGATATAGGCTACGGTGAAATGTTTAAAAATGCTGTATTTTGACTTACAAGGGTTCAGTAATCCTGATGATGCTAGATTATCCAAATATAAACGTGTGTATGTGCATGCATGTGTAGTGTCTTTTTGCAGATTTTTAGACATAAATAACGTTGAATAATATCTCCTGTCTTGCTTTATAAGGCTCTGCCTGCCAAAAAGATTTGACTATTTGAAGTATATGTCCACAATAACTGGGCTATATTTCATATTTTGTTTTATAAAGTGTTGGCTCATCTTTGTTTGCTATTGCTTCTGCCATGGTAACATGAAGGCCTGGAGATCCTAGGAGCATTTGAGCTGGAGCTGTAGCTCTTCTGAGGGCTCAGGAAACAAAATACCTTGTATTGTTTGGATTGATATCCATCAACGGCCTTCCTGTTTTGCCTTATTAGACCTTTAAGGGACTTCACAAACATATTGAACAATAATGGTGATGAACATGGTCCTGCTGGGCACACCAAGCACAATGTCTCTTTACAGTTATAAAGAAATTACTCCTTATTGGTAACTAAACCTTGAAAGAACACATTTGCCCTAATTATAAATGGTGTGAAAAAGAGTCCCCAGACTGACTGTGCAGACTGTTGTTTGTCAGATATTGCAGGTAATTTAAAAAAAAAAGAAACACAATACAGTCAAAATGTAATTGACTCTTTATAATGCTCCTGTCAAACAAATTACAATGTGAAATAAGATGAGAGAATTTATGCAATGAAGGACAGGAAGTTGTATTTATTACTTAGTGAAAGTATTTAAGTGGCAGTGCTGCATCAGAGGACATTATCTGCTCTCAGTTAATGTTGATAGTTTGGTAGTAACCACAGTCAGGATTAGGGTCCTATATCAGCATAACAGCTAGGTGTGTGTAACGTATGTTGTTTGAACTCTGGCAGTGGCTCTATACAGTGCTTATGGTCAGAATGATTCCCAAGAGTATATCTCATACGTTGAAAGTCGAATAAGTGCTGTGGGATTTTTCTGAATCATTTCTACTGACATCCCAGATTTCATCAGCCCCCTCTCTGCTCAGCATTTTGTATGGCTGAACTTCAATGGAAGTGCCAAAATGTAGATATGTGCTGGAGTTGCTCATTGGGCAAAGACAGCTGAAATGGCTGCTAGATGCAATATGGAAGAGCATTGTGGTACCTCCAGGCAAGTCTTTTGTGTGTGGCTTTAGAACACACGTATGATGGGTTTGTGTGTTTTTCCTGGAAAGGGAAAGATGATCAATTAATACTGATATAGGGCTTTAACCTACTATGAGAATAATAGTGAGTTAAGTTCCAGGTATCTGATTTTACTTATTTATGATTATTTTGAGCGAGTCAAGAATGTCAGTCAATATATGACGGAGAAATCTCATGCGTTGTCTTTCCACTGGACTTGGGGAGTGGAAATTGCAGTTCAGGTTGTCTGGTTTTAAATGAAGTCTAGCCCTAGATGATGTAATTTCTGGTTAATAATCAGCTGAGTATTTGATTTCAGAAACTGTTTACTAGTGTGACATGTACAGAGCTGAGAAGCCAACCGAGGAAATCTGATTGTGACAGATCACTCTGCCATACTGCAAACCTGCATGAGGCAAGACTAAAATATGAGCTGAAATTTCTGTTTTGCCACCTGAGAGTCTCCTTAGGCCTTTTCTACCTTTGAAATCTCTTTCTGAAATCTCTAGAAGCGATGTTCTCAGCCTGCAAAAACAGAATAAAAAAAACCTAAACTACTTTTTAAATACATTTCAGGCTGTCCCTTATCACACAGCCCATATGAATGGAATATCATGGGTTGGAGATGTTTACTGCTGCACTGTACATAAAATCTCACAACTGCTGTGCTGCATTCAGTGTTTTTTTGTGTGTTCTGCTCTACTGGCACCAGTCCTTCATTCATAGAGGGTTATTTGGCTCTTCAAGGCTCTTCACTGACTGCCATCCTGCACACGAATAGGGATGGCTGGTATTTTTGACCCTGTCATTTTGCTGCATGGGGGAGAAAGACCCTCAGTAGCAAAAAGGGTAACCTATATACTGTAGATATCAGACAAGCTTGGTAACTCAGTATGATTGCTGGCAGCTGGGGAAGGGTTGGTGAGGGCAGGTAAGGGTGAGATAGCAGGGCACCTGGAAGTCCTGGACTGAGAGACAGAGCTTGGTACGTAGCATGGGGGACTCATAGTGTAGCACCGCTCATCTCTGCCAGACGAGCCAGGCCTACAAGCTGAGAGCAAGCAAACATCCAATGCAAAACACTGTCCTAGACTTCTGTTTTCCACCCACAAAGTTAACCAATTTTTAACTCTTTTTAATAAATGCCATTGCCACATCAGTAGTATACAGCATACCCAAAATTCCCATCATAACTGTGGGAGATGTTTTTGATTATTTTTTGTGTATACTTCATTTCTCATGTAGTTTTTAGGAATTTTTGTTTTGATCAGGCTTGGAGCTAGTATTCTCATGTTGTTGGATAGCTCTTGATCTTCTGACTGATTAAACTTTTTTCCACACACAAGGATTATAAAGCAACACAAACCAACAACAAATGAAACCTTGCTCAGTGTAATCTTTAGTACTATTTCTAGTACTATTACCTTTTGCATTTAATATGCTATTCAGATGACTCTGTGAAGAATATTTTAGGAATACGTAGATGTTGAAGCATTGATTTTATTATTCATCCGCTGTATAAGAATCAAAATCAGCTTTATAGGTGCAATTTTCTCTTCACTAGAGGTACAAAGCACAAAAATTACAAGAATAATTTCATCTTTCTTTTTCAAATAAAAATAAATAGATAGGTTCATCAAGGAAATTGCTGACCTGTTATATTTTTTCTTTCATTTGCTAATGATCCCCTTTTTCAGTGAATGAAGCTTCAGCCTGGTGATTTTTCCTGCAATGTGTACATGTATATCTGGTAAATTAATGTCAGTGTGCTGGGGAAGATGGTAGCCATAGGCCAGGGCTTTTTGTTGCCATGGATCCATTGCAGACCTCTTTGATTGTAGCTTGTTAGGGCTTTGTTTAAACAAGTAGGAACTGGGGGAAAAAAAAAAGGTTTTCAGCTATTTTCGTCATTTACATTTTAACTGTTCTAATTGTCCTAATTTCCTTCCTATTTACAATGAATGGTTAGGGGAGTAAGCCTTCGGTGGTGACCACTACACTCTTCAAACTCAGGCTGCACACCCTGTCCTTGTTTTTTCCCATGTCCTGTTCTGGCATGGAAAGGATTTAACCTGCCTCAGTCTGCCTACGGGACACAACATCCTGTGCCTTAGATACATACATACTCATCACCTAGAAAATATTGTGTGGGAACTGACAATGCTTTGAGCATTAGTTTTAGAAAATAGTGCTCAATTCCACCATGCTATGTGATCTGGTCAGCTGTGGCACTTGCTTGAATTCACCAGGGTGTTTTAAATAGAGAAATGCACCCTTTAATATTTTCCGTTGCTGTTTGTATTGAGACCAGGTTTACGCTGGACACATGTTGCTGTGTATGAAGGCCAGCGACCTGCTCTGAGCACAGCAGTGGGTACCAGCCTGTGCTGCAGGCGTTACTGTTGTGCCAGCGTGGGGGACAGTTGTGGTGACAAAATGTCAGCAGGCATCTGGCCTTGTATGGACAGTAATAAAACGTCTGTGTCTGCACTTGTCCCCCAGCGTGGCCTTCCCGTGAGGTCCACACTGAAAGGTGGGAAATGTGTGAAATTCTGCAAGGGTCTGAAGAATCAGATTTTTGGTACATGGCTGCTGGTCTAGAACTCCACCTCAACCAGAGGACCTGTGTTAGCTCTGTATGTTTCCTCTCTGTCCATGTCAGCTATAGCTGTGCAGAAGTGCTTCCCATCTCTTTCTACAGACCTGCTCCTGTGTGAATAGAGAATTACTGTGTATCAAAAGAGCTGCTAGACCTTGTTTGACCTCATTGCAGCTAAAGTCCTTTTTACCCTACTAATAAAGTAGGGTAAAATAAAGAAAATTAAAGGTGACTTCAAGTGATGTACATCTAGTTTACTGTTACTTTAAAATCCTTTTTTACTCATCAAGTGGGTGTATTTGCTTTAATACAGATGAACCCAGTTTGTTTCTAAATTTGGAGCAGTATTTTAACCTGAGGATGAGTATTGCGACTTTGCTGTGGCTGGAGATGTTTAAGGTTGTTACATTTAGAAGCAATATTTAGTACTCGTGCCAAGATAAGGTTGATAATTATTATCCATGGACTATGCATAATGATATAATTAATAACAGTGCTAATAATAAAAACCAATTTGATGGCTGACTTATTTATTCAAGTCTATGTGAACTGGTAAGTGGGACTCAATCTCTTTCTCCTTTCTTTTTTTCAGCTGTAAGATGCAGCTCACTCAATGACAGCATCTAAACTTTTTAAGATTATGTGTAACCCAAAAGACTCAGGTTGGCCATGGAAAGGGGTCCAATGAAGTGTCCCAACACTGTAGAAGGAAGAGGCAGGATTAGGGCTACAGTTACACCATTTTCTTCCGCTTTTCTCATGACAGTCCCAAACTGTAGTCACCTTCTGCATTTCCTCAGCCATGAGATTTTTAGGGTAGAGGCAGTCAGGAAATAAAGCTGATGGAGCAGCTGATGAAGCATCACATAAGATACTATTCCACTATCTTTTGCAATCGTCACTGTTAACGTTACTTGTGATGGTGCTGAGGCAGTAGTTGTTCCTAGTCTCTTAGCTGTGGTGTTCCTTTAGCTTGGCCACAAGCTGTACTGTCTGTTTAGGCTGTGAGGGTTTTGGGGCAGGATCTGCCACTTGTTTTCCATGCAGTGTTGCACATGATAGATCTTGGTGCTTCTTGTCCCTCAAGCTGTATGGTTGTAAAAATTGTAGTTGCAAAAATGACAAACTGTCTGGGAGGGAGAGGAAAGGAGACGGACTGATAAACTTTAGCCTAAGGAGTTACCTAGTCAACATTTGCTTGTATGAATCCAAATCACCATTCCAGTGGGCTCACACTTTTAGTTGGCCAATTTATGGAAGATTCCCCCTCTGCAGTACAAATAATCCAAGTGTTTGTGGCAGCTTCTTCACATTGTATTTTCCTCTACTATAAACGTCTCTTAAAGCAAGACACATCATTTTCCTCTTGTCTTCTGGCTGTCAGGGCATTCAAAATTCAAGTCCACACTCTTACAGCCTTGAGGTGTGCAAAATGCTGCTAGAGTCAGCAGTGGATGTGTGCAGAGGTCTGCAGGGCTACCCTGATAACTTAAGCTCTGGCTGTCTAACCACCTAGAAGAAAGTAATTTCTCAGTGGCCAAGGTATGCAGGAGCTTGCAGGCTCTCAGTTTATTTCTCTGTAATGCAGCAGCTCAGGAACGTCACTCTGACTGACCACAGAGCTGCAGGGAGGTGGCTGGTCCCTGATGGGCCAGACCTGCGGGTTTTGGTGCAAATGCCGACCCTGGAAAGGGAAGAGGGGAGGCAGGCGGTGCTGGTGTGCCCATGGCGA
Source organism: Nyctibius grandis (assembly GCF_013368605.1). Taxonomy (NCBI): domain Eukaryota; kingdom Metazoa; phylum Chordata; class Aves; order Nyctibiiformes; family Nyctibiidae; genus Nyctibius; species Nyctibius grandis. The sequence goes on from NC_090662.1 coordinate 65,528,906, forward strand.
TATAGGTATACTGGTAATACCCTCTAGTGGAGACACACAAGGTCTGCCAGCGACAGGAGGCGGGGTGCCAGCAAATTTAAACTCCAACTTGAACAGCTTCAGGACAGGTTTATGAAATAACTGTATGGCTCCTGTAGGTTTGTGCATAGGAAATGTTTCACTAGTACATTTGCACGAGAGAATGTGATTTATTTCTGAGAGTGCTTGCCACTGTTATCAGGCAGGCAGAGCTGTATAGTGTAGACCAATCTTTTTCTGCATCATTCTTAGTGTTATACATTTACATGGGACTAAAGCACTGTATTTCTAATTAAGTAATTTACACTCTGTATTGTACAACTACACAACAGAGAGGCTGTTAGCACTATTTTTTTTCACTTGTGTTTTCCTGACAACTGCAGGTAACCGAGGTGAGAACTTGTTGTGTTCTGCTTCTCACTGCTATTACTCCTCCACTTTTCTGCAAACTCCATGGGAACATTGCAATTTTTGCTGGTGAAATAGAAAGAGAAATCTGGGAATTCAGCTGAATAAATAAGTAAATAAGTGAACAACAGCAAAACTTTACTTTTTTCTCTAAGTCATTTGCATGCAGAAAGTTGCATGGTATTTTGTCAAGATTTCTAGCAATGTTATACTGGGATGACTAGATATTTTTCAGTAGTTATTAGTCTGGCATATCTTCTACTTCTGTTATAAACCACATTGATTTTAGTAGGAACAGAACTAAGACCTGTTGCTCTTTTGTGATGTCTCTCTCTTGTTATGAGATAGTATCAGTGTAGTGGAGGAGCCGCAAGAAAAGGCCAATAGACATGAATCAAAAATCTCTAGTCTTTGCCTTGAATAATCTATAACTTAAGTAAAGGATATTACTTCAAAGTGGAATATATCATGTTGGAGGAAGAAAATATTTTGGAGATCCATGCTATTTTGCCTCTTGAACAATTTTACAAATTACCTTTCACTCACAAAAGCTATGTGAGAAATTGTTTATTTAATAATACAATAGACATAATTTTGATATTATTTTACAAGATTTTTATCAGTGTTGCAGATAGGGAAGCATTTGAACATAAAATATCCCAAAGATTACATTATTATTTTTAAAAATGGAAATCAAACTGCTGTACATATTGCAGAACCAAAAATAATACGAAAAGAGCAATGCTGATCCTTTAGTATCAATATTTACCATAACATATCAATGCTTATACTGTAATTAGCCTTTTGATTTGGTTACCCAGTTAAGTGAGAAAAGTTTCCATGACTTCAGATTTTGGATGGTTTTTGTATGCAAAGACCAACCTTTCCTTCTGCTTGTATCATTTTGTTTTGCACACAACTGGAAAGGATGTAAGGTACAACCTGGTTGTCCACACCCTAAGATAGTTCAGTGGTCTAGAAGTTTGCTTTCCGAGGTGAAAGTACCAAGGATTCAGCTGGGACTTGGTGTAATTTTGCTGACTTCGGAGGAGTGACTCTAGATTTACACCTCTGTAAACGACAAGCTTAATTAGACCTGTTGTGTTGCCTGATGGAATTTCTATGGTCTCAGCTTTTAAAATTGCTTCCTAGGGTTTTAGTCAAGCTCAGATTATGGTGGCATTTAAAGAAAACGCTTAGTGTTGGCTTAATGCCGCTTCCTTTGAAATTAAGTTTTGAAGTTTTGAAATTTGAAGTTTTGAAAATCCCATCAGGGCTGTGTGATTGCTGAAGCCAACGTGACTAATTATACATAAGTGCATTGGCACACCAGGTAAGGCATCTTAAATTTGTGTGAATGCAAAATAAAATGGGCAGCCAAGGTTAATTTCTGAACAGTGAAGCAGCTGTGTTGGGTTAAAACATATTAAGATGTGCTGCTGAATGAGACAATGGCACGTTGCTGGACCGGTGCTGGAGTGATGGGCTCGCAGATGGATGGCTTGTTTACTCTCTGTGGAAAGCTTCTCTTCAAGGGAAAATCACACCTCTAGAGATAAAATGATATGAAATTGCAGTTTAGGATTGTGTGAGGCTATTATATATTGTATGGTGTGAGGGGGATAGATGATGGGGAACAAGAGGCACAGTGGCAGAACTGGGTAAACTTCCCTCCAGGTGTAAGCAACTTAAACTCACATACTAGGCAGGTCCTAGGCACTCCCATTCGCTGTTTGTGCTCTGGAGTTAATTGTTCTGGCTGTGATCTGAAAGGCAGCCAGCCTGCAAAATGCCAGCCTGCTAGTGGTTCACACGTTTTTATCACAGATTTCTGGAGTTTGGTCTTGCGCTATTTTTATTAAGAACTATAGAACAAACACCAGACTCTTGATATTAAAGGATGTTGGCAAATAGCAGTAAAACATTTGCCTATTTTTTGTTTATCATTTTGAAAGGGACTCGTTTTTCCCCTCGTTTTTCAGACAAAGTATGAAGAAATTAATCTGCAGTGATTTTTATTTATTTTTTTTTAAAGCTGTTAGAAAATGAAATGGGAGTAGAAGAGGAAGGGCAATTCAGCTTTTATTGGAGCAGCGATGTTGTTTGCCCTGAATCCCTTTGTCCTTGGACAGAGCAGTTGCAGCCATGAGCTAAACAGATGGGGGGAAATGTGGGACCATCCCTCTCCTGCGGACAGCGCATTGCCCCTGTCTCCCCACCCGGCTCTGGAGAGATGCTGGGGCTGGACTACGGCCGCTGCCTCGGGGAGCTCATGGTGCAGGACCAACCATGGGAGGGCAGTGCCAGGAGGCAAGGACACAGGGGGAGGCAGCACTTATCACAGCGCTGTTACTGTAGCAAAAGTTGTGAAACTAACTGCAATATATGATTCAGACCAAGACACAAAAATAGCCCCAAATCCACCCTTTTTGTATATAAAATCTTAAAGGAGTCGTAAACCATATTTTGTATGATGCCAGCTGTAGAGAGAAAAATGCAGTAAGTTCTCCTGGTGTTTTCCTTTCTCTGTATACAAAGGTATGTTTTCTCTCACGAGAACAGTCTAAATATCCCATTAGTGCTTTATGTGTAATATTAGCAAAACCCCTTTCAAGATAGATTACAGTATTTTGATTCTTTACTCATCAGTGTGTATAATTATCGTTTAACAATGTTATGAAGGACTGATGAAGGGAAGCAGGTGTTTAAACATGAGGTACCAGTAGTTTGACGCAGCATTTAATTCTCTTTATTTGCACTTTTTAAAGACATCTATTCAAGGAGGGAAAACAATGAGGCACTATATAGTCATGAGTGTTTGCAAGAGAAAGAAAAAAGATGTTTAGTTAATTTTTGGAGGAAGTATTTTTTAATTAGTAGGAGTGAGATTTTAATGGTAGTATAACATTATATGAAGATAGTGAACATAATGAGGTGTGTTACAGTTTTAGATAGCAAGAAATTGATATTCTCAGATGGGCTTTAGACCCATAAAATCTTTCTGAGTATCAGGGTAATGAAAAATACAGCTTGGTCCTGAAAAGCCAAGTATGATTTTTGAAGGCCACAAGGAAGGCCAGAGCCGCCCCAGGGGTGATGCCCACCTTGCCTGCCCCATGCCAGGCTTAGCTGTGTCCATTACCTCCAAGGGGGTCAGCATCTCTGCTGGAGAACTCCGGGGGAAAAGAGCCACCTCTCCAGAGCTTTATGTGTCAGAAGCTGGGATCTTGAGGACCAAAAGGTACTGGGAACTTCTGCCCAACTGTCGCCTTGAATGAGACAACTCCCATTTACCTCCAGGGTAATGCTTTCTGGGAAGAGGTGCTTGAAAACCTTCATGGCTATGAGCTAACCTTTGCCAGTAGCATTGGTCTCCTTGGTCATTGCAGTTTGTCTTCTCATAATTATTATTATCTAGCTACCGAGTTTTAATTAGCATAGGTTAATAGAGACTTTAAAAATAATCTTTATTAGGGTTAAAAAGATGTGCTTTGTTTTCTCTCAGCAGATTTTTCTCCAGTGTCTAAAATAAGCCAAATTGAACTATTTTGCCTTCTGAAGCAGCCGTTTTTGGATGGAGGTCTAGCAGGCGCTTACGTAGCCAGAGGAGGCTGTTTGGAACAGTTCTGTACTGCAGCAATGCCAGCGCCGAGCTTCCTTTGAACAGCAATGTAGCACACCTGGCTGTTTCTTCTTTGTCTGTGGCTGACAGGCTGAAGTCTTATGAGGTGATTCAGGACAACTATATTTAGTTTTTTGCTCTGTTTTGTTGTGGAAGACCAGTTTCAACAGTCTGGCTGGGTGAGTATGGTGTTAATGCTGCAGCCTGACTGTTCTTCTAGGGGAGGCTTTCCCGCCTGTTGGTGGAGGAGAGGTAGGTATCCCCAAGAGACAGGGCAGTTCAGCCATGTCTCCCCAGTCCTATTGCTGCTCTGGTGACTTCATATCCATTTTTTATCACTCTCCAACTAATATTCAGCTGATTCTATGGTGCTTCACTTGCTCTGTTTCCAAAGAACCATCCTCTGTATGAAAGAAACCTGATTACAAACTGATAACTGCTCTTCTGAGAGGCAAAAGGATTTTTGCATTAGCAATTGTGCTATTGCCATTATGACTTGCCTTATGGTGAAAATCATTATAAGTGATCTTAATGATCCCTGTCAGCCATAAAATGTACACATAAAAAATAAATACAAGATGATGTTTCATGATTACACCTGTGTTTCTCTTTGCCTGATAATTTTGTTTTCCCTGCACAATATTCTATTATTCATGAAAACGGTGTCTTTATAAAGTGACTTACTTTATGGGCAACCTTAGTATTTCTTTTCCTCTATTTACTTTGTCTCCTAATTGCTGTTAGATGTCATTAACAGGGAGGCTAGAATTATTGCACCTGCTGGGCCAAATAAGTCGACTTTTTTTTTCCTCATTGATCACCTTGTTCAAATTAGTTCTCAGCATGCTTGACAGGTATAGAAATCTTCCATCTTGCTTGTGCTTTGCTTTCATTAGGCAAATTTCTTTCAAGGGTAATGCTTATGGTGAACCAAACTGCAACTTTGAGCAGGTGTGACTGTATATACTGAATAAGGCCGTGGGCAGACAGTTCAGAGACCTTGTGTCAGCTCTTGTCCTTTGTCTTGGAGACGCATCTCTCCTACCATTTAGCATGAGAGACAACCTGAGCAAGGTGTTATTCTGCTCAGCAATCAGTCCCTTCCACTTTTGATGAGTTCAGTGCAAATTCCCTAAGGATGAGGCCATGAGGTTGCACTTTTCTTTGGGAGGGGGTCTCCCCCTGGTCTGCTCCTATGACACATAAGACGAAGTAAATTTAACAGTGTAGGCTGTCTGTGTTTTATAAATGTTCTCTGGCTGCTAAGGATTTTTCCTTCTTAACACGGGTGTCAAATGTTTTTATTGGGGGACTTCTTTGCTCCACACATGTGGTTGGCTTGCTTTGCATCTCTAGCATACATGGTGCCTAACCAAGCCTTTCAGCTACTGCAAAGGACTACGCAGAATTTGCACGTGGAGGTGGCTGTGTAAATGCCAACTCCTTTAAAGGCTGTGTTTGAGTTAAGGAAGGTGTTTGGGGATACATACAGGTGGTCAGCACTGACTTTGTCCAAAGGTCCTGCCCCCTGGCTCGCCAGGTGGCTGTTGTGTGGAGCTTGGCAGACCTGTGCTAGCATTTTGCTGAATTGCCTTCTGTTTTTCATGGCAATTTGAAGACTTAAAGAGTGTATTCCTACAGACCTCAGCTCTAGTAGCTGGCCTGTTATTTCCCAGTGGGGTAGGTAGGACCTTGCTGCTGCTCAGGCACAGAGATCACTCCTGGAGCTCGTGCCCAGGAGGTGCTCAGCAGAGGGGCATTTTGGGGGAGCAGCTGCTGCAATTTCAAGCGTGCAAGTCAGGTCCCTGCTCTGAATCCTCTGCCAGAGACATCTCTCTCTTTTGGTTTATATTCTAGGGAGTTTAGGGAGCTGAGCCTCCTTATTTAGGCAGCTAAACATGCACCCTGCTGCTTAATTTCCTGAGGTTTTTGTCACGGACAGACCCCTGCTACATGCAAGTTGTGGGGTCCCAGCAGCGACAGTGTGGCTTCCAGCTCCCTCCCTATGGTGCCCTGCTGCCCGCAGTGCTGCCTGCCGCTCCCGGCCGAGGGGGCTTTTCCTTCCCCCCAGTATCTTCCAGCCTGTTGAATACCGCGAGTATGAGTTGAGGAGGGTCTCTCATGAGGAAAGGCTGAGGGAGCTGGGTCTGTTTAGCCTGGAGAAGAGAAGAGTGAGGGGGGATCTTATCAATACTGACAAATACCTTAGGGGCGGGTGTCGAGGATGGGGCCAGACTCTTCTCAGCGGTGCCCAGTGACAGGACAAGGGGCAACAGGTGCAAACTGAAACATGGGAAGTTCCATCTGAAAATGAGGAGGAACTTCTTTACTTTGAGGGTGACAGAGCACTGGAACAGGCTGCCCAGGGAGGTTGTGGAGTCTCCTTCTCTGGAGATATTCAAAACCCACCTGGACATGACCCTGTGCCACATGCTCTAGGGGAACCTGCTTTGGCAGGGGGGTGGACTAGGTGATCTCCAGAGGTCCCTTCCAACCCCAGCCATTCTGTGATTCTGTGATTCTGTGAGCTCAGCTCCTTCCTTCAGATGACATCTGCTACATTGTACAATGAGCAGTTATCCGGGCGCAGAGCTCATTTGACACACCATGTCAGTGATGCGATACCCAGAAAAGCACCAAGTTTTGTGATGAAATATTACCATTTTGTCAGAGGGCTCCAACACTTAAAAGTTAACTGGGCTGACTTCAGCGGGAGCAGAGGGCTTTGGGCATCCCGTGGGCACTCAGCCCAAAGAGCAGATCCTGCAGTGATGGGCTTGATGTCGTTTTAATATGGCTTTTGTGTCTTCATGAAAAAATGTAACTTCTGGTGTCAGTTGCATGAGAGTCGATGTTTAACTTTTTGGCCTTTAAGAAATTATAGTTTGACATTAAGTTTAACTTTCCTGGCTAATGAAATTATCATGATGGAACAGCTCAAGTAAATACTAAATACAATAACTCTTCTTTGCCTGTTGTGTGCTCTTACTATTCATAATTTTTAGGACCATAGATATTAGATACACTTACGTAAGACTTAACGAACAGTAATTATCTTTTGGCTAAAGAAAAAGCCCAAACGAATGCTAAGCTGCATTATTGCTTGGCTTCTGACATGAGCTGATAATCAGATTTTCTTGCTTAAATCCATGGTGCTTGAACAATGCTACCCACTGTCTGTCCTTCCCGATATTACCCTTAATTAGAAAGAACAGAAACACAAATCTGAATTATTTCAAAATCTGGTTTCCATGGTCAGTTGTTGGAAGGGCTTAACTTTATTACAAATAAACCTGGCTTTATTTACTAATGAAATCTGAAATGCTAGGCCTGTAATAGTAGATAGTCTAATAGTATGGTGTTTACACTCTGAAAAATCTTGTGTGGGCAAAGTATTTTGTAATAAATCATTAAGTAATTGAATTATGATTCTTTTATCCAATTAATAAAGCAGAAAAGGGGATCCATAGGAAGCCCCATACCACAGTTTAGGGCAAGCAATGACACATTGTTCTTCAGCTTTGTTCTTTTTATCTAAGACTTTTTTTAAAGATGCATTTGGCAAATGCCTGTTTCTGTCTTTCCACGCATTTGAGATTTTGGTTTGTCTTTTTTCCTAATCCTTTGTGTTTACTGGCGCCTTGTTTTTGAACACTTGACACAGTAAAAACTTATTTATTTTTTATTTTTATATATGTATCTCGGGAAATCATTGTATTTGGTTCTTTTTATTTGTTTGGAGGACTGGAAGCCCCTTTTCCACAACTAAATACAAGCTTTTAATTTGCAGTGATAACTTTTATTCTCTATAAAACACCAGAAAGGTTCTTTTATGCTACCTGGTCTCTCTTACTCCACTCTGATATAATTGCAAATCTGCTTCCATAGTTGCTGTTGTGGTAAAACGTAACTTTAGCAAAATGTAACTTTAAATCTACCACAAAATCAGAAGAGTAAGAGTACATAAATAATTTCTTTAGTGCATGCTTTTTGTTTCTTAGCACATACATATGTAGCACTTGTTAATGTGCCAGTGTACATACAAATCTTGTATCAATAGCTGGAGTTTTCTGCAGTGTTTCCAAGCTGTCTTCTTTTTCTAGTAAAATAGTGTACATCTTAAATAGATATTTTGTGCATAATAGATAGTTATTTAAGAGAAAAGTCAGGAAGAAAACTGCAGTGTTCTTGGCAAGCCAACAATTGAAAAGTACAGGTGCTAGGAGCGGGTATAGGCCTAAAGTAAATAGTTATGTTGTTTTTTTTTTTTTTTAATCAAAAGAAGGTACCTTTCATTCTGAGAAATTTATTTCTTTTAAATGTTTGCAATCCACAACTGAGAGCACATAATGCCACTTTTCTTTCTTCCTTGACAAAGGGAATAGCTTGTGGTAACAAGCAGATGCTTGAGTGGGCTGTGTGGCATGAGGTGTACCATCAGCCAAGAAAATCAATATTTACTGTTCTAGTATCTTTGTGGTGTAGGAGTTTGCCTTGTTTAAAAAGAGGATTGTGTATAATATATAAGGCCTTGCTTTTAGTTAATCAAAAGAGGGGTATTATTGAAAAGGGCACATTCTCTACAATGAATCACCCTTAACCCTCCATGTCCTATAGTCCTGGTCTGTTCATTTATTATGCAAAAAAAAAAAATCAAACTGAAATCAGCTGAATGGTTAGATCCAAGAGGTGCTTGCGGTCGTTCTCTTCTTCAAAAGTATTTGTTGCAAAATAATAAATATGCTTAATAACAATGATGAAAATGGTACTTGTTCACTAGCAGGGAAGATGAGTCCCCAGCCGCCAGCGGAGACCCCTGGACCGTTGCCTCACCACGGTATGCGAGAGCGCAGTTCTCCTGGCGGTGATTGCAGCAAGGGCCGGCGGAGGATGCATCAAACCTGCGGTACAGTGAAGTGCTGAAATACAGGTCTATGCACTACTTGGGGAAATAAATTTTTGCCCTCAAGGAAACATTTGTAATGAATAATACAATTAAGAAATCTCAGAAACAGTTTCCCAGTAATAATGGTTTACTTTTCGAGATTATGTTTTACTGGAAAGACTCAGATCTCTGTTTTGCATTGATTTCCCCACCCCCCACCCTTCATTCTACATTATGAAAAGAGAGTTTAATCCATTGTGATAAATTCTCATGCTACCTTTTCCTGCGCTGAGCCTTTCATCCGTAATTTTTTAATTTATAGTGGGAGAGTATAAACAAGGAAAACAGATGCTAGAGATGACTATAGGGAAGTTACAAAGTTTGTGGGCCAATTTGGTGAAACAGAAAGGTACTTACTCATGGAATGGAAATTATTGTTCATTTCACTGTTCAGCTTTGCTCTTCTCTCTCTCCTTCCATGGTTTGTTAGGCAGATGCTGTTTACAATGCCACACTTTAACTTCTGTCTATGGGTTTCAGTTACACAGGAGCATAAACCTCTACTTTGTAAAACTCTTGACCCTGTGGAAGGCTCTCAAATTTGTCAGAAACTATGAGCACTGCTTATAGTTTAATGGAAAAATTAAGTGTTGGAGAGTAGTAAGAGTTCCTAAATCAACCCTCTTGCTGCTTTGCACTGCACTCACTTTTCTTTTGTCTTCTTTGCTAGGATTGCAGGATTTGGGAATCCAGAGGGGAAGAGGGACTCTGTGTGCAACTAAAGGTGGAAATGTTTTTGAACATGTCATGTGCAGAGAACGAGAGTCTGTGGAGAAGGGTGCTAAAGGAGCATATTCAGTCTCCCAGGAGCTCTGGAGCTGTGTTACCCCAAGGCCTGAGCCCAGCTCAAAGACCAGGGCTTGGCTTTGGAGGCTGGTGGAGGGATGTCTCCCACAAAGCTCCTTCCTCCCACTAACTCCCCATGAGCCTCACCCCCTGATGCTGCCAAAACCTCTTCCCTTGGCTTTTCACGGGGTTTGCTGGCTTATCCAGGAGATTGGGGTTAAGTGCCCAGGGTGAATACTTTAGAGTTGCTGTATGCAATATAGACAAGAAATTTATTTCAGTCATCAATGCCTCTCGACAGCTGGTGGGTTGAGCAACACTGAGGGATGAGAGGGGAGGTGAAGGGCCAGGCTGGCATGCATGGGGGACTGGCCACAGCCACGAATGCTCACCCGCATCTCAAAGCTGTGGGGGAAGGACTCAGTGAGAGCTGTGGCAGACACAGGAGAGCTGACATGCCAAGTTAAATGCAGTTGCTGTGCATCTGATAAACAATAGTTCTGCATAAACCAAAACAGGTTCTCCAGTAGTCATCACGCTGTGATATTTACTCCGTGTAGTTCCTGGGAGTCTGCGGGCTTTATCTTGCCCAGCTTCTGATGCTTAACCTTAAAAAGCTCACCTTAAAAAATGAAAATGAGGTTACTTGTTTGAAAATTAACGTGAGAAAACAAGAAATGAAGATGAATGGAAAAACTTGGCTAAATTTTGAACTGTATCAAAGCAATCTATATATTACTTCCTCTTCTTTAGAAACTCTTCATCTTCACATGCCTGGTACTGAAAAAAGACAGATTATGCTGGAAAGTACTTCCTACACCTCCACTTCAGTGCTATTGCTCTGGGGTAGCAGGACGGTGTCTCATGCAACACGCACAGAAGTGTGTTGAATCTCACTTGTGTTTCACTTTACACAGCTCTCATGGAGGAGGACCCTTCGCTGCGTGGTGCCAGACTTGCGGCACCTTTGAAGATGTTGTGTGGTCCTTGGTGCGGCATCAAGCTCCAGGGCCTTCCAGCTAAACAGGGGAGTCAAACCTGGGGGGAGGTTCCCTTCTTAGATGAATATGTGTGAGAATCCAGGTAATAAATTTGTGTTTTCAATCAAGGGAGGCTTAGGATGTGTTATAGTCGTGGAGCTTTGCTGTTTGACTGTTTTAAAGAAGAAAATAGAATATCAAAGAGAAGTTCAGATGTGTGCTGGTAGTGTGGGTACACAAATACAAATTCTACACAAAAACATTCAGTGTTTAGTATCTAATAGGTCTCAAAGTGGAGAGGAGTTATTTGCTATAACTACACATGTACAATAAAATCATTCTTGCATTGCATGTGGTAGCATTGTCTTATTACATAGACATGCAGTAGAATCAGATCACATGCCCTTTTTATGCTAAATTTTTATATTTCAATAATTGTGAATGGATAAAAAAATCATATGGCAATGAATTCCTCTTTTTTGCTTATTATTATCAGCATAAATGCATCATGCGTTGCTTATTGAATCTCTTTCTTGTTACCCTTGTCTTTTTCAACAATGATGGTTGTAATTTGCCTTAACATACCAGTACATTTTTTCATACTAAGAACTATTTCAATTATCTGGTTTAATCTGGCTTGTAGTCCAGAACAGGTCACCTGATGGATGGCAGTAGCATTGGAGCAGATCAGTCCAGTCTCTCTTTAAAGAGTTCTCGAGAGTGAGGATGCTTCTGTATTCCCCCCAGGCCAACAGTGCCAACAGCTACATCATCCTCAGCACCTTATACTTTTCTACATCCACCTTCCCACTTTTGGATAATATTGTGCATTTATTGATCCATCTTCAAGATAATTTATGCAGGTAGGAATTCTGGCCTTTCTCTCCTGCCATGTTGCAGTCCATAGGTGAGAAAGCTTTCAGTGTGTTTTCTCTTTTCTGTGTTTCTGTATGACTCTGACACAAAATTCCACTTTTTTCAAGATGGGCTGGAAGTGCACCAGAAACATGTCATACTGATTTCCATGAATACCATATTCTGTGTCTTGGAAAGAGCCATGACGACACCTCGGCATGCAGAACCTACTTAAGAATATTGCCTTGAGTTGTTAGGACTCAGCAGGAGGGACTGTGTAACCTTTTAGCTTACCCTGAAAAGCAGAAGGTCCAGTTCGTTCCTTCCCAGTAGTCTAGGGTCAAATGTTTTCTCAGTGGGGAGCAAGACATTTTCTGTACAGCCTCCAGCTTCAAAGGAGAATCGGTGTGAGGCCAAACGCCAAGTGCTTTGGAAATTTCTCCTGATAGACTAAGGGCTACAGTTTATCTCAAATTATTGCTAAGAGAGGGCAGAGATTCATCATGAGGAGTCTTAATAAGAAGCTCAAATTTAGGAACTGCCTCAAATACTTAGCAATAGGTGTTTGGAAAGATATGCTGAGAATAGTGGGGGGAATTTCTCTGGATTTCTGTCTTCTAGACTTAGAAATGTGAGAATTTTCTGAAATGTATTTTAAAGTGACAGAGCAAGTGTGACCTAGGCATATAATTTCCAGAAATATATGGGGCAAAATCAAAATACTTTCTTGTGTTAGGTTGCAAGATTGTTTGGCATTAATTCGTAATGTATTTAGTGTTCTCAGACTGCATCTGCAAGTTGAATGTCTGACAGAGAAAAGACTGATATAAACAGGTATGAAAAAATAGTTGATTCATGGGCATGAAAAAGAATATTGGGCAAATAGATATGTTGGAGCATTCTGAGTGTTTTTCAAATCTTTACATGGACTAACTTCACCCTATGTGAGTGTGTAAATAAGTTGTAGTTCCTAGAATAAGAGGGAAAATATTTTATTGATGGATTGATTATCAGATATTGCTGCTGCAATTTTTAATCTTTATTTATTATTATAAAGGATGGACATCCTACTGTTAAAGTTGCATGCTATTATCAGTGATTGAAGGCAACAAGGACACATTGCCAAATTTTAACTCTTCAGGTTTAATATTTCTGTATTCACTCTCAGCCTCAGGCAGAATATTTTCTTTTTAACAGTTTCTGCTGCAACAGTGATGCTGCTTCTGAGAAGAGTGTCAAGGAAAACAACTTCACTTTGCTAATGTGGAAAGATTTAGACTGTTTCCTTGAGAAACGGTGGTGCTGCCTGGGAGCAGGGACTAGAACTTGAGGATTTATACCTCTATCCAGGATTTGCCTTTTGCCAGAGCCCTGAACTTTGCGAAGTGTATAATTAAAAAAAAAAAAAAAAAAGGTCTGTGCTTAGAGAATGATTAGGCAGCTAAAGTCTTGAAAAAGTCCACAGACCCTGGGAGCTCCCTCACTTCCTGCTGCCTGTGTTGTGCCCTTGCATCCCTCTGAACCTCCTTCCCCAGCGCTGCCTGCCTGGGCAGAGCTGCGGTGGTGTGGAGCTGGCAACCCAGGGACTGGGGACGTGTTCAGGTAGTCTCTTATTACAGCTGTAAAGCACAGAGGAGGCTGAAGATGCTGAAGAACCACAGAGGAAATGTGGGAAGTTAGAGAGCTTTGGATCAGTTGCTGCTTCTCTCCACCAGCTGAGACATGGTCACCCCCTGTCTGAGTTGCCTTCCTCCCTTTTGCCACAAATTGCCCAAAGGAACAGCATTTCTTGTGATAAAGGGTGCCTGATATTTGAGCATTGTTATTTAGAGCTGAATTAACAGAATTGCTCCTCTCGGTTTGGGCTGGTGAAGTTAGCCTTTGTATTTGATAGCATGTGTTTCTTTCCTTGTTCCGAGCATAGGAAGGATGATGGTCAGTTAATTTCTCAAGAAAAACTTCGCCTTGATTAAAACCAACAAGATTAGGGAGTAGTAGGGAGAAGCTAGACCCAAGAAGTGGTAAAGAAGAAAATCACAAGAGAAAGAAGAGGGTATATGGAAGCCTGTAGGTAAAATTCAGAAATAGAGATAGAGACTATTGATGGCTTTTGAGCATGGCAAGGCAAAAATTTAGACACTGGAGTGAGAAATGAGCTGCTACAGTACTGGATAGAGTTTATAAACTCTTGCATGCTTCTGCTTAGATGCTTAGCAAATGAGTGGTCCTCTGAATGTTTTCCTCACTGGAAAACAGATCCTGAATTTTTTGTCAGTTAGTTAGGCTGAAAGGTGGTACTCTGGCTTTTAAATCCAGTTTAGTTACAGGGAAACTTGCTGTTGCAGTCACTCTCAGCTCAAACAAGGGGAAATTCAGGCTCTGTAGAGCAAAGCATTTGAACATGTAAAAAGTTAAATGCAAAGCAGTTAAGTCTGGTTTTGTCTTTAACCCTAAGCATAGACTTAAGCATTTTGTCAGGTCCCATGTATGATGTCCGAGTCCTTTGCTTTGCCAAAAAGAAATCTGCTGAATTATGTTGTGTTTTTTTTCCTCCCCTTCAACACAAATTTTCAAAGCAGCCAGTGTTTCTAATTATTGTCTGGTTACTTTACACAGGTATGTGCCTGATTTATAGAAAGCCCGCTCAGCAGCACGACTGTCATTCAGGATTTGGCAGAAACAGCCTTCTATTATTTGGTAGTGGTTTGGTTTCTGGAGGGCAGGCTGTAGACACAAACAAGAGGCGTAGCCCTCAGAAACATTCATGCAGCATCCTCCAGGAAGGGAGGGGAGGTTATCCAGGTCCCCATGCTGCTGTACTCATATAAATGCTCCCTCTTTTGTTGCTGCTGGACTCCAAAGAATAAAACCAAAACACAAAGCAGAGGCGGCACCACTGAGCGAATGCCACAGTGTTCCCTTAATCCATGTGGATCAAAAACACGAATGTTTTGATTCTGTAAAGAATCTTCCTCAGCATGCTGGATTAATCACATGGATTAATAAAACACTGTTGCACTCGCTCAGTGGTGCCTCCCCCGCTTCGTATTTTCTTTTATTATTCTTTGGAGCCCTGCAGGAACAAAAGACGGAGCGCTTATAAGAGTACCGTAGGCACTGGGAATTCTAGAAACCTCTCCCTCTATAAGGTATGCTGCTTGAATTTTTCCCCATGGATCACGCACTGCAGATTTGTCTGCGTGTAGTAAGCCCTGTGCTAGTGTTCCTGCCTGCCTGAAATACGCCGAGTTTAAAACCCATGCTTTTTTTTTTCTTTCAGCATATTTCTATTTAGTCTGCAAAGAGTGCGGCAGGCAGCAAATGTGGAACGCTCTCAGTTCGCTGCTTTTGTGGAGCAAACACTTTTGTGTATCGTTTCAGTCACTGGCTGGAGAACGGAGCTGGTGGGCAGGGGCCAGCTGCAGAGAAACCCTTAACTCTAACAACTTTCCTACGCAGGAGTGACTTGGGAGGTACAGACTCGCACTTTTAGTTCAAATATACTCACACGTGAAAATATATGTTAATGTTAGCCTTTGTGAAGTCATGTGGTAAGCTGCCAGTGTCTGGCATCTGACTGCTCGACTCCCTTTCTGGTCGCTGATTCCAGCTCTCGGTATTTTTCACCACATCTGCTTTCCAAAAAGCATCCTTTTCTGCCTCGTAAATGTGAGGCTGACCCCTTCCTCTGCATTAGGCCCCCACTTCTTTTCATCAATGCAGGATGTAGGATGAGTAGTAATCAATCTTATGTTATAGGTAGGTTAAAGGTCTAAAATCTCAGGGTTTAGCAGAACTAAAATTGGAGCTTTAAACCTTGCAAACAGGATAATTTAGGGTCGCTGGATGACCCTAATGGAGTTAATGTCAGAAATACAAACCCAGTTCTTTTTCATGAGTAGAATGTACTTGAAGTTTTTTGATGCATTTATGTTTATCACTCATAGAGTTGGGTATACAGTAATAAAAAAAAGAGTCCTAATCAAAGATAGCTTAAAGGCTTTCTAAAATATTCTCCTTGTGACTTTGCATACCCAGGTTTTATATACACACAACGAGACACTATATGTGTTCCTGTGTTTATTATTTGTCCACTGTAATTAGAAATTCTGACCTTTATCTGTTCAGTCTCACAGCCTTACACCTTTCAGGACATTGGGGTTACATTCAACCCACCAAATTACAGCGTCATGGTCTGTTACAAAAACATGCATATGAACTGATATCCTCTATTCTAGGCCTTCTGGACACTATGTTATCTACTCTATGGGTAAAGATTGGTTACAAAGGATGTTGCTGCCATAACAAATAGGTCCAACATAGTAGTTTTCTCAGACAGTGAGTTTCTGTATCCTTATGGAGATGGACAATTTCTCACATGGCCGGGGGAACATCTTTCTTATTGTATTCCTCTTTGTTTCTCAGGCTTCCTAAATTCTTTCCGTTCCTACCTTCCTACACACACCTCTGTCCTGGCATGCTACTGCAGCATCCCATTTATGTATGCATTGCTACAGTGCTGGATGACTGTCATATTGTACCCACTGCTTACAGAGTGCTCCAGGGTCCATCCCCACTGATTTCAGTCATCCAGCATCCCCTAACCTTCAGGGGACACAGCTCTTCATACTTCTTTTCTCTCTATGCCTCCATTTAGTTCCCTTAAGACTGACTTACCTCCCCTCTGCCAGAGACCAGTGACCTGACTCTTCTTTTTCTTTCAAATGCTGCTCTGAAAATGGATCTCTTTTAGGTTGATAAGGCCAATTTCAAGCAGCAGGACGTCCTGCAATGAGTTCCTCCTTTACTTTCATAGTATATCTGCTTTGCCTAGGATTCCGTTTTTTATAGCCTGCTTTAT
The DNA here is from genome assembly GCF_013368605.1 of Nyctibius grandis. Classification (NCBI taxonomy): domain Eukaryota; kingdom Metazoa; phylum Chordata; class Aves; order Nyctibiiformes; family Nyctibiidae; genus Nyctibius; species Nyctibius grandis. The sequence continues at coordinate 65,545,381 of NC_090662.1, forward strand.
TCTTTGAGTTTTAGAAATTCTCCTATGAATCATGTTGTACAATTGGTTCATACTACATAATCATTTTTCTACCATGCATTGCAGAAACTGTGGCACTTTTTGTTCTGCGGTTTTGTTGTGCTGAGCACCTTCTTCTGCTATCATGTTTTGTAGCCAATAGCGTTAAAATATTGGTTGGGACTATTATCTATTGGTGATAAGTGATACCAGTGTTGTGCAATATCATTTTCCATGTGAGTGTAGAAATTTTCAAAGCAAAAAAGGTAACGACATGGGAAGAATTGCTCAATAAACGGAATTTTAAACATATGGGCTATAAACCCTTTCACTCTGTGGTAAGTGCCATTCTTTAATGATGAATATAGAAGCATTTTCCCCTGTGGACTGGTGTCATGTGAGTGTCCACTATAAAGCTTCCTCATCTTCCTTTCGCCTCTTAGGTGCTGACCAAAGTCCTGTGGTGAAAGGAGAAGCGGTGTCTCTGATAGTATCATAAGGCTACTGACATATCTGATATGTTGCAAGGGAATCACATATGATATCTGAATATATATTACTACTGTCAACATGAGCAACAACTGTAGAGTTATTGTTCCCTAAAATGGAAGCAATGACTGCTAGGTACTGCAAACATCTATCCATTTTCCTGCAATGTTTTCTTGTCCAAAGTGTTTCTCGTCCATCAGGATGCAAGAAAACACTTCCTTCCTCCAAGTGTTGACATGGTAAACCAGACATGTATATTCCATTCTGTTGCTAGATGAGAAGTGTTAGACTTCATGTGTTTTGAGCTTACTAAGGCTTTAGACAGCACTTGACGTGGCACTCGCCTAAGCAACCAGAGAATTATACTCCAGGTTACTCTAGAAGAGACTGGGTGCAAAACTGACTACACAGCTATTCAGCCAGGTGAAGAGCTACAGTTTGCAGTGGCTGAGATGATGACTTAAGAAATGTGGTGTATCCCGGCAGACACAGGGCAGAGCCTGTTTGTTCTACTCAGCCCTGATCGCCAGAGTGTTTCATCGACTTAGGTAGCAGACTGCAGGAAAGATGTGGTACCCACTTTGGAGCAGAAGGGGTGATAAGAGCCTTGGCAAATCAAAGAGTCTTCAAAAAATATGAAAGGCTGTTGCAAAGAAGAAGGGAGTAATTTTTTTCTCCCTGTCCATCACTGATAGGGCAAGACATAGTACTTTTAAACTACAGCCTCAGAATTTAGTTTGGACTTTTTTTTTTTTTAATGGCAAGGATATATACTTTGAGTGCTCATCATTTCTCAGAATAGCTTTGACAGAAATCTGTCAGGACTAGGACAGGTAAAGCTGATCCTGCCTTAGAGCAGGGGATGGCATAAATGACATCTGACCTCCTGTGTTCCTGTACAGATGCATTTAGAAGTGTTTCTCTCGTTACTATCATCACATTTCCCACCAGTAATGGAGTAGGCATCCTGCCTCTCATCAGGCAAAGCCTCATAGACCCAAGGTTTAATGTTTTGGAGTACTAGGGCTTCATTTAAGACCTGGGATCTAAATAAAGTTATGTTCTTAACTGACTGCCTTGGGTTGGGTTCTAAATCCATATTTCAGCATCTGGCTAGAGACATGTTTCTCAACTGCTGAGTGTTTACCAGTTAGTAAGTTAGTTCATATAAAGAAGCCATAAAAATTTTATTCTAACATATCAAAGACATTTCTGGGTGGACTGGCAGGGGACTGGTGAGATAAATTTTTTTCAGTTTTTTAATACTAATTTGACACATCACAGTAGCTGAAAGGGACAATAGCAAAATCATTGCCCCGGTACATTCTTGCAGTGTTTTTCTTTGTTCTTGTTGCCTGAAGTTAAATGTTAATGTGCTCAAGCACAGAACGAATAACATAAGTCAGCATTAGGTCAGTCTCATCTCCCAAAATTTAAAGGACAGTCATTTTAAGCTGGCTTCACAGACTTCCAAATTATTTCCTTGATCTCAGATGAATTTTAGATTTTTTTTTTTTTTTTTTTTTTTTGTACTGCAGGACTTTCATCTGCTGGTCCAGGGCAGTTAACCTGAGGGTCATTTGTACATTTTTAGTGTACGTATGCTGCACAGTCTGCAGATTTTGTAGGTAATGATTAGAATCAAGGTTGGCTCTGGCTATCCTGATTGTTTGTAAATGAAAGGATATAATATGTGTTTTTCACTGTGTTTAAAAGAACTATGGACAAATTCCTGGTATATATTTGGAAGCAAGTGATAGGAGAAACACAGCTTTCCTTTTTATAAATGCAGGTTTTAAAAAGAACTAACTTGTAGAAAACTTCTGCTAGAAAGTGACTTCCTAGCAGAACTAAACTTGAATATGCAGTCCAATTGCAAATCGAAAGCTCAAAAAGGAAACCATCCCCCAACTTTTTATTACTATGACTATTTGTTTAATGTCAGTTGCTTTCAGCCTTCCTCATAAATCCTTGGGGCATAACACATGATTTCTAGTATATGGGATGGATAAAATTGTGGTTTAAAGACTACATACCAGCTGCGCTCAGGAGGAAGAGATGGGATGGGAGGAGAAGAGAAGCAGATGCACCTTACAAGGCTGTTCAACCAAAGGTCTGATACGTGGTGATTTTGGGGCCTGCCAGCAGAAGTTTTTGGAAGGACTGCTGGGTCCCATGTCTTCAGCTAATCAGGTAAGATTTGGGGTGAAGCACAAATCTCTTCTACAAGCAGGAAGGAGAGAATAGCATGACACGTAGACCACTGACCACGTGGTCGGTCTGGAGAGATACCAAGTGTCATGGTTATGAAAGAAAGGCTTCAGTAAAATCCCCTGAAGGAGCCCCTCATGGTGGAACGAAGAAGGTCAAAGTGACAGGAAAGGTAAGTAAGGAAAGGATAGAGAAAAATTTGCCTAGAGTGAGGGGCTGTGGAGGATTTATGCAGAGTTTTGTGGCAGAGAGGGAGCTGCTCCAGAGCATGGGGCACTTGGGTTAGCAGAGGGAGGGCCCCCACGTACGCTACGGCAGTCCTGCCATGCAGCTCCACTCAGCAGAAACACCAGTCCAGCAAGGGAAGAGAAACCCAAGAAGCCACATATCTGTAGAGGTACATCCACAGCTGCAGGACACCAGTGCAAGTATGTGCCTATTCCTAGAGGTGCTACTGTATGTTTCTTCCCCAGACGTATCCTCTTTGTCTGGGAGCGTGTGAGTCTTGTATTCTCTGTAGAGCACACAAACACAGTAGCCCTCCTCACTTCATCACCTAAGGGTGCAGGTTTATCAGAAAAGTACGTGGACTTGGGGAGAAAGAGGAGTCCCACAAGAAATAGGATAGCAGAAATCAGTAGTTTCTCTGTCTTGTTCCATTAATTTCTCTAGATTGATGTGTTATTTTTTTCTCACCGGACTTTAGCTATCTAGAAGTTGGGCGACTAATCTAAACTAGCCTATTTGTCTAAACTCTTTTTATAGATAGGAGAGAAAGATAAGCACCTTCTCAGGTGATCTCTGTGTTAGGTATGTGCTTTACAAGCAGGAGTACCTGTCTCTGCTTAGTGACCCTACATTGCCACCTAGTCCTTCATCATCAGAGGAGTCCCGAAATTACAGAAAGGTAGCAATGACTCTTGCAATGTAAAGCAAAATTTGGGTGTCTGGTTAGCGCTGGATTAAAGCTATTGCAGAATGGGATACGCAAAAAAAGAGAAGAAGGGAGAGGGAAGTGAAGAGCCTTGATCTAAGTCACAGATAAGTTGAGTGTTCCTTTAATAATGGAGAGACCTCACGGCCTCTGTAATACATGCCAAAAAGTGAACAATTGATTGTACAGTAAGTGGCCTTTCTTACTGGAGCAGTGATTGTATTCAGTGCCATAGCAAGTACTGGAGAAGCTAATTGCTACAGCCAGAGAAGAAAGGGAAGAGCATGATTTCTCTGGCACTTTGTTCAGAGACAATGTGTGTTGCAGGGGTGAGGAACCAACCCATCCTCTTGAAGGAATGTAGCAGGATCAAACTGACAATAAATAGAACGGGCTGACAATGCTGGTTCTGGTTACTGAGAATTCCAGCTTGTGTCCTTCTGCTCAGCATTTGAGATCATCTTTGTACATTTAACTTCTTGTGATGTACTTGTCTGTGTGCATCCTCTAGCATCAGTCAGTACGCAGGTTTTTGTATTTCTGAGAGTCAACCCAACATTGTGTAGGATAAGGAGTATGATGAAAACCTAATGCAATATGTCTTTCCTCCATTGCAAGACATAGCAACAGTACTTAAGCTATTAAATTGAGAAATTAAGCAAACACAGCAGTTAGACATCTTGTAGAAATCTTGAAAAAAACATTAAGAGGTTATTTTGTATGAAGAGCATGAAGCACTGTCAATATGATCAAACTAATAATAACCTGATGCAATTTTTCAAGAGTTGTTCAGAGCAGACATGCAAGCATCCTGTATCCAACTTCAGTGATTCATGTGATCCTGAGCCATATCACCACACGTTGATGGTGACAGCAAGGAATGACTAGGAGGAGTTTTTTGAGGCCCTGATTAAGGAATTTTTAAGTGCTTTTAAGGACGTGTTGAATTGTATTCTTTTCCAGGGCACTATTTGAATGGGATTTAATCCTATGCTCAAGCACTTTTCCTGAAAGTGGTTGTCTTCTGGAATCAACTTTCATTTCCATTTGTGGTCTAGTGACAGCCGCCACCTGGATTTGAAATGAGGTCATTGGACCTGAAAGGTGGGGGTAAAGGTATCCAAGTAGCTTTCATGGAGACTTACTCTGTTGCCTATAGATACTTTCATCTTAAATAAGGAAGTGTGGCATGTTTGTATTTACAAATCCCATTGTGCAACGCTCTGTCTCAATTGGGGCTGTCTGTGTCTCCATATTAATTCCGAGGGTAGCTGCAATTTCCTCCATTTCATGCAAATTAGCTTCAGCCTTAAAGCTCCTGGCAGGTTGCCAGCATAGCTCTCTTTGGCAAAATTTGGATTCATCTCGGCAAAGGTATTAGCCTTTTTGCTTCAAAGGCCTTTATTTAGGCAATTATTTCAGTATTTTAAATACAAATACTTAAGAAAGTCTGTATCTTTTAGAGAGATGCATTCTTTAACTACTAGAATAGTCCTAAAGATAGATAAACCACAAATAAATAATTAAAATAATGGTGTACATTCTTGCTGCTTATCTTGAACATTACTATAAATGCCACTGCACCAGTGCCATTAAAACGCATGTCAGGAATTTTCCTTGGCTGCCTCTATGCAGCCTTTTAAGATCATTCAACTACATAATGACTTTTAAAGATATTCTGTTTGAAATGGAAGGACTTTTTTTTTTACAGCCTAGTTGAAAAAGATATTCCACAGATTTTCAATGCAGGTTTTAAAGATATCTTAATTCCATCTCTCTGATTTTTGGAAAACAGTTAAACTTTTTAGATTGCACAATGATCTTGTGTTTTTGAGTTTCCTACAATTATTGTGAGAATATTTTTGACTTTTACATCATTATAAATACTCTAGCCATTTTTTGTTTTATTCTGGGTATATGCTATTCTTTTTAACAGTCAGATTTACGAGTTTTTTTTCCTGTAAAGATAATAAAGGTACTTAATTCTTCCTTCTTCTATTCTTTTCACGAGGATCACATTCATAGATTTCTCAGGCACCCATTATTTAAATTCTACTTCTACCTGAGCAGTGACAATAAAATAGCATGAAAAGTGCTGTGTTCATGATGTCACACTGATTTTGAATGTAATTGGTTAGCAAAGAAGATTTATCTTTTCCAGATATTGTTGCCATATAGTTTCTTGGCTGCTTAGAATCAAGACGTGTTTGTCCTGTATGGGTTATCACCAATAGAAGTAGAAATACTTCAGGACAAAAATGGAGCTGTGCTTCCACTTGTGCAAACGTGTTATTTTTACCTGATACCCTCATGTCTACAAACCGTCTAAAGCACAGTGGAGTTCCACAGGTGTTACCAAAGCCATCATCTCAAGACACTGCTTGTCACTGGGGTGACTGAGTTTTCTCTTTCCTATTACTGTTGACAAGTAAGGTGATACTATCCCAGGCTGTTTGTAACATCTGAAGTGTTTTCCAAGGCTAGTATTTAGAAAAATGTCACTGTATTTGCAGTACAGTAACTGGAGCCACTTTGCAACTGACTGTCCACTTGTTCCTGTAGTCATTGAGCCAGCATTCACAAAAGCTTCCAATTTTCAGGCCATCTATTGTTGTATGCACTTATATCATATCTGCTCTTATCTCGTCTTTAAGATAAACTGTGCCAATCATTTCAATTTCTATTTAAGAGCTTTTCTGTGTCCTTCTCTGCGCCTCTGTAATTTCACACAGTACGTGGTCAGCCGTGGAGAGCCCTCTCCTCGCATAGGGGTGAAGGCACTTGGTCTGCCTTGTGATTTCCAGGGTGATAAAAAAGTTATATAGTTATTCATTCTTCAGGAATGGATTGAAAATTTGAGAATAATACATGAAAACATGGTTTATTGTTCAGTAAAATATGGTCAGCTTTTGTAGCTGCTGTAGTTGGTCTCCTGGCTGGTTGATTTAGGTGGCTAGATTTTTAGAAACATTTCTATGACAGTGAGCAGATAGTATAGTCTGCTATTTTACTTGTGCTGGAAAATTGGCTGTGTCACAAAGCAAAGACATAAACATACCAGCTTGTTAGGGACACTGAAATATCCATTGTGACCAGTCATGGCCAGCAGCTGTGACATCCACAAGGTGATGGATGTCTCTCCTTGAACAACTTAAAGAAGGCTAAAAACTTCCCTTTTGTTATTTAAAATCTTGTAACTCTGGGAAGCATACTTTTGCCTGAAGAAGGGAAGAATTTGATTTGAAATACTATCTCAACCACAACCAAAGCTGGTGGATTGTAAACTTCTTGAAGATTCACCTTCTTTTAATCATAATCTGTATTTTAAAATGCGTATTTGTTTACCAGGCAAGTAATTTTACAGGGAATTAGGTAGTGGCTCGGGTACAAATGGTATCAATTTGATCACAAAGAATCGGAATTTCATTTAAATAAAATACAAAAGTTCTCAAACCTTGGAATGCTGAAAGACAACTGTTGATGTATTTTCTCAATGTATGTTCTGTACGTAAAAATCCTACTAGTGTAAGGAATTGAATAACTGCCTAATCCTTTGGCCAAATATGTTGTTATTAGGCATGCCTATTGACACAGCTCACCTTTATTTTGGATGCTGGTAATTTCCATAACACAACTCATGTCCCAGCTAATTATTGATTGGGATGGAGTTCCAAGGTTTGTTTTCTTTTTTAAGTTATCTTTTTAACATGGAACATTTCCCTGGTCGTGCACAGCTGAGCGTGCAGTGGAAGCAGTTTGAAGGCAGTAGCACAGATAAGCACAGAGGACAGAAATGTCTTAAACCAGCTTTGCCTGGAGGTTTTTGAGTCATGAAACTGTACCTTGGAGTTACAAACCTTGATCTCAAGCTTGGCCTCGAAACTGGACCAGAGCTTCATACCTGAGAACTGGCACTCCACCTCTTGCTCTGTGGAGATAATTCTGCTCTGTGTTCTTTGTATGTCATTGCTATCTGTTAATCAAAATTAAAATACTGTCCCCAGGAGGTCTAAACCACTCAGAAAGGTCCACTGAAAGAAGCTGGCCATATCCAAAATATGTGTCTGCTATAGTGAGGGGCTACCAAGGAACTTATGGCATCAATTAAATCACCTTTATAGTTCTGCGGTCCTGCTCTCTTGCAAACTTTAAACTCCTGCAGGTAGTGAAGAAAAGAGAATAAAAAGAATAATAGAAAAGGAATGAGTGCAGATGAAATCCGTTTTTTCATAGGCAATACCACTATTTGAACTAAACAGGATGAACTCTTACTTGTGCTAACAACTATTATCAACAAGATTTAGTGGAACATTCAGCTGTCAGATGATAATTTCTCCATTTGATACTCTCACACAAATTAAATGGAACAATCAGTGCCTGGGACTGCACCAAAAGGAGCTAAATCTGCAACCGCTTTCTGTTCATAAAAATATAAAAAAAACCAAAACCATTGGTGCTGCCCATGCATGTTAGCTGTGCCCAGAAACTGGGATAGTCTTGGGAAAAAACTGCCTGCCTAATGGACAGGCTTAACACATGATGAAATAAGAAGTGCAGATACAGATTTCAAGACCTGCCTGCTAGTCAGATCTGGAAAGTGAGTTCAGACCTGTGTGCAGCTAGTGTTCGTGGTCCAATTGACTTCTGCTTGCTTCTGGGTCACTCCTATGGCCAAGAAGATGCCTTAGGGAGTGAGGTGGACACCATCAGTACCATGGTCCAGCTGGGCTATGTGATGAAGAGATGCTGAACAACTTGCCCGAGCTTTGGCAGTGACAGCGACAGGATGTGAATGAGGGTCAGGCTGCGCACCTGGGTGTGACAGACAGAGTTTGTATGCCTTAAACATCTTGTTTTACAACTCTGGCTGAAGGAGGGGATGGGTGCTGCAGAGGCTTGCAGGTCTGGCCAGAGGACCGGAGGATTGATCCTGCACACGATTTACTGGAGGAGCGACTCTGCAAGCAATTTACCAGAGGACCAACTCTACAACAATTTACATTGCTGTGTCCAAGGGTGGTGATATCTCTTTTCCTCTCTCATATTCTCTATCCTCTTTCTTTTTTGCCTTTCTCACTTTCCTTGGTGCCTTAAGAATCCTAAGACACTTATGACCATGCTGCTTTCCGTGTATTAGTAAATTGTTCTTAATTCCATACCTGTTATTTGGTGTCATTTCACCTTAATTTACTCCAAGGATTCACAAACTAGTTGTGATCAGGTCATAACACTGGGTTTGCTCTGTGCCTTTCACCACTGAATCTACGTGAAGGAAACTGAGGTGTCTTGGCTGCCTATCCCCTATCTTCTGAAGAGTAGCTTTTGCCTGCTATAATTGTGATGCGTATTAAAATATGCATGTCTATGCTACACACAGTGTATATGCCAGAGTTGTAGTTCCCAACAGCAGCAGTTGATTTTTACAGGTCTGTTTGTAAAGAGTCGCTTTTATTTTAAAATGGCTTTGGGGTTCATTTGGGACTTTATTAATGACAGGCAATAGCCAGAACCATCAGCTTTCCTGAACATGATCATTAGTTCATGATGTCTACACAATATGGGGATATTTCATCCTCTACAGGAATGTAGGTAAGATCTCTTTTTAATTAGATGGCTAGAAAAAAAAAATCACTACAGGGAGTGAAATGTGCTTAGAGGTCTTAGCTGAGCTTTTAAGTCCATTTGATGGAACCATCAGACATATTTACCAGCCTTGGTCCTTGGAGGTGAGTGTTTGCTCAGAGGTCTGGGACTGACTCTTCAAGGGGCTTGCACACTGCAGGTATTCAGTGTAAATTCATATGCATCAAGCACTCAGACAAGGAGAAGTGTGGAGGAACCTGCGTCCCGGCTGTTTACACAATGCACCTCAATTACCCGAGAACAGAAGACATCTGTTTGAGAGCTCTACATGGCAAGTCCTTTACGTGGGTCGAATTAATAATTTTAAGAAAGGGAACGACAAGATGAGAGGAGCAGGATGGTTTATTGCAAAGTTGCTTTAGTGTTTGAGAAATGGAGAAATTTGGTTGAATTGTACTTTTCAGCCATGACTTGCCGCTGTCCATCACTTGGTGCCTTAACAGTCATCGGGATTCTTGCGGTAAGTGCAGCTTGCTGCCAGAAAATCTCAACTTTTGTTAATGTGTAGGCATTCATCAATCTGCTGTTCATTAACACACATATTGCTAATGCCTGGCAATGGAGCGGACATTTTTCTAGAGTGGGGTCGAAAAACTAATTATTCACCATATGGTGGCCAGCTCAGCAACAATTGCTGAAGCCATGGAAGCAAAAGGAAGTTGGCTGGTTGATTTCTTTGGGCAGTTTGCACAGCGATGACTCTCTTGACACATGCCATTCATGTGGCCGCTGCATAACAGATGGGCTAAGGCTGGGAACTGTGGAAAAATCATGGCAGAGACCTGGTGGCAGCCTCTGTCTTTTTATCCTTCAGAATGACTTTGGGTCACGTGGGCTGTGAAAATAACAAGTAGGGGATTGTGCTCTGAGGATTTCCCTGCTTCTTTCATAAAGCCAGAGTGTAATTTTGACTGCCTTTTCGTATTTTGTTTATTAAAGGGATCAGGGTTTTAGATGAAAGAGATTACTTGGTTTGTGGTAGGGGGCTGTGCTGTGCCCATGACACTTGGCTCATTGTTAGCAGGAGAAATGCTGGCAGTTTGATAAGGGATAAGAAAATGGAGGGGTTTTAAATTAAAATTTAAATTACTCCTTATTTGTTCTTTTCTCATTTGTAAATCTCACATAGGCAAGTTAAGATAAGAGCTGTTTTAGATTCAGAATACTCAAACCTGAAATGAGTTAGTGTCTTTTCCAGAGGAGCTTAGTAAGGGAGGGTAAGATTAATTTGAGCATGCTGCCTTTGCAACTTGTATGCTTTCTGGATTTCATATGGTCTTGACAGTGCCTGAATGGGGAAGGCACTGAAAGTTTCCAAGCAGAGGTTTACTGAGCTTTAGTGCCATTCAAAATTAAATTGGGTGGTTTTGAACGATCTGCAAATTAAATTTTAATAGATTATAGCAAATTGTGGCAGTTGAGAATTTTCTCATGTCTCCTTTCACAAGAGTTGGGCAGAAAAGTTGATGAGCAGCAAAGGTATTGCCAGATCCCTTCTGAAGCTGCATAGCCTGCCCAGACCGCTGCTGGTCAGACTGGTTGTAACAGACATAGGATGGGAAAGGAAAGGTGAAGTGAAAGCAGGACTGCATGTGATGTTGCCCTGAGGGAAGGTTTGCAGGTGAATCATTCACAATCATTTTGGATTTGGGTCCATCTTGTCAGGAATAAAAGATGAAGTTTCCTAGATGAAATGTGGTATGTGAGATCTTGATTCAAGATTGTCGTTCTGTAAACATTTCTTACTGTTGTATTTTATCTAAACATACACAAGACCTCCTCACCTCCAAAAAAAAAAAAAGCAGAAAGAATTGAAAACCTTTTAGATAGCAAAATTCAAGCAGTGTTTTACAATTCACTATTTTTGAGATTCTCTTTATAAGCAAAGGGGCACATGTGGCTTATCGTTGTGGCATTACACTGTTGGCTGTTCAGAAGCAACACCGTCATTTCTGTACCTGTGAGCCGCAGAGGCAGCACGGTGACACTGAGCAGGCTGTCGGGTCAGCACCACATGGCTTTCAGGCTCCTCACATCAGCCCTCATGCAAACCCCGTTTTCCATTTTTCCATATCAAAACCTGGCCTGTGGGTTTCGGAAGCGGGATCTGCTGCTCTTGTGGCGGTGCTCAGGGGGAGCCTCTTCGCAGTCTGACGTTCGCTGTGTCGGTGCAAGTACACAGCGGAGATTGAGCAAAAAGAAAATTATGTGTTTTTATCTTGGATTCTTCTGTTGCTATTTATGACGGGCCAGGGGTAAATAGTGCTAGTTTTCATTAGGTCATGATACTTTCCCATAGGTGATCAGGGGAACACATTTTTACCAGCTGTATGTCCTCTATGAGAAGGAATTTCACTAGCCTGTAACACTGCTGGCACTGAGTATTTCTTCTGGAGAAGGAGTAAACCAGTGCGTTTTATTTGATGAACTTCCTCATCAGGTTTTCTCCCCTGCATTGATCTGAGCAAGCACAATGCGGGGATACGCTGCATTCCCCTTAGCCTTGCTGTGCATCACCTGCATTTCTGGGCTCTTGTGATCTCCTCGGTCCGTGATGGCTCTTTTGTTCAGCCAGTGCTTACTCCACCTTCCCTCAGTGGTTTCCCTATCTGTGTTAAAGAGAGGGATACTCCTGTTTTCACAAAGAAGTGGGTCCAGCAGAAGATTAGGACCATTACCCTCTAGCAGTTGCTAGAGAAAATGTCCATATCTCAATGCACTGGACAGCGCCTAATCAGGTGTTCCTCCATGTGTGCTTCACCTGCTCACCTCAGCTTTCAGAGCTCTCTGCTTACCTGGCTGGAAAAAGTCCCTCAGATTTTGCATAGAAATTTACAAGGAATTCTTATGGTTGCAATTTATAAATTTGAATGCCTGCCAAATGTGATGGCTAATAGTCTCTCCTCCCATGAGAAAAATCCAGAAGAGGATAAATATTTATTAGGAAATTCAACACAATTCCTAAGGCCTTAGGTGAAGTGTAAAGGCACTTTGCAGATTTGATGAGAGAAGATGGCATGAAAGTGTGTCCATATACACATTTACACATAAACATACAATATATATACCTACACACTTCCATGCCATTTTCCAGACATGCACATTATGTATACAAGCATATATTTAATAGCAAAATAATTTATTTCAAAAATAAAAGGTGCATATTAACAATAGAGTGTCACAAAGAATGAAGCCAAGGAGCCTGAATGTAACAGCGGTCTTTTTTTAGAATGCCAGATGTTGCCCTAAGACAGTGATGGAAAAACATTGCAAACTACTTTCTTCATAAAGTGCTTCTAATCCAAATCCAAAAAGATTTTGTAGTGATTTCGCCATACACAACTACTCATCTCTTTAACTCTTACCTGAGTATTTTACTAGAAGTATGTGCGTTCTTTTTTTTACAGTGCAATTATGGAAGTGTAATCCATGTTCCTACCCTGCTTATGATATACATTAAACATACAGGGTGATCTTTAGACTTTAAAATCTAAAAAACAGTTTGGTATGAAGGAGATGAACAGCCCAAGTATCTGTGTCAGGGTCAATATCCCAGCTTATGTTCCAGTTGCAGAAGACATAAATTAATTTGTCTCTGTGTTAATAGCTAATGAGACTTCAAATGATACAGGTTTTCCTTTGTAATCATCTGGAATACCACACATCATGAGAAACATAGGATTTAATGTGTTGATTGTTTTGCCTGAAGTGCTCTGGAAGACTGAAATTTGGCAAATGTTTCTCAAATCAGAATTTGCTGTTGCTTGCTCAGGTTCCTATATGAGCTGGAGATGGGGTTGGGTTGTATAATGATTCCTTGTGTGAAAGTTGATCTATTGTTGTGCTTTGGTACTTCTGCTTCTCACTGAACAGTTTTGTTTTTAAAGTTTGCTTCACAAGAACCTTATCAACGTGTTCAGGCTTTTAAAACAGACAATAGATGAGCATAATGTTCTGTTTTATGAATTAAGAGATGTTGTAAAAAAAGTTTTGGGTTTTTTTTTTCAATTGAACTAAATACCAGACATTCAAACATTGAAGTGTAGGGTTTAAGTTTAGCTTTTGTTGAACCCCCCGATGTAACCAGCAAGAGAAGAGCTTTGAAGCCCAGATATAACAAAGCGCTTTCTTTTTTTCTGTTGAAGCACAAGATCTGCCATGACCTTCATCTAGGGAACTGGTGAATGCTTGCCTGGCAAAAAATCTTTATAAATTGCCATAAATTGTGGGTACAGAGCAATGCAGCCATTTCTGGCTTAGACCTGGAGCCCAGAGTTTGCTACTTTATCCAGTCCCCTTAAATCATGACATAGTCCTTTGGTGAGTTGATGGAGTCACCCATTTGGATAGGATATGCTGTTTATTCGGTTGCTAGGCTAAAATGCTTCTTACTTTAAGGACAGCTGAATTGCGTTGCTCTCATCCTTGTTTAATACACATCCTATCTAGATTATATGAATCAAATTGGTTTAAATGGGAGATTAAGTGAGGGATATGTGGTGTTTATATGTGCTCTAAGTGTTAGGATGGGTATTTAAATCGTTGCTGTGTATATTTTTTTCTAAGTCCATTCACATAGAGAGTAAATAAAAAATTACCAGGGTATACGGATTTTTCCAGGAAAAGCATCTTAAATGCTTCTTGAATTAGCTTTGTTTCAGCTTTGTGAGCCTTATTTGCTGAATTATCACAAATGTTTATGGGATGTTTTGGCTTTGCTACCATCTCCACTGTGCTAAAGAAAGCCATTAACTCAATATCGTCTGGGAAATACTCCACTGTCATTCTCCTGTCTCACATTAGCAGTTTCAGGGCCATAAACAATGAAAAAGGGAAAAAAAAGAGAATGAGAGTCTGGAATTTTTTCCCTGTATTTCCTTGTGTTTTATTTACACTATATGTTTTCATCCTCAAGCAGCTGAGTTCAAGCAGATGGTTTAAATGGGACATTAAGCAAGGACTGTACAACCCCTTTCGGGGGGAATCTCAGGCAAAACTTTAGTGTCCATTTCCCAGAAAGCATTTCAACCTGAATTTGATTTTAATTAGATTAGGGAGGGGAGCAAACCTCCCTGCTGTTAGTTATAATTCTTCTCAGAAGAAAATTTATCACAAAACTAGCACTAACCACTGAACTTCATGGTCAGAGGGGATCCCAGGGTGTCTGGAAGCCCCCAATGAAGCAAAGATCAGCTATAGTTGTGCTGTTCCTGACTAATTTGTCTCACAGGCTTGTGAAGGCCTCCAGAGGTGGCATCTCTGCAGCCCCCTCAGGCAACATAACCCAGTTGCATGTACTCTTCTTGTACGGGACTAGGTTTCATGGGTTTGCCGCTGCACTGGAAAGTAATTTAACTTGGAGCTCTGGAAGACTTTTAGGTTGTGTCTGGTTGTTGGAGTTTAAAGCAGGTTGCTTCAGATTCTCTGCTTGGCACATAGGGATGATTTTTTGACACAAATAAGGTTAATCCCATTACTGTGCTGTCAACACTTCTGTGGCCTCATAAACCTGTGCTTATCCTAATGCTACAAAATGCCTTGCCTGTTATTTGGTCTGGCCACCTTTACACATATTCCATTTGCTGTCTGTGTCAGTGTCAGCGTTTTCTATCGCCTGTCAAGGGTACCTAAAAGGTTATTTGGTCTGGCCACCTTTACACATATTCCATTTGCTGTCTGTGTCAGTGTCAGCTTTTTCTATCGCCTGTCAAGGGTACCTAAAAGAGATCAATGGTAAACAGGTCTTGTGGTTTTCTTCTATTTGCCAGAGAGTGTGTGATGTTATTCCATTTACAATAATGTTCTCTGCATTTTCCAAAGACTGTACGACGAATTATCTATGCATATGAGACCAGCTCACGCTGTATGACTCTTTTTGCCAATGTGCTTCAATGTTGCTGAAAGTTGGCAGAAAGAGGAGCAAAGTGACTGGTGAGCAGATTGCTTTATGGTAAGAGTAAGGGATGTCAGAAAATATGTCAGATGCTTGTATATACTCTGGGAGTCTAAGTCTATACATATCCACACAATTAAATAGAATAAATGTTTGTGATAGGTTGATTTTATTTATTGAGTTGGTAAACTTGCCAAACACATGACATGGTAGACACTGGGATTGACAAAAATGACTAAAGTGATAGCAATGACAAAATGAGGGATGTATGGAGGGGTGATAGTTCCTAGTGGCTTAAGTAATAGTGGTACCTTCATGGCACAGCAGAACGAGAATACAAGTGTGTGGTCTGCAGATTTTGCATATAAAAAGCCTCATTTTTGGTCCATCACAGTTTAGCCAAGAAGCGCTTTTTTCTCCATGTAGCTTTGGTCTCATGCAAATTTATAACAGTCCTGTAAACATACATGTATGGACACAAGCAAGCATATAGATGCTATTAGACTCAATAAACTCTGAGATTACTGATATAGCTGTGTGATACGGCTGTAGCTGCAAGACAGGAATCTTATTTTCTCTGGTTGCTTAGTGTAGATGACAGTTTTCCATAACCCAAAAGTTGTTTCTGGCACCTACCATCTGCTAAGGAAATCCTCATGAATTATATTGTGGAAAAAAGAAGCAGAAGCTTAAAGACAAACAATGGTTTTGGAGAGAGGAAATATTTTTCCTCCATCCTAATAATGAAAACTTTAATGAGCCCATGTTTTTGATTGGCTTTTTTTTTTTTTCCAAAAGCCGGGATTTGTTAGGAGAGGAAGAAATTGATCTCTCAAAAAAAATTCTAAAAAAGAGATATGTGTGTTGACAGCTGGGATGTGTTGGTGTGGTGGCTCTTCTCTGTAGCTATCTAATTTTTGTTCTGAGAACACGACACAAACTCAGGCACTCACTAATTCAGCAAATAAGGACCCACTGCCAAAGCAAATTCCATCTGTGAACATGCGATTGGTTCTGTGGTTCAAATAGGAAAGTACCCTACGCCTAAATGTAATTCCCATGCACATTTGTCTATTTTCGTGCTCTCTCAGTCTTTGCACAAGTGCAGTTTTACAGTCAACGCAGAAGCTGACCCCTCATTCTAATAATGAAAATATTTGTTGCATGGGATGTTTGGGTTTGCATCTGGTTTTTCATTAGCATTACCTGAGTTAAAGCCAAATCCTTGTGTATGGCTGCATGGGTGTAATTTGACTGGCAGGAGGGTGTCCACGTGAGGTCTGCAGCAGGGGTCCCTTCCTAATCCATGGCAGTATCAGTGACACATACTGGCACAGCCGTGGCAGCAGGGTTGCTTCCCACACACCAGCCCTTCTTCTGGACCCCTCCAGCGGGACAGTGCTGGTGCCTGCTGACCTCCGCTCGCACCCTCGGAGCGAGGGACGAGCTGTCGCCAATGGTGAACAGAGACGTTAGTGACCAAACCTGTCCTTTGCTCCTGGCAGGCACCTGGGAGGATAAAAACAGCAAGGATCACGAACGACATATCTTCTGCAAAGTTTTAGGCTTGGAAGAGCGCTTTTGGGAGCAGGGAGCCATAAAAAAGGCCCTGGGAAGAATTTCTGGCCTCAGGATGCTCAGCTGTGCATCCAGGTGCTTTGACATGAGGTGGGAGGGACTTCTGCACAGCGTGGCTGTGATAAGGCTGGGCCACTCCAGCGTTGCTGGGAGAGCCTCCAGGAGGGGCATGCTGGCTGTGCCCACGTACCCTGTGGCAGCCCTCTTGCTGGGATGGCTCAGGGTGTGAGCCAGGTTCAGCCATGTTCTCACAAAATCCTTGTGAGGTTGGGAGCAGGACCTGCCTGGAGAGCAAACCACAGTATCTGCTAACCTTACCTTCTGCTTTGCTTTGAACTCACACTTCTGGAGAGTCCTGGTTTTGCCCCAAGTTATCTGTGCAAAACAGGCATCATCATCAGAACTTTTAAGTAAGTTTGGATTGACCAATTTTGGTTTGTTTCTTTGTAAATGGTGGTGAAGATTGGATCAAATATATTACTATTTAGTGCTGAGATGAAAAATTAGAATAAAATAGACTGTTTCAGTCGGAAGGGACCTACAATGATCATCTAGTCCAACTGCCTGACCAGTTCAGGGCTGACCAAAAGTTAAAGTATGTTGTTAAGGGCATTGTTCAAATGCCTCTTAATCACTGACAGGCTTGGGGAATAGACCACCTCTCTAGGAAGCCTGTTCCAGTGTTTGACCATCCTCTCGGCAACGAAATGCTTCCTAATGTCCAGTCTGAACCTCCCCTGGTGCAACTTTGAACCATTCCCACGTGTCCTGTCACTGGGCACCCGCACCAGCACCTCCCTCTCTGCTTCCTCTCCTCAGGAAGTTGCAGAGAGCAATAAGGTCGCCCCTCAGCCTCCTTTTCTCCAAACTACATTACCTTTACCTGATGTTATCCTGGAGCCAGCCCTAAGCCTTACACATACGGGGTGGAGGCTATAGAAATAGAGTTGCAGCTTTTTGTGCCGAAGTCCAGGGCTGAGGACACAGTGGGACTGAGCCGGACTGTCTGCAGAGCCAGAGTGTGCAGCTAAGCAGGTGCAGAAGTGTTCTGACCAGCTGAAGTCAGAGAGCTCCTCGTATTTTGGGGAGTCCCCCTAAGCCATGCTCATCGTAGAGCTAAGGAGTGCATTTCTTGGAAATGTCTCAGGAAATTATTTCCCATTTTGTTCTGTTGTGGCTGTCACCGTTCAGTTTTGCTTTCCTGTGGAACACAGTGGATTCCTTACCTCCACATTACAAGTATGGAAAAAAAAATCTTTCAAATAATCTTGTGCTTGGCTTGCTGGCTGAATTTCGTTACAAAATTCGCTAACACTTGCTGAAAAAATAAAATAATCTAGCCAAAAATCTTGGAACATTATCATTAAGAGCATACAGGCTTGTAGTTGAGTTTGGTATTGCTTTTACTAAACCACAGACTTCCAATTCTGATTACGTAAGTGTTTCAGACTCTGAACTGAAGGTATTTAACATTTTTTCTTAGTTTGTATTCTTTCTGAATAGGCTGTGTAATCTATGGTATAGGTAGGATAGAGATATAACAGCCTTAATAAACTATTGATCTCTGAACATAAGGATTAATTCAGCTCTGCTCCCAGCAAGTTTGAATCTCACATTTGTCACGTTTTGCTTAGGCCTGCAATTTGCCTTTCTTGGGAGCACCCTTCCCACAGAGCATGTGTTAAAGTATTTATTAGAGCAGAGGAGAGCTGCTCGGAAGGAACCTTGATCAAAAGTGAGGGTCCTCTGGTGCCTGGGAAGCCACAAGCTCAGGCTGAATCTTCGCTGTGGTGAGGAAAGAAGCAATTTCCATCCAGTCTTCGTCCCCTCCATTGAGCAGCAAGTGGCACAGCTGTGTGCTTTGCTGGGTCTGAGACTGGTGGAAACCTGTCCGTGTCATTCTTAGTGCCTGCCCAGGGGTGCCTCTTGGGCTGCTTGGTGTATGGCTGTAAAACTGATCTAGAAGCAGAGTGTTCCCCTTCCTCTTCATTGCTCAGCTGCTAAGTAAACAGTCTTCCCAAATTTAAAAAAATTAAAAAAAAAGGAGATTTTACAGAAATATGTCATATTCAGCTTTTAATTTTAAATATGTATCTGTACAATTCTGCTATATATTGAACAGCTGTTAGAACCAAAGTGGCCAATAAATAATATTATCTTTCTGGCTTCTAACTGTTTAGTGGGGCAGAAAATGATTGGGAAGCCAGTGAACAAAGGAGTCAAACTATTTAATTTAACTAAATGAATGAACACCGATAATGGAATTTTCCTGTCATCTATTAATTTTTACTAAAGAGACCGTTAAAATGATTGTAATGGTTTTGTCCCTTCCATGCCATCTAAGGGCCAGACTGTGAATGTCATATACTGAGAAACAGTTGCTGATATAAGTAATACAACTGGCATTTAATTGGTGTAACCTCACTGGCATTATTTTCGTGACTACTGAAGGGTTGGTCAAAGATTTTAGCCTGCTGTGCTGCATCCTTTTTATTTCAATTTTCAAATGCTTTTACAAGGGAAGAATGTATTACTGAGCCTCAAACCAGAGTGTCGTTGCTGACTAACCATTGCTATTTAGCCAATACAAGAGCTATTGTGGGAGCTCTACGTTATGGGAAGAACTGCTGTTTGGTCTAATTATTACAGATTATTAGATTAATTTTTTAATTGACTAGCCTAATTAAAGTAGCCCCCCTACTAGCAGTTAGGAATAATATATCTATTATCTTACGTGCTCTTTCTCCACTGCCACTGTGCATTCAGCCCTTTGCAGAATTGCCGCTAAGGAGGAGGAGGAAGACCATTCAAAGTGGTCGCCGTGTTTGCATCAGTTGCCAACTTTCAGACGTATTCTGACAATAACGGGTTTTGACAGAATTTTTAAAGCGTTTTGCCCCCCTGTTTTGGGCCGATGATAAATGTGCCATACAGATGACCTTTACACAAGGCCGCATGCTAATATTCAGAACCGTGCTTTTGTTTGTCTGGAACAATGGCTGTCATTAAGAAAGCTGAGGTTGCCAATATGCCCCCCTGTTTCAGTGCCGGACCCTTCCTGATTGGGCACCGGGAAGCATCATGTGCCTTTGACTGAAATGACATGGAAGATGTATGGTCCGAGTGCTCTCCCCAGCACCACTGCTGTGATGGGAAGAAAACCACGCTGACCCAAACAGACCTGTGCTCAAACAATGTCGCACCAAACGAAGACAACATATTGGGAAGAAAAATGCACATAAACTGTGTGTGCTGGAAGATGTATTGGCCAGACGGCCATAGGGCAATCTTTGAACTATTGAAATCTTTAGAAATATTGTTTTGTTCTTGAACAATACTTACAAACCTAATTAATCAAGCATAGATAGTTATTTTCACTCTTTGCATACTGCATCATTTTGGGACAAGAATAGGGCTGTCACATTTATTTTGCTGACCACTTCCCAGGTGCTTGCTGGCAAAAGCAGGGCTTGAACATACATTTCCTCAGCAATCCTCATATAACTTCCTTAACAGAACTCCTGTCCTTCTCCTAACCCTTAATGTACTTCAAAACTTCCCGTGCGTTTCCATGTTTCTGTTTGTGCATTTCTTGGGCTATAACACTTCGTTTTCTTTTTAGTTTAGTTCATTTTATATTTAAGTATTGCTAGGAAGAAATTTGACATCTCATCCAGAATATATTTTAAACCTGACATGAACATGAGTGAGGGAGCAGATAATAGCATAATTTTAATGTCAAATCAATTGTATATGTACATGTACTCTCAAGAGATGTACAGAGAAGAAGTTCAGTATAAGACCTGTCATTACTATTGTTTTTTTCCCCTAGTGCTTCTACTGCAGTCTTATCTGTAGAAGCTCTTGGGAACTACTCATGCCATGAATTCCTCTTCAATTGGACATAAGCTAAGGACTTAAGTCTCTTTCCAAAACTCAGACTCTTTGAATCCACATACTACTGGTTTCCAAATTCTGGTATCTCTACATGTAGATTACTGTTATTATAATAAATATTTACTGGTTTCAAAATTTTTGATGTACACTTTGTGGCCAAAGCTTTCCGGACTACTGAAAGTACTTTTAAAAGCTGTCATCACGTTAAAGTAAGTCTTGAAACTAATTTGTACAGACAGTAAACAATTTATGAAAATGTTAAAAATTTTAAAATTCACCTCAAACTATTATGTACAGCAACAAGCCATAAAATATTGTTCTTTATAATTAAAATCACTGAAACAACATTTTAATAGTTAAATACCAATTATTTATTTTTAATATTTATTATAATAGTCATGCTAATATGTTAAGTGTCTCCTAAAGTAAGCTATCATTCAGAAAAATGTGTATTTTAAATCACATCTGATCTTGGACTTGACTTTAAATGAACAGTCACAGTTAAAATCATGTGTGTGAACTGCCCTGAGAGGCAACACATTCCCAAATCAAGACTGGCTTACTATAGGAATGAACATCCTTAAGCACATGCTTCATTGTATTTGAATGCGATGCAGTGAGATATGCCCATAAAATATGGAACTGTTGAATGCACCTAGAAATTTTTTGCAATTCTAAGTATATGTACTAATTAATACAGATTGCATGTTTGTTACTCTCTTTTTTTTAAAGTACCGCCCCTAGTAATCTCATGTATGCATATTTGATATAATAAACAGTCCGTATAAAAGCATGTCCCTCCCAATCAGGCTTGAGGTGGTGTGGGAAAATGTTCACCCGTTGCTTGTCAAGGTCTGCTGCACAGGACACAGGACTGTCCAGTGCTGGAAATCTTCGGATGGGCAGAAATGAATGGAAATAAGCCAAATAAAAAGCTGTTTTGATCAGGCTAGAAACATTGAATTAATGTGTAAAATTAAAAGCAACCCAAAGTATGTGGATCTTCAGGGTTTGTGCATGTAACCTGATTACAAAGGAAGGCTGGTTGTGCGGATCTGTGGGCTAAATTTAAAGATGCTGAGCTGCTAGATCTAAGCAGACAGCATTTCTGTCTCCCAGCACTCAGAAATCATGAACAGAACCACCTCTTCACTTGGCATTTAGAAATTCAGGATCTTTGTTTTTATTCTGCAAGGACTGGAAAGGCAGTATTTTAATGTAAAAGGGAAAGAGAGGTGGTGAGTTCATAACTTAACTTGGTGGTTATTGCTCCACTGTATAGCATTTGAACTTTTTTGTCCATCTGTTTCAGTCCTTTGTAGAGGAGAGGACAAATGGATTGTGCCACCACAAGTCCCAGTGCACTGAGAACATGGCATTTCCAAGTCCCCCCCACCCAGAAGGGCTTTCCCACTAGGCTGAGGGCAAGAAAGGACCCAAACTTCCTCGGATCCTGCGGGCCAACACGGGTGCGGCTAAAGATGCTGCTGTGTTAGAGCAGCTGCTGGACCAGGTAGGTGTTACCTCCGTTTTACCTCCTCCTTCCCTGTATAGACTTATTCACTCTGTTTTACTTTCAATCTCGTCTTCAGCAGCACCAAACCAAGCTCATCTGAAATTTCTTTATATCAGATAATATTCTGTAACATATTTCAGAAACCAGTAACACTGTTCATCTTTTTTTAAAAGCAAATAGAAAACCTATCTTTAGAGTGTATTTTTCCTCAGGTTGGAGCTCCTCTTCTCTTTTCCTCCAAGACCAATTTAAATACTGATTACACTGGAAAATGGAAATTTCTATCATAAGGTAAAGCTTATGTCAAGGTTAATGTAAAAGAGGAAATGAGCTGTAAACTTAAACAGTCTAATTGTGAAACATCACTTTGGCTGTTCAACGTGCAGGATGTTTGGGTCTCCGATGACCTTATGAGTCAAATGATGTTTTGGTCACTGTCTCAGTATATCCATCCTGAGCTGAGGATGGAGATAACTTTCTGGCTCCACTATGGTAGGAAGATAATCAGCCCACGTGTTGGGTGGTCTGCAGGCACTGCTTCATCCTCCTCCATCGTTCACAAACCTTCTGTCTGCACCAGTTACACAGGTTTTTATATGTGTCTGTATGCATGCAGTGAGAATAATATATGTGTCTTCTGGGTCTTTTTGTATGTACGTCTATATGTCAGCTCAGTTGCTGAGCAAAATCCTAGCTTATGTATTTCTTCAGAAATCTGTCTTGGCTTTTTCTCGCATCTGCCAGGGTCCCCTGGCTGCAGGCATGGAAGGGGGCAGGAGCAGCATCCAAACCTGCCAACCTGTGCTGCATATAGGCTGCATCTGGGTGGCAGAGGGTGGCAGAGGGTGGCAGTGGCGCCAGCAGCCCAGACAGCCCCAGCAGCCCCAGTTGCCATGGCACTGGTAGACATTCTCCTGGTTTCTTCATATTCTGCAAAGAAAATGCTCGGGGCAAACACCTTCTTTCGCAGAAATTTGGCATGACCGTCTCCTTCTCCGTTGTCCTGTTCTTCCACCCATCTCCCCACAAAGAGGTTAATAAATGTTTACTTTTTTCCCTGTTTCCATATGGTTTGTTCACAGGCTTTTGCTTGTGCGTGTATGAATGCTCGCTTGCATTGACTGCTGTGAGGGAATTGTTCTACTAATGCTGGCCATCTTCAAATCAATGCCTGCACATAACAACAGAAAGTGCCTCAGATGTAGTGGTTTCCACAGGACTATTGTTAGGCCTTTGTTAAGCATTTTTGAACCTAATAAATAATGTCAAAAGTCTCTATCCTAGCCAAAAATGTTCCCTTTGAAACAGTTCTAATAGTATTTTTGTTCTGCGATGTCTCCCAGTGTTGTGAAGAATTTGTGCCTCACAATAGGAGTCTGGTATATCGCGTGCCGCTTTGCCATTATTTATTTATTTATTTATTTTGAGATGCAAACCCTTCTTTTCTGGGCAGGCATTCCCATTTCTTTACATAAATGTTACATTTTTCTTGAATAACCATGTCACTTGGAACTTCAGTGCTGTAAATGCTACTATATTTCACAAACTACAGGAGGATCGAATCTTAATAAAGATGGAATGAAGGGAAGGAAAACAAATCACTGAACTTGATTATATGCTATTTCAGTGAACCTCCTTTGTGTTTTGTTGCATAACTCATAATTAAGTCTAAAGCAAGGTTTTAACAATTGCTTTATGCACTGAAAAACAAGGGTAACAATGGTCAACGATCACAGTAGTCCCCTCTGGCTCTAATATCTATTAATCTAGACCTTAATGACTATTTATTCTGGAAAAAACTCTAATTGGAGACTTACTGTGATTCATTATATCTTATGTAGTACCTAGTAACGATAAACTCGAGCTGTCCTTATTCTGTAGTTTAATTTGTGGATAATATTCCCATTTCTGCGGTGCAATAGCATGAGGCAAATCAAGCTAGGATGAGACATATTTGCTAGACATATTTTATTTCTGTGCATTTTACTTTGCTTATTTTAATTGGGCTCTGGGGAAAGATGTCAAACATCACATTTCTGCATGTTCATATTCTCTGTGGCACCAAAGCTGTTGGATACTATCTGTATTAAACAAGTGTTTATACTGTGGGGTTATTTTTCAGTCATCTCATTTCAGCTTGGTGCTAAAAGAGACATTTTAGCTTGTTTTCTGGCTACAGTAGAAATAAATATTGAGACGTACAGTAGGAACTGCTTACTTGTGGTGTTACATGGGAGGGTCTAAAACAAATTTCAGCTCACTACAATCATAGGAGAATGAAACTCCATTTGGAGCTAGAAAAATGGAGCTTCTAATACTCTGGATGATAGTTCAGTGGACTTACGTCTGTGTTCATTTTCTTTTATAGTTGATGCACAGGGGTGCAGCATTCTTGGCTCCAAGCTATAGCAATTGTGTGGCAGCAGGAAGCAGGAGTGGGGACCGATGGCTGTCATGCCTTCCCCGGGGAACAGGGATGCTGCTGGCCCCGGCTGATGGAACACCAGGTGCAGGACAGCACGTGATATCCCTTTGGAGCGGGACAAAAAATGAGCATTATCAGTGCATTTTTTAAATGCTTGATAAGTCCTGGAATTATCTTCTGTTGATGTAGGGAAAGGGGATGAATTTGGGTGTGGAAAAAAACACCTGGAAAAGCCCCTCTGAAAACAGAGATGCATGTTACCTACGCATGGAATAATACATTGTACCAGAAATATTAGTAATAGAATTTTTGTAGATTTTTTAAACTGCTGTCTTCCAAATTTAGCTTGTAACCTCAAACCAAAGTAAAAGATGTCTCTGGAGAAGGTTTTAGCCAGTAATGATGGTTTACTGTCAGAATTTAAATAACAGTATTATCAAAGTGTCTGCCAGAAAAGAAAGAAAAAAACACACCCTTAAAAACTGTGTGATATTTTAAAAAGAAGTATTAAGAATTTAGTTTTTGCTATTGAAATTGTGAAGAGGAATATTGGATAAAACAGATCTATTGGATAGGATAGGTATAATAATAGTTTTTGAGTATAATTGTGTTTTTCTTTTGTGTTACAACATAAAGAAAAAAAATTTGTTGAACTTTTTCCTAAAATTTGAAAAATCAATGTAGTTTTAAATAGCAGAAATCTCTCTTTCTGAGAGATATTCTACTTTTCTTGTAAACTTAGGTGGATTCAAGTGAGTTTTAGAGTGAGGTTAAGGTTAGCTTAGAGTTGTTTTGTGTTTCATTAAAACAATAATTCTAATACCTTCAAGTTTTCATTGTATGGTGTGTCGAACAACACTGAAACACTGCTGCAAGGCATGACTGACCAAGTCCCCAAAACCACAGCACAAACGCTGCCATTGGTCTACTGTAATAAAGTGGAAAAATAATATTGTTATAAATGAGTGGAAAAAAAATTAGAGCCAAATAAAAGAGGCTGTGAACAGCACCATTTTCAACACTTTTATACACGTCTACAGTCAGACATATCAAAATAATAACATAAAAATAATGGAATAGCAGTCAACTTCTTAAAGTACACCAGTTATTAATCACTGTACCAGAGTACAAAGCCACTGTTTTTAAAATGCAGGAGACTTCTGTCTTCTGAGGGTGAAGTTTGCTGCTCATCTTGCCATTGTCTTTTTTTTTTCTTAAGGACTTACCTTCTCAGGAACCTGTCCCTGCAGTTAGGTAGGACAGCCCTGAGAAGCAGCTGTTTTAGAGGCTTTGGAGGCCGGTGGCAGAGGCTGCGAAGCCGTGATGTGTGGTGGCTTCTCTGTCACCAAAAGTGGGTGCCAGGCAGAGGCTGCGTTGCAGTGGGTAAATGGCTGGCTGGGCATGGGGACACCCGGCTCTGTCCCAAGGAGCAGGCTGGCATGGACCTGCATGGTGGTCTACGGAAAGGCTTTGAGAGGTCTTCCCCCTCCTTCTGCATCCTGGTGGCTTGTGCTCTGGGGTAGACTAATTCCTATCATTTGAATAGTACTAAGGCAATGGGGCTCTCAGCCCAGCTAGTGCCAGGGGGTGCTCCAGTTATTTGAATGTTGAATAATAACAGTAATAATAATCTAATGGCATTGTCTTTTTTTCCTCAAACAGACTACCTGTTGCCAAGCAAGGCTGAGTCTCTTTCTGGCCTTTGCTCTTGCCAGAGCCTTGGGCGAGGGGAAAGGGGTGATCCCCAGCCTCCTGATGTCAAACTGACCTGACCCAGCATCTCTGCCTTTCCCGCACAGCATGCAGGAGCTGCAGCCTGATGAGATCTCTGCTCTCAAGGAGAGGAAGACATTTAACCATAATGCACCCAGAGGCAAAGAGGACAGTTGGTATGAGCTTGCTTTAATGTGGTTAGCTTCAGAAATGCACCATCACTGGTACAAAATGGGCCCCAGTAAGGGTTTTGGGCAGGTAGCCCATGCTGAAGCTGGTGTTTCATTGGTACATGAAATGGCTAGCTTGACTCTAAAATGAGTGTGTCTCTATGCACAATCATTAATCCCCAGGGTATCTTAAGTGTCTGCTGTCTGCTTGCTCAGTTACATTGGTAACAGCTATTGTTTTCTGAGTTCACATTTAGTTACTGTAAAGAAGTACCCAAGAAGGTCAGAGTTTGACTTTTTTTTTCCTTAGAAAATCTCAGTCTTTTTTTTTCCACAGTATGGGATTTTTTTACAAGGTTTCATCTGGTTTTTCTTAGAACAGTTGGAGAAAAAAAAAAGGAAGTTTGATATGGTCCGTACTGAGACTGTCTCTAATAAAATATGTTCAGTCTTATGAGAAATGAGAAATTAATCTAAGAATCGTAGGAAGTATTCAAAGACCTTCATGGTGCAGATTGTCTGATGCCTCTCTAGTACTTCAATATACAGGGCAGTTGTCCTTATAAATTACACTGTGTATTTTGATTTAGATGGTCCAAAGGAATAAAGTGATCTCTTGGATATCCTAGATAATTAGAATACATAGGAGTTTTTTTTCCTTTCACAAATGATTGATGGATTTGTTATATTGCTGGAAGAAACCCAAAGTACCTCTCTTACCCATGAAACATCTTTCCTTTGACTTGAGAGTTTGATATATTTCTGCCTCTCTATACCACAAACAACATGCCTAACCTTATTGTTCATGTTCAAAGAAAAGCCCCTGTAACACAGACAGGAGATGCAGAACAGTCCTTCTGCAATGGGCAGAGGCCTAGACTGGACCTACAAGTCAGGTTTAGCGCAGTAATTAAAAACATGAAGGTTACCTGGTGGGCTGGAAAAGTGAGAGGACACACTGAGGGCAGGGAAAAAAATCTGTTCATTGCTGTCAGGCTTTGGCAACAAGTGGAAAAGAGCAACAGATCTGAGCAACCTGATTAACTTCCAGCATGATGAGTGAGGCAGCATCAGGTGTGCTAAGCAGTAGCCGTGAGCACTGCTGAGCTCATGACAGGGCTGCGGGTGCCCTGAATGTTATATGCCAAAAATCCAGCTGTGACTACTGATACGTCTCTGTGTGTGCGCAGTTTGAAACTATACAAATTTGATTTGACCTGAGACTCAATGCTTTTCAGGTGCAAACATGATATTATATTTCCAAGGGCAAGATCATACATTTCACAGTAGTTTCCTTTATATGAAATATAACTCTTGTGGGGAATCTTCATTGGTTCTGGTGAGATATTTTTTTCTCTCAGACTATGTTTTATTAGTGCATAAAACCCAGAGAAAAAAAATTAAATTAAAAAAAATTGCAACTGCTGATGATGGGAGGAAGATGAAAACCTTAATATTAAATTGACCATGAGAAAGAATCTAAAGAGAAAGATTTTTGGAGATGGGAGCTCTTGGTGATCGATTTTGCTGTTTCTTTTGGTATGCCTATTCCTGCAATTTGTATTTTCTCTTTTCCTGGAGATTGCGGAACTTCTCAGAAGTGAAGAATTCAGCTCTTCTTGTCTCACCTCACCTTGCTTCTCCCTTCATCCCTGTAGAATGAATACCTTTGAACATTGCATTAAGCAACATGACTGTCATCTGTTCACGGCTGCTGTCTTCTCTACTCATACTGCCTTACCAGTGACCTCCTCAGTTGTTCTGGTTTCGGAAGCCTTTGTCTTGCTGTGATGGCTATTAGCATCACTTGCCAGCAGAGCCCCAAAGAGGTACAGCTGATGCTGTTGGGTCTCCTGCAATGTAGCTCGCTGGTCCTGGGCTGGCCAGGCAGGCAGCCAGAGCTCCCCTCTGACAGCAGGACAGGAGCCGCATGAAACTCAGCCAGGAGTTTGGCTGGTGTTGTGCATCAGATCTTGGCTGTGTGCTTTTCATATCCCCGCTGCTGCGGCTCAGCTGGCAAAACTTTGCAGTGTGCACCTGGTCTTGCTGCCTTTTGGACCTCGCTCATGAGGGGAATTATTTGGAAAGACAAGGAGACTGTATGTGATTCCTTGTTCCCATTATAGGACAGAAACAAATTTCTTGTGAGGATAGTGGGGAAAATTCCCTAGTAAATCAACGAGTTTGTTAGAGGATTGAATGAAATAACTGGGATTCCCCAAAAGGATATATTTTAGTCATAGAGCCTTTCCACCTGGAGCCTTCTCCTGTCCACCTCCAGGCTTTTCCAAGAAGGAATCCAGCTTCAGGTCAAATATCAAATGTTTATGGACTTCTTGGAGCCTTAAATCAGAGTAGGAGTTTACTTCTGCTCCTTGAAAT
This sequence comes from Nyctibius grandis, assembly GCF_013368605.1. Classification (NCBI taxonomy): domain Eukaryota; kingdom Metazoa; phylum Chordata; class Aves; order Nyctibiiformes; family Nyctibiidae; genus Nyctibius; species Nyctibius grandis. Next base: position 65,574,229 of record NC_090662.1, read on the forward strand.
GGTGTCATCCACTCAGCTGTTTCATTTTTAAGTACATACCTCAAAGCACCCTCAACCACAGCTTTTATGGTAGGGTCAAGATGAGTGAGAAAGTGTGACCCTCCAAATCCAGTTTGCTTGGACCCTTATTTCTTATAAAGGGCAACCCTTCCTATGAAGGACAAAGCTTACCCATGAAATGTTACAGGAGCTGAGGTTCTCACAGCATAGTTCAAATATTAAAAAAAAAGAAATGTTTTCCTAATCACCACCAGTACTGTGTTTGATGGAAATTTGAAAATCAAGGCACAGTCTTTTTGCTGTTAGAACTTCACCTTTTCCTAAAAAATCCTGAGATATGAATTTAGATAATCAATTTAATGGTGACACATGAAAGAGGACAAAGCTATATTTGCTCTACTAATGACAGAAGTGAATTGCATTGTGCCAGTCAGGTGTACACTCCTGAGATCAGAGGAAAAGGGCTTTTTTAGAGAGGAAAACCCCTGATATCTTATGAAAACACTGGAAACAGCTATCTGAAGGTGATATTTTAATCTTTTTTTTCCCACTTGTTGTCCTCAGGAGTGTTTCTGAAATGCACATGTGCACTAGCTGTCTAAAAGTTTCATTGCAAATGTATTATCAGGTGGATTTAGCACTTTGGTTCTTTAGTCATTGATTAAAAGACTTCGAATTTTTGAAGTTATTTACTACCTGAAACAACTTCCACTTGTGTTTTATGTGAACTGCTCCTTCTGATCCACAGCTAGTTGTTATTCATGGAGTATAATTGCTTTTCTAAGTTATGTGTGATTGTCTCCTTCCCCTGATTTGAGGACTGTTTTTTTCTAAAAAGAAGAGTAATGATCTGTGATAAAAGATTGTTCTTGGGCACATGTTCATACATGCATACAGGAGAATGGAGAATATGGAGAATTTGTCTGCCTTAGCAATGAACAGACCTATATGAAAAGCACATGATCGTGGCCAAGTTTAAAAAAAAGGAAAAATGTGCTGCTTGTGTAACTCTGCCTTTCACAGAAACACACCAGCAGAAAATTTGACCTAACATTTTTGTGTTATCTACAGAGTGCTATCAATCAGGGAAATTTAAATCCTAATTATATTCTAATTAGAAAAAAACGAAACAAAATCAAATACACATTGGTCATGAAAAGTCTTTGTACTTGATACCGCGTTTTCAGTTTATTCAATTATGGTGCTGGTAGTGATGTCTATACACATTTATTGTCACAAACCCTTTTTTTCATGCATGTCACTTTGCCAAAGTCATATTAAAGCTGAAGTTATTCTGCCAGTTGTCAATGATAGGATAATTTTTTTTTTGAAAATTTCAGTGGATATTATTTATCAATTTTGGACGATAGAAATAGATGTAGGCAGGATATTGTTTTTCTTACAGTGAAAAAAATGTACATGACCATGATAGTAAATAAGACAAAGGAAAAATGTGTCTGTATTTTCTATCTGGAAAATTAAATGAGGAGGAAGACATGGCATCTTATACAGAATGTGAATTTAGATTCATTCTCAGATCCTGAAAACAGGAATTTGCAGATGTGCACTGTAGCTGTGTTAAGAGTTTGACATGTCAGTTCTCCTGCGCTGCCACTGGCCCTGAGCACACACAGGTTTCACCTATCCTGAGAAGACAACTGTGTGTGTAGCATCCCTGTTTCATGATCTCCAAGGCTGATTGTAGCTTTCTTCCTCTTTTGCCTCTGGCTGTGGCAGTCTGCCTCCATCCTCAACATCAGAACCCAACAAGGGGACAATGGTTCCCTTATTCTCTGGACCCCCGTCTGCTGAGAATCATAAGCCATGGAAGGAAAGTAGTTGCCTGAAGGAAATGCAGAGGGTGGGGAACATGGTGTTCTGGGGGATGGAGGAAGAATATGAAAGGGAATGGAGGATGAAGGAGGAAAACCACGGTAATGACATAGCCTGAGCTGCCTCACACTGCTGGTGGGAGGAGTTTTGTACTTTGACCTCTGCCAAGGCATTTCTTGTGGAGCTGGGTTAGTCACATAGGTCTCAATTGCACAGGAGGCCAGCAAGTGTGTGATGATCTTTTTCATCACTGTTTTGAATGGTCTAGTTTGCAACTGCTTTTGCAGCAAGCCTAAAAATCACAAATGCTGTTGAAAACAGTGAATTCTAAAAGGGGCACTGATAGTGCTACTGTGGATCCTATTACTTTTTAGTACCAGGTAATCACTCACACAGGGCCATAAAAAGCTCATGAAAAAAACTGTTTCTAAATCCAGAGGCAAAGGACGTGCAGTAGCAAGGATTAGTCTACAGGGCTTTCAACTCAACTTACATTCATAGAAATGTTTGGTGTCAGATGAGCATTGAGACATCAACATTATTGAGTATTTATTTTTTTGTTGGAATCCAGTGTATGAGTGTGAAGTAAAGAAACTGAGCAGATGAAATAAGAATTTTGTCATATCTATAATAACTGACCAGGGCTTGCTACAAGACAAGTTTCCAGTGCTATCTGAGATGAAATACTTTGTCAAAAAGATGGCTGAAAAAGATTTTATACCTGAAATATAACTTTGCAAACTCGTGAAAATGTTGAGATTCAATTAATACTTTAGGAATAGCTCTCTTTTATTTAAAGAAAATACAAGGGGGAAAAAAAAAAGAAACTTTATAGAAGTTTTCAGTGATTGAAGTTGCTTTTTAATGGGAGAGAAGATAATGGTGAATAATGTCTGTTACATTCATTATTTCTTACTCTTGTAGAAAAGCAGTTACTAATACAAATCTTGATTTTGAAATTAGATGTGAATTTGAACTTCCTCAAGTCTCATATAATTTCTTTTTTCATAGTCTTCATGCATTTAGTGTCCGACACCATTGATGACTAAAAGAGAACACCCTGGACCACGTTCTCAGCAGCTGAACGTTGGCCCATTGACTTTGGGGAGATGAATAGTTACACTACATCAGAGGCCAGATTTGCATCTTAACAGATATAGGAAGATGTAAGAAATTTCAGTCCCAAGTTCAAGGATTTTCCAAAAGTTGAGGACCCATTCAGTTTCATTATACAGTTTCAAAGACAATTTTCTGTTCTTATTATTGTATTGTTTGAAGGTTTGAAAGAGTGAAAAGGGAGAAGTCGTCTAATAAACAGCATATGCAAGACCATCACTGACCTAGTTCAGAAGTACAAGCATGTGGAAACAGAGCTAGCTTCTTGCCCCCAGTGATGTTACTGGAAGTTTTGCCACTGACTTCAGCAGAGTGGAAATTTCAGGCATTTTTCCTGTCTGAAGTCGCTTGTAATGGAATGTCTCTTTGCTGCAAATGCAGATGCAAATGAATACACTTCATAGCTAGTTCTGCTGAACTGAGGCTTTTTCAGGCTTGGTTCCTATGCAATGCTCCATTTAAGAATCAAAAGCAAACCAAAATTTAATGAATGGAGAAATTAGACTTCTAATAATAAAAATAAGGATTGGTTTTAAATAAATAAATGGCTTTAGACAAACTTTTGTTTCACAGAAGATTTACTTTAGGAATTAAATTTGTGTGAATTAAGTCTGGAAGATTTTTTAAAATGGTAATGTCTCTCTTTCTCATAAGCATGAAGAGAATGTGCTCACACAGAGATTTCAGTAGGCTGTGTAAGTATTGACTTAGATAATTTGCATATAAGCAAAAATATTTTACAATTTCCCATTCTTTTCCATGAATACAGTTGGTATTGACAGATGAGTAAATCCATTTCAGTACCTAAGATGCACCCATTCCGTCTAGCTGTGCAACTCACAGTGATTCCCAGGGAATGTTGTGAAAGTTGGAAGCAGACAAATGAAAAAAGTCATGGGAAAAATACATCTATTTCTTTCAGGGTTGCTGTTGTATTTCCCTTTTTTATCATCGGTATCTCTCTTGTCTTTTCTGTGCTTTGGATGCATGTTAGTAAGAACTGCCATATCTAGACTAAATTCACCATTTGTCCTCTTGTACTGCTAGGTTTTTTAACTCCGTTTCATGAGATTACGTCGGTATTTTGTGTTGCTCCCCCCATCCTTCCACAGTTTAAAGATGTGCTCTTTTAGATTTTTTTGTGTGTGACTTTAACAATGTTCTGTTCACATTTCCTTGGATAGACCCAACAATTGCTTGTTGACCCATTTTAACCCCTTTTGAGCATCATCTTCAAAGTTTAACTGTCCTTGACAATGAAAGAGACCTTCCTATTGTCTGGTCCTTCCAGGCAATCTTTAGCATTGAGTTAAATGGCTTTCAGATGGAGGAGTTGGCTGGAAGGAAGGAGACAAAGTGGTCTGTTGTTTCTGAGTGACTTTGCTAGAGTTTCCCTTTTTTCTTTTAGAATGGTGCATTTCTATAGAAGATGACAGACGTTTTGACAGGTGCAATATGCTTTGAACTGTTGTGTCAGATAATTCTTTTGTCTTGGTTTTTCCCAGCAGAGTGTATGTCTCCTTAGGATGCTGATATGCATATTGTTTGCTTTTCATTTAGTGTGGTGAAGCTTTCCATCCTCCTTTTCTCTCTCCCTCCCTCCCTTTTTTAATGGCCCTTTGCGTATATGTAGCTAACCCAGATGGGAAGGCGGAGTGACCATGACTTAAACCTCTCTTTCCAACCTTTTGATCATGATAACTGACAGTTATAACTCAGGAAATTATAATGGTATCAAGAAAGAGCTGTCAAAGACACAGAAAAACATGACCTTAAATAAAATCTTGTTATGATCTCATCTTTGGCTGCAATGAACTATGCCCATATAAAAAAGACGGTTTCAGGGCTGTTACTTCAGAGCAGGAAAGATTTAGCTTTGCTCATCTATAAATTGGCCTAGGTGAAAACAAGCTGTAGTCCCATCACATAATCAAAACTGGTTTGAGGGGAAAAGAACTCCAAGCTAAAGTTTTAAAACTTAAAAAATGTTTTATCTTACTCCTGGTAAGGATGCTTTATTTCTTTCTTAATACTCTTAAAGTTACCACAGAGAGTATTTCTCAGTCAGGTAGCTTCATTTTTTTGGAACACATAGAGTGTGTTCTACATTTGTGGTCAATGTTTTTGCAGTGTCAGCTATGAGGGTTTTTAGACCTGCTATGAATTATTAAACTGGTCATGCAGAGAAGATGTCAGGATTTGTGCCTGGTAGTATCTTTTCATATCAGTCCCTGCTTCTGCCTGCCTGCCTCCCTCTTTTGGGCTTAAACAGACTTTCCTACTATTACCTTTGATGTTTTCTTTTTATTTTCAGAGTTAAAATCCCTTCTTTGGGTTGCCTGAGTGTGACTCTCATTCATTGTGTCATGAATGACATCCATGTTACTGAAAGACAACCTGACCCTGAAAAATTGAAAACAAGATCTTCTTTTGCAGTTGCTTCATGTGGCATAAATTCAAAGGGGCAGAGAGATTTAAAGGCTGCCAATCAAATAGAGGAATGGACAACATAATTTACTGTAACAGGGAGAGGTGGCTTGGAAAGCTTTGCTTTAGGACTCCTTCCAGAACATCTGAGAACTTGATTTAATAGCTCATGGCATACATGTTTAAAATATTTGTCCCAAGATTTTTAAAAAGCAGGGACTAGCAGCTAAATCTCTGTAAAACGTAGTTGGGTGACCTGGTGGCCGTATTTCCAAAAATGGCAAGAACCCATCAACTTCTGTGGTTTCCATAGACACCTGCTCAAGAGTATCTTACTCTAGTGTTTTATCATACATGACAATTTTAAAATTGTATGTGTTATTATGGTATATAGTGGGTAATCTTGCATTAGAAAAATATAATTGCTTCTTCTAAAATGATAAAATTTATGGGAAGTTTTTGACCAGTGCTTCTGATACTCCAAACAGTGAATGGCTGTATTTGTTTCTTTACTAGTAGATGCCTCAGTGCTGCGAAGTGTTCTACAGCAGTACTTAAGCATGTGAGATTAATTGATCTGAAATACATGGCTAAAGCATTCTCTGAAATGCTGTCTGCTGCCATAGAAGGGTCCTAATAATTGCTATACTTCATAGTAAAAGTGCTTCTTTGGAACCACTGAAATTTTCTGCCTCTTCAGTTACTTTTTTTCAAGTAACTCTTGTTTATATTGTAACTCTTGTTTTTGTAAGTCAGTCATGCAAACAAGATACAAAATCTCTCCATTTTAGTAGCTATTTGTCTGAGCTGAAAACCATCGATATTCTATGTTCACTCGTTATCACTAGTCTCTTGTTGCAGATTTATTCATGTATTGGGTGATAACTGCTTGAAACTCCTTATGTCACAACAGTATAAAATATATTTGCAACATTGGAAATTTAAAAACAGTTTTTTGTAGTTATGTGGTTGTTGGATGGTCTTAACAAGAGGCCTATTTACTGACACCATGTCTAATTAGTATATGTCATGGAAATTTCTCATCTTAAGAGATCTGACATGGTGCAGGGAAGAACGAAATGGAAACAATGTTAAATTGCTTCAGGCTTTTTTGCAGAGCAGAGTATTTCTGAAGCTGGAAGAATTTTGCCAGGGGACTCACAAGGCATGAATTTCTTGGGACAATGTGCATCACATTCAGTTTTATAGTTTCCCTTTCACTGTTTGAGGACATCACGCAGCTGAATAGGTTGAAGGGGAACCCACGCCTTTTTCACAGGAGTCCAGTGTAAGCATGGCAGAGTCCTTGTTATGGTCATCAGTGAGATGATTATTTATTACTTGATCAGTATCTGAAATTTCTATAGGGTTCTTGTCAACAAAATGAAGGTGGTTGCTCTTTTGATGAGGTCTAGTAGGAAAATAAGCAAAGAGTTCTCACAGGCTGCTGATGTCTCAAAATATGCCCACTGTAACAATTCACAGGCTATACAAACTTCATGGTTGTCAAGTATTCTGCTTGCCCTTGCCATATAGACGTCATGGTTGTCACTGGAGATAGAGCTCTGTACCTTCTGCTCCAAAAGCATAGGCTCCTACTGTCAGGATTGGTATCGTGTTGAGAGCCATGGGGAGGACTATGCAAATTGGATAACACAATGCTGCTCATATGGGACCTGACTGTTCTAATTCCCGTGTTAATCCTTGTGAGTGACTGCAGTATCAATGAGATACTCATCCCAAGGCTGGTTGAGGCCAAGCCGTGTGTTCCCTCCGTTGAGAAGAGCTGTACATGCTCTCCAGGTAATCAGTCTGACTCCGGGGTGCTCACTAAAAGGTGCACCTGTCAACTGATAACATTTCCCATTGCTGTTAAAGTGTCAAGTGTGGAATAATCTGTAAAGAATCCACTGATGAAAAGCCAATTAAAATCAAATGGGAATCTTTCCACGAATTTGGTAAAATTTGGATCTCATTGTTAGCAAGAAAGGCATGCTGGGCACATCCCTTCCCACAGGAATCATTTCACCTGTCTGACAGAATAACACCAGATTGATGCAGGCTTTCCTAGAGTGACAGAACATGAGAAAGCCCACTTTTTTTCCCTGGTTGGTGTTCAGGAGCTATCGCAGGCCCATAAGCCAGAAAAGGGAGTTCTACTGAGTCTTTCCATGGATAGGAGTAATTTGTCAGACCAGGTCTAGAGGACCGAGTTAAGCAAGAGGCAACAGCATCAGTATTATTACTGACAGCTGCTTGCTAGTCAAAACCTTTGACATTTTTTGTTTTATGAAACTTTGAATACCATCATCTGAATATGTTTTGGTTGAACACAAACTTTAACCTAATGTGACTGTTTCATATATTTTTGCATTCTTAGACCCCATGAGTGAGATGGCAGCTTGAACATCCAAATTTAGTGGCTCACAAGAGGCCTTTAATGAACTTAGAGAACTTCATCCGTACACAGGCTCCTCTTTGTCCCAGCACAAAATGAGTCATCTGATGAGACATAATAATACCTCTTTAGGTATATTTTCCTGCTGATTCATACTCGTACCCACCATGACCTATTAGCAGAGCCTATAACACTTTGTAAGTAAGTGCATTCTTCACCAAGGTTTGAAATCAACCAACAAAACCTTAAAATTAAGTTTCTAAGTCTACCTTTACTTACTGAGTTTCTACTGTGTTTCAAAGCATGTTAGCATGCTACAAAATTAATGGTGATAATGAAATCTCCATTAAAAGGCATAAAATTTATGAGTCCGTTTAGTAGAGCTTCTTGCCAACAACGTACACTTCTATTTGACTAGATTCAAGTTAAAGGATGGACCCACAATTTTTCAACTTCATTATTATGTAGGTCAACATAAAATTATCTTGTCAATCATCTCAGTTTAGTACTGATTTGATGCTGCTGACATATGGTCAAAGAGTTAAATGTCCTTCTAGACTTCTATCCAAATGTGCTAGTCAAAAGTTAATCCCTTTTACTAAGAAAGGTTAGTCTCAGATGTTGTACTCTGCAGTGTTTTATTTGTTGTATTTGAAATATTTAATAAAATGGAATGTGTAAATTAATAGCTACAATAAATAACTACAATCTTATGTTCCATAGCTATTAAAAAGTTAATTTATGCACTGACTTATATTGCCTATGTAGTGAAGAAAATGCTGAGAATTAATTGCCTCTGATCTCTTGTCTACATTTTAAGGATGATGTTCAATCATTAAGATTTTTCATTTATGGATGGTTTTCCTCATATAAGAATTTAAGGATGAACTGAAAGAAATGATTCACAGAGGCCAAGCAAAGTTCTCCTCATTACTGTGAATCCTACTGAAATATTTTCTATAGGAGTTAGATGATTTCTAAAATGATTCTGAAAGACTTTGTACTTTTTGTTCGGGCTGATTGAAAATTTCCTGTTTTCATGTATTTTCCTTTTATGACATTTTGATTTTAGAAAAACAATTATTTCCCCACAATCATACTGATTTTATTACCGTTTTAACTAAAAATTCCCAAGTGATTTTTTCCTTATACTTGCAGATTACTTTGTTCCAGATTTTCTTATTCATAATTATTTTATAATTTATGTTATGATACAAGATAGAAAATAATATAGAAGGATGAAATACCACCTTGAAACATTTGATAATGGTCAAAACAAAACCCATCGTTGTATGGATCTCTGCCAACAAAATTTTGTAATTCTGATTCCATGGGAAATATCAACATAATATATTTAAGTACACTAGATGCTGCTCATAGTTTTTCCTGTATGTTTTTCTTTTCAGGTTTCTCAGACTTGAACATGATATAAAAAATCAATAAACAAGCAACTATTGCTTTCTCTTGTTCCTCTGAGTGTAGTTTATGTACCGGTTGCTGGTTCAGAATTTCTTGGTCTTCTTGCTCTTGACAGAATTTGAAATCAGTCCCTTGGCTAGGGTTTAATCTTCCTGTTTGTAGTCTTGAGGGTGACAACTAGCATTAGTAGGGTGACTGATAAGTAAATCACAAGGAATTAAGTTCTTATTGTTTAACTGAGACTTGTATTGATAATATCGTTTCAACAAATGCTAGTCCAGATCACTTGGTCCTGGAACATAACTTTAGCTGAAACACACTTGATGTTGACTGTAGAGAAAAGGATCACAAAAGGCATCTTAGTAGTGTGTTGCAAGAGGAATGCTACAATTATTTTCCTAAAAATAAAGGTGAAGTCATTTGAAGATCCCTTTTTCTTTCTCCTTATATCAAAAAACTATCTGTGGAATGTACAGTGAAATGTAACAATTCTTGGACACATGCAGAAGGCACTGGAGAATCTGGATACTATGCTCATTCTTTAACCACTGGTTTGCTGGAATTTAATTTTGTGGCATATTTTCCTTCCTTCTCTCTTAAGAAGCCAGGACAGAAGTAATATTTCTTAGGAATTCTCTTAAGTATTCACAGCAACATCAGCAAGTCTCTGCAAATGCCTTTTTATCCTTCAGAAAATTCAGTGTAATTAATAGCAATTTTTTCCCTGTTGAACTGAGCTTTGAGCATCAGTTATATAAGCAATGATGAATGAGTGTCTGATATCAGACTTTCTTTGCTGGGATGAAATAGGAAAAGATGCATCATGAAAAGTATAACTAGAATGATTTGGGAACAAAGCAAAGTTTTCAGAAGATCTTCAGGATGTAAGAGGCAAATATTGTTAGACCTACCACTGCCAGCATAAATGATAGGAAGACATTTACATCAGCAGGGTTTTTGCTCAGAGTGACTCTGATCTTCACTTGGACAGCAATTAATATATTTGCCTGCAAATATACTAAGTCCAACCAACTGGCAAGGTGGTCTTGTTGAGGATTTTCCTTCAGCCAAAGCAAGAATGAGGAGTGGAAAAGACGAGGAGATAATCCCAGATCAAACCGTGACAGTGCTCTGGGTCTGAAACTGGTTCCAGTATGTCATAAACAAACACATAGAAGGCACAGCTGAATAGAAACTGAAAGGATGCAGTGGCTGGGCTGCCAAAATGAGAGAGGAGAGGGCACATTGGCAGAATAGTGGAACACAAGCCCTTGCCTATGAGGGTACGTGTGTCAGCTGTCCTAATCTCCATAGGCCAAGGATGTTTTCACTGAGCTCAGATGTCTCCTTCTTTTAGTGAAGATGTTACAAGGCCAGTCCTGAAGGCCACCTTGTTATTCCTATGTATAGTCCCTGTGGTCAAGGAGAATACCTCAGTGGTTGAAGTTGAGGATGTAAAATCATTAATGCTATTTAGGAATACATATTTATTTTTGTTCTAGCTGTTATGAGATGTTATTGACAAAGCTCATAAATTGGAAATTCTGAGCCTGGGAACTCCTCATTCCCTCAGAAATGCTGAAATGCAAACCTATAATTCAGGTTCTCAAGGGCCAGTGCTTTCCTTGGTTATGTACATGCTAATGGCATTGTGAAGATATTTGAGTGTAACTGAGAGGGGAATTTGATTATTAACTAGCACTTGTGCCTCTCCTATGCTGATGAGTTACATCCTTTGTGGTACCATCACATTCAGTTCCCAGGCATCAGCTCATTACATTAACTTCAGGCACATTTTTCATCAGATTTTGCCACAGCCTTAATCTCTCCCTTCTCTAAAATGTATCATACTGTCTCGACATGTATTTTGAGTTTTTACTGTCTTTGATTTCCTATTATGTACACCATGTGAGAAACCAAACTAATAATGACATAGCCACATCTGCGAAGAGGAATTCTGCCTTTAGTAAGATAAACTGAGACACGGACAGACACACTGCATGGGTAACAAGTAAAGTTAGGACATAATCATTTGCTAATGAATTATTTCAGAGGGATGTACAACTTGAAAAATCATCACCTAAATGGTGAGCTGTCTTTCTCTGTCCTGGCATTACTTTGTCTTGGCATTATGATGCATAGTTCTGGAGGAAATGCAGATGAGATTAAATAGTGCACAGCATTTCAGGTTTCATTCTGAACGTCATGCACTTTTCTGGACATAATACAGATGAGAATATAGATCTTGTGCAAGCTTTAAGAAAATATTTCTTAAATGGTTTTCATCTTGATAGCTTTAAGGTAACTTTCCTATATCAAGATGAAGATTTCTAAGATTAAGTGTTTGACTTATGGCCAAATTTCAAAAAATAAAGATTACTGTAAGTTATTGCAGTGCAAGAAGAGGAATGACATTGATCATCAGTTGTTGAATTTAGTGTTAATTTTACTGATGGATGAATGTTGAAAACAGCCCTAGTTAATTTTTGTGTGTGTCAGTGTTCCAGTAAAATGATGATGTGTGTTTCCCTAGTACCTACTGATTTGGATAAGATCAGGGTTGGATGCCCCAAAGTGATATCTGTATTTATATTTTAATTACGTGAAGATGAGAAAGGGAATCACAGATCTGTATTTTCCATAGTTGGCAAACCCAGAATATCTTTGAAACCAGCTAGTTTGAACAAAGCTTCTTCTTGAACTGGCTCTGTAGGAGCAGTACTAGTTTTGTTCCCGAATGGTGGGGGACAATGTAGCATAGCATGTTTACAGTGTGTTGAAGCCTGTTTCACTAGCAGAAGAGGGTCTCTGGTTATACATGTAGACCTGATCCTGCACCACTGCCCAGACCAAATAAACCAGGGATCATTCCAAGGCCAAGTCTTCCAGTTATCTTATCTTCCAGAATACCTATGACCTGGCCACCTAGGAAAGAACAGACCAAAATAGAAGGACTGCTTCAGCCTGCAAGGAGCATCCTTGTTCCTGGCACAGTTTTGTTCTTGGGAAGCAAAATACCAGCAGAACATCACTACCTGTCTCTTTGGCTACAGCTTAGCTGCAGCTGCCTCAGAAGTTAAAGCTTTTAAGATCCGGAGAGTTTGCAAACCTACATTTTCCCCACATATTCTATTCTACGCACAAAGGAGAAATAAATTGTGTGTTTGTTTTGCTTTTATTTGCTGGCTTAGGAAAGTGGAAAGTGCATGTGTGCGTACCTTTGCCTTAGACTGATACTGATATGATGGCTGGATGATCTCATTTCTAATGTCAAAGTGTTAAGAACCCATTTTTCATGAAACATTTTTTTAAGTTTTTTGTCAACATGAATGACAAGCTTCTCACTCGATCAGCATTTTGTGCAGTGTTTAACTCACAGGTAGGTACCCAACTGCAAATTTCCTACAAGGCTTATCTTTGTTTCTCACATAAACTAAATCAAATCACACAGAATTCTTTTCAAAGTTATCTCGTATTAGTCCAAATCAGTGCAGTAAGGGATAAAGAGTAGACAAGGAAACTTGGGGACATTATGGGCCCTCTGTACTTCCATCTACACCAGGTGATCTAGTTACTGAATGAGCCAGTTCACCCAGGGAGTAACACTTGCCAAAGTGGGTAAGGATTTCAAAATCTAGGGCCATTCTTCTTTGCAAGTATTTTTCTGTATAATTTATTTGAACTGCTAACTTCAAGATTGCTCCCCTAGCAGAAAAGCAACTGGTATCATTATTACATAGTTCCCATGGCTTGTAAGTCATAGGATGTTTTCCAAACCTATTTTACCTGCTTGTAATTGAGACAATGTCAATGTTTTGTTTTAGATGTACTAGAAATTAAAATGTGTAAAGAAAATGGACCCAATCAGTTTAATGGGGGATGAGAAGTTATTTTCTTCCTAGTTTCTTATTACTCTACTGCTTTAGTTCCTGGCAGCACTGCATTAATTTTAAGCCACTGGTCCCCAGCACCAAGTGGCAATTTATCATCTTTCTTGCAGGCTTCCTGCTTCATCCTGCACCTGCCCTCCTTGAAAGAAAACAAGACAATCAGATACTTATTCACAATAATGCAATAGCTGATCAGCAGAGTGTCTACACAATGGTAAGTTATCCGTGATAAAGGACAACTTTTTTCATGCATTATATGTGACATATGTGTCCTTTCTCTTTAAGATTTATGACATTCATGGACAGTTAGTATTGTTGCTATAATCAAATCTTTTACAGCCTAGCTGCAAAGGTTCAAGTTATTGTCAATAGATTTCTATATAAGAGTCAATCAAGCAATTTCATTAAATGCTTTGAAACACCTGCACTCTCCTTGGAAGTGTAGAAATAGCAATATTGTGGTCTCATCTTTCAAGTCATGAAGCTACTATGTCTTAGTAATTCTCTATAGGCAAACAAAGTGGAAGAAGAGTCAAAACTATATGTTCATTTGCATTTGTTCCATTATGACACATATATTACATACACATGTGAGTGTGTACATTTATATATGTATTCACACCCACATATATATGTGTATAATGTGTGTATGTGTATATAAACTTTCTGAAAAATAGATTATAGCTTTAATGCACAAATAAAGAAGAAATGAAAAGGAAAATACACATAAAATCTTATTCACAAATATGAAAGAAGAGGTCATGTGGTTTACCCAGGAATTTGCATTTTACAAGCATCGCTGGAAGCAAAATGCGTAACTGCTAGGAAGCAGGATGTCATGTTCCCTGCTGGCATTGGGAGGTGCCATGGGTCCTTTGGTTAAGGCATTAGCCTGAAGTGTGAAAAACTGTTTCTTTGTGGTGCCACCAACCCCCTGGGACTGGCTTCTAGCTTCTCTGAGCCCCACTTCCCATCTGTAAAATGGTTAATCATAGCCCTTTTCCTATGCATTATCTATATTTGTAGTTATCAAAGACACATGCAGTCACCAGTCAGCTTCTTGTATTTGGCCCAAAGCGTTTAAAATATTAGAACAATACAGCTGCGTATGGCGGCATGGTGATCGATAAAGCCAACTTACATTCCACTGAGGAATACTGTGTTTTCTATAATTACTAAGAATCTATATCAACAACCCACTGTGTTAGGAGTTATAACTAAGGATAATTCTTGCCTGAGAGCTCTCAGTCTAATAAGAAAAACGAAGAGGGGGTAGAAACACTCAGTGAGAATGGAGCAGTTAAAAGAAAAGTGACAAGAGTATGAGCATATGTAGAGAAGTGGTGCATAGACCATAGAAGTTCCTGAGCTTTTTAAGTATCTTAGTATAAATGCTAAGAAGGAAAAGAGATAAAAATCTGACCTCAGAGAATTGTATCTTTGTCATAAATTTGCCAGAAGGAGAGACACACATGGATTCTGATGGAAAAAAAAAAGTCATAACTGTACGGAGGAGTGCAGGGGAGGAGGTACCATGTAGAGGTACCTTGAACAGTGAAGAGGTACCATGCAGAGCTGCTCAGATCTTTAAAAAACAAAATGCTTCTTCCAGGTACCCACCTCGAAGCAGGAACCTGAACTCAGGAGTCCCTGTGCCAGGCAAACGCCCTGGGGTTGCGGAACGGCTTGTCTCCCTCTTTCTTGTCAGAGCTGTTGCAGTTGTGTATAAAATTTTTGAATGTGGCTACAGAGGAGGACTATCACGGTGACAACAAAGTATTTCAAGGCAAGCTGTTTATTTAAAGCTCATGTTGTGAAAGATTTTAGCTCAGAATGTCACATTTGCCTACTGAAATATCATCTGCAAGAGCCATTTGATCCATAGGCTAAATCTGGCCTCTGTTTCCTCTGAAAGAATTCTTCATATTGATATTCTGATTAGGAATTTGCATTTATTCATAGCCTGGTCTTCAGCTGAGGTCCTGTTTTATTTTCTGCCCATACAAAGGGAAGATTTTCTAGTTTTCTGCAAAATTAATTCTGTAGCTATCACATAAAAGGGTTTCTAATTTGTCCTGGTGTGCTGAGCATTAGAAATATTTGCTGCCTCCTGAAGTTCTGCAGACCTGGTTCTGCATTTATCCCCAGGGTTAGGAGAGGGTGCCTGCATATTTGGTGGGCTTCTTCGAAGACTTTCCCATCATAGTGCTTGCAGTGGTGTAAACAGCTGTGCCGAAGGGCTGTCTCGCTGTTATAGTATGAGAGCTTTGCTGGTATATTGAATATGAGCCTTTTTTTGCTACTCAGTTTTGACTAGCAAATTGGTTTTCATTCTCCCAGACTGGAAAGATGGATTTTGCTACATTCATGTGACCTTGATGTTTGACAGAGGCCAGCCTTTCTGCCAGGAGTGCAGAAAGAGAGAGAAACTAAAGCACTCTAGTCACAGTGGCAGTGCTCTTACCTTATGAATTGTCCTTTAAAAGAGCCCGAGCCTGAGTACTGTGGACTCCTGGAAGCTGACAGACAGTACCGATATAATACTTAAACAACACTACCAAAACTCATAGGTCTCCTGGGTCCTAATAGGTTATTTTTTTTTTATGTTCTCCTATTCTTGCTATAGCACTGGTGCAGCTCAGTAGCTATGGGCAGGTTTGGTAGCAAAGGCTTTCTGCAGCATATCATCCCCGCACAAACCAGAGCCCTCCACTCCTCATAGCATGACCTAGGTCTGTGCTGCTGTTGCTCAGCACTGTACAGCTGGGGGTGGCCTGGGTATTGGTCCTAGCTGTTGGACCTCATAATTTAGAAGAGCAAAACTACTGGAAATGCTTGTGTTTTGTTTTTTTTTTTGTCATACTCTATATGTGGCTATTTGATTTCTCAGGTTTCCTTACATGTTTGGATACCCTAATTTTCCTAATGAGCCCTCGTGTGCAACTGCTTAGTAAATACCAGCCTTAATGCTTGTGACTTAGAAGCTTTGTTCAGCAGCAACAAAGGCAGAATAAATGCGTAAGACTACGTGTATCTGGTTGCTTGGGCAAGTTGCCTTACTCAGCAAATGCAAAGATATTAAATTTCTATTCAGATGATTAAAAAAGAGCTTCTTCATGTTTTACCGCATGACTTGCTCTGTTTACGGTGCATTAGCTGTTTACTATAGTGATAGAAAAATGGCACCTTCTCCATCTCCCTCTCTTCTGCTTTGTAACAGATGTTTCTTCAGAAGGACTTGACGATTACCTGTGTCTCCAACAGCATCTAACAAGATTTCATTTAAAAAAAGAAAAAAGTAATATGTATGCCTGCCTTTATTTTGTTAAGTTTTGATTTCTAAAGGTAACAGCTAGTGTCAGGTTTCTCAACTGCTCCTTCTATTTCTTGTTTTCAATTGAAACAGTGTGCTGTGTCAGCAAAATGCACAGCTCACTTGCCACGCTCTCTTTGTGTGGCAGTCGTTTGACACATAAAAACTAGCAGCTGCTCTTAAAGGACCCTGCAAATTAACCGTATTAAAGATACAAAACATGAAGGGGTTCTTTTTCATGACAGTGGGAAGCTTTCTTAACTACATTTACTTCAGGGGTAAACCTTTCCTTCCATAACACTGAGAAGATGGGATGAGATGGGATCAGAACAGCCTGTGGAGGGGTTATAGGCTCAATTCTTCCAACAATTATCCTGACACCTGAGCTGTAGCTGTGTGCACTTTTTGAGCGTAAGAGAGAGTGTCCTCTGCCTGCTGTCACTGCAGATGTTTGTGTTGTGTTCAGCTCATACACGTGAGTGTCACCAGTGTGAGAGCCTGTGGGAAGATTTTGATGATGCTGAAAACAGCCTTGCACCTCTTGGGGCACTCATGTTTTTCAGTAAAGTTACACAGGAGCTGTGAGTCTGCATGGTCTATAAGCAGATACAATCTGTGTAATGCACTGGATATGAAAAACTGAAATAGATCCCAGCAATCAGCCACCTGGAAAACTATTTGTTGAGGTTTTTAGCCAAAACCAGAAAAGGTAACTTTCAATGATTTTGGTTATTTTAGGGTGAGAATTGTTGTATTTACCTGAGAGAAAAAAAAGACACTAAAGTATGAGCCAGGTGCGGGTCTTTCTATTGGGATGATTCTTTTT
This sequence comes from Nyctibius grandis, assembly GCF_013368605.1. Classification (NCBI taxonomy): domain Eukaryota; kingdom Metazoa; phylum Chordata; class Aves; order Nyctibiiformes; family Nyctibiidae; genus Nyctibius; species Nyctibius grandis. The sequence goes on from NC_090662.1 coordinate 65,591,451, forward strand.
TAACATAAAATGCAGCTTTTTACACTGACTTTCTGTGAGGAAAACTCATCGTGGTTTAAGTCAGTGCCATCCAATCCGTGCTTCAAAGACAGTTATACCCCACAGAGGAGATTACAACAATCTGTGGGCAGTGAGGCAGAAAAAGCATGGCCAGAGGAGAGGAAGCAACCTGGAAATAATTTTCCAGAGGATGAAAAGGCAAACCCAGAGCATGAGCAGCAAGAAGTCAAACTACCACTAGGAAGTTATGGCTGCCTATTCCCACTGCAAAAGCTTCCCACTGTGACTGCATCCAGTCTTCTCTCTGTGCTTAGATCTGAGCCAAACTAACACAGAAGGTGAGAAGAACTATCCTATACTCCAAAAGGAAAAGAGCCACAGGCTCCTCAAAACTTACTAAGGACTTGACTATTGCCAATATGTTTATCCTGCAGATACTTTGGTTTCCTTGCATCGATGGGCAGCGGGGCAAAGTTTCAAAGCAGATAAGCTGTGTCATGTTGCTGGAACCACAGATGTGTCTACTCACAAGTGGTAAATGATCTTAAGGTAAGCATCCTTCCTTGAGTAATTCCAAATCAATGTGAAAGTTTTGTTAATATTACAGGTTTGAGTGAAAATGGAAAAAATGTAGACAATTCATGACTACATTGTACATTGTTTTTAGAAAGTGTCTCCCCCGAGCATTAAAGCCTAAGGAGGATGAAAGACCTGTTGCTGTGTTTCTTCTGAACGTTGGAAAATGTTAAAGATCCATAATAAATTTTTTTAAAAATATATTGAGAATAGTTTGTCCCTGTGCTACTGCTGTTCTCCTGGAGAAGGTATTCTGTCATTTCAGTTACTTTATGAGGGTCGACCTATAATTTTGATAAATATTTACTGATCCAGTGCTTATTCAAAACCAGAGAACTTCAGCGTTTAGTTCCTCAGCCTCCCAGCAACTCTCATTTTACATTCATCTTTCATTAGAAGTGAATAAATAGTTTGTTAATTTGTAGTAGGAGATTTTTGTCAACCTGACATGTTTAATTTGGCTCTGTAATATACATGATGCCAGCCACGCAGCATTCAATTGGAAAATGCTTACCAAAGGTCTGTTTTCATGAGTGGAGCTTGCAAGTATTGGGAAAGCCAAAATGGCCTCATAAAAGAAATTACATTTGCAAGGGAAAGAGGAAAGATGGTAGTTCCCCTCTTGAGATCCCAGCAAAACTTCTCAGCTGGTAGCATGAGCAGCACCAACCCAGATAAGAACAGGAAGAATATGTATGTCTGGGCAGACCCCAAATGTCTGATAATCTTTATCCACAGGAAATGGGAAGTAGTGGGATTTAGGGCTACAGTAACTTCTATGCGAAGGTCCAAGTGTAGCCTAAAAAAACCTGCGAGATGTTTCAGGGAATGTCAACAGGCCCAATGGGCCTGGAAGGCACTGGGGGTCTGGAACAAGAAGAAACTGGGTTAAGATGTAAATAGGGCCAGATCTTCTGAATCAGTAGAGCTCCAGCGAACACATCAAGTGACCTGTTATTGTTAAGCAGACTGAGGAGAGCTTGTGATTTAATCTGAGTGTGATGTGCATATCAGTTTGAGGGTCAGTGACATGAGAACAACGTGTTTGATCTGGACCCTGAAAATAACTACTTGTTTGTTTTCCACAAAGATCTGAGAGGATCCTGCCCTCCTATCCCAAACAGGCCTGCAAATCTGTTTTTAAAGCTCAGCAAGTCCCTGAAAAACATCAATTCAGTTGTGTGTTGGAATACAAAAGTTGCAAAACCTGGCTGCTTTTTCTGGTTAAGAACAATGTAGTGGTGTTTTTTCTGTTTCTCACTGATGGAATTGCAGAAGGAATGAGCAATATGCAGGCTTGGCCTCATCCAGATGTGACGAAAATCTGCAGCTTTTCCTCTGTCTTCAGTGGCCTTTTATCTGTCCATTTGTACTATTTTTCAAATGACATACAAATTAAATGATTAATATAAATGAGCACACAATTAGAAGTTTAGATTGCCTTTGGTGAACTAATATCTGAAGTGACCATGCAAATCGTGAACCATACATTCAACCGGAATGCCAACATGTGAACAACTTGCAAATCTGAAAATATTTGGTGAAAACATTCAAACTAGATTTGAATAATTTATAAGTTCAATACTTTCACAGTCTGTCCACAGTGATCCAAGTAGAAATACAGGTGAAATTAATCAAATACATTGCTAGCTGCAGATTATTCTTTCAGCGACTTTAAATGAGGCCAGCCTCTGTTTAGTGCTTTTATTTAGTAACGGAAAAAAAAAGTAGAAGCCCTCCGGTGGTCAAAATACACCTCTCCAGCTAACTCATATTCCCTTTAATGTTAAGTAATTTAGGTGATAAAAAGCTTTATTCTAGTTAGTATATTAGTTGCAAGCTATTTTAAAGATTTTTTTAAAAATTAACACTTCTGTCATCCTGCAACTATGGCTAAGCAAAGCCAATTGTTTTGAAAATTTCCACATCAAAATCAAGAAAAGCTACCAGTGCCAAAATCAACTAAATTAAGTGAAGGTCTTAGGAGAAAAAGAGGTTCCACGAATTCCCAATGAAGTTGTGTGCTACGCATCCTACCTGAGCACAAAAGGAGTCTAAAATCTGCAAAACAAGCTCCAGGTTACATTCTCCATAGGTATATACATCCCAGTGCAGTGAGGTCCTCATCCATGCCTGGAGACCTCACATATTGCATAAAGCAAACAACTACTGATAACAGTACTTTGGCATATATTTGGCACCTGAGCAAATTACCCCTGGAACAGCATGACTGTGAACTGGGACTCTAGTGGTTCTCTGGGAATAAGGACAGTTTTTTGGTAAGTACTTACGAATACATTTTTACACTTCTCCATTACTGAAGTGTTTTATAAGCCACAGATAGAGGAAAAAAAAGACACCGCAGCAAATGTGTATATCATGGCTATAAAACGAGACTCAGTAAAAAATAGTTTCCTACTCACATTAACAAAATGTAGTTACAGCCAGCTTCATTTCTGAATTCAGAGTTCCCTTGGGAAGGATTTATGGCAACATCATATCAGGGTTAGTACTTTCATTCTCACTGAAGCCACCTCCAGTAGCTAGCACATTGTGAGGTAACTAACTGGCACAGACACTGCAGCCCATCGTTTTGCTATAGCGTTTGTGGGAAGAAGGGCAGAGTAAAAATTACAGCTTGGTGTCTCTGCTCTTCTGTGCATACATGGTTGTGAGTACAAGGCTGATACCCAAGGCATGTTAATGCAGTCTCTTCTGGTACTCGTGGACATATGTCACCCCCACTTTTGAAGTGCTGCTTCTTACTTCATGCCTTTGACCATGACTGATCTGTTTGATGACCATTCCCTGGTTTGGGCATTCCTGGAGCTGAGTCCTAATGTGTGGTCTCACCCTCGCCCTCCTCTTGCTGTCAGCAGAGTGTTTTAGCATGCACAGACTGCTGGTTTATGGGTCGTTCTCAGTGTAGCTGCTCACATGCTAGTTCATGGACAGAGCACTCAGCAACTTATGCAATTGAGTCTTCAATCTGCAGTCGTTATAGGTAGCACAGAATGTCTTCATAGCACAGCCTTGTAACCATTAAGAAGGATGCTAATGTGCACTGTGTGTCTGATTTACCATACCGAAATCAGTGTCAAAGATCTTGGTTTTTACATTAGGGTGGGACTAGGTCTAACATAGCCTTGAGTATCTCTTCATTAGCAGGAGATAATTGCAAGATGTAGTGTACTTCTGAAGGTAAATTACTTCTCGTTGTGCTTTTGTTTGCAGTCTCCTGGAATAAAATCACCAAGCACACTCAGAAATGCTTTATCTACTCCTGAAATGCATTGCAATAAGCAAATTGGAATAAAATATCTGAATCTTCTCTTGGTTAAAGATTTCTGCTCATCCTACCAGTTACCAGGTAAGTAGGAAGCAGAAGCAGGTAAACTGTAGTGTTCAAAGTGCAACGTGCTGCCTACTTTTCATTCTCTAAGAGAAGAGAGAGGGAAAGACCTACAAAAAATAAATGGGATTGCTAGATACAGCACTTTTCAAAATTATAAGACAGGTATCTTAAAGCCCCACTTGAAAAGGTGTGTTTTCCTTTCACCAAATATCGTATCTTCATGTTGAGTAGATCAGCTTCTTGGGGAAGTTCACCTGAACTATATGAACTGAATGAACTATCTATAACAGTCAATGAAAACCAACTCAATGAGGTTATTAAACAAAGGGAAATTGATGGTATAGCTAATATAGCACTCTGAAAGATCATTGTCAACCCAATATTACATTCTTGCCTAATGCAGGCAGGAGGTTGCTGTGCTTTGTCCTAATGAAGTGCTACTCCTACCCCTAAATGTACAGTTTGTCTTACTGGTGTCTGGCATTAAAGAAGACAGAAAACCACTACATGCTCAAACTGTTGCCGGTTTCCTCCCAAGCCAGACTGCAGTCCTGGGCTTATGCTGCTCCCAGTGATGACCACCCACTGACTCCTGCTCTCCTGGACGGGAGCACTGAGCCTGTCACCTTTGTAGGACTGAGCTCCCAGGAAGAACAGAAATTGCCTTTGATGAAGGCAATTCTTCGTCAGCCCTCAATGAGGGCAGGCAGGGAGGTGTTGCATGCTGTCCTTTACCGTGGAGGCGCTTCAGCTCCTGGGTGACACCTCCACTCACATTAATTTAATTGTAGAACCTAAGAGGGGAAATGGGGATAAAAGGGAAGGTGAGATGATTTTTTTAATTCTTTACCATTTTATAAGTGTTGCTGAAAATTCACAAGCTCCCTGATTGATCCATATATATTTAGTTAAATTTGCTTCCTTTACAATTGGGGTTAGTCTGTATTGTGTAAATGACTAATCCACTACCATTGAAGCCAAATATAGTGAGTGCTGTCTAACCTGGCAGCAGCAGGAAACCAGCTGTTAAGTCAGAGAGTCTTCAGTGATTAAAACCATTGAAAAATTAATGAAAAAATTTGTGACCTAGACTTATCAGAAAGAAAATCGTGAGCACGTCATTGTTTTGAAACAAAACCACCAAATGTATTGACGTTCTCAAAAAAACTCCCGAGTAATTAGCAGTTGTTCTCTACCTCCAGCATTAAAGGCCAGCTCATGTCAAGCTCTCAGAAACACACAGAGAGGAGCACTGAAATGTGCTCAGTTCTCAGCTTGATGTGCTAGGCAAGCATGGGTAAATCATTTCACCTTTCTGTATTTTGGCTCACCCCAGGTCTCTCCTGTTTTGACCCTATGCCCTCAGAGCAAGGACCTCCTCTCTTTGATGTCCCCACCACTACCAGGTTCTCAGACCAATTTGCTCTACCTTAATGTAGATAAGTAGTGTTGATGCCTCAAGGAGTTATAAGGTCTTGTCTGGCTTTTCCCCACTTGGGAAAGTTGCTGTCACTGCTTCCCTGCCAATGTTTTATTGACAGTCAAGTCCAGAGGTACAGCATGATCTACTACTGCCACCATCTCAGCCACCGCTGAGCTGCTCCATCCCTTCTTTTGCCCGGAGCCTGAGGAGATTAGGGAGCTCCAGCTTCCACTACATAATCCTTCTGTGGGGTTTGGTCCAGAAAGCATCTACAAAGCTTGCCCAACACAACCAGTAGGACTGAGCTGAAATGCAGTTCTGGCTACATTTCCTAAAAAAACCCATCAGCAACAAAGATGGAGAGAGCTGTGTCATGGAGGGAGCAGGACTCTCAGGCTCAGTTCCTGCCTTTGCCTGAGGGTATTCAACCCCACATCCTCCATGACAGGGTCCTGCATTGCAGCCACTGGCCCATATAACTCACCTGCTGAGCAAAACTCACCTCTATGCAAAACAGAAACCAGAATGTATCATGCAAAAAAGAGAGCAAAGGAAGAGTGTGAGTGTGTGGTTCAACACTGAGGAGGAAGGAGACATAAGTCTGGTTGCTGCTGTCAGTCATTTTATCAACAATTGATACAGGTACAATATACAAACAATCCTGGGAATCTACCAGGGCTATTTTTCATAGCAGTAGCAAATTACTTGTGTTGGAATTGCACGATAAATGGCCACAGAGCTCATCTGGGGGGAATGCACAGTGGCTCTGTGGTAATAGCTCTTGAAAATAAACTCCTGCTCCTTTCCCACTCTTGACTGCGGAAATTAATTACCTGAATGACTTCATACTGAACAAGAGCTGAATTTTTCAATTGTATGGGAAAAGGCATCAGAAACAGCTTGTTTTCTGGACTGCATTTTTTTTTCTTTCCAAAATAAAAAATAATTTTGACATGATCCTTTAAGAGTCTGCCTGTGACCTGTTTGCAGTATTTTAACATCAGACAATATACATTGGACATACTCCCTTCAGCAAGTGCTGTACTATTCCACATAATATTGAATTATTATAAACCCAAAGTCAGTTTCAATGTTAGATAGTTAATGGAAGTGTGGCAGTGGCATTTTCCCTCTCTGAGGAGATATTTGAATGGGTAAAATAAAATGTTTGGATTAAGAAGAATTGGTAGCAAAAAGGCTAGCAGGTGTGACATCACAGACAAATAATTGCATGTCCTGAATTCACTCTTAAGGATGTACATAGCAAAAAAAGCATCATTTGAAGGCTCGGTCTCTCAGTAACAATACAGGTGTACCCACAAATAGAACATGTTTGGGACGAGCCCTGCAAGGTTAGCAATGAGGGCAGAATTCCCGGAGTTGTGGTACTTTGCTGCTTAGTTAAAATGGTGAAGGAACAAGGGAAGCAAGGACTGTCCTGGGGCAGGATGGCTCTGTGCAGAGTCCATGGGGTGCTCAGCAGGCATCTGTGAGGAACACCTTCTTCTCAGTGCCCATCAACCAGACAAATCTTTTTGCTTCTGTTCAGCTGCTCTTGAACATTTATGCCTCGGTAAAGTGAATATCTCATATGTGCATTTCCTACCACTACTATCTACTACTACACCCAAACACACAGAGATGCTTTGCTGCCCACTGCATGCAGCAGGCTGAATACCACCCAGCTTTGCTTCAGTCCATAGCCCAACTCCAGGCTCTAGAGCAAACCAAATCTGTGCTGCTTTGGCAGACAATACAGGAAAGGAAGCAAAGGAGAGTGGCAAACCAGTGCCTGTAGCTCACAACCTGCAAAATGCCACTGAAAGTAACATTCAGTAACCAAATATTAGCGCTATTGCTGGAAGCAGTCTTCAGCCTTCACCCTCTCCTGCAGACCTGCCCTGAACAATTTTTCCTTCATGTGATTTTTTACTGAACGACATTTTAAAGTCCTCTGCTAAACAGTCCTCAAGTTGAGATACAGTCTATGGGGGGAAAAAATAAATTTTATTGACCCTTTTGAAGTGCATTAAATTAACTGCAGAAAGGAATTAACATGTTTAGAGTTTTCTCCATAAATAAGTTAGGAAGCCTTGAGTAAGCACTGCTCAGGTATGTTAGACATTTGAAGCTGACTTACTAAAGGAAGAGTCCCTGCATAATAACTGTGTTGTATATGGGATGGTTGCTCTTTCCTTGGAGAGAAACAGGAGTCTGAGTAGTGGATAAAGGACTTGATGCTAAAGAAGAATCAAAAAAAAAAGCCAGAATCCAGAAGTACATGAGTAAGAACAGACACTCCCTATCCCTGTCACTACCTCGTGCCTGTCCTGCTCAGGGGAACATGCTCCACACGCACCCAGAGATGCTCTGATGACAGTGCAGGTAGGCTCCTGCGTGGGATTGCCTCTGTAGACCCAGGGGCTGCAGTGAGACCTGCTAGGCAGTTAAACTGCCCTCTTAAAGAATGATACAGCCATTACTTTTGTGTAATTGTGTAGTGCTTTTCCTTATTTTGCTGAAGTGTTACAATTAATTTGGTCAGGAAATGAACAATTAGCTGTGTAACAGAATGATGCGTTGTTGTAGGGATGGGGGCAGAAATAAGAGCATGGACAGCTTCCTCTGTGTAAGTATCATGTATTTTTTAATATGAACCTGTTCAAATTTACCCTTTTTGAACTGACTGCTTAGCAGGGGCTGTCTAGATAGGAAATGTGATCCTGTTTGTCACAGGGGTCTGTCAATGTGTGAATGGAACTGCTAAATTGATTTACAGTGTTTTAGCACAAGCTACTCCTGGACATGCGAGGCTAGAGTTACAGAACAATTAGTGTGAAGACATCAGTGGTATTTTATTTATGAAAGGTCTGTTCATGTTCTGTAATTAGGTCAATTCTAACCACAATTATTTACGAGTTGTAGTTGGCAAAGAAAATTCTCCAAAAGTTAATTACAGTAGACAGTAACCAAGGAAATCTGATCTGTAAATGTTTTGTAGTTAAACAACGTTACTTATATAGATACTTTCATTAAGAAGTTTTTATATCCTCCCTACTTCTTGCATAGAACATGCTTGGAGAGCATATATAGAGGAGATGATGCCTCTTCAGATCAGATGCAGAAGTGGAACATGTGCATGGTCTTAGCCTTGAACAGGCTTAAAACCTCACTTAAGATGATTTAAGTTAAGCCTTTTTCATTTGCTTTGCCATGGAGCAAGGGGGTGTACATGTACTTCCAGCAAACATGCGCTTGTGTTATCTCAGTCTTTACAGATTAAAGTCTTTACATTTTCTTCCTGATTCTTTGGGAAGTTTTTGGCTGACTGAAGACAAAGCAGTCAGCTGTGACCTGAACATGAGCTTTTTTTAAGGTGCCCCAAGCAGCAGACCAAGATGCAGATTATCATTTGTTCCCCTGAGATCCCTTGAGAGTTCTCACATTCAGAAGTAGAGCACCTTTCAGTTCCTTGCATTTCTACCTGAATAAAGTGACTTGAATATACAGGTTATTTTGCAGATGATGGTACTTGCTGCTGTTTATAAATATGGTATTTAATTATTTTTTAGGGTTTTTCAGAGTCACCAAGTGAGCATAGATACCTGTCTTCAACAGCTTGTACTGTGGGAGGTAAAGACCCTTTCTCTCAGTCTCAGTTTTTTTAAGGCAAAAGGTTTCTTAACTGTAATATTTCATTGTGTTTGGCAGTAGCAGGGCAAAACATACAGGGAAAGCAGATCACACTTGGGGAAGAGAGCTAATGGAAGTAGGGTGACTAAAGCAATGTTTTGTTTGAGGGATGTCATTGTCACATGCTTGGCTCATGTCTGAACCTAAATTTGCGCTGTAGCTTGTGGTCCATCTATCCAGCTACCCCCTGCAGCCAGACTGTTGTGTCCCATAGCTTGGATTTGAGGGCTTTACAAGAGGGACACCCTGAGGCAAACCTACCTGAGCAGCTTGGCCCCCATCACTGGGGATGAAGCCACAGTGGGTCACGCACAAATTTATACCAAGTGATGGCAACTGGTAGGAATAGCTTCTAAAATCAGCATTCTGTCATGTGAGTGGAAGTGCCCCTTACTGCAAATTCAGACAAATTGCCTTGAAGGGTCTTGCACAGCCCTGTTTGCCTTTGCAGTGGCTGGGGAGAGTTCTCATGAAGCCATGCAGGCAACACGTGCTTGGTCTTGCTTGGGAGACTTGTTGGGGCATGAGGCAGTCTGAGCTAAACTTTCATGGTGTCTGTCACCTTTGTTAGAGAAACTCTTGCTAACATGCAAAAAACTGGCAGACGAAAACATCCAGATGAAACTTCTTTTTTGGTACAGTTTCCTTTTCCTTTCTTGGGTATATAAAAAAAGAAAAACAAAAGAAAAATAGGCCCCTTAAAAGATCTTTTAAATGTTAGAAATAGTTTTAAAAAATCAATAATTCCATTGATCTTCAAATCTTCTAATGCTGTTATTGTCAAGTATTTCGTCAGGCATCTTTGAATGGAATAATACGGAAAACAAAGGCCATAATGGTAAAATAAGAGGTTAGTAACTTGTGCTGATAAACTCATTAACGTTTAGAACATGATAAAAATCTCTTGGCCTTTGTTCAGTCTCATTTATTCTAACACTTTCTGACAGGTTTGCATGAAACTGAATCCATGTTGGAGAACTGAGACACTTGTCTAAGACTCGGGATGGTACAGGTAAGCTGAGGATTGTTTCCTTAAGGCCCTCTAAACTTTTATATATTGTGTTTACAATCTCATTAAAGCACACCAGCCTGTATATCTAATAATAAACACTACTGATTCCCTTGATAAACTACTGGTTTATCCCTTGGTTTCTAGTCCCTTTTCTTATCTGATCTCTGCTCATGCATGGTGTTTTTTTCCCTCTGATCTCCCTGTTTGCCTTTATTACACATCTCTAGAGTTGCTGTATGAAAGGCTGGTCTCAAATAGCACTTGCTTTTGAAGGTTTGATTGCTTGATTTTGGGCACCCAAAAGCTCTTGGCTGGTTTATAATTCAATGATTGGTTTTTTTTTTTTTTCTCCAGTATTACATATATTTGTGTATGCTCTTTCTCTGGCCTTAAGTATACTGATATATTTATACAGGTAGAAAGTGTATTTCATAAACACTACAAACTGGCAAATTTGATGAATATCATAAGATTACTATATATGGATTTGTGTATCTGTGTGTATTATAACAACTTCCAAATCACATCCCAATATTTCTACAAGTTCACAGTGTTTGAGTTTTTTTTTTCTGTCAGTGAAAAGAAAGACCATGAATAGCTACTGACATATGAACCTTCATATCACTACATTATTACTACTGGTGAAAACCCCAAAACAAACATCTAAAATAAAAAGCAACTGAAACTTTACTAAGCTGTCCTAATACCAGATACTGCAACACCTTCTCAATCCTAGCAGTTTTTGTCTGAGCAATTTACCATAGAAATTTGACTACGAGACAGGTTTTATACACGGGCAATAGCAGGCAGAGTGGTTTGGTGCAGAGGAGGGGTAGTGATTTGATAATTCAGGTTGGGACTTGCTCAGTTCCTACATCAAGTAAATTGTGGGAAGCTAATTCGTGATGTTTATCAGAGACGTGGACAAATAGGGGCCAGGTCAGGTATTGCTGGTGGTGCTTGGCGGATGGGAAGCAATGACAGGTAAGAGAAAAAAATAGTCAAGACTGGTTAAACTCACTTTGAAATTGATGATGCAAACCTTTGAACTTGATGTGGGAAGATAAGATGGGGCAACAGGGGGTTAAAAAGATGATCTTAGCTGCTTGGGGGATCATACAAAAACTTCCTGGCCCTGACCTTGTAATGTATAAAGGGAATGCAAGGTTGGGCAATTTCAAAGTTAAGGGACCTGAAACAAAATTCCCCTCCTCTTCTGTCAATTTTTATTTTCTTATGGCCTATTACATGTAAATCACATCAATATACTCTCCACTGTGCATAGGCTGGCCAGATGCAATGTTTATTTAAGAAAGCTTACCTGAGTCTAGAGAAGTCTACCTTGCTTTAAGAGATCTGATTCTTATACACCCCTTTGAAATTAGTCTAGTGTCCAATAATTCCCCTCTTTAACTCTGATCCATACATTTGCATGTTTGCTGAGCAACTTTATATCATTTTTCTACTGAAAATATTTCCACAACTGTCAAACTGCATAAACTGTTTCTGAACCCAGTGCAACTGCTGTGCGAACGGGAGCAGAATTCAGAATCTTACACAAATATCTGAAGCTTAATTATTATCCTGATCCAGTGAAGGTTACTGTGAATCTAATTATAATAACACTGAATTACTGGAATAGCACCTCTGAAAACACATGCTAATAGTGCAGGTCTACGGTCACTGTCTCCTATTGTATCTCAGCTTTTTTATGCTGAGTCTGACAATGCAATTGTAAGACTACATGGGTATAGTTTTCGTTGTGATTAAACAAACTCTTGCTGGATCTTTTTGACATTCAGCTGTTGCTGAAGATGTTAAAGCAAAAGTAAATGTACTGATCATTGGTAACAAAGCAGCCTAATCCACACTGACCTACAATTTGTTTAGGATCCTTTGGAGCAACAAAGAGATTAAAGTATATAAAAAAGAAGAGATAAACAGTGGGTCAGAGATTAGAAGTGAAAAAGGAAAAGGCTGGCTTCCCCCAGACCACACACTGATAGTGGACCTTTGGCCAGTGATTGTTAGAAAATGTTTCATGTTTCATTTTCCCCCAGAACCTTAGAAACAGAAGGTTTGATTGGCACTTGTCATGGCTGATAGAGAGACGAAGATGCTTTGGTAAAAAGGAGAGGGAGGCAGCCATGTGAAAAGCAAAAGTAGTCAAAGGATGGTTCCTCCTTTCTGTGGTTTTGTCTCTTTCTAAATTATTCAAATCTGTGTGGCATCTTAGGATAACTGGCATTTTGACACAGCTTAAAGGATTGTCTCACTAACTCTATTGAACTAAGGCTGCCATCCTTTTTAAAAAAAATTATAAAGAGGCAGATCTTCTATAATCTGATATGTATACAAACCAAAGGTAGCTTGATGCAGGCGTCTTAAAAATTTTGGGGGGGGTGGTGGTGCAGCAATTTATCCATTTTGTGACTGATTGTCTTCTGCATCCATCTGCAAGAATGCTACTTATTGGTTTAAAAAAGCCTTTATTTTATTTTCTTTAGAATATCCATAGTTGTTTGCAGTGCATCTGGTGGTTACAAATCCAAATCAGGCCAGCTGGATTAGAATCTACAAATGTAGGGAATTTTCTCAGTCCAAAGAAGGTACCTCACCAACAGGGAATCTCCTCTATTGATGGTCCTCCTGATTATGGATTTTTCTTTTAGGGGCAATTTTCTTTCTTTCTTTCTTTTCAGAAAGGGACCGTGTCCCCCCTCAGCGCTTTGTCCGAACCACGCTGGCTGGTGTAAATGGGCTCCCCAGGGTTAGGAGCTCCTCTGTCATTCTAAGCTGCCATTTTACGCTTTGGTGTCCTCTTCACTTATCCATAACCAAAGCCAAATCCTGCTCACTTTATTCACAGGAACCACCCACTGAAATAAATAATTGCATAAATTTAGCAGGATTAGATGTCCAGTGTCATTCTGTGTTTAACTTATTAAAATCATTCAGCAAAGCCCATGTTTCCCACACAGTTACAACCATCCCAGTTGGCTGCAGTCAGTAGGGAAAATATCATCTTGGTCCTTGTATTGATGTATTTGCTTTGAGCTCCTAGGAAGCCAACCATGGGCCTTCGTTGTCTGGCTCAGTTTTTTAATTCCTAGTGAGGAAAGTCTTTGGTTTTCTGAAAGGGCCAGCTACATTGGGCAGACTCCTTGCATGGAGGGTGCCCAGGGGGTTTCCGAGGTCCTTCATCCCCACCCAACAATGGCCGGCAAACTAAAGGTTTCCTAATGGACAGATTAAAGTGTCAAATAAAACTAACTGCTCAAGCACAGCTTTTAATGATAAAAGGCTGTACTCTAGACAGATTCGGCTGATTTTTTCTTCCTAGCAGTCAGTTTTGCCCATAAAATGAATTTTCCAGACTTTTATGAACAGGGCATGGGCATTCATTGTTCCAATAACACAGACCAAGGTAGTTGTGCAAAGTTTCTGAGGACACAGCTGAAATGAGAGTACTCCCAACACTGGGAATGTGAGGTAAGCACCTTTTTACTTGGCAACAGAAGTAGGAACACTTGGTGCTTTGAACTATTACATCATGTTTTCCTTAACTGTTCACCAGGGAAGGGCCAAAAGAGATGCACACCTGGTCTCTAATCTTTTGTTTTCTGATTTGGAAAAATTCTTACTATTCATACCTTTATGTGTGATTTACTTTTTGTCATCTAACGTTATAAGAACCGGTTGAAGATTCACGTGAAAAGAAAGACAGCCTTTGCACTGGAGATGGGATTTCTGAACTCTGCGTAAGGCCTGCTTGAGACCCTTCAGGTGGCCTTGGGTAGACCTCCCAACCTGGATTACTGAAACACCCAAGATGCGGAGCAGTGATATGAAGAAGAGGAGGAGGAAGCACGAGTCTTTCAGATTAATTCAAAACTCAAGAAGGCTCAGATCTCCCTTGCCAAGGTACTGAAAATATGACCATCTCCGGCTTCCAAGATGGTGAGTTTTTATGTCTAAGCTTGTGTTTGATTCCAGAGATCAAACAGGAAGAGGGTAGCTGTAACATAAGAAACAAACCCCTGCCCCCACTGTTTTCTATTATGTTGCCATACTTCAGACATGATTGTGATTATCAAATAACCCTTAATCAGCAGGAATACACTCTTGAAGATTATGTTCTCTGTAAAGTGATATCTTCATGATAGCAGAAAAGAGACAGGGGTTTATTTTCAGAACTACATAATACACTCAAAACCTGAGCAAGTCCTCTTTTTACACAGTTGAACCAATCTGTGTCTATGAAATAACTGAATTGTCATGTGCAATTGCCCAGAAGAAATCCTGAATCTGCACCAGTGACATGCATGAAAGTTACTACTTTTTGCATGTGCAGTTCAAGCTGCTCTGCTATGTAATCCTGACCCAAAGAGTTTTCAAACGCTCTGTTTCATCTGATTAGAACTAAAAATATCCTTGCTGATGTCACCGTGTGATTGGCAAATAAGAGTTGCATCGTGCAATGTATAAGACTTCACAGGCTCCAGTATTAGGTCTCAGATTCAAATTAGACAGCAACAAATAAAACAAAATGCTGACCCACCAGAATATCCTAAACAGGAGTTATTTGTCCAGATTGCTGAAATTAGTGACCTTAAAGTGCCGACTGTATGATCTGTATTTCCCTCAAACTGTGAAATTAGATTCCTTTTATGGATCCATCACAGTAGTATTGAGCCATTAGATACATCATACTGCACTTGTCAGCCAGCCTTCCCTGTTCATCAGGACTGTAAAGCATATTAAGCAGACAATAATAGTACCCTTCAGGATGATTAGGTTGTCACGTTTTCCAGTCGAATAATGTACTTTGCTCCTGTATCCCACAGGCAGCAGAGGGCTTCTCTGAAACCCAGGTCCTCTGTGCTTCGCTTGCAAAGGATGGTGCCAGGGACATTTCTTCCTCTTCTGCCATCGAGTTTCCTCCTCTGATTCTCCCAGTGTGGTACCTATGAAAGTCAGCACAGATGCCAGGTCTTCAGCCAGCCACACTTCATCCCGCGGTGCCAGTTCCTGGAAAGAGGCTGAAATGCGCTGGCAGGCTGCAGAGTCACTATGCAGAGTGAAAAGAGAGTTGTTCAAACAACATCTAACAGACTTAATCCCCACTTCCTGCCCTTTCAGGATAACAACTGAGTTTCAAAGGCAGTGCAAACTAATACACAACTCCTAGGAACAGTTTGACAAAGTTAAAACATCCATCAGACTGAAACTGGTGGCAAATAAAAGTCTCTCAAGAGGCTAGAAAGGTGAAAGACAAATTTCTTTTGTGAGTGTTTCAATTTACCCAGCAACCTGCAGCCTGGCCATGGCCAGACGTGAAAAACGCAGCCTGCCCAGAGCAGTCACTGCTCTCCTTGCCTCTTGAGCCCAATTTCCTTGCTGCATATGCCAAGGCCTGGGCAGCTCTGGAGATATTTTGGTGCCATGCAGGGAAAATTGCATCTGGGTCTTGTAGATGTCAAATTTAACTTAAGTAGGGCCAAACTCGCATCCAAACGTGTTTCCTGTTTAGACTCAAGAAGTATTTCAGTGGCCCATTTCAGGTATATCATCCTTATATTTACCTCTTCCAGTAGCTGCTCCCTTTATTTGGTTGTATCTGTACAAGAAAAAAAACACAACCCAAACCCACTGAGATGTGTTCCCTGTTGCTTCTCTGGTAACTCCCTTCCGAGGTGGTAGGTGGATTATAAGGTATCACTGACTTTAGGCCTCCTGCTGCTGTGTCAGAAGTACCATGCTGTGGTGCAGAGTCATGATCTGTTTTGAAGAGTCAACTTTGTATCTGCCAGCTTTATGTCAGGTGAGGCGATGATCATCTGGGTCACCTTAAGTTTTTTTCCCATATCAGGTATTGTCTGCCCTCTTTCAGGCAGTTTTAAGCCAGCACGAGCTCATTAGTGTGGCATAACTCCATGTCATACATCTGGCTCCCTTGACAGAAATACAGCTACGGGTTCACACCTGGTTTGGATCCCATTTGTAGCACTGGGACCTGCTACAGCATATTCTGCTGTTAACGATCATAGTCGTGTCTTTTGAGGTGTCAGTGTCAATGTGAGCTTTTCCACTACCACAGGGATATGCGTGTATGCAAACGAGCTGTGGGGTTTCGTGTCCCGTTGTCAGCCATGTGTGTTGTGCCAGTGCTCCTCTTCTGGGCTGGGGCACCCTCCTCCAAATCGCTGCTGACAACTCCTAACAGCATAAGTGGTGGCCCCGCAGCCACTTTTTCCATCCATGCTTGCTGTCGGCAAGATGCACACTGAAAATGTCAACAAAGCAAATTATATGCTATTGTACAATCATGCTACAATCATTTCTGCAGAAAATGTGCCTTTAATAAGTGCATTGTAAGAAGTTCCCTTCTCTTTTGTGTTTAGCATATTGAACCTTCAGACAGCATTTTTAAAGAAAGCATAGCAGTCACTAAGCTCCTATTTCTGTGTTTATTTATCCAGCAATTTACATTAAGCGACAAGTATAATTAGCTTTTCTGGATAAACACTAAGCAAACTGGGAGTATTTTAAAAATGTAATAGGGCACCCTGCAGTAATTATCTTTTTTTAATACTTTATTCAGAAAAGATATTCCCAGATGTCACAGATTCTCCTGTTTGGCATTGCTCAATGGCCGGTGTTTCAAGACCCTTACTGAGCCTCGTCTACAGGCAGGCAGCTGCCCTCAGGAGTCATTAAGGGGCCTTATCTACCAGAGGATTTAAAGGTGTGCTGCTAGATAGTTCAGCCGAATCAACACTTTCTAACGATTTAAACAAATCAAAGGAACTGAGCCTCATCTCCGTCATGTCATGAGGAGGCTTAATGGGGTAGAGCACAGGCCAGAGAAAGCCCCAGCCAGTTCTATGCACGAACCACCACAGCAGAGGTGCAAATACTAAGGAAGGGCTTGATGCTGATGTTCTGAGCTGTGCGTAGATACCATAGTGCAGCTCCTGGCTACGAGGGCCCAATGAACTGGTGCTCCTGGGCCTTTGTGTCTAACCCTGGGGAGTAAGCCTCAGGTGTTGAGCTGGTGTCTGGGATCATGGCACGCACTGCTCAGAAGAAAGAGGGACTGATGGGCTTTGTCCCTGTTCAGGTTGTTATAGACCATTTTTATAATGATGTCCCTTTATTTTCACAAAGATGATCATATGAATCCAGAACTGGCTCCTTGTGGTTTCTATGCGCTGTTCTGAGCTCCTAGATGTGAGTCAGATTGTATCTGTCCTCTCACACATGTTTCCCTCCTCCTGGTAGAGCCCAGTCCTGGAAACCAGTGGTTCTCCTATGATCTTCAGAGCAATCTGCCCGGGAACATCCATCCCTTGAGACCTTGCGTAGCCTGTGCACAACTGTTCCTGTCCAGGGGCACATGGAGGGAGGTCAGCAGAGTGGAGACCTCATTTGCCTGTGAAACTGTAAGTTGGAAGCGAGTCTTTATAGGCTGTCTCTTTAGTCAGCAGAGACACATAATTTCTGCTACCTGTCTTGAAAAACCTACTTCTCTCCATTGACTACAGAGGGAGCCTGATGTGTACTAATTCAGGCCACCTACTAACATTAGCTTGTAAACAGTGTTTTCCTCCTTCTGTGGGCTGCAAAGAAGCTCTTACAGAGCCCTCTGGGCTGGCCTCCCAGGAGCTGTTAGCTACCGCTCTGCTCTGGCAGGGTTGCCCATTGGAGCTGTGTGCCCTCTCTGATAGAGCAAAGGCACAAACTCCACAGCTTTGCAGGCTTGTAAAGAGCCAGTGGCAGTTCCTTTCCCCAGAAGAATAGCAAGGGGAGGTAGGAGGGAGAAATGGTGTTTATGCATCAGGCCTTTCCTCTTTCACACCTCCGTAGTGAACAGTTGGATGTTGCTTATTTTTGGAACAAACAAAGTTCAGCAAACACCATCTGCTTCTGACAAAATGAGCAACACTCGCTAAAACAGAAACAATATGCATTAAAATACCTCCGAAAGAACAACAGGCCCCATAAAAATATAACAACGGCTGAGTTTTTGTTTGATGCCAGAAATATGGATAGAAAGAAATGTTTGTGTTAAATCTAAAATAGAGCTGTACCTAACACAATCCTAAAATAAACCAAAAAAATTACTTTGATTTTTTTCTGCATGAAGTTAAAGTCAGAAATTTAGTAACTGCTTATTAATCTGTCTCATCACAAGGCATCTGGGACACCACACAGAAGTTACAACAGCAGTTTGAGTGCATCTTGAGTCCTGTGTGTCATGAGCCTGTTTCTCCCTTCAATAAAACTGAAAGCAGTTCAATCTGATGGGCAAATTCCAAGTTGTCATCTCAGATGTTGTCACTTATTCAGCTTTGTCTTTCTGGAAATGGTGCAGGCCAGTGAATGCCCAGTCCTAATCCTTGCCCTAGTGAAATAATTCCCTAAATGAAGACCCTTGGACCAGACTTCTAACTTCATGCTGGGAGGGTGCCTGCATGCTTCTCCGCTTCTCAGAGTATGTCTGATATAGTCATCACTCAGTGTCACAAAGAGAGACTCTTCAGCGATTATGTAGTTAAAAGCATTGTTCTGCTGATATTTCACCGCATGGCTTTTCTCTGGTCTCCTCTTAAGTGGACTGTGAAGAGGGAATTGGACAGCTTTTCTGCAACATTGGCATCAATATCACATCAATGCTATGTGGACACTGCTCAATTCCAAGGGCTACCTCTGTAAGCATGTCATCACCTGAGCTATTATCCACATAAAAGACCCTCAATGTGCCCTCAGACTGCTCCAGACCTCTATCCCTGTTGGACCAGCCAGGTAACAAGCTGCTCATGCAGATTGTGGTTTTGGAAGACCTTGGCAAATTTGTAGTGCCACCTACAGACGGTGTACATCACTCACACGGAAAAAAGGACATGGGCCTCTTCTTGGGAACAAGAGGCAACCCAGGCCATGGGCTCCTAGGATCTTGGCAAAGGGGCTAACCACAGCAGGATTGTGTTCATGGAAAACTACAATCTGTGGAGCAATGTGGGTGGAGGTGGCCTGGCCATGTTGTAGGCATTTTAGCAAACTTGTGCAGCTCCACATGGAGGAAATGCTTGCTGGATAGGTGTGCTGAATAGTGCAATAAGAGAGAGATACCACCCTTGTAGCCTTGCCTTCCATACCGTCTGGGTACTGGCAGGACACTTAGGGATGGTGCTTGAGTCTATTCAGTGTACATGGTTAGGAAATCAGGCCTTGAGAGCATTTCCAGGGACTCTGTTTCCAGACAGAAGTAATATAACAAATCTAGGCCTCATTCATATTCTCTGATTTATTCATGTGAAATTGTATTAGAACTGTTGGCCATGGTATTGAGCTGGAAGTCCATATTCAGTGGAGTATTCTTTATGATCTTTGGATCTTTCTTTTAGGAAGCCTTTACATCTGGTCACTTCAAAGCTCATATTGCTTTCCCGTTTTCAGCTAGCTAAACCACCCAGATTACTCTGGATCAGCAACAAAGCTGCTTAATAATTTATCATCCTCCCAAGCAACTGGCCCTCTGAGGTCTTCTTTAGTGACAAGTTTTTCTTGTTCATCATTAACAAAGGTGTTAAATAGGAGTGGGTCAAAATACAGCTCAATAAATATTCTTCATTTGTAATTACATTTTTAGACCTGTCAGCCAGTTTTTAACCTACTGAATAGGTAGCATGATAGTTTTGTGTCATTGTGCTGTCTTAATCAAAATTTCATATGATACCAAGTGAAAGACACGGTAGAAGTCCTAAGTCTATTACCTATATCAACCAAACCAGTAATCTTATCCAAAAAAGAAATCAAGTTCGTTTGACAAAAATCTATTTTCATAAACCTGTGTTGACTGGCATTAATTATTATTCCCTCCTTCTATTCTTTATTAATCAAATCCCTTATCAGCTGCTGCACTGTTTTGCCTGCTTTTGATGTCAAGCTGACAGGTCTATAATTACCTGGGTCATGCCATTTACCCTTTTTAAACAGTGGCACAATATTAGCTTTCTTCCCAGCTCTGGTGCTTCCTCAGTGTTTGGTTAGTGAAGAGCCAAAGAACTGCTCCAATTTCTGTTAAAACTCTTGGAAACAATTTTCCTGGTTGGCTGATGTCTAACTTTTGTGTTTACTTTTTAATACCCCTATAAGCTGCTATTACAATGGAAAGCACTTTGTGATCATCCTATGATTTCATTACATCAGTGAGCTCAGTATAGCAGTTTGTTGTTTTTTTAGTTACACTAAAGGGCTACATATTGAGCATTTCTGCTCTTTCTTTATTGCCATTATTGGCATTTACATCCCTTCTTCTTACTGTCAGCTGACCAATGCCATTGTTAGGATTCCTTTTGTTTCCGATATAGTTTAAATCTTCCATTGTGCTCATTTACCTCAAAGCACTTTATGAGCTTTAGGTGAGCAGACTTCCAAAATTACCCACAATTTGACTAAGGAGCTCAGCCCCATGGAAGTCAGCAAATTTCCCAGGGTCCTTCACAGCACATCTAGATATTACCGCCATGCCTAATGCGATATTGTGTGACTCACTCAAAAGAGCCTGGACAGTCAGGTCTTTGGAGGCTCAGCCTGTGCTGGCTTCATGGTGCATCCTTTACTGGGGGGGGGAACAATGGTAGTGGTGGGGGCTGGTGGACTGTTCTGCTAACTAACTGACCCAAGGACCAAATTGATCTTCCCATGCAGCCCCTGCAGGACACACATCGAAATGTATTCACGACCTTCAGAAAAAAAAGATAAAGAAGGGAAGTGTGAGCATACAATAATGGGATGAAGGATACTCTCAAATATTAAAAAGGGGGCAAAAGAATGATTTCCTTTTCTCAGTGGTGTGAGTGGGAGATATGGGAAAACATGGCATAAATCTCTGCTCACATTCCTCCTCTTTTGTTGAGGAACACTTTGGTTTTGCTGCGTTTAACCATTAAAGATGTCTTTTGGGGAAGGAGGGAATGTCTTCTTAGACAGGTTCCTGCTGTAGATTACCATTTCATGCTACACTGTGTAGAAGAAAACAACCTGTGTCCTTTAAAAGAAAGTGTAGGGGGGTGGGCAGGGTGCTGGTATCAGGGAAGGGGAGGCAAGCGCTCAGTATGTAATCAGATAAAGTGAGCTGTTTGGTATTGGTGTGTTAGCTTTGTCCAAGCTCCTAGCATCTTCAATGGGCCAAAGCGCACTCTTCATTTGTCACCCCAGCGCACCTTTTGTGTGCCTAATTTCCCATTGGTATTACTCGGAGCTTGGAGTCGATAGCTGACTAGCCTCTTCGCTTGTACTATTATTTCCAGCAAGCTTCATACATCTGCAATAAATCCAGGAGGATTTGCAAGTGGGCTGAGGAACTATGAGTGACAGAATGAGCTGATAAGGCCCGAGTCCCACAGAAACAAAAGGCTTCCCATTTTGTCCTGACAAGACAGGCGCTGCCTTGGAATTAATTTGATTTGATCAAGTTTTTGCCAGCTGACCCCAGAAGTTCATGCAAGTGAAGAATTAAGCCCCCAAGCTCTCTCACACTGACTAGTAAACCGTCACATTGGTGCCAGGGTTGAGAATATCTGTTGTGAGTTGGGTTGCCTGTTTGTTTTCATAAAGCAGAATCACTGAAGCTTTTTCTGCTGATGCTTTTTTGATGGTAAGAAACTGAAAAGTGTCCAATGACTCACAGCTCTCTGAACAGAGCATCTTGGAAGAAAACTTACTTGCAAAGCCAGGTATCAAGCTACAATGCTATTGAACTTTAAAGGTTAAGACCTAATGAGGTAAAGCGTAATAACTTTCTGTAAATCCTTATCCTTACGCTTGTGCCTAACCAGGAAAGCATGAGACAGAAGCAGCATGAATTGGAAGGTCTGCCTGATATTATAGAGCCAGACCATGTTCAAAAGTTAGTGGAAAATCTTTGGGAAGCTGTAAAAAGATGCACGTCTACTTCTGCTTTGGTAAAAGTGAAGACAAACTTGGCATGTTGGCTTGCACAAAGTATGGCAGGAAAGCATGACTGGACTGGGCAGCTGGGCCAGCAAAGGAAAAACTGGTGTCAGAAAATTAAACCTTTCCAAAAATAACGGGGGCTTGAGAGAAATGGATTTTTTTCTTAACGGATGTCATTATTTGAGCGACACAATACAGTAATGCATAAGTTTTATCAAGGGCTATAGGTGCTCTGAAATAGATTGTCCTGCCCATTTATTGGGTGTGTGTGAGGGTACACGTAGACCTTCTTCAGTTTCATCCCACTTTATTGAGAATCTTCTCTTACCTGCACATTTTTTATCTAATTTGTTGCGTTTACATATTTATGCCCAGGGAGGCTGAGTTTGGTGATATACAGGTGAATTTTTTCCTCTTGGCCTTTTCTATTACATGGCAGAGCTTTAGGAACAGCAGACCGGCTGTCCCTTGCTGTTACAATGGCAATCACACCCTTATTTGCAAAGAACAGGTAACATCTGCATAACCTAGGGAGAGGTATCCAAAATATAAGGATTTCTGTGCTTATGTGTATGTGTGTGAGAGAGAAGAAAGGGGGAGAAGTGAGGAGAAACTAGTTTCAGATCAAAGTCTGAATCTTAAATTTATAAGATTTATTTCTTTTTAAGGGGGAATTAAGTGAGTTCTTTACAATGCCTCATGGATGCCACACCTGGGAGTTACAGGAGTGTCTATTGGGGAGGCCTGTAAAAGGAGGTGCCCTTTGGACCCCCTTACCCTAGAAAAAAGGTCTCCTGTTTCATATGAAACAGTGTTGCCATGTGCCTCAATTTGCTTTTACTTGTGTAGCATACGGGTACAGACTTTGCAGATATGCTTTTATCTAGCAGTGGTGATGTGTTAAATCTAGCTCTGCACACAGTTCATGGCAAATGTTGAAAACCTGTAAGTGTGTTGGAAAGCTGCATTTAAGAAGCATTTTTGGTTGAATGAATTGTCATATTTTTCTAGTAACAGAGTACATAAAAATCATTTATTTTGGTTAAAAATACTAACACAAGAATTTGAAGCCAGTCAAATGCAAATAAGAAAATAATTCCCTTGCATTTGCAAAATATTGATGGACTTTCTTGAAAGTGGTATGATTTTTGGGAAGAGGTGTGTGTACTCATGCATATACTTCTGACATTCAATTTATATCTTTATACTATTATTCTGCCCCTTGTTCCATATGAAATGTTTGGTTCTGAAGAGCAAGTGTGTTAACTGCACGGGCAAATGCAATGAATTGCATAGTGATATTTCAGAATTATTTCTGGTAACCTGAAGGTTTGGGTTCCCAGCCCTGATATTTAATGGCCAAGTCCCAATATAAGATAGTTTCTATTCCAGCAAAGATGCTTCAGCTCCTTGTAAGTGGTATACTGGTTTTAGTATTTAATTGAGACCCCGATTATTCTTTCACTTGTAGTTTCCTTTCTATCAGTCTCATAAACATCTATGATTGCCCCGTCAACAGCATTACTTAATTGGCTGAAGATCCTAATCCAGCTTTCCTGAAAGGAAAAGCATTGTAGACACAGTTACCAATTATTCCATTATCTCTATTGACAGACTGGTGTAGTTTGATGTCCTTCAAAGCTCTGACACAGATATCCCATGGGAGACCATTGTCTCCAGTTAAAGCACGGTGCTGGAGAGCAGTGATTTTCTATGTCTGTTACCACCATGTTTGCTGGCTTTGGAAATGTTACTTAATGTCTTGATTTCCCTGTCTGTAAAAGGGGAATAGTGTGTTGTTCAGGGAAGGTTAAGAGGGTTAATCCTTTGATGTTCATAAAATGTTGCAAAATCTTCTTTATAGTTTTAAGAACATACAACAAACGTAATAAAAAACTAAGTGGAAGTTATGGAGCTGGGTAGGAATAGAGGTTGCTACTGACTTCATGTTACAGCTGCCTCAGGTTTTCTCTTGTTTTGAAACATTTTGAAATGCCAAAGCTGAAGTTTCCAGTATAGTCTGACTTCTACCCTCCTTCTTGCATCACGACATGGCCTTTCAGAATGCAGCACTGTAGTATTTTCCATAATTTCCCAGCCTTTAAGTACTTGACTTTTCAATTTTAATATTCTTTTAATATAAGAAGCTTACTGTGAGAAAGAGATTTTTAGTTTACAAAAGCCACATTCCCCTCTTCAGGCGTAGGGTGTGCTGCCAAAGCTGACGTAGCCCGCTAGCTCTGCATGGCCCCAAGGTCCCCACGCAAGTCTCCCTGAGCCTGGGTGCTCCCTCTGGGTGTGTCCTGAATCCTCTTTTATTTCCCTGGCATCTTACATACCCTTTCCCTAACTATCCTCTTCATATTCACCTGCCAGGCCCTTCCTTCTGCAGACTTCTGCCTGTTTTCATGAGACATCTCCTGTATACTCTATGAAGCACCCAGGAGGAGTGCAGAAAGCAGTTATACGGGCATGAGTGTGTGAATGAAGTAAATGCTACAGGTGGTGCACAGCTTGTGAAAGAGGAGCAAAGACTAATTTTCCTGTTCTCCACAGCAGTAATATATCTTATTTTTCTCTTAAGTGCCTTTTTGAGGTAGGATCTTAAAAGTACTAAACTAGAAAAGTATTCCAGTCCTGGCTACTATGTTTTTTTTCTTTTAAGAGATTAAATTTCAGTTTTGCAATCCTCTCTGAAATATTTGGTTAGATTTCTGATTTCAGTAAAAACAGTCTTTTTATTCCTCAACATTAGGGAAAAGTACATTATTCTACTTGTACCTAAGGAAGTAATAGACTTGCAACTGTGCTGCTGCAAAGCTAGAATACTTCTATGCTTTGGAGTGAAGACTTATATTTGGCACAGGGTGACTAACTAGTGCAGCATGAGGGATGCACCCTCTCACTCTCCCATAAAGCTAGCCAGTTCATGACACTGACTGTTTCAGTACAGACATACTTGGTACAGTTTTGTTTTGAGTTAGACACCTAATTTTTCTTAGGCTTTCCTCATCTCTCTGCAAACTGAATAGCTACGGAGAGAGGGCCTGAGGATGACTTTGGATGCAATCAGTTCTGCGACCAGCTCTGGGCTCTCTGGTAAAGACAAGGAGTGGAGAAAGAGCCTGACAGCAGTAGAGCAAAAGAGAGTGACTGGCTCTAAAGTACTGAGCAACAGCGGGACAAATAGGGCAGACCCACATTTGGTTCTGCCCGAGCCCAAAGACCCCTAGCAGCCTTTTAGGGGTATGTATTATGAGAGGTACAATGCATGTGGGGCCCAGCTTCCCCTGACCTCAGTCTCCATGACTCCTACTGGGGGCACTGCAAGCAAGCTTATATTGAAAGCTATGGAGCTGTTTTTAAATGGTTCTTTAAGGCAGAGAATAATTAATTAAACAGGTGGTTCCATGAGCGGTGCTACTAATGATGGCTGCTTTCCAGGGTCTCTCTCTCGTGTGGATTTCCAGGCTGTAACAAAGGTTGAGCTCATGCTGAGGTCTTTCCCTCAATGACGGAATTAATAGGGCCCCCTCCCTCACTCTACTCTGATGCCTATTTTCATGAAACTTGTAGGTACTTAATTCCTGTCAAACCTCTACGCCTCCATCGCATTTGGTCAAAATTGATCGACGATTTCAAAACTTCCTGGGGACAAGGGGAATAAACAAAAAGAGAGAAACAGATGCATGAGGAAAATGGCTGGAGAAAACTCATTCCGTAAAGTCAAAATTATTGCCCAAGGTTGGAATGGCAAATGGCACTCTGTTTTCCCCCTTTGGCCATACCAGAGGGAAATAAGTAAGAAGAGATCTATGTTACTGGTGAGGCTGTTCGTACAGTTTTGGTGTTTGTGTTTTAAAAAGATGTAAGCTTTTGTAGAGGGGGAACAAGAATCACTGAACAATCCTTTAAGGCTTGTAAAAATGTCTGACAGAAATACTGACAGAGCTCCACTTAATTTTTTCTGAGCGTGGACTTTACTACAGCATATAAGTAATTTTACACAGAGGATATTAAAGGGTTCTTTAACCTTGCGAAAACTGCTGTTGTTGAGACTAAACACATGTTCAAGTGACAAGTAAGCCAAACATTGATCTTCAAAATAGTGTACCATACATCCGTATAGGATTCTCCATATTTTGACAGCTTCAGATCAACACAGGACACTCTTCCAGAAAACTGTGCTCTGGCTAGGTACAAATAGTTGGACAAATTACACAGGGATATGTGACATGCTTTGGCCTTTGTTATGCACCAAATCAGAGCAGATGATCTAAGAGCCTGATCTGACCTTAAAAATTGATTAAACAAAAACTAAATCTTGCCTTCCTGATCCTCCGTTTCTGGAAGACAGATGACCCTCCCTCTTCCCTCTCCCAAAACTGTTACAGGGCTATTTGGTTAGTAAGTCAGTTGAAAGTGAAGTTGCAATGTTATGAAATACTTGATGAGAAGAAGCGTCAAGATTTTATTAAGAGCAAACATGACACATTTTCTTTTATGTTTTGATATTTTCCAGAATCACCAGATGGCGCCAATGCAGATTGTCCTATAAGTGATGTTTCACAGGGGGTTGGAACATCTACATCTCCCAAGCCCATGTCAGTGTGCAAACAAAAGAGGGCAACTTCTGAAAATTTCTTGTGGGGAAGAGGTGTTAGATCCTGGGGAAGTGCTCAGTACTAAGTGTGGTGCAATTCTTTTCCAGAAGCTACGCCACTAGTGCAGTTGGTCCTCTTTGACTTAAATCTTTCTTAGATGCTGCCAATAAGATACATATGTGCAAAATGAATTTTGTCAGAAATTAGTTTTCTCATTCCTTTCAGTATCATAGTTTAGTTTGGAATTCAGAAGCACATCATGCGGTAACAACAGTCTTGGAGCACTTGCCAATTTGTGCTTGAAATAGAAACCTATGTTGCTGTTTTGCCATGGAAAGCCAGGATATTTTTGCTGTTGTTATCGTACAGATTTGGTTCATCTGGAGTGTATAGAATAAGAAACAATGGCATTTAGGCATAGTTATTTGTCCTTTTGTACTGTTTAGGACACAGCTATAAACAAACAATGATCCTTCCCTCCCAATAGGAACCCTTCTTGCACATGTCCCAAAATGCAACCTGAAGACAAATGTACTCTTTTAAAAAGAAGCAGGAGATTTATGTTGTGAGCTTGTTTAGATACCAGTCAGAATACCCCATTGCCACAACCCTGTGAATCACTCCCTTTCTCTTTACAGTAAAATCATGTTACTGATATGATGATTATAACAGTAATAATTCAGAACCTTTTCTGGCACTCTTTTGCAAATTATTTCTTCTATTTTCCAGTTCTCACTCTAAATGAACAGGAAATTAGAAGAGCTGAGTCCCAACACTTTTTCCCCATCAGATCCTGAATTTGCTGGCAGTTTCTCTTGAAGTGAAAATGGAGTTTCTTTCATATGAAGGTGATGGTGAAGTGATAGAAACAGCAGCCTAGGGACACAGAGAAAGAAATTAGAAGGGAACAATTAAGTGTTAGGAGGAGTTTGAATGCAGCGGTGACATAGTCGGTACCATCCACAGAACTCATGATCTCAGCCTGTGTTTGTGGCGTGACCTGACATTTCCCTCCAATTTTCTCATCCCACTTCCAGCAGTTTTTCATGCTGTGCTAGGTGTGAGGAAGCAAGGCCAACTTCATACAGCCCAATAACTCAAAGTCCTTGTCTTCTTGGACGATAGGCCTGGAAACAAGCAAAAAAAAAAGCTTGAGGAGAGGGACTCACATATGATATTTTTAATGGTCCAGTGTGTCCTACTTGATCTCAATCAAGAGAGAGAAATAGGAAAATGTGTGTCATTTCTGTCATATAGCTACTTAATACTGGAAGAGAAAAGTTTATGTTGGTATATCTGTCTCTTCTGACTGGAGCAAATCAAAGGAATTTGGTTTCTATTGGTACCTCTGGATTGGGAGTATATATGGAGGATGCTGCTCTGCAGAACTTGAGTCTGAAGAGGTTCTTTTCTGGGACATTTAAAACAAACAACAAGCCCTCGCCACACTCCCAGACTATCGCCTGACCAGGATAGAGCTCTTATGCGTTATACATGTTAAGCATCTCCTATTCAGAGCTAACTTTAACTTTGTGCCCTGGTCCAGGTGAAAAGACTTTTCCAACTAAGAAAGAGTAAGGGAAAAAAAAACCCCGCAAGAAGCAAACCATAAATTGAAATTTCTACAAGAGGAGGTTTCTGTGGCCAGCGTTGTTGTGCATTTTAAAAAATAGTTTTCTTTATGGTAATTTACAAAAATGCTTAAGGAAAAATGCGGAAAAAAGATCTTTTATGGGCTATTTTATCCTTTTTTTTATCTGCTCTTGGAGTCGACTTTTTGGCAAAATACTGCATCTTCAGCCAGGAGAAGTTGGCAAAGCACAAAAGGGCTTTTGAAGCGGTAAGTGTAAATTCAGACTTCTTTTCTTTTTTCCTTTTTTTCCTCTCCCTCTCCCCTCTCCTCCTGTGTCTGTAGACAGTTAAGCAGAAATAATAAGCACCATTGCTTGCAGTACACGTCCCATGAATTACGCTGACATCAAATGTAACTTTAGAATGGAGGCACGCTTTATTCTTTTCGACGAACTGTTCCCCTATCCATTCTTTATTTACATGTCGTGAGCCTAAGCGCTGCACAGCCAGTCAGAACACACACACAAGAGGGGGGAGAAAAAAGGAGGCCATTAAACAAATTAAAAGGGATGGGGATGACTAATACAGTACTCTTGGAATCTGCAATTTGATTAGTCTGAGTTTAATACACAAAAGCAGCGCCGAAGCAGGAGGGGAGTCGAAGTGCTCTTTAATAACCTTTTACAATTAAATTATGGTGATGAATTTAACTATTTTGTGCTTCTAAAGGGGTCTTATTATCTGATTGACTCTGAAAGAAAGTCAGTATTTAACCAGGGTTCTTGAGTCCAGCTATTGGAAGACATACAGTAGTTTTATGCATTAACAACTATTTTTTTTGTTGTTGCGTGCCTCTTCCCATTTAAATTCATCTGTGATTTGAGAAAGATGGCTCTTAGGGTTATTCCCACTGCTTTTGATGGGAGTGTATGCTAGCCCATTCACTGTACTGCCCAGAGAGTTAAAATGAAAATTGCATTCTTGGGTTTGTCTCCTGTGCTGTATTTTCACTTGTAATTTGTAATTTTCATTTATAATTTTAGACTACTTCCCTCTGCTGGCCCTCTCCATTGTCTAACAATGCATCATTCAAATGTAGACAGTGTGTAAGTCATGCTGGGATCTTTGAAAAAGACTTTTGCCATCAAATGGCAATAATGTCATTCCACAATTTATCCCGACTTCTGGTTTTCTCTCTATCCTTCCCCTTACATGCTTTTACGTAGGCTGAAGGTTGAGTAAGATGTTTCACGTACAAAATATCAGTAGAGAGGGGAATTGAATGCATTCCTTAAAATAGTATATTTCTTTTCTTTTTTACTAGCAAGTATATCTCTTTCAGTTCTTTGATCTCTGACACAGAGAGAGAGAGAGAGAAAGAGACAGAGACTTCATGATTAGCCTGATGTCAAAATCAGATAGCTGATTTTATTCAAAATAGAGGGATATGATAGAGGCAGAATCCAAATGTTCCAGCTTTTATTTTTAATGGCCAAAATGCTGGAGCTCCTTTGCAGAGTTTGATCTGAATATTTGGAGAGGATCTAGGCTGAGGGGATGAAAAGAGAGAATTATGCAGAGTACTGACTATTCAGCTAGGGCCTTGTTCTGATACCTATTTTTCATGCTAAGTCGTATCTTCTCTGCCAGTTAGTTTAGTTGAAAAAAAAAAAAGATACTATTTCTGGTGCTAAAATACTGCGTTATTTGAATGAGGGTGCTACATCCAGCCCTCATTTTGTTCCTGTGCACGGTGCCCAAGCAGGAGGCTCGGTGCCTCTGCTCCACCACCCAGCCGATGGTCCCGGAGCCGGCCCCCTGGCACGGCCGAGGGGCAGCACTGGCCCCCGCTGCCTGCACAGCACCCGTGCTTGAGGCTGGGTTTGGAGGTCTTCATTCAGCTTTTGCACAGCTGGCC
Source organism: Nyctibius grandis (assembly GCF_013368605.1). Lineage (NCBI taxonomy): Eukaryota > Metazoa > Chordata > Aves > Nyctibiiformes > Nyctibiidae > Nyctibius > Nyctibius grandis. Next base: position 65,621,568 of record NC_090662.1, read on the forward strand.
GGCTCCGGTGAATGAGGCAGGAGTGTAGTTTAGGCCTCTGTGGCTGCGCAGAGGAGGAAAGTGACTCTCACCCTCTCCCTCCCTGTGCCCCGCAGTGTCCCCTGCTGCCTGTCAGGTGAGAAAGAGTGGGTCGGAGAGGATGTTTGCTCTCCTTTTTCCGGCATATGCGGTGCCTGTTGTTTCACAAAAATGTCTGAGGACAAAGTATAGTGGGTATGCAGCTATGGGATAGCTTGCTATGGGTAGCAAAGGAGCAGCTAAAACACAGCTGAGGAGTGAATAGCTTAAGCCAGCAGTGAGTGCAAAGTGCAGGCTACATCTCTGGCAGCCCAAGGCTGGGTGCCCTGAATGGCTTAGATGGGGTTGAAAATTGCTCTAAATTATGTTGGCTGCCCCCAGGAAATGTGAAAGCATGTGAAGATGGTCACAGTGGTAAAGAAAAGACAAGGCTATATCCCTTTGCTCCTGTCAGGGCTGCCTGCACACCCCGCAGAGAGGACGTGGGTGCCTGCTCTGTGCTGCTGGAAGGACAGTTCCCTCCATCCCCTACACCAAGGGAGTTTGTTCACCCTGAGGGCTCCTCTGGCCCCTGCCAGCTACTGGGGGTCGAAGCACAGTGAGTCTGTGTGCTGCAAGGTGCCCCCTCCTTGCTCCTGCTCATTGCTCTTGGGCTGTTGAACTGCTGTTGGCCAAGTTTCTCAACACTAGTGGTCTCTATAGCTCTGTTAACCAGGATGGAGCTATGGACAGTTTACGTGCATTAAGAGGCTCTGCTTTTTTTTTTTTTTTGGCCATGGTTTTTTACTCATGATGATCTATTTTTACCTCTCTGAAAGGCCAGTTAAGACCAAGTAGTTTAGACCAAGGGCACTGGAGGAAAAATTGTATTAGTGTTTTGATATTGCATTTTAGTGCTTTGTCTTAACAGTAAAATCCTTCCTCTTGCTTATTAAATCATGGCAGAAACTTCCTTGTGAGCCAATGATGACAGGCAAACATGATGTCAGTTTTTAACAAGATGCCAACCAGAGGTTTAAGAGAGCTGATTTTTATCAGAAGCTTTTATACTACTTGTATAGTAAAAAAAAATACATAGTGAGTAGCATCCGTGGCTCATGCTTGGTGAAAAGGGCAGCACGCTGCATGAAACCTAGGGATGCTGGGCTGAGCAATGATTCCTTTTAAGAAGATTGTGCTCCCAAATTAACTTGTTCCGATGCTAAGCATAGCAGAAACAGTGCTGCTGCTAAGCAGAACAATTGCTTTTCCTTTGTAGTCTGCCTTCTGGTTTGTTCAGGCCTGCTTTGTGTTCAGCCTTGGCTGGGCCTGGGACAGTGGTTCAATAACTGTGAAGCTCTGTGTTTAGACCGTAGCCAAATCAGTGACACACAAAATCAGGGCAGGCAGTGAATCCCCAATGTGCCAGGTTTGGGAAATCAGCCCTCTGAATAGATGAGCCAATATCCTGTATTTATTTTGCTGTTTTCTGTACCCATTTCTCTTGCATCTGGGTATTTAATACCTATTTTCAACCAGCAACACATCAGCCTTAAATTAAATTCCCTACTATGGATAGCAAAAACCAGATCTTTCCTTCCCCGTGCTGTTCCATCTCTGTAGCAGTAACTAAATACAAGACCACACTCCACCCAAGCCCCCTCCCTCTTCTCTCCCTCCCCAAAAGCAATTTTAAACTGCTTGACTGAAAGCAGTATTTGAATGAGGATTTCAAATATGGACTCAGGCTTTCTCTTTAGCTCACCATGAGAGAACAGTGCAGAGTAAATGGTTGACTGCAGTGAACATGCTGACTATAATTAACTTCAGTATTTGCTAGGTAAAGAAGTGAGGAATGAATCAGAGCACCTAAAATGAGCATGATAGCACTAAATATTAACAAGGGGGAATTTTACCAAAAAGATAAACAGGGACTTCTACCTCCTTCCCCTTAGCTAACCGTGGTGGAGTCACAATGCCAGGAATATGCAGTGTGGAGAAGGAAGCAGGGAAAGATGGCACAAACATGGTGGAGAAAAGGCAAGTGAGAAGAAAGAGTCTGGTCTCCACAGGTAACCCCCCTTTCCCAGCCTGCTGCCAGCCTCAGGGGTGTGCTGAGCATTGCTGTGCTGCCGGTGGTGTTGCACAAAGGAGACCTTGGATCTGGCCCTTGTTCTCTGCATCGTATAATCTCTTCCATGAGCTGCTCAGGCTCCACCTGAAAGCTGTTGTGCCTGCTCCCTCTTCACTGATTAGAAGGCTTTTCATGACCCAGATTGCTCTGGTGGTAAGAAATTTGTGTCGAGTTTCCAGATTACATTTGTTTTCGTGCTAACGTTGCCCGCTCATTTAGCTTGTTCCTCTTTCCATCTGCTTACCTTGGAGATATTTATTGAGGCACTTGTGCTCCAGCTCGGCCGTGGTATTGCAAGGCTGACCAAAGCAAGTCCCTTCAGTCTCCCTTGTGCTCCTCTCATCACCCTGAACATGCTCCAGGTTGACTATCTATCTCCTCCTGTATTGGGGCGCAGCAAGGGCAGGGGAGCTGGGAGCCGAGGGTGAGGGCAGGGCAGGCAGGGCAGTGGACTCGCTGGCAAGGCCCCTGTCCCACATTGCTGAAGAGAGGTGAGCAGGACACGTCCATTGGCAGTCAGCAGGGTCAGATGCAGCCCAGTGATCGCAGACACATCCATAGCAAAGAGGCAGGTCTGAGGTCAAGACAAGAAGTCAGTCCACAGGTCAGGGTCAACAATGTAGCTCAGGCGGGGACCAAGGGCAAGTGTCGGAGCTTAAATACAGGTCCTGAGCTGATGAGTCAAGGCTCTTTCCATGGCAGTCTGATCAGCAAGGTTAGCCAACAGTGTCGTGCCAGGGCTGACCCCACACCAGAGCAGCCCGACCCCAGGAGCAGGAGAGCAGTGGCAGAGCCCACTGAGGTGATCATGGAGGGCTCTGACAGTCTGGAAGGGGGGTAACCAGACCTCCAGCCGTCAGCACAAATAAAGTCTTTCCACTGCTACTTACTAGTGATTCTCTACTGGAAATATCCCCCCTGAGAGACCTCGCATCCCATTTTTCACATCTGCATCATATTTCTGGCTCGTAGTTCTCCCTTGCTTGGCTGATCTCACATGAACTTCCACCTCCTCTGTCACCTGCATTTGGCATGTCCCTGCCTAACAGCAGAAAATCCTATTATTAGTCCTGAAATACATGTCTTTGGACATTCACCTGAACTTTGTCCCTCCAGTCCTCAATAACTTCCAATTCTATAAGAAACTCTGATCCTTCTCCTTTTTAACCTTTTGCTAATTGGATGACTTCTTTTCCTGCTAGGTATTTGCTCACCTGAGTCTGGTGCTGCCGGCCAGGAAGAGGAAAGGGACTACGGGATTCTTTCATCCTGTGAATATTTCTGACTTTGGCAAATCTGTGACTCACTATGACACAGATGTTCTTCTTTCTTCTGTTTCTCTCTGTTTCTTTCCATGCCCTTCTCTTCTCTTGTCATCTCAACCTACTCTTTTAAATATGGAATAGGTATAATTGTGGGAGTCACTTTTCATTCAGAATTTTGAGTCTGGAATTGCATTTAGATGCTGATTCACATGATTTGGGCTGTGCTTTTAAGAAAATGTGCTGATTAATGAGAGTTCTCTCTTTTACATTATGGTGGGGACACTTTGTTGAGTTGTATTCTGAGTAACAAATGTGATTTTGCCTTGCTGCAGAGAGGAAAGACCCTTTGGCAGAAGTGCAAAAATATCACATTTTGGTTTAAGAAAACAAGCTTGGTCCTAAAATTTCAATTGTTGAAGGCATGGATCATCACTTATGGAAGATTTTCATCTGGCAGGTTGGCAGTTTTGAATCCAATGAAGTTCTTTAGATGTGAACATTTACTCCCTTGTTTCTGATCCTTTGAAAGCTTTGTGTGAGACGAATTTGATCATTGACGTCTTTCTCAGGTGAGGTGCCACTGCAGATCTGCTGGGAGCTTCTGCTTGTTGGGAGCACTTGCAAGAAATAGAAATATTGGGTTTCCCAGGATAAATGTTTGTGAAACCTGACAAAACTCACGTTGCTGTATATCACATAAGTTGTGAAAGGTGTGTATTTGCTTGTGTGTCTAAGAGAGAGAGAAGTTGAATACATCAAACTAAATACAGCAATGCACCAACCCTCCTACCTCCCCCCCACCCCCCGACTACAAAACCATGACACGTTCACAAGACTTCTGGTTTTGGAGGGTCTGCTTTACAACATTTGAATGTTAGGAGTTGGCAAGATAATCCTAGCAGTTTCTCAAGCCTCCCTGCAGTTACTCTCTTTCCATGATATTTTTCTGAAAATAAAGCCTTCTCCAAGACGGTGAAAGGCAGTGTGGTGACTGGATATGAAGAAGGGACTATGCTTTCCAGTCACATAGTTACATCAGTTTCCACACTGACAACTGAGCTTGCTCAAACGCACTTCCAAACAATGAGATCTTTGTGACAGAGTCTAACAAAAGCCTTAGTCCTTAATGTGCTGCCAGGCCCAGATCATCTGTGTGCAAATGACCTCATGGTGCTGCCAGTGTCAGTAAGACCTGTGTCAACCTGTGGCCTGAGGGCTGTTTGCACAAATTTGTCTAGCTGGAGAAGGCAGCTCTGTGCAGTTTGCTTCTCTTTCGAAGTTTCTAAGAGGAATGTCCTTGTGCTAATGGCGACAGCTCCCATCTTTTATGGAGCCCTACCTTGTTCACTGCATGTCTTGCTGGTGCACAGAGAGCAGGAAGAGTCCCATGGGGGCATTACGTGGTCCCCCAAGCATCCACTGGTGTAGGATACCCCTGCTTTGCTTGCCTTAAGTTTTGCTGAACAGAAAACTGTGGAGGATTTTGACTTCTTACCTTTTTAAGGTGAAAACTTATTGGAGCAGATGACCTGTGCAACAATGCCAGAACTGTTCATCAGACTGGCTGTATAAAGTGTGCTTTCCCCTGTGCTACTCAACACTTACTGCATAATGAATTCATTAGCAGTGGGGAAGGATGTAAGTGTATAGCAAGAACCTGAGTTCATTACCTGTGGGTAATTATGGCATCTTTTCTGCTGCTGTACTTTTCCTGTTGAGAGTTTGTGAAATGCACTGGTAGTCAACCATCAAAATATTTGTTGGCTCGAGCAGAAAGCGATACTGGCTATGCATGCAGGTTCTCAAGGCAGCAAGTGAAGTAACTGATGTGATGGGATGTGACAGCTTCTCCATTGTTGATTTTTCAGTACTGAACCTAAAGTGCAAACTGCTGCCTGGAAAGATGTTGAATGAGGACAGAGATCAATAGTCCAGTTACGCTCCAAAAGGACAAGAAGATACAAATCCCCAGTTCATATGATGGCAGAGCAGTTATTTGCTACTTGCATATATGACTTCATTTTTTTCCCTAATTTTATCTCATACATTACATTATCCTGTACTCAAATTAAAGTGAGCTTTAGTAGTCAGAGATACTCCTCAAAATAGGAAGTCAACACCATTAAGGTAACTTCATGGACATCTTTAAAACTGACAACAGGCTCTTAGCATTATTTGTTGGTAAAATTGAATGGGAGTGACTTTATGCTGGGTGGGATCTGGAAAATCCTTTCCATTTCCTGATGATCTCATTCTCGTGTGTGAAGAAAAGGTGCACGTGGCAGCAGAGGGATATCCCTGTGTATCTGTGCTGCAAATCACAGTTCCCTGATGATACTCCCTCGATGCCTTGACACGTCTGTACTCTGACATGCCTGATGCTGTTTCTTCTGTGTCTATAAAACAAATGAAAAAAATCCTTGTTGCTAAGCTGCCAACCTCTAGAAGATAAACTTTAACTGAAGGTTAAGTTCAGCTGCCTAGCAAAGCTTTGATTTTGAAACTCCATCACTCCATCACTTTCTTCCAGCTCCCTCTGAACATCTCCCCCTGTGAATATCTGTCACTGCTGGCACAGGACTGCTCACCCCACCGGGAAGGTCACAGCGTGCTGTCTTTGGGGCTGCCTGCAGAGGGCCAGCTACAGAGCAGGCAGCAGGGTGTGCTGATAGTGCAAAGTGGTCACCTCCCTCCCTCCTGCCTCTCTTCTTGCTGCCTTTCACTTTCCTTGGAGGGGAGGCACAAAAGGAAACTCCATTTTTCAAGACTGTTCAGTTCGTATCGGGCTGAAATGTGTTTTCGACTGAACAATCACTTTCTGTGCAGACAGTGACAGCTCAATTGGTCCAAGGAGGGGGGCAGGAGCGGGTGCTAAGTTTTTGTTTCACTTCTTGTAATGTTAGACCATGTCAAATGAGACAGTTGAAACAACACCCAGTTTGTTTGTCTTGCAGCCTGGACCAGAGTGTGAAATATTAGGACAGTAGCAAAGCGTTTGCATCTCTCCACAGCTGGAGAACACCTCCCACACAGCTTTGGCCCTTCTTCTCATTCAGACCTGCAGAGCACCTTTCTCTGGATAAAGGCTCCATTGGATGCCAGGTTTCTGGCCCTGGATTCTCCCTTGACCATCTGAACAGATCAAAGGCATATTTGAAGGGTTTTGCTAAGCTCTCACCCTTACAATTTCCTTACTTGGGATATAAAGTTGATTAAAGCAGGATGCTCAAGTTTCAGGTTATCCCTGAGACTATTCTTTCACTCTAGGCTTCCTTTCCATGCTTCTTTCCCTTAATGCTATTGCTACATTATGGTCTTGATTGAACCACAAGCATAAACCAGTACAGCTGGTGAACTTGATAGCAGGGGAGGGAATCCACAACTTCGTGGTTGTAAGCAGCACGGAATACCTTCATATTTTCTTCTCAATCTCTCTCTTTCTCCACAAAACACAAACTATGCTATTGTTGCCCAATCTCTGCATTACAGCAGAGAGCAGTAGCATTTATACCCTTTTCCTACAAAAGATTTTCCTAGTTTGTGAACAAGACTTGTGCTAACAGGGAGTGGTTTTATTTTTTTTTAAATTGCCATTACTAATTATTTAGGGAGGTTCTAAGCACCAGCAGAGGCTGATAAAAGTCTTTAAGAGGTCAGTCCTGCCCCTACTTAAGCTGTTCTTCAGGAAAGCCTTTCCTTCTATCCCTACAAGGACAGAGCACTGATCTCACTTCTGCTCTAACTTCCAGAGACCCAGTAAACAAACAGAGGAGTGAACACAAACTTTTAAGAAAGCTCACAATCCCAAACCATGTCCTGCTCGAACTGTTGAATCTGAAGACAGAATGTTTTATATTGATCCTAGAGGGTGCACATATAAGTCAGTATGTCAGTCTGTCTAAGACAGATGAGACTGGTAAAGATTCAAGTGTAATAAGAGCACATGCTGTCAGTGTGAACAGATTTTATCCACTGGGCACATTTACTTACCTTAATTCATGCAAATCTCTAAATAGGATGTGTAAGGACCTGTGGTCCAGAGGGAGCTAACACAGCTGGGTGTGAATCAAAGCAGGCCCAGAAACTCAACAGCTTTGTTAAAAAGTGCACAGCCTAATGTGTCCTGTTGGGGATGAGGTGTGTGGATTCAAGCACAGCACTGCCCTGACTGTGGATAAGTTGCTCCCAGACCTATGCTGGCTGGCGTAGGCTGTGGCATGCTGGAACACGTGGGTATAGCAGTTCAGGTCTCCATCAGCTGTGGGATCTCTGTACTGTCCTCCAGTTTGTGATGCAGACACGACCGTCATCTCCTGTGTGACTTAGATTTTCCAAATCTAGTAAAATTGCTGTAGATTATCACAATGTCTTTTCCAGTCAAAAGCTGGGTGCTCCTTATAATTAGGCAGGTAAGCACTGAAGCTCTATGACAGGAGTTATGTTGTTTATTTCAGGATGCCCTGAGTTATTTTAGACTATCAGGTACCAGGGACATGTACAGAGCTGCTTCTTCTGCTAGGTGCTGTGGCCAGACCCATTAGATTTAGAGAAGACTTTGAAAGTTTTGTTGAAGATGCAGGGATGGCATTTTTTTGAAGGCTGAGGAAGGCTATTTAGGCAGTAGGAAAAGGAGAGAAGTGGAGAGGAGAGGTCAGGTTTCAGACAGGGAAACGTCAGAGGGTGCACAGGAGACTTCTCTGACTTGTTGGTTTGAGGGAGCACACTATGAGAGACACCTGAGGTGACAAAAAAAGAAAAAGGTAATTATCTTATATGTGACTGACTTTGAAGTAAAAAGGGTTGGTTTGGGTAAAAGAGGCTGAAAAACACATCAGTTCTTGTTCAAATATTTTTTTTCTTTGTCTACATGTCTCTTTTAGAAGATCATAAAGCTGTCTAGGCTGTGCAGGGCCTATACATATCTGATGCATCATCTCACTGAGAAACTTAATGAACATTAGTGTCTCTGCAGAAAGACTGTAGAGTTTACAGTATGTGTTAGCTCAGTATAACGACAAGTCATAAATAGATGTCAACTACCTTCTTTCTTTTGACAGTTCTTTACATTCACATGATTTTTGAATTTTCAAACTTATTCTGCTGCTGCTACTCTGTTGTATTACTTATTGGGAAATGACTAATTGGTGAAGAAGATGCTGTGTAGCCAAAAAAAACTTAACTACTGTGCTTTTGTGCTCAGCGGAGGGAAAGCGTGAGAGATTTTGAGGATTTCCCTCAGCTTGAAAAATGATAGCAGAGCTTAACTATGCATTGTCAAAGCCACACTTCTGAGACACTGGAGTTCTGCCCAGAGACGACTGGTTAATTTTCTGAAAACTAATATTGTGAGTGTCTTTCCAGGCTGATACTGATGAAGACGGGTACTTGAACCACTGGCAAGTTTTGATGGCCTTGAAGGAAGTTGCCCCTTCAGAAGCACTGACTTACAGAGTAAGTAAAGCCAACAGATCCATTCCTGGAAAGGTGTGAGAGGGAGCCGCGGACACTTCCAGTATTCATACCTCCATCATTTATTTGTGATATTTGGTTGGTCAAACTTCCCCTTAAATAAAGGAAAGCAACCTGACCAGCAGCACGACTGGCATATCTGTGAGATATTTCTTTATTAAACAATTCCATACATAAACCAACTAATAAATGCAGTAACACAACTTTCTTTTGCTTCAGTTTTGGGAGTAATGGTAGTATTAATGGTCTGAAAGGCCTGGGGAGAAATCAAAACTCTGAAAGAAGGGGAAGGCCAGAGGTCAGCAGTGGAAATGGGGGTTTTGCCTTGGTTCTTATACAGGAAATTTTGGCCAGGTAGTTGGGACAGGACCAAGAGACAACACTAAGTGTGCAGTCTACTCATGCTACTCAATGTTATGTCTTTGCACAGATGTTTTTCTTTTTTCAATTGATAGCTACATATTGAAAAATGAAAGAGGATTTGGGATCTGTCCCATTTTGATCAGCCAACTTGGCATAACATAGAGTCGTCTAAATATAGCTGTAGGAGATGTTACTCATTAGGCAACTGAAACCACTAGACAAGGTAAAAATATGTCAAATACGCTGTGGATTTAGTTTCAGACCAAGCTAGTCTCCCTGTATAGTAACTCCACCTCTGTGTTAGTTGTTTTTATTTACTTTCTACAACATAAACATTTGATTATATCTAAATGTTTTGCACATGCTCAAGTATTAACAAATTTTCCAAGTTTCATGGTAGTGCTTGAAAGATTTTCATGTCCAGCATTAAAACATTTGGCTCTTCAAATGATTCTGGTTTGTAGCTGATGTACATCAGTGGAGCTGTGCCAGCTTCCTCCAGCTGAGACTTCTGCCCTTCACTGCTGGCATTTTTGCAGCTCTCTTATCATGATCCTGTTTGAACCATCCAGACATACAGCACAAACTCTGTTGATACAGAAAACCGGTACTAGGAAATACAGACATCAAGAAAAAGAAGTATAAAAACCTCTGTGATTTAATCCAAACCTTACAAAGGCGTTGCTTCTTTGGGTACTTTCTTTGAAAAGACTACCATTTCAAACAAAACAGAAGGAAATTAGTAGGAAGTGATTATGGAGACAGGAAATCTGAAAGCCATGAAACTGTAAATAAAGTGTTATTTGTACTACTGTACTCGGTGCCCTGCTTTGCATTCTCAGCACGAAATGTTAGACAAGGCTTTAGCACTAGACCAGGGACCAACTTATTTGAATATTAAAAAAAAAGAAAAAGAAAAAAGGCTTCAACCACGTATTTCATACGATTAAAAGAAAAAAGTCTTTTGGACAAATTATTTTGCATGAAATTCATCTGGGCAGATTTTCATCTGATACTTGGAGCCCTGCAGCCAGTCTCCATTGCAATTTGTTCCTCTCTGCAAAGGATGTGACTTGTTTAGACATCAAACTCGTATCAAGTGACTTGATGTTAGTATTCTGAAGCATTAGCTCTACAGCAGGCGCCAGTGCTAACATCATTACACAAGTCATGTTGTACGATGACAATCCAGTTCAGCAGCGCCTGCATTTATTGTTTATTTTTATCAGACCTGTAAAGCTCATCTTTTCCACCTGTCAGCATTATCTTATGTGATCCATTAATACAGCTAAGAGGGATGCATTACACTATACATTTGTATCTCAGTTAATAAACCACCTTTCCCTATGGTAACAATGAATGAATGAGTGCAGATTTTAATTACTTCCATTGTGATGTTTTTGCTTTGGCAGTGGTTACTGCCATATGAAAAGTTAACCAGCAAAGTTATCCCTACATCTTTAGTTGTTTGTCTACGTGCATGCAGAAAACATCCCTTTCCTCTTCCTTCCTCAGCAGCCATGTATTGTGTTTTCTGCTACAGTTTAAAAATGATTTGCAAAGCTCAGAGGGATAATAAACTAAAGCACCTGAGTGAGAGAGCACCAACTCCAATTCAGTCTGAAGAGATGCTCTGAAGCATATGAACTTTACAGGAGTTAAGATCGTGTGGTTTCATGTTGTGAGAGGCCACAGAAGTCCTGTGGGCAGCAGTTAGCCCCTGAAAGACAAAGAGGGCTGGCAAAACCAAAACTGAAAGTCTGATCGTTGTTTCACATCATTGTTGTTCAAGCACAAACAACTGCTTGAAACTGCTGTAAGGACTTCAATTCCCAGTGGTCTTTCACTTTCATGGTAAGAGAGTCTGGGGTAAAACTTGGACCTTGATGTTGAATGGATATACACTTAGAGGGAGTTTCAAGGAGTCTGCTGGTGAGACCTGCAGTGCACCTAGACTGGCACATCCCCATATGCCAAGAAAATCAAGATGACACCAGCATTATGCTTATTGCTGGTAGTGTAAGCTCTGCAAGCATTAGCAAGTGGAGCAGGTATAAGACTGGGCAGAGCTGGACAGAGTAGAGAAGTCAGCTCATGTTAGGAGAGTTTTAATACAGCTGGGTGGCTCACCCAGCCAGTATTATCGTTGGTACTATTTCAATGACTGCAGAGACAGTTAAATGGATAATACGCCTCCTGAGAGCATTTTGCGCTGAATATAGTTAGTCCTGTTTAAAATGTGGATGTGTGGCAAGACAAATATGAGGTAGCTGAGCCCTACTTGCAAGTCCTCACCATTCTGATGCCTTAAAAATCAGCAAACACCTCCTTCTGCAAAGAGAGGGGGAAAGGAGGAAAGGACAAGGAATGGAAGGGAAAAATTACACTTACTTTCTTGTGGTACACCAGAGAGTGTGTGGTATCATACCAAGCGACAGAAAGATTTGGCGTGGGCTTCTTTACCAATTTAGAGGGTGTTCTCAAAGACTCTTCAGTGCCTAGTTGTGTATGGCAATGTCTAAATTATAGCTGTAATATTTCTGGGTCTCCTTCAGCTTTCCTGCCCCAAAGCATCTTTTTTTCTCATTAGTGTAGTGTCCTTGTCAATTTCCTTGGTGACTAGCATTAATATTTTGGGGGACTGTTTTGCTGGCTGTGCTAATTGGGCTTGTCTCTGCTTCCATCAGGGCTTATTATCTAGCCTTCCCCCCTTCCCCCTGCCTCCCTCCCCTCCACGCAAGGCAGCAATCTGTTCTTTTTAAACCCTTCATCATCTTTGCTCTCTCCATCTCTGTTTCCCCAGATTTTAGAGATTGTTGACTATTATGTAACAGATGGCCTGACAGACCTCCGACTCTTTGCAGTGATGGCTAGCTTGGCGCAGAAAATAACAGCACTGGAGTAAGTATTCAGCAGCATAGACGCTCATGAATTTTAACTCCTCAGTGACAAAGGAATTCAAGGGGGTAAGAGCCAATCTATCAGTAGCCGAAGTAATTAGAAGACTTAGATGGCTCTCTAGTGCAGAGTATCCCTTCGCCGCTACAGGCTGTTCATAGTAGATTAGGATAGCCTATGTCCCATTGATCTCTAAACC